>NW_028327179.1:78162518-78787518 GCF_987537825.1 Furipterus horrens | reverse complement strand
TCCTTTATAAGATTGTATAGGGTCTTAAGTCTGAGAGGGAGGGATTGTTATTTTTTATTGTTAAAATATTTAACTAATTAATTAATTATTTAAAAAAGAAGAAGAAGAATATATGAAAGGGTGAGCCATGGGCATGGACTTGGGGAGGGGATTGTCGGGGAAGTGGTGTGCTGGGCGGAGGGGAGCAAAGGGGAAAAAATTGGAACTATTGTAACAATATAATCAATAAAATATACTTAAAAAAATAAATAAAATAGCCACAACTAAAAAAAATAGATTAGTTAAAATAAAAGTTAGGGGTTAATGATGAAATACGAAGACCATACTACCAGGCAGGATCATTTTTAGAGGCTGATGTCTACTGCAGAAAAACACTCATTCATGTGGACTGAGAGATACATATGGGTGCCCATTGCAACATCATTTGAAGGACATGTAACTTCTGTCACAGCTACTCAACTTTTCCATGCAGCATGATAGAGTTTACAGACAACAGGTAAATGAACAAACATAACACATTGCAAAATAACTATTTCCAAGACACAATAAGGCTGAAGACCAGATTGAGCCTATTGGCCATGGTCTGCTGAACACTAATGTATAGCATAACTTTATATGATGCTTATTTAATATAAATTGTACTTTAGTGTATATACTCAATCTGCTTCTTCATTACATCACATAACTTGGAGAAATCTTGTATTAGTCTATATCACTATTTTTAAATTTTTGTCAGTAAGAATCTTCATTATTAATTTACTAGCTTATTTAGCCATTCCTGTCTTGGTCAATATTTGAGTGATTTTCATTTCTTTTCATTGTAAAAATGTTTTTATTACTGAAATTTTAATATGTTTAAATTTCAACTCATTCATATATGTTTTTCATGGCTTGTTCATAATCTAAAGTAAACCTTGAAGGCTGAGGCATAAAAATAGAAATAGTGTTTTTAAGTAGATATGTAGGTGGGTAGATATGTAGGTAAGTCATTATGTATTTAATTCATGAATTCCCAGGGGCCATATTTTACATGATACCTCTTTTTCTTCTCCTGAGGCTTGAAGAAGAGTGACCATATTTATAACTTCACTTTAACTGGACAGTTCAGAAAAGAAGAACACCAAGAATGTTTTCTACCAGGATTTTTCTGATAATGTGCTTAGCCTTGTTTATTAGTGAATTTTTCTTTCATTTCAGTAGAACTCATTCATTATTTTTTCTATATTACAATATACACTACAATTATATTTTACTAAAAATAAATGCTATTCTACTAGTTGAGTGTTTCAGACATTTAAGCAAGAAGCAGTGTCTTCTTTCTTTAGGTAATTTTCCAAATAATTAAAAATAATTAACAACTCTCGTCTATTAATTTTTATTGCACTATTTTAAAAATATATTTCAGCTCTTCCTTATACCATTACCTATTTTTTTCACATGTTTAAAGTAAGTTTTCAAATATAGTCAAAAGTTATATATCTTATACCTGTTTTTCTCAAAAATATAATTCCATATGAGATAGTAGGAGTGTGGTAGTTAATTTTATGTATCAACTTGGCTAAGCCAGAGTACTCAAATATTTGGTTAAATTTCATAGTTGTTTTGTGAAGAAAATTTTTTGGATGAGATTAATTATAAATCAGAACACTTTGAGTAAAGTAGATTGCTATCCATAATGTGGATATCTAAATAGTTGAAGGACTTAGGAAAAACATGCCTCCTTGTATACACACATAGACACACATACAAAACACACTTTTGGAGAACTGTGACTAATACATATTGGCATTTAACATATTAAATAGTAGGTATTAATGGTATGAACATCTGCCAGTCAGAACAGGTGCTAAAGTGTCTTAAAAATTAAACTTAAAAAACTGGCTTATTTAACTTCGAATAATATTCTACCATTCCATCCATGCTGTCACAAAAGGTAAGAGTTTCTTCTTTCTTTCTGCTGCATAGTATACCATTGGGTAAATGTACCAGTTTTTTGATCCACTCATCTACTGATGGGCCCTTAGGCTATTTCCAGCACTTGGCTATTGTAAATGGCGCTGCTATGAACATTGGGGTGCATAATTTTTTTTGAAATGGTGTTTCAGGGTTCTTAGGACCAATGGATCAAGAAGCAGTTCTATTTTTAGTTTTTTGAGCAAACTTCTTACTGTTTTCCAAAGCAGCTGCGCCAGTCTGCCTTCCCACCAACAGTGTTCCCTTTTCTCCACATCCTCATCAATATTTGTTGTTTATTGATTTATTATGATGGCCATTCTGACTGGTGTGAGGTAGTATCTCATTGTGGTTTTAATTTGCATCTCTATGATGGCTAGTGATGTTGAACATCTTTTCATATGTCTGTGGACCACTTGTCAGTGAAAGACAAATACCATATAATCTCACCTATAAAAGGTACCTAATGGGAGGCCTAGACAGACATGCTGGGTCTCCCTACACAATGAAGAAGGAATATAGCTACCTCAAAACTAGAGACAACCAGGAGTTCCACATAAATGAGCTTCATGGAAGTCCAACAAACAAAGGTATAAAGAAGAAATACTCATCCAGACAGGTAGGAGGGGTGGAGCCCAGGTGGAGAGGATGCGCTATGGTGGTGGCGGCAGTGGCAACAGTGGCAAGCCAGTGAAAAGCGCAGTCATATGCTTTAAAAAGTGGAGAGAGACACGTGTGGAGCATTCCAGCTCCTGACCAGATACAGAAGTGGGAGAAGTGACTGGAAAAGGGACAAGTGTTGGGAAGGTGGCATTATTACTTCTCAGACCCTTCCCCCAAATACAGCTCTACAATGTGGTGAAACGGGTCACCCTGTACTGATGAATCACTAAGGCCCCACCCTTTCCAACCTAACAGGAGTGACAGCTCTACCTAAGACAAAGAGGCAAACAAACACAGGAGCCTGTCAAGATGAGGAAAATGGAAATGGAAATAGGAAATGGATCAAAATTCCGGTGGGAGAACTAAGTGACAAGGAGATAGTCAACATAACAGACAAGAAGCTAGCCAACCTAGCAGATGCAGAATTCAAAACACTGGTGATAAAGATGCTAACAGGCTTGACAGATATGTTTGAGTATGACAGATGCATAAGGGAAGAAGTGAAGGCATGCTAAGTGAAACAAAGAAAAATCCACACAAAACCAATGGTGAATGGAAGTAAA
Source organism: Furipterus horrens (assembly GCF_987537825.1). NCBI lineage: Eukaryota > Metazoa > Chordata > Mammalia > Chiroptera > Furipteridae > Furipterus > Furipterus horrens. The sequence goes on along the minus strand of NW_028327179.1, from coordinate 78,784,339 downwards.
CCAGGGTTCAAATCAATGATTTGGAACATAAAGAAGAAAAAAACAGTTAACCAGTACAGAATGAGGAAACAAGAATTGAAAAAACATGGAGAGGCTTAGGAACATCTGGGACAACTTTAAATCTGCCAACATCCAAATCATAAGGGTACCAGAAGAAGAAGAGGAAGAGCAAGAAATTGAAAACTTCTGTGAAAAAATAATGAAATGAAACTTCCCAAATTTCACGAAGGAAATATACATACAAGTTCCAGAAAACACAGAGAGTCTCAAAGAAGCTAGACCCAAAGAGGACCACACAAAGACACATTATAATTAAAATGCCAAAGATTAAAGATAAAGAGAGAATCTTAAAAGCAGCAAAAGAAAAGCAGAGAGTTACCTACAAAGGGGTACCTATAAGACTATCATCTGATTTCTCAAAAGAAACTTTGCAGGCAAGAAGGGACTGGCAAGAAGTATTCAATGTAATGAAAAGCCAGAACCTACAACCAGGATTACTCTATCTAGCAAAGCTATCATTTAGAGTGAAAAGACAAATAAAGTGCTTCCCAGACAAGGTAAAGCTAAAAGAACTCATTATCACCAAGCCATTATTATATGAAATGTTAGAGGGACTTATTTAAGAAAAAAAAAGATCAAAACTATGAACACTAAAATGACAACAAACTCACAACTATCAATAACTGAATCTAAAAAATAGAAACAAAATTTAGCTTAGCAAACCAGAATAAGAACAGGATCATAGATATGGGAATTATTTGGAGGGTAATCAGCTGGGAGGGGAAAGGGGGAGAAATGGGGAAATGGTGCAAGGATTAAGAAGCATAATTAGTTGGTAAAAAATAGAAAAGAGGAAGTTAAGAATAATATAGGGGTGTGCAGACACCCCTAGCCAGCTCCAGTAGGTGCCAGGCCAGAGGGTAGACCACTTGCTCAGGCTCTGCTCATGCCCACCCAGGCGGGTGCGGAAACGAAGGGCGGTGGAGACTCTCAGACGCTCACTTCCACTGTGCACAAGTGTCCGAGGCTCTGTCCCAAGAGGCTAAAGACCAACTCCCGGAGCGTGGCTCAGCAGTCCTGAGACTAGCGCTCAGGCAGCCTTGCGAGCCCACAGGTGCGTGTGCTCAAGCACCCCAGCCGGCTCCAACAGGCGCCAAAGAAATGCTCTGGCCACCGCAGGCACACATCGCTGCTGCAAGAAACAGGAACCTCCGGCCTACTTCATTAGACCAGCTGTGGATCTAAAAAAAGAAGGAAACACACAAAGGCTGAACTGAATAAAAACTTTCCTTTTATATATTTTTTAAATTTTTATTTCTATTTTAGTTTTTTTATTTGTATTTTATTTTATTTTAACTTTTTTATTTCCTAATTTTAATTTTTACTTTCTTTTTAAATATTTTTATCCTTAAAAAACTATATCTTTAATTTGTTTCATACCGTCTCTCCTTCTCATCCTTCCTATTTAATTTTTATTTGTTTCTCTGTTTTGTTTAGTCTCCCTTTTACACTAAATAAATAGAATATAACTACTATGTAAATCTAATACTATACAATCCTACTTTCTTACTATATTCTGCATCCTTCCCTTCTTTTCCTTCATTATTATTAACATACAATGTAAATATTACCTACTGTATTGCATAGTCTCAAAACTACTTGCTAATATTATTAATCTATCACCCCTCTCTCAAATATTATATTTTTCTCTTCAAAAACAACTCTTGTCTATTCTTCCTATAGTATAAAAGCTCTAATCTCCCTATATTTATGTTAATACGGGCTCATTGACTGATGATAGCAGGATAGAGGGTGGGGGATATTTTTGAGGGCGTGGGTTTCCTGCCTGGGCTGTGTGTTTATATTTTTAACAGCATCTCCACAAAAGAACTCAAGACAAAGTGGACAGAGTGACTCTCAATCAACTAGCAAGAGGAAAGATCCTACAAAAAGAGCATCTGAAATATGACCAGACAGCATAAACGAATGACATAAAGGGTACCAGAAAAATATCAGGCTCAGGAGATGAAAGAGACTGCATCACTGAAACCCCCAGACCTCCTGTAAAGAATCTCATACCACAAAAGTGGGAAGTCAAAGCAGAGAAATCCAAAAAACAAAAACAAACAAGAAGAATCCAACATGGTAAGACACAGAAACAACCTCTCAATGAAAAGAAAAGAGGAATTCCCAGAAAGAGAGGTAGATGAAATAGACATAGCCCAAATGTCAGACATGGAATTCAAAAAAATGGTGGTGAAGAATCTCAATATACTCGACAACCTCAAAAACAACTACAACAACCTCCAAGGAAGTTACCAACAGCTCCAAGAAAATTACAGGGAACTTACAGAGAACAACACCAGCAAAAAAAAGGACATAAAAACTATTAACAAGAACCAGGAAGAAATGAAGAATACAATCTCTGAACTGAAAAATATAGCAGAATCAATCAAAAGCAGACTAAACAAAGCAAGGATCAGATCAGTGAGTTAGAGGACAATGTAGAAAAAAATTCCCAGACATTACAACAAAACGAAAAAAGATTGAAAAAATATAAACAAGATGTAAGGGAATTACAGGATAGCATGAGTAAAAACAATATCAGGATATTGGAATAAGAGAGGGAAAAGAGGAGCATGGAATAAAAAAGCTGATAAAAGAAGTATTGACAAAAAATTTTCCCAACCTGTTGAGAGAAAAAGTTATACAACTTCGAAAAGCATAGAGAGTCCCAAAGAAGAGGAAACCAAAAAAAAAAAAACCACTTCAAGGCACATCATAATAAAAATGGCAACATTCAAAGACAAAGAGATAATCCTAAAAGCAGCAAAAGAAAAACAGCAAATAACATACAAGGGAGCTCTGATAAGGCTATCGACTGATTTCTCAACAGAAACACTACAAGCCGGAAGGGAATGGTCAAAAATATTTCAATCAATGAAAAACAAAGGCCTACAACCAAGAATACTCTACCCAGCATGGCTCTCTTTCAAAATGGAAGGTGAATAAGGAGTTCCCCAGACAAAGGAAGACTAAAAGAATACATCTCCACCAAACCAGCATTGCAAGAGATGCTAAAGGGAATGTTTTAAGAAAAAGAAGAAAAAAAGAGGAGAGGAACAGAGGTAAAAATGGAATGAATAAATACATGTCAATAATAACCTTAAGTGTAAATGGATTAAATACTCCAATTACAAGATATAGGGTAATGGAATGGATAAGAAAACAGGACCCACATATTTGCTGTCTACAAGAAACACACCTTAAAACAAGATTTACAGAGAATGAAAGTGACGGGATGGAAAAAAGTATTCCAAGCAAATGAACATGAAAAAAAAGCTGGAATAGCAGTACTCATATAAGACAAAATGAATTTCAAAACAAGGACAATAAAAAGAGATAAAGAAGGACATTTCATAATAATTAAGGGAACAATCCATTAAGAAGATATAACACTGATAAACATACATACACACCATATAGGAGCACCCAAATACATAAAGAAAACACTAGAAGACCACAAGAAGGAAATTAATAGCAACACACTCATAGTTGGGGACTTTAACATTCCATTATCAACAATAGACATATCTTCGAAGCAAAGAAACATCAAGGATATACAGGCATTGAACAACACACTAAACCACATGGACTTAACTGATATATATAGAACTTTTCACCCCAAAGAAGCAAAATATACATTCTTTTCAAATGCACATGGGACATTTTCAAAGATAGACCACATGATAGGACACAAAACAAGCCTCAACAAATTCAAGAAAATTGAATTCATAGCAAGCATCTTTTCAGACCACAATGCCTTGAAACTAAAACTCAACCTCAGAGAAAAAAATCAAAGACACCCAAACTCATGCAGAATGAACAACATGCTATTAAATAATGAACGGGTTAACAATGACATCAAAGAAGATATCAAGAAATTTCTGGAAACTAATGATAATGAACACACAATAGCCCAAAACCTATAGGACACAGCAAAAGCAGTCCTAAGAGGGAAGTTCATAGCAACACAGGCATATCTGAAAAGGATAGAAGAATCTCAAATAAAAAATCTAACCCTAAAACTACAAGAACTAGAACAACAACAAACATAGCCTAGGGCAAGAAGAAGGAAGGAAATCATCAAGTTCAGAGCAGAATTTAATGGCATAGAGACCAAACAAACAATTCAAAACATCAACAGAATGAAGAGCTGGTTCTTTCAAAAAATAAACAAAATCGACAAGCCTCTAGCCAGGCTCATCAAGAAAAAAAGAGAGAAGACCCAAAATAAACAAAATCAGAAATGAAAGAGGAGAAATCAGGACTGATACCTCAGAAATACAAACAATTGTAAGAAATTACTACACACAACTGTATGGCAAGAAATTTGACAACCTAGAAGAAATGGACATATTTCTAGAAATATATAAACTTCCAAAACTGAATCAAGAAGAAGTAGAAAGTCTCAACAGACCAATAAAAAGAAGGAAAATGAAACAGTAATCAAAAATCTCCCTGCACACAAAAGCCCTGGACGGGATAGCTTCACAGGCGAATTTTACAAAACATTTAGGGAAGAACTAACTCCTACCCTCCTCAAACTATTCCAAAAAATCCAAGAAGAGGGAAAAATCCCAAACTCTTTCTATGAAGCCAATATTACCTTAATTCCAAAACCAGGTCAAGACACAACAAAGAAAGAAAACTACAGGCCAATATCACTGATGAACAAAGATGCTAAAATTTTCAACAAAATTTTGGCAAACAGAATCCAGCAATACATCAAAAAGATCATACACCATAATCAAGTGGGATTCATCCCAGGGATGCAAGGATGGTTTAATATTTGCAAATTAATAAATATAATACATCACCTAAACAAAATGAAAGACAGAAATCACATGATTCTGTCAATAGATGCAGAAAAAGCATTTGATAAAGTACAACACCTATTTATGATGAAAATGCTCAGCAAAATGGGAATAGAGGGAGCATACCTTAACATAATTAAGGCTATATATGAGAAGCCTGAAGCCAACATCATACTCAATGGACAAAACCTGAAAGCATTCCCCCTGAAATCAGGAACAAGACAAAGATGTCCACTCTCTCCACTCCTATTCAACATAGTGTTGGAAGTCCTAGCTACAGCAATCAGACAAAAATAAATAAATAAAAGGCATCCAAATTGGGAAAGAAGAAGGAAAACTTTCATTATATGCAGATGATATGATAGTATACCTAGAAAACCCTATAAACTCCACTAAAAGACTACTCGATATAATAAGTGAATTTGGCAAAATAGCAGGGTACAAAATAAATATACAGAAATCTAAGGCATTTCTGTACACCAACAATAAAATATCAGAGACAGAGGCAAAAAAGAAAATACAATTTACTATAGCAACAAGAAAAATAAAGTACCTTGGAATAAACTTAACCAAAGAGATAAAAGACCTGTACTTTGAAAATTACATAACATTGAAGAAAGAAATTAAGGAAAATACAAATAAATCGAAGCAAATACCATGTTCTTGGATGGGAAGAATCAACATCATCAAAATGGCCATGCTACCCAAAGCAATTTACAGATCAATGCAATCCTTATTAAAATACCAATGACATATTTCACAGACCTAGAACAAATACTCCAAAAACTCATATGGAACCAAAAAAGAGGCTGAATAGCAAAAACAGTCTTGAGACAGAAGAACACAGCAGGAGGAATCACAATACCGGACATCAAACAATACTACAAAGCCACTGTGATCAAAACAGTCTAGTACTGGCATAAGAACAGGCATATAGATCAGTGGAACAGAATAGAGAGCCAAGGAATAAATCCAAGAACATATGGTCAACTAATATTTGCTAAAGGAGGAAGGAACATAAAATGGAGTGGGAAGAGCCTCTTTAACAAAAGGTGCTGGGAGAACTGGACAGGAACGTGCAAAAAAATGAAACTAGACCACCAACTTACACCACAGAGGAGAATAAACCAAGATGGATCAAAGACTTAAATGTAAGTTGTGACACCATAAAGGTTCTAGAACAAAACATAGGCATGAAAATTTCAGATATCCCACGTAACAACAATTTCATGGATACATCTAAGGCAAGAGAAATAAAGGAAAAAATAAACAAATGGGACTACATCAAACTAAAGAGTTTCTGCTCAGAAAAAGAAAACATCGGCAAGATGAAAAGGAAACCAACCATATAGGAAAACATATTTGCCAATGATATCTCAGACAAGGGACTGATCTCCAAAATATATAAAGAGCTTATACGACTCAACATCAAGAAAACAGACAACCCAATTAAAAAATGGGCAAAGGACCTGAACAAACACTTCTCCAAAGAGGACATACTGAAGGTCCATAGACACATGAAAAAATGTTCAACATCACTAGCCATCAGAGAGATGCAAATAAAAACCACAATGAGATACCACTTTACACCAGTCAGAATGGCCATCATCAACAAATCAATAAACAACAGGTGCTGGCAAGGATGTGGAGAAATGGGAACCCTACTGCACTGTTGGTGGGAATGCAGACTGGTGCAGCCACTATGGAAAACAGTATGGAATTACCTCTAAAAACTAAAAATGGAACTGCCTTTTGAACCAGTGATTCCACTGCTAGGATTATACCCGAAAAATCCTAAAACACTAATTCAAAAGAACTTATGCACCCCTATGTTCATAGCAGCCCTGTTTACAATAGCCACGTGCTGGAAACAGCCTAAGTGCCCACCTGTGGATGAGTGGATCAAAAAACTGTGGTACATTTACACAATGCAATACTATGTAGCAGAGAGAAAGAAGGCCAGCTTTTTTCAGTACTTTCACATCGTGCCAGAGGAACTGTTGGCGTTGTCTTAAAGTGTTCATTTGCTACCTAGTGATGACAATTACCTGTCTCCTCCTTTTTCAGAATCTTGATCTCTAAACTGAAAATTCTGTCAGCCTAATTTATAGATATCCTTATTTGAGGCAAGGACATCATATCCAGAGATTATGCTGATTAGAAATCCTGCCAGCAAACCAAGCCCATGACATAGAAAGTAAATAACACAGGAAGGTGCCCAACAGGAACAAAGTCAAGTGATGGCTGCCAAGAGATGGTTGCTTGATAAAAGGCAATGGACCAGGATCTCATGAGCAGGTTTGGACTAAATGATTAAACTGCTGGGTTGGAAAGACTCACTGGGATTTCAGCTAAAGTCCTGTGCCCTAGAGGGAGCCTTATAGACTGAAGCAGCTGCTGCTTCTGCTGTAAACCTTTATGCCAGCAACACACAGGCTGAATTCACTTTTATTTTATCCACTTCCTAATTAACACTGTGAAACACAAAATATTTTACATACACTGTGTTTCATCAAAACAGAGTTGGGAGAGAATTCCGGTCAAGATGGAGGCCTAGACTGACATGTCCATCTCCCTCCACAATTAACAAGGACTACAACTACTACAAAACCAGAAATAACCAGAAGTTCTAGAAAATAAAGCTACATGGAAGTCCAACTTATGAAGTTATAAACAAGTGGTGCTCGTCTGGATAGGTAGGAGGGGCGAAGCTGGGGTGGAGAGATCAACCTTTGCTGGAGTGGCAGCAGCGGTGGTGGCAGCAGGACAGCTGTAAGCACAGACACCTGTATTTAAGGAGAGGCAAGAAGCCCCAGGAGAGCACCCTTGGCTTTAGTCCAGACCTGTAAGCTTGCAATTCCAATACCAGGGAAGGCAGACCCTCATTACCTTGGATTGTGAGGCCCAGAGGGCATGGGGATGAAGGAGGTGGCTCCCATTCTCTCAGTGGAGAGTGAACAGCAGGAATCCATTTTGGACCCCTGCCCCCACACAAAGCACCACAGCATGGTGAGAAGGGTCGGCTGCTAGTGATGAGTGCACGGGGCTCCACCCCTTATAGCATAGGTGTGACAGCCCCGCCGAAGAAGGAAAGGTAAACAAACCTGCCAGGATGGCAGGGATAATGATAAAAATACCAATCATGCAGCTGAGCAGACAGCAAATACACAAATTAATGGATGAACAGATAGATAATCTTTCTGAGGCTCGGTTCAGAGCTATAGTATGACAGCTTACAGAAATAATAGCAGGACTTAATCCAGACAGGGAAGGAATGAAGGCTAGTACTGCTGAAATGAACAAAAACACATACAAAACAAGTGGTGAGGGAAGGAAAACCAGGGATCAAATCAACAAATCGGAACATAAGGAAGGAACAGTCAAGCAGTGCAGAAAGAGGAAACAAAATGTGAGGAAAATGAGGAGAAGCTCAGAAACCTCTGGGAGAGCTGTAAGAGAGCAAATATCCAAATTATAGGGTTGCCAGAAGGTGAAGAAGACCTAGAAATTGAAAAATTATGTGAAAAAATAATGAAGCAGAACTTTCCTCACTTGGGGAAGGAAATAGACTTACAGGTCCAGGAAGCACAGAGAGTTCCAAAAAAACTGGACCCACAGAGAACCACACCAAGACACATTATCATCAAAATGTCAAAAATTAAAGATAAAGAGAGAATATTAAAAGCAGCAAGAAAGAAGAGAATTATGTACAAAGGGGTCCCAATTAGACTATCAGCTGATTTCTCAAAGGAGACTTTACAGTCAAGAAGGGACTGGCAAGAAATATTCAAAGTAATGAAAATCAAAAACCTACAGCCACAATTACTCTATCCAGTGAAGCTGTCATTCCGAATAGAAGGGCAGAGAAAGTGCTTCCAGCACAACATAAATTTGAAGGAGTTCATTAGATCCAAACCACTGTTATATGAGATGTTAAAGGGACTTGTTTAGAAGAAGGAGGATCAAAACTATGAACATTAAAATGAAAACTATCAGAACAACCAACAACAGAAGCTAGGGAATTGAAACAAAGACAAACTAAGTAGGCAATGAGAGTGGAAAAAGAATTATAGGTATGGGGAACATATAGGGGGGAGGTCAGTGGGGGGGGAAGAGAGGAAAGGGAGGGAGATGATGCAGGAATTAAGAAGCATAGTAGGAGGGAGTGGAGTAGACAGGAAGAAGTTGAAAAGAACTATATGCACAACCAATGGGCATGGACTAAGGGGGGGGCAACTGGAGGGAGGGGGTCACTGGGTGGAGGGGAGAAGAGGGAAAAGAAATTGGGACAACTGTAACAGCATAATCAATTAAACATATTTAAAAAGAAACATAGTTGGATACTACATTTTTCCCTTGTTTATAAGCATCATTTTAGATGTTTTTAAGTACTTCTCAATGTCACGTTCTCAACAGCCTCCCTCTCTCCTCCATGTGGAGTAGAGGTGAATTGAGTTCCTTTCAAGCTGCCTTTCATACAAGGCTTTTAAGGTTGAACTCTAGTCTCCCCAGGTCCCTGTGTCCTTCTGACTGGCATAGGACAAGCACCTTTGCACACAGCTCTTCCAGTCCGTCTGGAAGAGCAAGGACCATCACAGTTTAGGTCCCTCTTTGCTTTCCCAAGTTTCCCTGCTCTGATAGTTCCATTTCCAGCTGCCCTTTCTCTGCTCTAAAAGAAGACTGTATTTCTAGCATATGCCTGTACAGTGGTTGGCAGTTTTCAAAGTGTTATCACCTATATTGTCTCATTTTTGCTTTAAATTTAAATATGCTGTGAATTGGAAAGTGGTTGTAAGTTTAACCCTTGAGACTGGAAAAGAAGGCTCCAAAGCTTAATAGATTACCGTTTAATAAAACTGTGGCACCTAAGGCTGGTGTTTATGCCATTCAGACATGTTCCCAATTTCCTTGGCTCTCAATTGCTTTGTGTAATTACAGTGTCTCCCTCTCAGGAATATAAGTTACAAGGGTCTGCATCTCACTCAACTCTTAATTCAGCAAGACACACTTAGCATATGATCAAAAACATAGAATATCTGAATTACCATTCTTAAATACAGTGTTCCCTCACTAACCACAGGTATTACATTTTAGACACACACACCCCCGCCCGCAATAGGTGAAAATCAGCGAAGTAGGAACCTTACATTTATTTTAGTGTTTATATATTTTTTAAGGCTTTATAAATCCTTCCCACACACTTATAAACTGTTCCCAGTCCCTTATTAACTTTTCCCACTCCTTTATTAACCTTTTTCCACACTTTTATAAACACTACTTAGGTTCTTAAACATATTCTACACTCTTAAGCCTATGTAATTTTAACAACATACGTATACAGTACCGCAAAATCCCATGATATAGCAAGAAATCCATGATAAGTAATTAAATATAATGTTTTTAAAAATCCCGCAATACAGTGAGGCCATGATAAGTGAAGTGTGATATAGAGAGGGACTACTGTACTATCATATAGTTGAAGAAATCCTCCCTAGGTTTAATAAACATAAAATTTAGTTTCCAATGGCATATGCGATATTACTTGACAAAGGCAATATTATTTCAAAAGAGGCAAAGTTGGTTCTTGTGGAGGGAGAAACATACCTTAAGTATTACAGTAGTTTATGGCTCAACCTTATGTAAAAAACATCTTGTTCTTTAGCATTTAGTTTTTATTCATTAGAAAGTATGTTATTTAATTTTAACATTTCTCTTTAGAAGAATAATAATGAAAACATATTAAGAGAGAAAACTACAACATTAGTAAAAAGTAAGAAGCTTTATTTTCTTTTCTTTCTTAATAAATATAATAATAATAATATAGCAATTCCCTGATTATCTCAAAACCAGTCTTAGGATTTCATTTATTCAGTAGCTATTTATCAAACAGCTACCAGGTAGGTGTCTTGGTCTCAAGTATTATTCTGAAATGTACATAAAACATGCTGTGGACAACAAGGGATGATTCAAAGGAGAAAAATACTTGATCTCCACTCTTAAGTAGTAAACATAGTTTTAAATTGGGGAAGAGAAAATAAAAGAAACTATTACCTATTATGTTTATGCTATGTAGCAGTAATGTGATGGGGAATTTAACTTAATTCATTTTGCACATGACAAAATTTATGAAGTATGTAATGGTTAGAAAATTAGTCTTATTCACTTAGCTAAATATAGAGTTACTAGTTTACTGTAGTCTTCCCACAAATATCCATTTTAATCTGAAAGTCCTGGACCTTAGGGATACCTTCAGAACCAGGTAAACTAAGACAGTAGGTCACCAACTCTTAAGAGTCAGAACTGAATTCATTAAACAAACAAACAGACAAGCCAAATAAAAAACAGTCTGTTCTGTTGAGCATTTTATGCTGCCTCCTTGACCCAGCTTATTTTCATGTTCAATCTTTTTTGAAATGTTTATTCTCTAGTCAATTGATTAAAAATTATAATGTAATAATCAAATAGGTTATAGGCAAGGAATGGAAGACTCAACAATTAGGCTCCTGACCTGACAGTGTGGTTCAGTCTATTGGAGCATCATCTTGTACACCAAAAATTGTGGGTTCAATTCCCAGTCCAGGCACACACCGAGACTGCATGTCTGATTCTCAGTCGGGCTGCATATTAGAGGCAAGTGATCACTGTTTCTTTTTCACATCAATGTTTATATCTCTGTCTCTCTCGCTCTCTCTAAAATCAATAAACATATTTTTAAGTGAGAATTTAAAAAATAGTCTCCTAAAAAATCACTTGTTGGTGATCACTTATGTTAGTGTTAATGAATTTGAGATTAAGAGAGAACAAATGTTATCTGAACTATTTGGTATGTCTAAACACAATGTGAAAATATTCCTTCTATAAAAGATCTCATGTGTGTGAGATAAAAGTAAGATGATATTAGTGGGGGGAGGAGGATTTTGCAAGAACCCTGAAAAGCTAAAGTAGTAAACAGTTGCTGTCAACCATGAGTCCCATATTCTAGTATCACAACACGATGCTCTTTGTCTTAAGAGCAGTTGCAGCTATGTAGATGTCACACTAAAACCGCCATAAATATAGCTGTTCCCCATTAATCAGTATGGTCATCTGAAGCAATTACTCACACAGAGAATAATGATTTAACAGCTATTCACACTAGAATAACACTTGGGTAAAATTTTGGAAAACAGAAAGAATACACCTAATTTTGATAAAAGCACCAGGATATATGATATATTATTTTCCCCTTTAAAAATAAATACAAATTATTGCTAGTGAAAATATATAACAAAAGTGTATTGCCCTACAGAGTGTCCACATCTGTTAATATCTGTTGAAGTGCATTTGGTTAATCAATTTAACAACCACAAGATGATTAGTTGTTGCTGTTGTTATTTGTTTCTCTGAAAATTTCTCGTCTAATTCTAAACTCATGTCTACTCAATGAATAATTTTAAAGTAATGTGTGACTTCTCTGCATGTAAATGCTTTAATGGTCTCTACCTTCTTGTTTAGGCTTGATGTCATTGTTTTAGAACACAGACTCAAAAGCCTGACTCAAGAGCAATGCACTCAAATTCCACTCAGCGGCTGTGATAGCCATGTGATAGCTTCATTTCCTTGGGGGCTACTCTTTATTAGAGCCCTTCTTTTTTCTGAATCTTTCTTCCTTATTATATCATTTCAGTATTTTAAATGTTTTATATATATATATATTTTAGCTATGAACATTCCACCATTTATTCTTTATTGGAACATGACCCATCAAAAAGGAATTATGTGGGTGTGTTCAAACAAAGTTTCTCTTTCTTCTTCTTTTTAATTAATCTTTCCATCATCCTTTTATTCCTCTTAACACACTCAGGGCATAACATATTATCTTCTAAGTCTGAGGATGGGAAAGTGCAGGCTGGTAACAAGAGGAGAGATATCATCTTCTTGGGAGTGTTGGGCACCCAAACCTGACCGGCATGGAACTGCAGGCGAACCCACTCCTCCTTGTCTGCCAATAAAGGTCTGCCATGGACCACACACCACCTGACACCAGATGTTTGCAGCAGAAAGTTCTCAGCAGGAACAGGAATGGAACAGGAATTCACAGCCTTAGACTGCACAGCTCTTACAGCAGTTCTTGACCATGCTGCCAACATGGCCTCCTGAGCTGAATTTGTCACTTTAACTGTATTGGTCTATTGCCCTCTCTTGCTCATCTTATAACTTTTATTACTCCTTGCTTTCTTGGTCACCATCTTGCATTTCTTCGAATATGGTTGCAATGTAGCCTCCTGTGGTGTTTCAGCAGTAAACTTTATGTTGTTTCCATGTTCCTCACTCACTCGTTTTTCTTCAGAGTAAGCATGCTCCTGCAGCCTCATATGAATAACTATTTTCTTGCCTTTGGTACTCAAATTAATTTGTTGGCACCAGTGCCTCAGAGTGTCACGACACACTTTATTAATTGAAGGCAAAATGGTTGGCAAGGGAAAAATTGGTTTTGGGCAAGCTTTGAATTGTTCATTCATTTGAGGAAGATGAGCTGTATTGTTTGTCCAAGGCATCTTCAGGTTGGCTCCTGAGGTTGAAGAAACACTTGGTTCCATTTGATGTTCTTCATTATCTTCCTCATTAACTGGAATGTGAGGATCACACTTTCTTCATCTAATTTATCTTCAAAGAAATACTTTTTGTTGCTATCCAAAGTTGAGCTTGTCATTTCTAGAAACCTCAGGGGAAGGCAATGCCAGCAATGCTGAAGGTACTCACAGTTTTCTCCTTTTAACCTCTAAATGTTCAATATTTTTAATATGTAAAAAAAAATCCCTCAAAGATTCAACTCATGCCCTTTCCCTTGACATCTATTTTTTTCTCTTTACAGCCAAACTTCTGGAACTGTTTTACATTCATTGTCTCTTCTTCCCTACCTCCCTTTCACTCCCCATATCAAGTTTTTCCCCAAATGCTTCACTGTCTATAGGAAACTTCCTTGTATTTTAATCAAATGGATAATCTTGTACATTGATTTTTCATGTAGAATCATTTGGCAAAACTTTGATTCTGTGACTCTGAACCAGTGTCTTTGTAAATCCCAAATGTACCTTCTAATCCATCCAGTGTTTTTCTCCTAAAGAAAGTTCAAGATGAGGGTGCTCCTTGAAGTTGATTTCCCTAATGTAATTTTGGTCTCATTTACTCTCACAACTCCACTGCCCTTCTAAACATGGACATAAGTCTCTACCTCCCACCAGATTGCTTTCTTCCACTCTTCACATGTTTTTTTTATAGCCACTTTAAATTTGAGGAAACTCAGGATAAACATTTATGAGAACTGTGCCTTTAAGGTAATCTCAATTCCCAGCATTTGGGTCTCTGTCCACAACCACTAAAATATCAAGTGCCATTTCTTTTAATACCTATCACCAAAAAGCCTTTGATCCCACCAAAACCTTTAGTCTTTTCATTGTCTCTCCTCCAATGCATGTTCACTTTTTCCTTCACACAGTTGCTTCGATTCAATGACCTGTCATTATACCCACTCCATTACCGTATACCCTCCATTATATTCACCTTGCTAAAGCCCATTCCACCTCCTCTATCTGAGTCAAGGCAAATGAATACACAATGTTAGAGAAAACTAAACCATGAACGTAGGTATCATTCTATATTTATGGGCAGTAACATCATATAGGTCCTTAAAACATATCTATTGCATTCATGTTCTACTTTCCCAGAGAAATATTTTACTCTTTAATTAAACCTTTATAAATCTCTCTTACTAAGTTCAGGAATCTTGACTTCTATTTCTCAGAAGATAATTTCCACAGATTCCCAAATCATATGCACTGTCCTCCCTGTAGCTTCAACCATCAGTTCAGCCTTTGTCATGTTATTCTGGATGCCTTATTCAACTTTGTTTCTAAAGGCAGTTACTCTATTTTATATAGGACACACCCCCTCCTAAACATTAAAGGGCAGTAATTGTCTTCTTATATTCCTAATTTATATTAAATTTACCTTGAAGTTAACATACACAATTTTATTCTATCTTCATTGACTTCTACACACCTGCCTTTAAGGATAATGTGATTTTCTTTGTTCTCCTTTAAAGTAAAACTACTCAAAAGATTTACATGTATCAATTCTCTTCTTTTCCTCTAATTTTTTCATTTGCCCAAATCAGACTTCCATGACTGGCCTACATGTATCCAAGTGCAGTGGTTAACCAAACATCATCTTGATTAACAACAATATACAACATTTTATAGTGGTGCTGAATTTCCTATGGCAGATGCAGCCCTGATCATGAACCTGTAACTTGGCACTCCGGGCAGGCATCATTTCACTACACCCAACCTGCCCAACTGTAACAAGCAGCCCTGAGAACATACTTTCTTAGTTCCCTTTTGACTTTATTGCCTGCAAGTTTTAAATGTTTTTCCTTCTCCATTTATGCTAGTCCCTTAGGTAACCTCATCCAATCTCATAACTTAAATACCATCTATATGTTGATAGCTACAAAATGCATATCTCTAGGTTGGGTCACTATTGTCCTTGAAATCTAAATTGTATATGCAACTGCCTATCTGATATCTTGATTAGCAGATCCAACAACTACAACACAAATATATTATACCCAAAGTTGATTCCCTCACCAAATCTTCCCCCTTCTATATTCTTCATGTCAAAAAATGATAACTCAAATCTTCCATTTTCTCCAGCCAAACTTTGCCTCTCTCTTAATATCATACACTATTGACTTTACCTTCAATAAACTTTTGAATTTAACTTCTCACCTAACACACTGATCCAAATCACCATTCTGTGCAAGACAAGAGACCATTACAAAAATCTTTTCTCTTATTTCTATTCTCCTGTCCTTAGCTCAATAATCTGTTATCAAAACAAAAACCAGAATAATCATCAGATTATTCTCAAAACATTCCAATGATTTTTCTTATAAGAGTAAAATACAAAGACTTTGCCATCGTTTACAATGCAATACAAAGTCTGAAAATTGTTTGTGCTGTTCTAATACCACTAATTCCCTTAAAAATTCTTACACATGAAAAGCACACCTCTAACTTAGGGTTTTTGAACTGGCTGTTTTCTTTGTCTAGAACTTCCCCTTACAAGTGTCCAAATGGCTCCCTGCATCACTTACTTCAAATCAGTTGCTGTTGAAACACCACCTGAGTGAGCTTTCCTGTTTCCAAGCACACAGTTCTCCCTGCCTCCATTCGTATTTTCCATCCTCATGTTTATATTCCCACAACATAAAACAGTGCTTGACATGCTATGAGCATTCAATAAAAAATGTGTGAAAAGGAGAACAACAATGGTCAGGAGGTGGCGATGCCTCCATGGCCTTAAAAAGTCTCATCATTCACAGTGTCTTTTTTTTCTCAAAGTCTAATGATGACACCAATATAAATAGATTATTGACAGTTACATTAATAATATTAATAATTATTTTCCAGAAAAATAAATTGCTGGCATTTACACTCCTTCATAGAGGTGAGCTCTGGATCTACAATTGGCTGGAAATACAGTCTGCCCAGGACAAGTTATATAATTTCATAGCTAAGAATTTTCTCCATAATCAAGTTCCAAAGCCACACACATTTTCCCACAATTAACTTTGCAAATTAGTGTCATTTTGATTGTTGATTATTTAAATGACACATATATTTCATTTCTCACTGGATATAAAATGGACATTTTTAGCTTAGTCTGTTTAGCTAAGCATTTGAAATAATTTTTATACAATAAAGCTTTTTGATATTACAATCCAGTTTTGGCCACAAATTATTATGTGCTAATATATATAGAAAATTATACACATCTTAAAGCATGTATCTTTTCTTCTTCCTCTGTAATATCCAGTATTGTGCTAGTAAACACGTCTCTCTCTTTTTGAAGAATATGGTTCAGAAAAATTCAGAGTGAAGAGAAAAAAGTGAGAATATTTATCAGATAACCCCATATAAATATTGCTTTATAATAACTGCAAACTCATTTTCATTGGAATATCCCAGACAAATGTACTATCTGAAATAATTTCTGTTTCAATAAGCTTTGTTTAATAATAAAGTACAACTTTCATGGCATTCAACCATTCTTAGAGTTTATGAATGATTATATGTTTTGCCAGCATAATTCCTTTGAGGCTTACATAATTTATTTTAAAACTTGTATTCTTCTTTTTACTCCTGATTCTTGAGAAACTTACAAGGAGAACATAGGATGTCATGCACACATTCTTTAGACACTGCACAACAATGTAATGGAGACATTGCATAACAAATATGCCTGAACAAGAGCAAATAGTAGCCATTTTTGTGAAATCAAAATCAGTAAATTTTCATAGATAAATCTCTGTTTCTTCCCCAAAATTCTAAATATTATATGCATGTTTTTTCTCACCAGTCTTAAAAGTGCAATTGTAACCACCATGTTATATTGTGTTATTTATAAAGTGTCTGCACATATACATGTTTATTTGACATAAATTGAAAATAATTATAAAATAAATGATTCCTTATATTGATGAATAATTACAGTATTGAGAAATAAAAAATTTTAAATGAAACGCTGAAGATTACAATCAGTCACCAAATATTAATACAAAAGCAACATGCCAGTCTCAGTGAAAAAATTATGTAGTTAGAAGCATATAAATTTGACATAATGATGGAATGTATACAATGACTTTTTGAATTATTTTTAAGTTCATTGTTTGATTTGTCATTGTGTGGCAGAATACACAAAATATAACAGTTACCACATTAACAATTTTTAAGAGTATGAGTACAGTCCAATAATTCTAAGTATATTTACATGGTTGTGCAAAAATTACCCAGACCTTTTTCATCCTGTGTTTAATTACTGCAGGTACCTCATAAAAGTGGAATAATACGGTATTTGTCCCTTTGTGACAGTCTTACTTCACTTAGAATAATGTCCTCAAGGTTTGTCCATGTTGCAGCATGTGTCTGAACTTCCTTTTTAAGATCTTGAACAATATTTCAAAATGTATATAAAACATTTTACTTATCTATTTATCTGTAGAAGGACACTTGAATTGCTCCTTGTATATTCATGCTAATAAAAACACAGGTGTAAAATATGTCTTTCAGATCTTGTTTCAAATTAATTTGTATATTTACCCTGAAGGAGAGAATGCTGTTTCAGATGGTAATTCTATTTTTGAGTTTTTTAGGAACTGTTATATAGTTTTCTATTATAGCTGTACCATTGTAAATTCCCACCAATAGTGTATAAGTGTTTCAATTTCTCTACAACCTTGCCAATACATTTACAGTAGCCATCCTAAAGAGTGTGAGGTTTTATCACAAATTAAATATATATATACAGGCTTGTAGGTACAGAATAGTTGAAATAATCTGGTTGAGGAAAATTGACATAAAACATAGGAATACAATGGCTTTTTAAGAAAAATATAATTTAAAAAATGAAAAGAACATAAAAGAGCCACTGTAATCATTACTAGGGTGTTTTTAATATGATGAGAACATAATCTTTTAATGACAGTTATAAATTTATTCTATAAACTTAAGCATCTCAAAATGAATTGAACTCTGAGAAAATTGGACTCTGATGGTTTCCTGGGCCATCAGAGATGACCAAAATGTGAGATTATTTAAATATTGCTAAAACAAAGAACTTTTTTTTCTTTAGTCATAAAAACTGAACATTACCTTGGTTGTCAATATACCCTGTGTGATATCTTAAGACATGACTTTGGGAAGGGGTTTAATAGTGTTTCTATATAAGCACCAAGCCCCGTCTTTACATGTGCTATAATAGCACATCTGATAGCAGGAATCAGCAATTATAGCCATCACATTTTTGCTATAATTTTTCCTGAAATATATTATCTTGCTAAAACTAAATAGGTTAAAAATACCAAATAAAGTTGAGTTGCAAAAGCACTCCAATGAGAAGACCATTTCATAAAATACACTCTACTGTAGGTGGATAAAGAAAAGACCTTTGCAATAATGAATTGATAGGCTATGGAAAAAATGAGGCCAAATTAGAAGACTCATATAACTTTTTGTAAATCATGTGTGTTAGAATATAGTTTTAGCTCTTTAAATGAAGTTGGATGAAATAGTTCTTACAAATGTGTGTTATTTTCAATGGATTATCTACCAGGGTACCTTTAAACTGCTATTACTACTAAAATAAAGAAAAAGTCTGAAGAGTAGTAAAGTGACAATAATAACAAACTTTTAATTTTAGTCTAAATATTTTCTGTTTTCTAAACTATGAAACTGGCCAAGGAGCATTTTAAAGCAGCACCTGAAAAGTGCTGCAAAACACCTGGACAAAGATAAATACTTAACTGAAAATACACAGAAAGAAGAGGATAACAGTTTTCAGTGAAACAAAAAGAAAACTATAGGAACATTATTATTCTTAAAGAAAAAAAGAAAATTTCTTTTTAAATAAACACAGAATTAGAATTATAAGTATTAAATTATAAGCACACTTAGCTAGTGTGTACCCAAACCAGATTTTTTTCACTCTGTAAATGAAAATTTTTTAATTTCAGCTTCCCAAGACCTATTACCTTATTATAGATATTTAGACTTTTAATAGAAGTTATTGATGTTAAATTTAAAAATTATGTCTTTTAGAGTTTTTAATATTATACAAATTATACTAATGAAGTACTTCTCATTCAATGATATATTAGAAATTACACATGACTTTTAAATCTTAACTGAAGTTTGTATAATTCATCTTTCTTTGTAAAGTTCATTGACAATAATCTTGGCAATAATTTTTGGGGGTATGACACCAAAAGCACATTCAACAAAACAAATAACAACAAAAACAACAAAAAACGGTGAGACCACATAAACCTAAAAATCTTCCAAACAGCAAAGGAAAGCCAACTAAATGCAAAGATAACCTACAGAAAGGGAGAAAATATTTGCAAGTGACATATCTAGTTGGGGTTAATATCCAAAAATATATAACAAAATCATATAACACAGAAGCAAAAAATCAAATAAACTAATTTTTTTAACTGGGCAAATAATCTAAATAAACATTTTCCCAAAGAATAAATGCAAATGTCCAACAGATATATACATATACAAAGGTGCTCATTATGACTAATCATCAGAAAAATGCAAATCAAAACCACAATGATGTATCATTGCACAACTGTTAAGAAGCAATTATCAGAAAACACTAGATAACAAGTGTTGGTGAGGTGTAGAAACTTTTGGTTGGAATGTAAGATGCTTCAGGCATTATGGAAAATAGTATGGTTGTTCCTCAAGAAATTAAAGATAACATACCATGTAACCCAGCAATCCCACTTCTGGGAAGGAAATCAGTATTTGAAGAGATTCTTGCACTATCATGTTGATTGCAGCACTAGTCACCATAGTTAAAATATGGAAAAAACCTAAGTGTTCATTTATGGGTGACTGAATTAAAAAATGTCAGCCTATTCCATGTTTCCATGCCTCTGGTTCAATTTTGCTTGTTAGTTTATTTTTGTTCATTAGGTTCATCTTACAGGTGAAATCATATGGGGGGAGGAATGGGAAAACCATAATATAATAACAATTAAAAATTTAAAAAAGTAAGTCAGTCAGAAAAAGATAAATACAATATGATTTCACCTATATGTTAAATCTAATGAACAAAAGAAACTAACAAACAAAAAAGAAACAAACTCATGGCTGTCAAAGAAATGGGGTAAGAGGACTGGGTGTAAAAGAAAAAGAGATTAAAGGAAATAAACTAACAGAGGGACAACAGTGTGGTCGTTACCGGAGGGAAATGAAGGTGGGGGAGTCGTAAGAGGGTAAATGGGACATAAATGGTCATGAAGACATGACTTGGGATGGTGAAAACAAAGTACAATATATGGATGATTCTTACAGAATTTTGTACCTTAAACCCTATATAATTTTTCTAAACATTGTAACCACAATTAATTCAATAAAAAGAAAAGCACCTTTTGAGATCACAAAAGATTTAACAATTAAAAAACATGATACAACACTGATAGAGCTTTTATATTGAGTCATATAAAATAAGAAAATCCTACCATTTGAAACAGCATTAATGAAATTGAAGGACATAATTCTTTTTCTTTTTTTAAAGTATATTTTATTGATTTTATTGTTACAATAGTTCCAATTTTTCCCCTTTGCTCCCCTATGTCCAGCAACCCCCTCCCTCAACCTCACCCACCAGACCATGCCCACGGGTCATACATACAAGTTCTTTGGCTTCACCCTTTCTTATATTACTCTTTTTTTAAATTAATTAATTTTTATAACAATAAAAAATAACAATACCCCCCTCTCAGACTTAAGATCCTTTATAATCTTATAAAGGACAATGGGTAAAGGTCTCGTGCTCCTCTAGCTGCTTCAAGCTGGACATGGTCATTGTCCTACCTACCCTTGGATCCAGAAATCCCTAATGAGAGTGTGGGTGTGAAGGGAAGGGTGGCCTTCCCACATGGGGAAAGATATTATAGATTCCAAGTCAATTGGCTGTCCCTGGACAATGGCATGATTGGTTTAACAGGCTGGCATTCTTATTGTATTCTGGGGGCAACAGATTTGGCAATAGGGTTAAAAGGCATCATTCAATCCATAACCACTAGATGACAAAAGGCAGGGATTAATTTTTCAATGTCCCACGTTGGGGGAAAAAATGGCTTCCTTGGAGGAAGGTGTGCAAGGCACCTGACACTTGTCCAAAACCCTTTTGCCCACTATACTTAGTTTGAGCTGAGGGGAATAGTTTAGGTTTTTCCTCTCTCAGACCTCTGGGCCCTTTCAATTCAAGCCATTAGGATAGAAAAGAGAAACCAGTTTTAAAGTGAAGCCCACAGACTACCCCACTCCTCCCCAACCCAGCCACGTAGTTCAGCCAAACCATTGAGTCTCAGGAGGCAGCGATGCAGATAGGATTAAGTGAGGCCTATACATACAGACAATCACTCAGGTAATGGGATCATAGGCTTATGCCCTTTAAAAACAGAAAACACAGGTTAATTTATGCAACATAACCTACAAACCAGTCTCTAAATCTGTATAACTGTCTTATTGGAAAGACATCCAGCTGCAAGGCATTTGACATTCCTCTTGCCTGTAAAGTAAGCATCTTTGCTGATGCCACAGACATAGGTTAACTTTCAAATGAAAAAAACTTTAAGTGAGAAGAAACTTTAAAGACAGTTAACTGCACTAATTTATAGTATACCACTGAGCATTGTGATTTTCCTTGAATTATGATTTTTCTACTTAAGATTGCTCTCCTCATCATTAAAGGGAATGTTAAGTCAATTTTAAATTTATCCTGTTAATTTGCATAAACACAACAAGAGCATCAAATGATCGTTTATGATCTTTAAGTCTGCATTCCTGGAACTTACACAACGAACATTTATGGTGACCTTCAATCTGCCCTTCAGGGCACAGAAACTGAACCACACACCTGGCATTCAGCCTTGCCTATAAACACCCGTCTTTTTCAAGTCCTTCAGTTTTTCCATTGTGCCTTAAGGTCTCTTCTATCCATCTTTCCAGAAAGCAACGTTCATTCCTTCCCTGGTGTGATTGCCATGGACCGCACAACCAACCAAGGTATCAGGTTTTTTTCTCGTGGGCTTTAATTACCTTTGAAAGTCAATCCTAGTTTCTCAGGGATTTTTGGTAACAACCAGAGCCCAAGCATGACTCCTTTAGGCATGACATTCCAGTCAAAGTATTGGTCAACAAAAACTTTATTAACAACTGTTCTTATTAGTTCTATGCAAAGAACCTTATGTCATTACTTACTTCTTCAGAATGCCAAATACTGGAGGGATCAGATAGGGAGAAATATATACAGTGTGAAGGAAAATCCTTGTCCTTCTAATATTCACTAAAATTGCATTTCCATTCTTTATATTTTCTTTTTTCCCCCATTAAAAATTTTTGTTTGTTTCTTTTTCTATTACAGTTGTCCCACTTTTTTTCCTATTGCTTCCCCACACCCTGCCCATGCCTTCTCCCAGAGTCAGTCCCCACCCATTTGTCCATGTCCATGGGTCATTTATACCTGTTCTTTGACTAGACCCTTCTCCTTCTTAGCCCCTTCTCCCTGGCCCCTTTGTCACTGTTAGTCTACTTCTTGTTTACATATGTCTGGTTCAATTTTGCTCATTTGTTTGTATTGTTCATTAGTCTCCTGTAATATGTGATAGCATAACGTATTTTTCTTTTGTTGCTTGATTTATTTCAGTAAGCATAATTCTCTCTAGTTCTATCCATGTTGTTGCAAAACATAGAAGTTTCTTCTTTCTTTCTGCTACGTAGTACTTCATTGTGTAAATGTACCACAGTTTTCTGATCCACTCATCTATTGATGGGAACTTAAGTTGTTTCCTGCACTTGGCTATGGTAAATAATGCTGCTATGAACATAGGGGTGCATAAGTTCTTTTGAATTGGAGTTTCAGGATTCTTCGAATAGAATCCTAGCAACAAAATTGCTAGTTTAAAAGACAGTTCCATTTTTAGTTTCTTTGAGGAAATTCTATACTGTTTTCCATAGTGGCTACACCAGTCTGCACTCCCACCAGCAATTTACCAGGGTTCCCTTTTCTTCACATCCCCACCAGCACTTGTTGTTTGTTGATTTGTTGATGATGGCCATTCTGACTGGTGTGAGGTGGTATCTCATTGTGGTTTTTATTTGCATCTCTCTGATGGCTAGTGATGTTGAGCATTTTTTCATATCTCTATGGACCCTCTGTATGTCCTCTTTGGAGAAGTGTCTGTTCAAGTCATTTGCCCATTTTTTAATTGGGTTGTCTGTCTTCTTGGTGTTGAGTCATATAAATTCTTTATATATTTTGGAGATCAACCCCTTGTCTGAGATATCATTAGCAAATACGTTTTCCCATATGGTTGGTTCCCTTTTCATCTTGCTGATGTTTTCTTTTGCTGAGCAGAAACTCTTTAGTTTGATGTAGTCCCATATATTTATTCTTTCCTTTATTTTCCTTGCCTTAGGAAATATATCAGTGAAAATGTTGCTGCGTGGGATATCTGAAATTTTCATGCCTATGTTTTCCTCTAGGACTTTTATGGTGTCATAGCTTACATTTAAGTCTTTGATTCATTTTGAGTTTATTCTCGTGTATGGTGTAAGTTGGTGGTATAGTTTCTTTTTTCTTTTATTTGCATGTCCCTGTCCATTTCTTCCTATACCATTTGTTGAAGAGGCTCTTCTCACTCTATTATATGTTCCTTCCCACTTTGTTAAATATTAGTTGACCATATAGACCTGGGTTTATTTCTGGGCTCTCTGTTCTGTTCCATTGATTTATATGTATCTTCCTATGCCAGTACCAGACTGTTTTGATCATAGTAACTTTGTAGTATTGTTTGATGTCCAGTATTGTGATTCCTCTTGCTGTGTACTTCTGTCTCAAGATTGTTTTTGCTATTCGGCCTCTTTTTTGGTTCCATATAAATTTTTGAAGTATTTTTTTCTAGGTCTGTGAAATATGTCATTAGTATTTTAATAGGAGTTGCATTGAATCTATAAATTACTTTGGGTAGTATGGACATTTTAATGATGTTGATTCTTCCCATCCATGAACATGGTATTTGCTTCCATTTATTTGTATCTTCCTTAATTTCTTTCTTCAGTGTTATGTAGTTTTCTGTGTGCAGGTCTTTTACCTCCTTGGTAAAATTTATTTCTAGGTACTTTATTGTTCTTGTTGCTATGGTAAATGGGATTTTTCTTTTAGTTTCTATCTCTGACATTTTATTATTGTATACAGAAATGCCTTTGATTTCTGAATATTGACTTTGTACCCTGCTATTTTGTTAAATTCACTTACTAGGCCGAGAAGTTTTTTCATGAAATCTATAGAGTTTTCTATGTACACTATCATGTCATTTGCAAATAATGACAGTTTTATTACTTCTTTTCCAATTTGGATGCCTTTTATTTCTCTTTTTTGTCTGATTGCTGTGGCTAGAACTTCCAAGACTATGTTGAATAGGAGTGGAGAGAGTGGACATCCTTGTCTTTTTCCTGACCTCAGTGGGAATGCTTTCACCTTTTGCCCCTTCAGTATGATGTTGGCTTCAGGTTTCTCATAAATGGCCTTTATTATGTTGAGGTATGCTCCCTCTATTCCCATTTTGCTGAGAGTTTTCATCATAAATGGGTGTTGTACTATATCAAATGCTTTTTCTCATCTATTGATATGACCATGTGGTTTTTGTTTCTATTTTGTTTATGTGGTGTATTACATTTATTTATTTGTGAATATTGAACCATCCTTCCATCTCTGGGATGAATCCCACTTGATCGTGGTGTATGATCTTTCTAATGTGTTGCTGGGTCCGGTTTGCCAATATTTTGTTGAGGATTTTAGCATCTATGTTCATCAACGATATTGACCTGTGATTTTCTTTCTTTGTTGTGTCTTGACCTGGTTTTAGAATTAGGGTAATATTGGCTTTATAGAACGAGTTTGGGGGTCTTCCCTCTTCTTGGATTTTTGGAATAGTCTGAGAAGGATAGGAGTTAGTTCTTCCCTAAATGTTTGGTAAAATTGACCCGTGAAGCCATCTGGTCCAGGGCTTTTGTGTGTCGCAGATTTTTAGATTACTGCTTCAATTTCACTAGCTGTTATTGGTCTGTTCAGGCTTTCTGCTTTTTCTTGATTCAGTTTTGGCAGATTTTATGTTTCCAGAAGTTTGTTCATTTCATCTAGGTTGTCAAATTTCTTGTGATACTGTTTTTCATAATAATTTCTTACAATCCTTTGTATTTATGTGTAATCGGTTGTGATTTTTCCTCTTTCATTTCTGATTTTATTTATATGGATCCTCTTTTTTTTTCTTGATGAGCCTGGTTAAAGATTTTTCGATTTTGTTTATCTTGGCAAAGAACCACCAGCTCCTACTTCTGTTGATCTTTTGAATTGTTAGTTTAGTCTCTATGTCATTTAATTCTACTCTGATCTTGATCATTTCCTTCCTTCTACTCACTCTGGGCCTTGTTTGTTGTTTTTCCTCTAGTTCTTGTAGCTTTAGGGTTAGATTTTTTATTAGAGGTTCTTCTGTCTTTTTCAGGTAGACCTGTATTGTTATGAACTGTCCTCTCAGGACTGCTTTCGCTTTATCGCCCAGGTTTTGGGTTGTTGTGTGGTCATTATCATTTGTTTCCAGAAACTTTTAAAATTCTTCCTTGATGTCATTGTTAATCCATTCATTATTTAATAGTATGTTATTTATTCTCAATGAGTTTTATTTTTTTTTTCTGTTTTTTCCTTGTGGTTGATTTCCAGTTTTAAGCAATTGTGATCTGATAAGATGCTTGATATAATTTTAAATTTCTTGAATTTTCTGAGGCTTCTTCTGTGTCCTACTATGTGGTCTATCTTTGAAAATGTTCCATGTCACTTGAAAAAAAATGTATAATATGCTTCTTTGGGGTGAAAAGTTTTATATGATCAACTAAGTCAATTTCATCTAGAGTGTTATTCAATATCTCAATATCTTTGATGTTGCTTTTCTTCAAAAATCTGTCCACTGTTTACAATGGGATGTTAAAGTCCCCTACTATGAGTGTGTTACTGTCTATATCCTTCCTGAAGTCTTTCAAATTTTTTCAACATATTTGGGTCATCCTATGTTGGGTGGATATATGTTTACAAGGGTTATATCTTCTTGATGAATTTTTCCCTTAAGTATTATGAAATGTCCTTCTTTGTCTCTTTTTATGGCCTTTGTTGTAAAATGTGTTTTGTCTAATGTAAGTATTTCTACCCCAGCTTTTTTTAAATATCCATTTGCTTTAAATTTTTTCTATCCCTTCACTTTCAATCTGTGTAGATGATTTTTTTCTAAGGTGGGACTCTTGTAGACAGCATATATGTGGGTCATGATTTCTAATCCATTCAGCTACCTATGTCTTTTGATTGGTGCATTTAATCCATTTACATTTAAGGCTATTATCGATAGGTACTTATTCATTGTCATTTTCCCCCTTTGTACTTATGTTTCTCTCTGTCTCTTTCTGTTTCTTCATCTTCTTAAAGCAGACCCTTTAGCATCTCTTGCAATGCAGGTTTTGTGGAGATGTATTCTTTTAGTCTTCTTTTGTCTTGACAACTCCTTATTTCACCTTCCATTTTGAATGAGAGCCTTGCTGGGTAGAGTATTCTTGGTTGTAGGCCTTTGTTTTTCATTGCTTGGAATATTTTTTGCCATTCCCTTCTGGCTTGTAGTGTTTCTGTTGAGAAATCTGACAATAACCTTATTGGAGCTCCCTTGTATGTTATTAGTTGTTTCTCTCTTGCTGCTTTTAGGATTCTCTCTTTGTCTTTGAATGTTGGCATTTTAATTATGATGTGTCTTGAAGTGGGCCTGTTGGGTTCATCTTCATTGGGATCCTTTGTCCTTCCTGGACTTGTGTGACTCTTTTTCTCATTAATTTAGGAAAGTTTTCTGTCATTAGTTTTTCAAACAGGTTTTCTATGCCTTGCTCCTCTTCTTCTTCTGGAATTCCTATGATACAAATATTATTATGTTTAATGTGGTCCTGCAGGTCTCTTCATTCTTTTTCAGTCTTTTTTCATTTTGTTGCACTCTCTGGGAATTATTTTCTATATTGTCCTCCAGCTCGCTGATCCAATATTCTGCTTCCTCTAGCATGCTTTTAATTCCTTCTACTGTCTTCTTTAATTCAGAAATGTATTTTTCATTTCCTCCTGGCTCTTATTGATAGCTTCTATGTCATTTTTCATGGTGGTGTAATTCTCAGTAAGTTTCTTGTTGTTTCCCTGGAGGTCCTTGTAGTTTCCCTGGAGTTCTTTGTAGTTTATTTTGAGCTCGCTGATCTCATTGAGCTTTCCTATAATCCACCTTTTGAATTTCATATCTGATAATTTGCTTCCTTCTATTTTATTTAGCACTCTTTCTGGGGATTCTTCCTTTCCTTTTGATGGTTGTTGTTTCTCTGTCTCCCCATTTTTGTGACTCTTCTTGTTTGTTGCTGCTTCTTAGATTGATCTGCACTTCTTGGATCTACCCCTGGTGGTATCAGATAGTGTACCAGTCTGGGCCTAGGCAGCCTCTTAGAGACTACCAGAGATCTACTGCCTTTGTCTCCTTTAATTGTTAATCTTCAATCTGTGATCAGCCATCAGGCTTAAGGGCCGATGGTGTGGCACCTCAATTCCTGTAGGCAGGGCTTTTGTTTCCCCTCAGGCTGATGCCACTTGGAGGGGAATTGTCTGCCTGCAGTATGGGGAATGAGTTAGCACTGGGACCCGGTTGGCTGCTCCCTTAGTTCTCCCCTCAAAGCCACCGCCCCAAATTCTCCCCAAGAGTCCTAGTCCTCTCTGCCTTTTCTCTGCTTGAGCCCAGGGTAAGTGGGTGCCAAAATATTTTCATACATGACCTGCTTAAAAACTCTTTTTATCCAGCTGTTTCTCTCAGGCTAGCAAGAAACCCTGTGGCTTTTAGCTTTTCACAGCTAAATACTATTTTACTTTCTGCTTTGTTGCTGTAGGCTGGGAATCCCAGCTGGGGGTTTAAACCCTGCCCTTCTTAGGGGGAACTCCCATCTGCTGAGCTGTTTCTCAGTCCCTTCAGTTGCCACCTGTGGGACCCCAGCCAGCCCTTTCACATCTCCACACTTTCTATCAGTCATATAGTGATCAAGTGGCCTTTTCTGTCTCTCCATGGTTATAAGACTTCTCTCCAGCTGGTGTTCAGTTGGTTATCCCTGATGATTTCTCCACAATTAAGTTGTAAGTCCAGATTGGTCCTGGTAGGAGGTTAGTGTAGCTTCCCATTACTCCTCCGCCATCTTGGATCTCCCCTGGAGCATGCTGGATGGTCCCCTGGCTCAACAGTGGGCACTTTCAGATAGAAACATGGTTCTTTTCCAAGTCATAGTATACACTCCAGTGAAGAGCTGCCATTGCTGATGCCTGGGTTAAGCTCAGGAGACATGGGGATCTGGAGAGCCAATTCCCCTCAAAAGAACTATGTGGGCCAGGGAATGAAGGATCAGGGCCCACAGTTGCCCCAGTAGAGCAGCAGGGACCCCAGCGCATGGGACTCAAGCTTGTCTAGAGCCCTCTGTCCACAGCACAGGACCCTGACAGGGTCAATAAGCTTACCTCAGATTGCTTTTCCCCAGCCTACAGACAGTGTCCTCTTCCACCTCTGGGAAGCCAACCCTTTGCAGTGGGGCGGTGGGAGGGTCTCGCGGGGCCCTGCGTGGGAGGGAACCCTGAGAAGCCAAATGGAAGGTATTACCACCTCTCTTCCCAAACCTCTTGCCCTCTGGAGGACATCATTCTGAGTGAAATAATCCAGACACAGAGAGACAAATACCATGTGATCTTACTCATATATGTGCAATTTTAAAAAGTGAAACTTATAAAACAGAAAGTAAGTAGAACAGTGGTTGCCAGGGTTGGGGTGATGGAAGAATGGGGGTGTTGGTCAAAGAATACAAGCTTCCAGTTATAATATGAACAAGTTCTTAGTATCTAACATACAGTACGGTGACTATTGTTAATATTATATTATACGAGAATACTTAAAATTTGCTAAGGAAGTAAACCTTTAATATTTTCACCACTCACACACACACACACACACACAAAACAGTAACTAATAAGATAACACAGGGAAACCATTTTTAATATAATTACTGTTGAGTTTGATTTTTCAGCTGTTTTAGACTTAAACAGGCAAGCTGATTTCAAAACTGCAGTTAGTTTTCTTATGGCATGTCAAGTTTTTCTCTGCAGCTTACCTTTTTTTTTGAGTTTTAAAAATGGCCTTTAATGAAAAATATAAAAATACAATACTGCAATCTTTGAAACATGATTTCTGTGTTCAGGAAGTCTTAAGATATTCCCAAATATTACTTGACAGTAATATTTATGATGCTGACATCCTCATAGGGCTTGTCTGTTTTGGGATTGATTTTGACATTGGAGATCCTTTGTACAACTTCCATTCCTTTAGTCACTCGTCCAAATACCATGTGCTTATTATCAAGTCAAGGCGTTTGAACTACTGTTATGAAAAACTGAGATCCGTTAGTATTTGATCCAGCATTAGCCATGCTGAGTGTGTATGGTCTGTCATGTCGTAATGTTGAATGAAATTCATCTTCAAATTCTCCTCCCCATATACTTTCTCCTCCCATACCGGTACCTGTTGGATCTCCCATCTGAATCATGAAGCCCTTAATTATACGGTGAAACGTATGTCCATTATAATAACCATTTCTGCTGTGAACACAGAAGTTTTCCACCGACTTAGGGCACTCAACAGGAAAAAGTTTGATGTGAATGTCTCCCATGCTTGTGTGGATAATGGCACTGTCTGAAACTCGTTTGGGTCCTTCAGCCTGAGTAGCAGCCATGACTTCTTCTTTAGAAGGTTTCTCATTAAAAACATCTCGGTCAGAATCTGCGCTTTTTGTGTCTTCTGGTTCTCGTTTGGTAAACATGTAAAATCTATTCTTTTTGAAAGATGTACAGACTATTGTTGGATCAGCTTGAATATTTTGCAGAACAGGGTTTTCAGAAGCTTTCATTTCTATAGTAGTTGCAGCACGATGTTTTTTGGCTATTCCTTGGAACAAAGCCAGCTGCATCACCCTAATATTTTCTTGCTTGCCTAAGATCCGCACACACCGGTTTGTTTCTACATTTATAACTTTAATGCCCAGCATTGTTCCATATAGCACAAAGTGTCCAGTTTCATCAAAAACTATGTTAATTAATCTCACTGCAACCACCTTCTCCAGCTCATGTTCTACAGCCATCCGTCGGCCAAATTCCATGTCTGGCAGCTGTTGCCTCATCTGCTGTAGTTCAGTAAACATCTGTGTGGCCATATGCAGTGATTCTGGTTAATAAATGCCAAAAGATACTTCACACCATCCAATTAAGTTTCTTGTCTGTTAAACTAGGACTCTAAACTGGATAGAAACTTCCTTCTGTAACATGGAACCAAGCTTCAGCATACTGATCATGTCAAAGTTCACTACATCAAACACCTTCATTGCTTTATCACCACCCACAGAACAGAACAATGCTCCCTCAGAGCTAACTGCAATACTCTCAATAACTCCCAGGTGACTGCGAAAATGTTTAACAAATTCAATTCCCTCTTCTACTTTTTTCCAGAACTTAATATGTCCATCATGACTGGCAGTAATAACAAAGTCTGTCTTGGTGTACACCACATGGGTGATAATATCTCTATGCATGTAACTGCACTCGTACATGGATGCACTGGGGAGATTATCGAGATAGACTCTTTCAAACTCTAGAACTTTCCTCTTCTTGGCCAATGTTGCCTCCACAGGTAAAGACCCAACCCAGCGCTCTTCATTATCCTCTTCATTCTCTTGGGCCACTGCTACCACCACAGGCAGCTCTCTTTCTTGGAGTTCTGTTTTTTCCGGTTCCTCCAGGTCCCGGTGACTCCTTCTTCTTCTCTACAGCTTACCTTAATGCGACCACTCTAGGCTGGATCAAACCTGGGTCGAGGGAAGCACTAGTGCTCTCCTATTGGCTTAGAGCAAATTTCCTCAAGTGGGGACGGGTGGGGGATGACCTTGGAGACCAGCAACAGGTTCATACTTGTCGAGGCTATTCAGTTACACATGAGATAGTGTGGTGAGAGATTGTGTGCCACTCTATATAGTGAATCCTATTCCAAAGGGTAGTCCAAGTTCTTGTTCTTGTCTGGATACAAGGAGTTAGTAGAATTTATTTTTTATTTACATATGGACTTATTTCCTTTCCTTCAGATCATGTCCGCCTCTGCTATTTCTCGTCGTAAGTGCCTAAGCAATGCTGATTCATTTTGTTCTATCTGTGGCTGTTTCACCATTCCCAGTCAAAGGACAAACATCAACACATTTGTTAGACAAGCCTATTTTACATATTTTAAAGTAAAACTTGGTGATCAAAATGAGTCTTGGGCCCCTCACAAGGTGTGCAAGCAGTGTGTTGAGAGTTTACAGATGTGCACGAAGGGAACATGTGACAAATTGTCATTTGGTAAACTGATGGTTTTGAGAGAGCTCAGAGATCATTCAAGTGACCGTTACTTTTGTAGAGTGAAATCATCAGGATATAATAAGAAAAATAAATGTGAAATAGAGTATCCTAGTCTACCATCAGCTATACACCCGGTGCCTCATTCAACTGAAATACCAGTGCCAGTTTTTATTGAACTAACTCTTTTGAAAAACAAGAGTATGATGAAGAAATAAGTGACAGCAACAATGAAGATTTTGAAATTGAAGATGACTCAGTTTGTAAGGGATTTGATCAGCATGAGTTGAATGATTTGGCACGAGATTTGGGACTATCCAAAAAGACTTCAGAACTCTTAACATCAAGAATGCAACTGAATGACAACTGTTCATTGATAGCTCAAAACAGAGATTGAAGTGTGTCCTCCTCCACAACGGCAATTTATTTGGTGCAGTCCCAATTGGCCATTCAGTTTGTTTTTGTGAAGAATATGAAGACATAAAGAGAGTCATTGATCTGTTGCAATATCACAATCACAATTGGATCATATGTGCTGACTTTCAAATGGTCTGCTTCCTTCTTGGTCAGCAACATGGATACACCAAGTATCCCTGTTTTCTGTGTATGTGGGACAACAGAGCTCATTAGAAGCATTTGGTGGAGTCAAATTGGCCAAGATCTGACCTCAATCCTGGTGATCTAAACATTCTACATGAGCCACTTGTTGATAGAAAAAACATTATATGCCCACCTCTGCACATAATACTGGGTCTCATGAAGCAATTTGTTAAAGCTTTGACAACTAAAGGAGACTGTTTCAAGTATCTCATTTTGACATATCCTAGCTTGTCATTAGAAAAGATAAAATACCATGAAATGTATGTTTGGTAGCAGAACTTTACTACTTGTACACTATTTGACTTACAGTAACAATATATAGACTTTATTTGAGTAAAATAACTCTAAATAAACAGTATATTCAGGTAATTTATTTATTTATTTTTCTTTGTATGTATATTTTGTATCATTTTGGGGATAAAGGGAGGGTATCCTGTACCTTAAAAAGTTGATGTAATAGAGAAAAACTAATAAAGTCTTTTGGTTCAGATATCAAAACTTAGTAAAAAAACAAGTGTCAGAACTAACTCAACATAAAATTATGTCCCCCAGTGTAATACATGTATGAATTTGTGGTAATGTATGCATATTAAATCATCCTGCTACACACA
Source organism: Furipterus horrens (assembly GCF_987537825.1). NCBI lineage: Eukaryota > Metazoa > Chordata > Mammalia > Chiroptera > Furipteridae > Furipterus > Furipterus horrens. The sequence continues at coordinate 78,751,161 of NW_028327179.1, read as the reverse complement.
CAAAATGTATACAATTTTTATTTTTATTAATTACACCACAATAAATCTGGAAAATATATATTTAACTAAACTTTTAAAAATTATTAAAAAAGAATCTGTCAAACAATTATTAGATGTAAATAAATACAACTTGTCAACACTGGGCATGAGAACAGGCAACATGGAACCTATATTCCAATGAAGAAGTAAAAAAAAACAAAACAAAGAAGTTGATAAACTAAGGCTGTCTCCAATGCCCTGGCTTGGTGGAAACTCCCTGTCCAGCAGAGGCTTCAGGATCATGAATGAGAGCAAAATTACCCAGGACACTGTCTTTTGTCTGAAAGAAGAAAGATGGCAAATTTCTCTAGTGGAGAAGAGCTCTGAATGCTTTCTCCTGGTCCTTTTAATTGAGGAGTGGATTCAGGAGATACAAGGTCAAGACTTATGAATCATCAATAAGCTTTAGGTGCTTGGATTACATTTGATAGTTACTGATTACTGATATCAATGCAAAGAACACAGTGATCACTCTATGTCAGGGTCTGTTGAACGTCCCAGTGCCATAATGACATCAGGTTGCAAGGATTCACACATTCTTTGCTACACACTGTTTATAGTTAACTAAGAGATAAAAAAAAGCAGAGCAAGCTCTAAAGCATAATATGCATGATTTAAATCCAATTCCCATGGGAACCTTTTGAGTGGTCTTCGAGTCATGTCAGCCTCCGACCTTCCTGGTGTTCTGGTCAAGTCTGACAGGGCTCTTAGGAGCCTGGCTTGTGTTTTGGGCTATAATTCTCAAAATCACACAGAACAGTCCCCTACAATAAACATTAACTACATAATTACATTTTATATTAAATTAAAAATAAAAGTAACAATTTGACAAAGTATATTAAATCACTGAATTTAGGGGGCCTAATTTCCACAGGATTGTTATGGAATGCCTCATGGAGATTAAAAGAGTTTTACATATGAAGTAAGTGAGTGACCAGAGACATAGTCTAAAAAGATGCTCTTTGTGAGGCAACATTTTCATTATTTGAAGTAGCATGCATAACGGTCTGGGGCAGGAAAGAGTACAGACCTTTACAGGAAAATAAAGTAATGGGAAGTTGCTGACTTAGTGGTCACTGGGAGAGTATGAGATGAGGTTAGAAAGAAAGTTAGGGTTAATATTGAAGTCTAATACACTTTGGTAAGAAATATGACTACCATTATAAGTGCACTGGGAACCACTAACGTTAAGTGGAGAAGTGAAGTGATATAGTTGAGGTTGACCACTTTTGAAGCCTGCTGCATGAGTAAATAGATTGAAGAGGAGGGCAAAGGGAGAGAAAAGGCCATTTAGGAGGTTCTTCCGATAGTTTAAGATCATAATAGACTATGGACAAAGGAATGATAGTGGGTAGGGAGCAATATTTAAGATATATTTTGGAGGTAGATTGAACAAGATAATAAATAAAATTCATGTGAAAGTGGAGGAGAGAAGGAACACAGAGTAGCTACTGGTGCATGCCTTTAAACATTTGGTGATTAATGGTAACATTTACTATGAAATATATTTGGGGAGGAGAATGTCATAGAAAGTGGACACATGAATAAGGGTAAAATAAGCTTTTGGGAGAAATTTACTCACTTCTACCTACGCACCCAGCACCCCCGCTCCCCCTCCCAAAAGCTGTCAGCCTGCTCTCTATCTATGGGCTTCTCTCTATTTTCATGGTTAGTTAATTTTGTTCATTAGATTCCACATATGCACAAAATTTCTGACTGGCTTATGTCACTTAGCATAATGCTCTCCAGGTCCACCCATGCTGTCACAAATAGTAAAAGTTCCTTCTTTTTTATGACCAAGTAGTATTACATTGTATAAATATGCCACAACTTCTTTATCCACTAATTTACTGATGGACAATTGGGCTGCTTTCAAATCTTGGCTATTGTAAATAATGCTGTAGTGAACATAGGGCACATATATTCTTTTGAATTAATATTTTGAGTTTCTTTGGATAAATTCCCAGAAGAGGAATCACTAGATCATAAGGAAATTCAATTTTTAATTTTCTGAGGTAACTGCATACTGTTTCCTACAGTGGCTGCACCAGTCTGCATTCCCACCAACAGTGCACAAAAGTTCTCCTTTCTCCACATCCTTACCAAAACTTTTTGTTTGTTGATTTACTGAAGACAGCCATTCTGACAGGTATCAATGATATATTATTATTGTTTTAATATGCATTTCTCTGATGATTAGTGATGTTGAGCATCCTTTCATGTGTCTACTGGTCATCTGCCTGTCCTCTTTGAAGAGGTGTCTACTCAGGCTTTTTGCCCATTTTTTGTTGAATTTTTTTTTTTTGTGTGTGTGTGTGTGTGTGTTGTGTTTTATATTATACAAAATTTCTTTGGTACTTTTATTTTGAGAAACTCTTGTGTTCTAATTAAGGTTCTAAGAGACTAGAAATCAGGTCTGGAAAGGTTTATTCAGATGGAAATCTGTCCTTGGGTTTCCATTGTCTCATGCTACCCATCCCACCATAGAAAAGTCCAACCTGTCCTCAGTAAGGCCAAAACAAAGACCAATGTCCAGCATTCCTGCTTCATATTAAAGCTTAGTTCTATGGAGCTTGAAGGCATTTGCTAAGCAGCCTCAGTCCCAATCCAGGTAGCTTAGTTTGTTTCTGCCTGCTTCAGTGGCATGGCTGCATCCAAGCAAGTTTTGGAGTCAGCACGGCTGCTGGCTGCTAAGGCCACACGGCTATGGAGAGAAATTGTGCAAGTGCACGGGCGAGTAAAATCAGTCCTGAAATAAACAAAACATCTAATTACTATGAGTAGAACTTCTAGATTACTGATGAATGATAGCTGTGACTTTTTCTCTGTTTTATGTAATTTCCTGTAGTGTGTTGATTCTTAATCTGTTTTGGTCATTGAACCCTTTGTGTTTTTTTTCACTTTGTTATAATTTTTCCCATGTGAACATACATTCACATTTTAGATAATCTATAAATTAACATACAGATTACTTACAAATTATAATGCCAATGTCAATAGAAAGAAGCCATCATATTACCACCTCTTTAAAAAATAAATTGGAATGTTCTAATGATATTACAATTTAATACTAGTATTAAAATATTTACAATTATTTTATTTTAACAATAGTTGGGATTTGTTGTTAGGATTATAGGAGCAAGACAACAAAATATTTATTAACCATACTATACTTAGAATATTTTAAAATTGAAGCCACATTAAATTTAACATGTAAAATGAGAAAAAAAATCACCATATAGATTGTGATAAGAATCAAATGAAATAATATACATGAGATTGCTGCATAAATTTTAAAGGTCTGCTGTGTTACTATCATATTATGTATCTCTATTTCTTAGGACTTTCCTTCCATATGTGTAGTGATCAGTATTTATCGCTCTTTTTATTCTTACTGTGTTTTTTTATCCACAGAAAGTTAACTTAAAAGTTCTTTTCCAGTTGTATAATTTGGTACAATATGGCTACGTAATTAAAATGTTAGATAAATAGAATTGAAGAGAGATTAAAAAAGAATTCTTTGGATATGCAGGATTTTTGTGATTCTATATGAATTTTAGGGTTTTTTTGTGGTTATTTGGAAAATAGCATTGGATTTTGATAGGGATTACATTAAAACTGTAGATTATTCTGGGCATTATGGTCATCTTAACAACATTAACTCTTCAAATCCATGAGCACAGTACATCTTTCCATTTGTCTTTACTTGCTTTCATCTGTTTTATAATTTTCATTGTGCAAATCTTTCACTGTTTTGGTTAATTTTTACCTCTTAAGAATTTAATTTATGGATGCTATTGTAAATAAAATTTTCTTCATTTACTTTTCACAAAGTTCATTATTCCTGTATGTAAATATACACCATGAATTTGATATTGATATTGATTTTGTATTTTGAAACTTTACTGAACTCAATTTTTGTGGAGTCTTCAAGATTTTTACATATCATCTTCAATCACATACATATTTTAAAAGAAACATGTGTTCTCTGACATGAGTCAAGGAATGTGGGCAATCTTTTAGAAGCTGAGAGTGTCCTCTGGCCAACAGCCAGAAATGAGAGTACTATATTACAAGAAACTAAATTTTTCCAAAAGCCAGATGAACTTGGGAGTGAATTACTCCCAAACCTCTTGTTTTCAGCTAGTGAGACACTAATCAAAGAACCTAACTGAGTCCACCAAGACTTCTGACTCTAGAACTATGAGATAACAAATGGGTATTATTTAAAGCTGCCAAGTTTGTGGTCATTTCTTATGCAACAATAGAAAACTGATATACTGTTTGATTTTTTCAGAAGATAGGGAGAACAGATCTTGTTAAAAAATAGAAAAGGAACACCCTTGTTTATAATTATATTAACAGATGTTTTTACTTTTATTATTGAATTGGAAGGAATTTTGATGTCATTTTTCCAAAAGAGTCAAGAACATTATAAGAGGACTCCAATAAGAACCCCCAACTTCTGCCCTGAGGGTACATTAAAAAGAGTAACAGAACAACCCATTTTTTCCCTGTAGCCCTTTACATGGTCAAACCTGACTGCTTTACTATACAATGCAGGCAAAAATCTCTCTGTGTTCAGTCACTGTAACCAACAAGTTGTGATCTGTCTGCTTGAGATCTAGAACAGTTAGGATCATTGATGAATCCCATCTTAACAAAGTTGAAAAGATGGTAATATCTAAATATTGCTTGTCATTGTACTGACAGAAAATAGGAGATTGTTAAACATTTGGGCTAATTGCTGAAATTTTCATCTCCTTTGGATTTAAAGAAGCAAAATACAAGCCTCTAGTGACTAGTGACCTCAAGGTTTTCCAAGGTTTATTACCTCTAGGGTCAACAATCTTGTTGTAATGTTGTTTTCTCAAAATGGGAAACCAGGTCTACTCTATTTATTTGCAATTATGAACATTCTTATGGTGAGATCATATTACTTTCACCTAGTAGGAAACTGACTTATGAATTATGCTACAAAAGTTTTTCCTGCACAGGAAAAAAAATGTTAGAAAAATTTAATGGTGATATTGTGAAACCTGCTAGAACTACATTTTGTTATGAAATAAAATAATAATTTAGAACATTATAATATGGCCACAACAGTAACGTAAAGTAATGTGGAAACTGAAAAGATGCCTACTTGCAAGAAACTAGATTATGATAGATGTAGATCTGTCAATAAATGGAAAAAAATTAAGATATTTAAAGCATAGTTTTAACAGGGGAAGAAAGAGGTTATTTGGAGAGCTTTAGATGTTGGCAGGCAGGTTCAGAAGGGATGAACCAAAATAACATTATTCACAGAATATGAGGGAAGGGGAGACACATGTTTTCTTGCTTGCCTTAATGCTGAACTTATTAATGGGAATTAGAGAATTGAAATTTATATGGAATTAAACTGTTGAATATATTTTGCCTGGTGGTCATATTGAGAGATGTTAAAGAAAATAAAAAGTTAGACCCAAGGAAAGAACATGAGGAGGCACTTATAAAAAATGTTGGAAAAAAAGGATAGATAGGTGGTAAGAAAACCAAGTAAGTAAGTGGTAGATTGGTGTTTCTAGAGATGACAGTCACACTTCTAAGTGTTCTTGTAAATATAAAAATGTGTATTTATACATATGTAAATATTTGTTTATTTAAAAGAGAGTGGTATATGTGTTTTCAGAAGAAAATTTGTCTCAGGTATTACCTCAAATCTAGATATTATCTTCCATTTCAAAATATTTTATAAAACTAAATTATATTCACTCCCTGCCTTTTCATAGTTTGAGAACCATGATATAAAGTAGGATATCCTAAGGATGACCTCATATTCTCCTTAAGTGATAAATCATGTATACACAAATACAGTAATAGAAAGCAAAAGTAATGGGAGGTAGTAGGTTATATTTAATAAGAAACTTTAATGTGCTGATACGAGGCTATAAAAACAACTGTAATCATTAGAAATGGGGTATCTTTCATACAATCTTCAGGTTAGATCTTCAGGTTGTACCTTAGGATACACAGAACATATTGGAAAAAAGCACTCTAACTTTGTTTTCTGTGTCTACAGCTGTTTGTGCTTCTACCTTTATATTTTTTACTGTAAAACTTTATTTTATTTTTAAGTATAATTTATTGATTATGCTATTATAGTTGTCACAACTTTTCCCTCTTTGCTCCCCTCTTTCCTCCAGCAATCCCCCCTCTCAGTTCATGTCCATGGGTCATGCATATAAGTTCTTTGACTTCTCCATTTTCTTTACAATTCTTGATATTCCCCTGTCTATTTTGTAGCTACAGTTATGCTTCTTAATCCCTGTACCATTTCTCCCCCTACCCCCTCCCAGCTGATAACCTGCCAAATGATCTCCATACCTATGATTCTGTTCTTATTTGGTTGTTTGCTTAGTTTTTTTTTATTTTTATTTTTTTAGGTTGTGTTGTTGATAATTGTGTTTGTTGTCATTTTAATGTTCATAGTTTTCATCTTCTTTTTATTAATGAAATCCCCTTAACATTTCATAAAATAAGGGCTTGGTGATGATAAATTCCTACAGCTTTACTTTGTCTGGGAAGTACTTTACCTGTCCTTCCATTCTAAATGATAGCTTTGCTGGATAGAGTAATCTTGGGTGTAGGTCCTTGCTTTTCATCACTTTGTATATTTATTGCAAGTCCCTTCTTGCCTGCAGTTACTTTTGAGAAATCAGCTGCCAGTCTTATGGGAACTCCTTTGAAGGTAACTCTCTGCTTTTCTCTTGTTGCTTTTAAAATTCTTTCTCTATCTTTAACCTCTGGCATTTTAATTGTTGCGATCCTCTTTGGGTCCAACCCATTTGGGACTCTGTGCTTCCTGAACTTGTATATCTATTTCATTCACCACATTAAGAAAGTTTTCCTTCATTATTTTTTCAAATAAGTTTTCACTTTCTTGATCCTCTCTTCTCCTTCCGGCATTCCTATGGTTCAGATGCTGGCACTTTTGGACATGTTCCACAGTCTTCTTAAACTCTCGTTGTTGTTGTTGTTGTTGTTGTTTTGTTTTGTTTTGTTTTGTTTTGAAATCTTGTTTCTTCATTTTGTTCTGGTTGAATGTTTATTTCTTCCTTATGTTCCAAATCATTGATTTTAATTTCAGCTTCCTTCCCTTCATTGTTGATTTCCTGTGAATTTTTCTTTGTTTCACTTAATCTAACTTTCATTTCTTTCAGTATGCTTTTGCCATATTCAATGAGATGTCTGAAAATTCTACTCAGCGGTATTCTGAACTCTGTATCTGATAAGTTGGCTATCTCTGCTTCACTTAGCTCTTTTTCTAAGGTTCTGTTTTATTCCTTCATTTGGACAATATTTCTTTGTTTGTTCAATTTGGCAACCTCCCTGTGTTTGTTTTTGTGTTCTAGGTAGAAAAGGAGGAGCTAGAATTGATGGGTATACCGGGAGAGGGTCTTTTCAACTTGCTTTTTAATTTAGTGCATGTTGCCTAGAAGTTAGGATAAGTGAGAAAAGCTCTAAAAGTGACAGGAGAGGAAAGGAAGGGTCATGGAACAGACACTTTCCTTAGGGAAGGAAGCCAGGGCCAGGATATGGGGACTGGCAGTAAAGAGGGAAGGCACCCTTCATATACTGATACTCAACCAAGGTCACTGCTTGATGCTAGCTTCCTCAACCCCACTGCCCCATTCTAGCTCCTGGCCCATATTATTTCTTTGCTAGCTCCTTCATCTTCCTGTGTAGAGGAGAGGAATGAGGATGAGGGGGATGGTAGCACCTTCTGCCTAGGAAAATTGCTCACTCAACTTGTCCTGAAGTCCCAGCCACAGTCAGGAGGTCAGAAAGCCATGTACAGGAAGAGAAACAATTCTGCCATTCACAGTCCTCTGGACACACTGCCCCTGCCAGGTTCCTCACATGAGGTTGCAATTCTTGGCTCAGTTCTTCTGTATCTTGCCTTTGTTATTGTTACCTTAGTCTGGCTGTCCTACAGCTGGGAAGATCACTGCAGTCTCTATTGTGAATCAATATGGTGCAACTGCGTATGGCCATAGCCAAGGGAGGCTGATATGGCCACATGGAAGACATCCCTGATGCTACACTCAAAGGATCAAGAGGAGCACTCCGTGTACTACACAACTTACACTTACTTGGCCAACACAGTGCCCTGCTCAAGTGTAACAGGGATAAACCTCTGCTTGGACATCTCTTTCAGTTTGTCTAGGTTGGTCTGTATGTCCACTTTACAGAGAACCAGCACAACCTTGGTATTAGGGCAAAACTCCTGAGACTCCCCTTGCCGTATTTTAAGAACACTGCCCAGTGTTTCTGTTTGGCTAATGACAAAGCAAATGCGCATAGCCTCTGAATAAGGATAGGCCAGGGGCTGGATATTATTGTAAGAGAAATCTGAAGTGTCCCACATGTTGAGCTTAATGCTAGTGTTTGTCTATCACAAAGCTAGAGGTACAATTCTCCACATGCTGGGGACATAACTCCCAAGTAAGCATCCTTGGAAAACACCTGCAGGAATGCCATCTTGTAACCGAACACCAGTGGGGTCCTGCCCCTCTGTGACAATAGGCAAAAATAGTCTGGAGACAGAGTCTTGTGAAAAGGAAAAATGAATTTTTTAATTTAAAATATATACAACAGGTTTATTGATGGGGGGCACGCCCTCACTCACCAACCTGCCAGAGGAGCACCCAGATGGCTTGCGAGTGCAGTGCTTCCCATAGCTTTGCACATGGGGGAGAGGCATGGGGTTTGCCGTCCAGCTGCACTGGCTCCTAGGGCCCACTGGCCCAAGCCTACACTCCACCCTTAGCAGCCTAGTGCCTGGTGTGGTCCTGGTCAGGCCCAGAACTCTCAGTGAGGGACGCGGGGCCTGTTTCCCAGTTGCACTGGGTTCCTACTGACAGGTCCACACTGATATGGACCAGAAATAGGCAGCAGCCACCATGGCGTCTTCTCAGGGAAAGGGTCATGGGGCTTGCCAGGCCTGCATGGGAGTCATGGGCCACAGGCGGGCGGCAGCCACTGCAGTTTCCCATCTGTGGAAGAGGTGTGGGCAGCCCCTACTTCCTGTCTGATGAAAGGGAATGGGTCTTACTGGCCAGACATGTTCCCTGAATCCCCCACCTGAGCCTCCCCCACTGCCCTCTTACCGGACCTGCTGTGCTCCTGGCCAATCAGGTCCTAGAAGGTTCAAGCAAGGGCATGGGAATCCTCCTAGCGAGGCCCACTTGCTTCACCCCCCACCCCGCGCCACACACATACACAAACACATCAGCCTGGAAACAGGGGAGCAAAAGTGCCCAGTGTTTCTGCTCACTATTCTTTTAAAGACCTCCACATAATCCCCTGCATGGCGGAAGTAGATGGGAGAGTATGTCCCTCCCATCCAATCACCTCCCTAGCTTTTGGTGCCAGCCCTGGTCTCTTTTTGCTGCATCATGCTCATGTCCCAGATGCTGGGGCGATGCACGCATGTGCTGTTTTCATTACTTCTCCACCCCTGCCCATACCCGGGGGTTGGGGGGAGTCCCCCGATTTCGGGGGCTCCACCACCACAATCTTGCAGCTGCTCTTTTCCCCCATGGTCCTGGCTATACACCCTTTCCCTTACCCTATGCAGCCGCCCGTCCTGGGCCTTGCTGCTGCCTCCCACCACTTAAGCTTTAGCTTCTCAGGCCACAGGTATCTCACAAGTCACGTGGAGCTCCCACCCAGGGTCATGGCCCTTCTCTTCCTTGTTTCTAACCCCTTAAAATTTTTCTCCCTGCACACCAGTATGCTTGCCGTGGCACAATGGTTGAAAATCCCTGCCATAGGCAATTCAATTGCAAAGTCAGGGATAAACACTCATGTCCTAGCACGATGCCAAGGACTCAACAAATGAAATATTGGTTAATTAAACATGTAGTTATAGAATGAAGAGGCATGAGGAGAAAAATTTCACATAGGTATAGCACATAACTGGTGACACCTATCAGCACATTGTGTCTTGAATAATGAGCCTAAAGGAAGAATATGATACTTTCTAAAATTGTTAACGTTTATTATCAACACCATTATAGGCTACCTGCCAGGAATATCAGTATGAAATTTTTCTTTTTCAGCTTGGGAACTAATAATTAATGGTAAAAACTGTATGTTTTATAACAATTAGGGGAATGAAATTTCAAAAGAATTAGTTCTTTTTTATATTTGGAGCTAGTGCACTGATCTGCACAGTGTGCGCCATTCACTCTAACATTTGATGACCATGCTTCAAGAGAACAATCTAAGAAGGTATGAATCATATCAAAGACTTAATATCAAGATCAAATACAACTTTAATTACTCTTACACAGATATGATACAACATTATTTCTTGCAAAGGCATAAATGGTTAGCTCTTTACATAGAATGTTGAATACGATTTTGAGATTTTAACATTATCTCATAATTAAAACAAGCCTCCCAGGGTTAGGTTGGGGAAGAGGTGGTTCCAGAGTATGTGAGTGTGAGGCTTCTAAAACACCCTTTCATCAGTAGATTTCCTTAGCTCTGTACTCTGGCATTTTGACTAGGAACTTTAAAAAACAGCTGTGTCTTTATAAATGTTTGCAAATAGTGAGTTCAGTGGAAAGAAAAAATTCTGAAAGTAACACTGAGCTGGGCAGCGACTGAGAGAAAGAAATTGCCTGGGCCATGCGACACTGACTTTTACAAGATGTGAGCACTTGTTTCTGCTCCTGCTGTTTGGCAGCTGCCTGGAGGAATGAGGAGGAACCTGGCAGGGTCTGAGCCAATACAGTGCTCTAGGCTCTGGGAACTCACTTGGTCAAATGTTACCTTATTTCAGTTCATCTACACAACACTGGCTTTAGTGTTTCCATTTTACTAAAGAAGAAATTGAATATCTTGCCCTTTAATTTACACAAGGACATATTGACAGGATGTCACACAGCCAGAATCTGGATTAGGATTATTCAGCTCCAAAACTCAGCACATTTCATGACCACGCCGACCACGCCTTACTAGGTCCTGTTCAGAGAGTGTTTCAGAGGACCTACTGGGGAATTATAGATGAACCTCTGTTAGAACAGCAGACAGAGGATGGTACCAGGAAATCTGGCTCCTTGAGAAGTAATGTCTTGCCAGTGTAAAGCATCCTTGAGTGAAAAAAAAGGAGCCCCGAAGTACCTTAGCGCTGTTCTCAGCATTTCACAGCATACTGCTTCCTGGTGAAGTAGGCTCAATGCCTGTTTCTACACAACTGCCAACTAAGAATGGTGTGCTACATACTTAAAAGTTAAAACACACACACATACACACACACAAGAATATATGACCAAGAACATATATTACCTACAAATCCTAAAATATGTTCTAGAGAATGTTGACCAACCCATGGACTACCACATTCTGTACCACTCAGAAAAGAACAATTTGCTATAGGAAATCTGGTAAAGTTGAGATTCACAAGTCAAGATGACAATTGAAGTCATCTATTCTAAACAATGAGCTCACTATCAGGTAGTGTTTCAGAGTTGATTCATTCCTTTTCTAATCCTCTTTATTTCAAAAGAGGATTATGCATATATAAGACAAACATACCATCATAAGTAGTTGAACAAAGGAAAAAATGAAGGAAAAACAATAAGGTAGGCTACGGAGAAGATGGTGGAGGAGTGAGGGGAGGCTGCACTTTCTGGCTCCCGAGACTCGTCTGTAGTTTGGACCAATTGTAGACAGAACATCTCAGTGAGCAGCTGGACACTGGCAGGAGTCAAGCCTTGGCACTGCTGGATTAGAGAAAACCATCTGAGAATGACCTGTTTGATGAGGATAGTGGAGGAAAAAGAAACAAGATGGGATTTCTGACTGTGTGGCTCCCCGAGCAGCGGCTGGAAGTACACAAAGGCTTTTTAGCAACCACAGGCTTCCCCAGAGAGGAATCGGGAGGAGAGTGGATCCCTGCCCGCTGGCAAAGCCAGGACTGGGCAAGATGGCATCTGGTGCTGAAAGACAAGAAACGGCATACTGCTGTGCATGTGAGAACATAATTCTCCTTTATATTTTTCTCTTGTGTACTGCGGAGAGGGAAGGAAAGTTTGGGGGTGATAGGACATTCTTGAGGAGCACAGGCGCAGAAGTGCACTCGCCTACTCCCCAACCCTCCCCTTGGGTCGTGCAGGTGCACAAAGGGAAGTGCCCTCATCCACTGGCCCAGGCGCGCAGCCAGGTCGTTGGCTGCCCATCGGGGTGCCCCTCAGACACACCCCAACAGATATAAGATCAATGCCCCAGTGGGCGCAGTGAGGGCCTGCTGGGCACGCAGAAGACAGGGCGCAGACACCCCTGGCCAGCCCCAGTGGGCACGAGGCTGGAGCACAGACCACTTGCGCGGGCTCTGTTTGTGCGCGCCCAGGCGGGTGTGGGAATGGCAGGTGGCTGCGGTGCGGGAACAGTGGGTGGCAGCGACTCACAGACGCTCTCTTCCACCATGCACAAGTGTCCAGGGTGCTGCCCCAAGGGACGAGAGGCCAACTCCCGGGGCATGTCTCGGCAGGCCTGAGGCTAGCACACAGGCCACCTTGAGCGTGCAGGTGCGCGTGTGCACAAGCACCCCCAGCCGGCTCCAACAGGCACCAGATGAAAGCATGGGCCACAACACGCGTGTGGGAGTAATGCAGGTGCACGACCAACACCGCATACAGGTGCACGCTGCTGCTGCAAGCATCAGGAACCTCTGGCCTGCCTCATTAGACCAGCTGTGAATCCAGAAAAAGTAGACGACACACAAAGGCTGAACTGAGTAAAAACTTTCCTTTTGTAATTTTTTAAATTTTTATTTCTATTTTAGTTTTTTATTTGTATTTTATTTTATTTTAATTTTTTTAAATTTCTTGTTTTTTATTTTACTTTTAATTTTAATTCTTACTTTTATTTAAAATTTAAAAAAAAACTATCTCTTTAATTTATTTCATACCATCTCTCCTTATTTTTCCTCTTTAATTTTCGTTTATTTGTTTCTCTGTTTTGTTTAGCCTCCCTATCACACTAAATAAATAGAACAAAACTACTATATAAATCTAATACTGTACAATTCCATTTTCTTATGATATTCTGCATTCTTCTCTCTTTTTCTTTTATTATTATTAGCATACAATGTAAATATTATCTACTGTCTTGCATAGTCTCAACACTACTTGCTCCTATTACTAATCTATCATCCCCTCTCACAAAAATTATATTTTTCCTCTTCAAAAACAACTCATCAATTCTTTCTATAGTAAAAAAGCCCTAACCTCTCTACGTTTATATTAATACTGGCTCATTTGCTGACGATAGCAGGATAGAGAGTGGGGGATATTTTTGAGGGTGTGGGTTTCCTGCTAGGGCTGTGTGTTTATGTTTTTAACAGCATCTCCACAAAAGAACTCAAGACAAAGTGGACAGAGTAACTCTCAGTCAATAGCCAGAAGGAAGATACCAACAAAGAGCATCTGAAATATAACCAGACAGCATAAACAAATGAGATAAAGGGTATCCCAAGAGCATCAGGTTCAGGAGATCAAAGAGACTGCACCACTGAAACCCCCAGATCTACCATAAAGAATCTCATACCACAAAGGTGAGAAGTCAAAGCAGACAAATTCAAAAAACAAAAACAAACAATAAGAATCCAACATGGTAAGATGCAGAAACAATCTCTCAATGAAAAGAAAAGAGGAATTCCCAGAAAGAGAGGTAGATGGAATAGACATAGCCCAAATATCAGACATGGAATTCAAAACAATGGTGGTGAAGAAGCTCGATATACTAGACAACCTCAAAGACAACTACGACAACCTCCAAGAAAGTTACCAACAGCTCCAAGAAAATTACAGAGAACTTAGGAAGAACTACACCAGCATAAAAAAGAACATAGAAGCTATTAACAAGAACCAGGAAGAAATGAAGAATACAATCTCTGAACTAAAAAAAACAGTAGAATCAATCAAAAGCAGGCTAAACGAAGCAGAGGATTGGATTAGTGAGTTAGAGGACAATGTAGAAAAAAAAATCCCAGACAATACAACAAAATGAAAAAAGATTGAAAAACTATGAGGATGTAAGTGAATTACAGGATAGCATGAGGAAAAATAATATCAGGATGATCGAAATAAAAGAGGGAGAAGAAGAGGAATGAGGAATAGAAAAGCTGATAGGACGAGTAATGAAAGAAAATTTTCCTACCTGATGAGAGAAAAAGTTATGCAAGTCCAAGAAGCACAGAGAGTCCCAATGAAGAGGAACCCCAAAACACCCACTTCAAGGCACATCATAATTAAAATGGCAACATTCAAAGACAAAGAGAGAATCCTAAAAGCAGCAAAAGAAAAACAGCAAATAACATACAAGGGAACTCCGATAAGGCTATCGACTGATTTCTCAACAGAAACACTACAAGCCAGAAGGGGATGGTCAAAAATATTTCAAGCAATGAAAAACAAAGTCCTACAACCAAGAACACTCTACCAGCAAGGCTCTCATTCAAAACAAAAGGTGAAATAAGGAGTTTCTCAGACAAAGGAAGACTAAAATAATACATCTCCACCAAACCAGCATTGCAAGAGATGCTAAAGGGAATGTTTTAAGAAAAAGAAGAAAAAAAGAGGAGAGGAACACAGGTACAAACGGAATGAATAAATACATGTCAATAATAACCTTAAATGTAAATGGATTAAATGCTCCAATTAAAAGACTTAGGGTAACAGAATGGATAAGAAAACAGGACCCACATATTTGCTGTCTACAAGAAGCACACCTCAAAACAAAAGATTTACACAGACTGAAAGTGACGGGATGGAAAAAAGTATTGCAAGCAAATGGACATGAAAAAAAACTGTGGTAGGAGTACTCATATAAGACAAAACGGATTTCAAAGCAAGGGCAATAAAAAGAGACAAAGAAGGACATTTCAAATACTTAAGGGAACAATCCATCAAGAAGATATAACACTGATAAACATATATGCACCCAACATAGGAGCACCCAAATACATAAAGAAAACACTAGAAGGCCTCAAGAAGGATATTAACAGCAACACAATCATAGTTGGGACTTTAACACTCCATTATCAACAATAGACATATCTTCGAAGCAAAGAAACACCAAGGATATACAGACATTGAACAACACACTAAACCACATGGACTTAACTGATATATATATATAGAACTTTTCACCCCAAAGAAGCAAAATATACATTTTTTTCAAATGCACATGGGACATTTTCAAAGATAGACCACACGATAGGACACAAAACTAGCCTCAACAAATTCAAGAGAATTGAAATTAAATCAAGCATCTTTTCAGACCACAGTGTCTTGAAACTCAAAATCAACCTCAGAGAAAAAAATCAAAGACACCCAAAGTCATGGAGAAGGAATAACATGCTACTAAATAATGAACGGGTTAACAATGACATCAAAGAAGAAATCAAGAAATTTCTAGAAACTAATGATAATGAACACAAAACAGTCCAAAACGTATGGAACACAGCAAAAGCAGTCCTAAGAAGGAAGTTCATAGCAATACAGGTGTATCTGAAAAAAATAGAAAAATCTCAAATAAAAAATCTAACCCTAAAGCTACAAGAACTAGAAAAACAACAAACAAAGCCTAGGGCTAGAAGAAGAAAGGAAATCATCAAGATCAGAGCAGAATTAAATGACATAGAGACCAAACAAACAATTCAAAACATCAGCAAAACTAAGATCTGGTTTTTAGAAAAAATAAACAAAATCAACAAGCTTTTAGGCAGGCCCATTAAGAAAAAAAGAGGGAAGACCCAAAAAAAAAACAAAATCAGAAATGAAAGAGGAGAAATCATGATTGATACCACAGAAATACAAACGATTGTAAGAAATGACTACAAACAACTGTATGGCAAGAAATTTGACAATCTAGAAAAAATGGACAAATTTCTAGAAACATACAACCTTCTGAAACTGAATCAAGAAGAAGCAGAAAGTCTCAACAGACCAACAACAAAGAAGGAAATTAAAACAGTAATCAAAAATCTCCCTGCACACAAAAGCCTTGGACCAGTTGGCCTCACAGGCAAATTTTACAATACATTTAGGGAAGAAATAACTCCAAACCTCCTCAAACTATTCCAAAAAATCCAAGAAGAGGGAAAAATCCCAAACTCTTTCTATGAAGCCAGTATTACCTTAATTCCAAAACCAAGTGAAGACACAACAAAGAAAGAAAACTACAGGCCAATATCACTGATGAACATAGGTGCTAAAATCCTCAATAAAATATTGGCAAACAGGATCCAGCAATACATCAAAAAGATCATACACCATGATTAAGTGGGATTCATCCTAGGGATGCAAGGATGGTTTAATATTCACAAATCAATAAATATAATACATCACCTAAACAGAATGAAAGACAAAAATGACATGATCATATTAATAGATGCAGAAAAAACATTTGATAAAGTACAACAACCATTTATGATGAAAACACTCAGCAAAATGGGAATGGAGGGAGCATACTTTAACATAATTAAGGCTATGTATGAGAAAACTGAAACCAATATTGTACTCAATGGACAAAAACTGAAAATAGTTCCCCTGAAATCAGGAACTAGACAAAGATGTCCACTCTCTCCACTTCTATTCAACATAGTGTTGGAAGTCCTAGCCACAGCAATCAGACAAGAAAAAGAAATAAAAGGTATCCAAATTGGGAAAGAAGAAGTAAAACTATCACTATAAGCAGATGACATGATAGTATACCTAGAAAACCCTATAAACTCCACTAAAAAACTACTTGATATAATAAGGGAATTTGGCAAAATAGAAGGGTACAAAATAAATATACAGAAATCTAAGGCATTTCTGTATACAAACAATAAAATATCAGAGACAGAAACAAAAAAGAAAATACCATTTACTATAGCAGCAAGAAAAATAAAGTACCTAGGAATAAACTTAACCAAAGAGATAAAAGACCTGTACTCTGAAAATTACGTAACACTGAAGAAAGAAATTAAAGAAGATACAAATAAATGGAAGCAAATACCATGTTCTTGGATGGGAAGAATCAAAATCATTAAAATGGCTATGCTATCAAAGCAATTTACAGATTCAATGCAATTCCTATTAAAATACCAATGACATATTTCACAGACCTAGAACAAATACTCCAAAAATTTATATGGAACCAAAAAAGAGGCTGAATAGCAAAAACAATCTTGAGACAGAAGAACACAACAAGAGGAATCACAATACTGACAACAAACAATACTACAAACTCACTGTGATCAGAACAGTCTGGTATTGGCATAAGAACAGACATATAGATCAGTGGAACAGAATAGAGAGCCAAGAAATGAATCCAGGACTATATGGTCAACTAATATTTGATAAAGGAGGCAGAAACAAAATGGAGTAAGAAGAGCCTCTTCAACAAATGGTGCTGGGAGAACTGGACAGGGACGTGCAAAAAAAAAATGAAACTAGACCACCAATTTACACCACACACAAGAATAAACTCAAGATGGATCAAAGACTTAAATGTAAGTTGTGACACCATAGAAGTCCTAGAGGAAAACATAGGCATGAAAATTTCAGGTATCTCACGTAACAATATTTTCACGGATACATCTCCTAAGGCAAGAGAAATAAAGGAAAAAATAAACAAATGGGACTACATCAAACTAAAGAGTGTCTGCTCAGAAAAAGAAAACATCGGCAAGATGAAAGGGAAACCAACCATATGGGGAAACATATCTGCCAATGATATCCCAGACTAGGGACTGATCTCTGAAATATATAAAGAGCTTATATGACTCAACATCAAGAAAACAGACAACCTGATTTAAAATGGGTGAAGGAACTGAACAAACACTTCTCCTAAGAGAACATACAGAAGGTCCATAGACATATGAAAAAAATGTTCAACATCACTAGACATCAGAGAGATGCAAATAAAAACCACAATGAGATACCACCTTACACCAGCCAGAATGGCCATCATCAACAAATCAACAAACAACAAATGCTGGCAAGGATGTGGAGAAACAGGAACCCTACTGCACTGTTGGTGGGAATGCAGACTGGTGCAGCCACTGTGGAAAACAGTATGGAATTACCTCAGAAAACTAAAGATGAAACTGCCTTTTGAACCAGCAATTCCACTGCTAGGATTATACCAAAAAAAATCATAAAACCCTAATTCAAAAGAACTTATGCACCCCTAAGTTCATAGCCGCACTGTTTACAATAGCCACGTGCTGTAAACAGCCTAAGTGCCCATCTGTAGATGAGTGAATCAAAAAACAGTGGTACATTTACACAATGGAATACTATGCAGCAGAGAGAAAGAAGGAACTCCTGCCATTTGCGACAACATGGATGGAACTAGAGAGAATTATGCTTAGTGAAATAAGCCAGGCAAAGAAAGAAAAATACCATATGATAATCACCTAATACAGGAAACTAAAGAACAATATAAACAAATGAACTAAGTAGGACAAGGAGCAGAATAACAGTCAATAGGGAGATGGGGGAGGGAGAGAAGGGGGATAAGTAAGGGAAGGATTTAGTCAAGGAATATGTATAAATGACTCATGGACATGGACCACGGACAGGGATATGATTGTGGGAGAAGAAGTGGGCTCAGTAAGGGGGAGCAATGGGGAAAAAATCCAACAACTGTAATTGAAAAACCAAAAAATAAAATAAAAAAAAAACCAATAAGGTAAAATCTGGTGGTCAAGAAAAATATTATGGTATATTAGTAATTGTACTCCTCAATCCTGCAAATGTACTGATGCACTATAATCATATTCAAATTCTGAGAAATTGAATGGTTGATATAAACGTTTCAGGAGATGTTAACTGCTCCCAATTACTTAGTATTATCAATAGATACCTTTAAAGGAGTATTTGTTATTAAAATGATTATAAATATGAGGTCTGTACCGAAAAGTTGAGCCATTGTTAATATAGTGAGAATGGTTTGTGCAATATCTATGTAACCTGGAAGCCAAGGAAATGGAATGCACATGTGTGAATAATGGTGACTTCACTGTACTGGTCAGTGGGGGCACTGTAGAGTGAGCATGTGTACTGTGTGGCCATCTCATTCAAAATGACTGAGTGAGTAGAGCAACAAATCTGCATCAAATTTTGCATTAACTATAGTTTGCAAAAGCTATTAAGATGGTTCAGAAGGCTGCAGCTATGGGTAGCTGGTGACTGACAGGTTTATCATGACAATGTGTCCACTCATGCATCATGTTTAATGCAGAATTATTTGGTGAAACATCAAATCATCCAGGTGACTCAACCCCACTACTACCCAGATTTGGCACCATCCCGGCGATTTCTGGCTTTTCCTGAAACTAAAATCACCTTTGAAAGGGAAGAGATTTCAGACCATCTATGAGATTCAGGAAAATACAAGTGGGTAGCTGATGGTGATTGGTAGAACTGTGTGAGGTACCAAGGTGCCTACTTTGAAGCAAACTGAGGCATCATTGTCTTATGTATAATGTTTCTTGTATCATGCATCTTCTTTAATAAATTTCCCTATTTTTCATATTACATGGTTGGATACCTTCTGGACAGACCTTTGTATATATACATTTTTGTGAGTTGGGTTTTAATTACATAGTATATATAATTGAAAAGAAATTATCTTCATTGATATCATGATTTTTGTTTCTCCCTTTCAAGTTTTCTAGTTCCCTGTGATCAAAATTTGCTATTATAGACTACATTTTGTTATATGAACTAAGAAGTGAATGTTGATCTAAAAATAAAATAAACAAATTATTAAAAAATAAAAAAGAAGTGGATGTTGAGACTACCAGGTGTAAGAGATCTCTAAAATCTGAGACTGTAGGAAATGAGGAAAATAAAACTAATGTCTTGAAAACCAGGGTATCAGGAGAAACAAGATTTTTTATTTTTGTAGAGGGGCTGCACATAGACTCTATTCCTCTTTGAAACACTTAAACAGATGTAGAACATGTTTTATTAATTTTGCTATTGCAGCAGAAAATTTTTCCCAATTAACTCTCATGATAAATCTTGTAATAGTAAATACAATAATGTTAAAGCGTATTATGTACAGAGAAATAATAAACAAGATATCCAAACTCATTGTAAGATTCAGTAAATCATATTTATCAAGCAACTTTTCTTGAATATAAGACAACTGTGATTTTATTCCACCTTATGGATGTTTGCTAGTGTTTGATAGAAAAAAGAAAACATACAAATTTTTTTAAAGTCATAATATAGTGAGGAAACCATAGATAGCAAATAAGTGAATCATTTAAAAATGAAATACACAATGAGTTACTATGAATGAGAAGAAAGTAGACCACATATAGCTGCACTTTATAATAAAATAAGAATAAAAGAAGGAATGCTGTTATTCCTGGTGAGTCACTGCCAAAGTAATGTTACCATATATTCTGAGTCACTGTTAGTCAGTTACTAACATCTTGTAGAGTCTTCTTCTTGCTACTTGATAAGTAAGTGATATGTCTATAGATAACATATAGTAAAATAAATAACAAGATACTCTAAGGAGATGAGCAAATAATTGCTTCCAAATTTGAATAAAACTTTTGTTCAAATGGATTAGTGGTTCTTTGGGTTTTCAGCCTAGTGTCTGGAAAGACCCTGGTAAAGATTTAACAAGATCTGCAATGGAAGAGTGTCCCAGAGCTAATCCCATTCAAGGTGTTTTTAGCATTTTGGTCTCTTGGTCACCTTTGCCAATATCAAAAGTTGTGAGTCTTTGGGAGCTTCAAACTGGACTCTTTATAAATTTAAACTCTAGCACACATTGAACTTAATGTATGTCCTCTGCGAGACTTGGAATATTTTTAATGGTTTTATTGTTTATTTCTTTAAAGAGATGATGATTTACCCTGAAGACAGTTTATAAAAATAATTTAAAAAATGCCTCTCAATCTTGTTAATATATGTATTTTATAAATATGCCTAGTGCCCTATAAAGCCCCCAAGCTAGTCTTCTGTTGCTTATATGTGCACACAAAGAATGTTATTATTCTTATATTAAATGCTATACTGTACAGCAGATTTTTCGCTATATCGCGGGATTTTGCAGTACTATATACGTATGTTGTTAAAGTTACATAGGTTTAAAAGTATAGAATATGTTTAAGAACATAAGTAGTGTTTATAAAAGTGTGGAAAAGGTTAATAAGAGAGTGGGAAAGGTTAATAAGAGACTGGGAATGGTTTATAAGTGTGTGGGAAGTGTTTATAAAGCCTTAAAATATATATAAATATTAAAATAAATGTAAGATTCCTACTTCGCGAATTTTCACCTATCGCAGGGGATCTAGAATGTAATACCCGAGATAAGTGAAGGAATACTGTACTCTCAAGAGGTATGGTTTCAGATTTCTCTGGAAACTGATTGAATTTATCCCAGGATCACTAGTTCTCTTTGGTGGCAAAATTGCAGGAGTCCCTATTACTTAGAAGAAAGCTGAAGCACGCACACATTCCTTGTCCTCAAGAAAGTTCTATTTCTTTATCTGAACTACAGAGCCAGAGCATTGTCAAAAATGGAATCTGATTGTGCCTCCTTGTATCCATCAAGAATTAATGATGACAGTGATGTCAGTAAGGAAATAATGGGGTGTGTGAGGGAGCCAGAACTAAGTTTTTTGTTTTTTGTTCTAAATCAAATTCAGATTTCCGTTACCTGTAGACATCACTCTTTCACTTAGGCTTTTCAACTGCTACAGATGTTTAGTCTTTATTTCTCATACAAAATTAGAAACAAAGAATGTAAAGCATATTCTTTTGGACATAAAGCTCTGGTATTCAGAATAAAATCTGTGCATAAATAATACTCGAGTTATTTTTAAATGATGCTGTCAATATGTAAAGTATAGTTAGTAGCACACACATTTAATTTCTTCTGCAGAGATTTTACCATTGTCTGTTACCATCATATATTTTGTGCCCTTGTTTAATTATTTTTATTCACTTAATAAACTCTTAAGAGATGATTTGGGCTTTGAAAAACAGCCACTGTTTGTCAAAAGAATTATGTGTTCAGTTAAGAAAAAACAAGGTATCATACCAATTATTTGCTTAAAAAAGGTTTCGTTTTTGTTTGTTTGTTTTTTGAGAGAGAGAGAGATTGGAAGGGAGCAAGAGAGAGGAAAAAAACAAAACAAAACAAAACAAAATGTAGATTTCCTGTTCCACTTATTTATGCACTCATTGGTTGATTCTTATATGTGTTCTGTCTGGGATTGAACTTGAAACATTGGCACATCGATATGATGTTATAACCAATTGAGCTATCCAGTAAAACTTAACAAATATTTAGGAGAGTTACTAAATACCAAAAATTGAGCCAGGATTTTTCACATCATACTTTTTCTAATTTTATTACAATATTCTTCAGAGACAGATATTGTGTTTATTCTGTAAAGAAACACAAACTCAGAGGTAACTTTATTACCCTAATAGGTGGTTTTGTCTGAATTCAATGACAAATTTTGAAGTCTAGTTTTCTTTTCATTGTTAAATAATAATCCACAATAAATTTAAAAATATTATATTACTGCAGTTTTTCCAAGTCCCATGTCTCTACAGGAAAGGTAAGTGTTTAAATTTCCCAGGGGGAGAAGAAAGCTTTTCTCTTGATTGTCCTTTAAAGAGAGAATAAAAAAGTAAGGAAAATTTTGTTGCATGACCTAATGAATATTTTACAGTCAAACCCTTTCAGGTTGCAGAGCATGTATCAAGTCAAACAGGGCCAAATAAGGCTTCTGAGAGCAGAGGCAAGAGAATGCAGTGAAACTTGATAAGGTAAAATGGCAAACTTTTAATAACCATGAAGAGTGTTATCATCAGGGAAGGTGAGAGGTTGAGTTGTCACAGCTGGTCATATTAAAAAATGAGTGTCATTTGTGTAGCCATAATCATTACCCTGACAGATAGACCAGGGTGTAACCATTCACGGGAGACAGTTAACAGTTGTAGAGGAGAGATCTGCATCTTGCTTTCCCCAAGGTACACCAAAAGGCTGTGCAGAGCTCCCAGTATATTCAGAGAAAATGTGATTCTCAGTTTAATAGCCCTTGTGATATTATCCCATGATATATCACAGCAATTTTCAGAAATAATTAATTGCAGATGTTACTACATACATATCTCTGAGAATATAAGAAAGGAAGAATTTTCCAGAGCTACTAAGCAATGTATAAATCAAACATGTTAAGCTCTTTCATGTGTCCCAGTTCAAGGACCTTCCTGTTGCTTCCTGGGCATCAACCACAGTCTGGTCAGCAGGATCCTACATGAACTCTCTCTGCTGAAATATGTTTTAGCTTTAATGGATTTGTTCAATTCACTGCTGGAAAAAAACTGAAAAGTTGATAAAAACTTTTATTATTTTTAATTTTTTAAATGGCTTTTAGGTTCATGATAATAAATTTTGAAATCATAGTTCATAGGTTTTTGTTTAAGCTCATAATTCTTATTTTGTTTACTCTCTCAAGAGTCTTAGTATAAAATACTACTTGCATAATTCTAGACCCTTATCTGTCAGCTTGAATTAAAGGTAGTTTCCTTTTTAAATATTCTAAGATAAACCTCTAGTTTAGAAGTACTAAACAAGCCACAAACCTATTGTTCACATGTTTTTAAAACATGTACACAGGAGGATAAAACACAAGAAACCAAGAGTATATTCATTACTCTACATATGGCTAAATGAAAAAATTTAGTTATAAATAGTGCTATTGATAACAATTATGGAAAATACTTGTGAGAGGGCAATATGCTGTAGCAAAATGTGCAATTACAGACTTGGATAATTCTAGACAGATTTTTGTTAGCCCTTGATTATGGGCCTCAACATACTAATTTGTATTTTAATTTTCTTATAAAATGCAAATAATAACACCTTTGTGGTATTATTTGCTAATTTAGTAATATTTTATTTATTTCTACAAAAGAAATATGTAGGAACTTCATGATACTATTTACATAGAAACTTTGATTATTTCCTAATCAGTATCAGTGCTAATTAACATGATAATTTAAATTGAGTAATGAGAAGAACTTTAGCTTTAGTTGCTATAAGTTCATGGTAAATCAATGGCATTCTGTGATGTTGCATTTACAGCAGTGAGGGTCTGACAAAGCTTACTTGCTCTATGCTGGCCAGGCCTCGTGTAGGGGACTGTATTTTCTCTTTATGTTTGAACATCTCAAAAGGCAAAACAAAACTAAAAAATACTAGTTCCTAACTCTTCCCTGGCATTTTTGGATGTCTTACTTTTAGCACATCCTTTATTTTGAGCTGATTTTTTTCTTCTAGTCACTTGGTACAATTCTGTCCATTGGTGCCACCTAGAGCAATTCAGACTTCCTTTTTATATGTTACTTTTTATGTACTTAAACATAGTGACCTGCCCTGGCTGGTGTGGGTCAGTGGATTGAATGCCAGCCTGTGTACCAAAAGGTCATTGGTTCAATTCCCAGTCAGGGCACAAGCCTGGGTTGTGGGACAGATTCTCTAGTTGTGATGTGTAAGAGGCAACCAATTGATGTATCTCTCACACATTGATGTTTCTCTCTGTCTCTCTTTCTCCCTTTCTTCCTTTTTCTCTGAAAAAGTAAATAAAAGCTCAAAACATAGTGATGCTATTGCCTCAACTCCAGTCACATATTCAACTATTCCTACTTCCTACTGGGTTTCTAGTGTCATCATCATTTTGTCAACATACCTTTGAATAATCTGGTTTTACACAGCTACTTTATAGTTTAGAACTGGACACAACACTGCTAGAATTGTGGTCCGGCTATCAAGAGCAGAATAGGGCTGCCTTTTCCCTGGCTCTCTTGCCTACAATTCTGTTAATGCAGCTCAAGCTTTCAATGAATTCTTGTAGGATTTAGAACTGACACTTCACTGACACACATTCTGTTTTGAACTCATCAAATATTTAATGACTCTCTACTGAATACAAGGCTCTGTTGTAGGCAAGCAGACATTGAACAGTAAACTCACACATTTTTAGTAAAACTCATTTAATGAAACTCCTTTATTCTTTTTCATACAAGCTCTCATTAAACCATAGTCTTCACTTGGGAATTATGAAGTGTTTTTTAACCATGTATAGATATTTACATTTTTTTTAGTGTTATTTAATCATGTATAGGTCTTTACACATTTTCTTGTTTGATTTTTCCTTGTGAGATTTTGTTTTACTAAAATGCCCACTCCAAAAATTGTGTATGTTGTGTCAGCATTTGAGGAAACTTGCTGCCTGACTTCATTGCATTTCAGGTGCTGTTGTATTAGGCATTCATCCATTAACCTTCCCTTGAGGATATCTTTAAGCTACAATGGAATCAGGAGTAGTAAATTCATTTGGCAGTCTCAAAATAATATTACTGACTTCTGGGTGAAGACCCAATAGAATGACACTGACATGAATTGTTATTTATTGGATCTGGACCATGGGAATCTGAGGCTTCATGGTCTATTTTTTCTATTTGTGTATCTCTAATATTTGTTATAATAAAAAGTGGTAAAATGAAAATATTCAACTCCTAACAAGTGATAGAGAGAAGAAATACCCAATTTGATGACACATATAATAGAGGAATTTAATATAATCATGGAGGTCTAGAATAGCCTCTTACAGAAAGTGACACTCTAGAAGGATGAAGGGGAGTCATATGACTCAGAGAATCAAAAGAAAAGATTCAAAACCTCTGTTACAGAAGGAGAAATACCAGGTCTGAGAGACAAAAAGACAGCCCATGTAGCTAGAGGGTTTTGGGGTGGCCAGTGGAAGCTGGGTAGTTGATGCTGCTGGACAGTGTGGCAAGGCCCAGATGAGGAATGATCTTTGTCCTAATAGCAAGAGGACGCCATCGAAGGATCTTATTCATGGAAGTGACAAAAGTTTATTTGCTTTTTGAAAAGATTGCTATGTGAAGACTAAATTTGTGGTGGGGGAGGTTGGGTAGTACACTACACTAATTAGATTCTGTCCAATTACCTCAGAAAACATTTTTGTTATATTAGGACCTTAAAGCTTTAGCTGTTTTCAGTTTAGACCAGCAACTTTCAACTGTTGTTACTCAAGAATTTAAAATCATGCAATATCTGATTATTTAGTCAGGGGTACTCATCTCTTCTTCCTTAGATTGTCAACTACAAAAATGACAACAGCCAACACAACAGTAGTCATTTAGTGTGAATGAACCAAAATTGTACTTATTTTTTGTCCAATTGACAAAATATATATGTGTTTTTGGTCTGCTGCAGAAGTCTAGGATTTAGTTTATGTGTGCCATGAGATGAAAAAGTTTGAAAATCACAGGGTTAGACAAATAGTTTACCCTGTCGATTTTACCACTTTTTATATTCTACAATCCTAACTTCTCTTCAGCTCTTCACTGTCTTCCTAGTGCAAGGCTACTTCATCTTCTGTCTGGAATAGATAAAAAAACCTGTAGTATAAATAACCCACGGACATGTACAACGAGGTGGGGATTGACTGTGGGCAGGGTCGGAGGGAGCAATGGAGGGAAAAGTGGGACAACTGTAATAGAAAAACAATAAATAAATAAATAAATAAATAAATAAATAAATAAATAAATAAATAAATAAATAAAACAAAAAACCCCTGTACTCTCTAGCTGCACCTACCACTAAGGAGCATTCTTTCAATGGGATACTTAGCCTGCACTCCTCCTTTTAAAAATGTATATCCTATGAAGTTTCGGGCATAGGATATTCTGGTTTTTACATTTTAACTTAAATGAATTCCACAGTTCCTAAATGTGTGTTGGTAGAATTGCCAAATAAAACACAGGGCATTCAATTAAATCTGACATTCAGATGTACAATGAATATATTTGTAATATAAGTATACATTAAAAATTGGGACATACTTATACTAAAATATAGAATATGAAATATTTAGGATATATTATTAAAATTATTTTCTGTTTATTGGAAATTTATTTATTTATTTATTTAAATTTTATTTTTTGGTTTTTCAATTACAGTTATCTCATTTTTTTGCCCATTGCTCCCCCCAATCAGCCCACCCCTTCTCCCACAATCATATCCGCCCCCATTGTTCATGTCCATGAGTCATTTACACATGTTCTTTGATTAATCCCTTCCCTTACTTATCCCCCTTCTCTCTCTTCCCCCTCCCCCCTCCCCCTTAATAACTGTTTTTCTGTTCCTTGTTCTACTTAGTTCACTTGTTTGTGTTGTTCCTTAGTTTCCTGTATTAGGTGATATCATATGGTATTTTTCTTTCTTTGCCTGGCTTATTTCACTAAGCATAATTCTCTCTAGTTCCATCCATGTTGTCGCAAATGGCAGGAGTTCCTTCTTTCTCTCTGCTGCATAGTATTCCATTGTGTAAATGTACCACTGTTTTTTGATCCACTCATCTACAAGTGGGCACTTAGGCTGTTTCCAGCACTTAGTTATTGTAAGCAGTGTTGCTATGAACATAAGGGTGCATAAGTTCTTTTGAATTAGGGTTTTATGATTTTTTTGGTATAATCCTAGCAGTGGAATCGCTGGTTCAAAAGGCAGTTTCATCTTTAGTTTTCTGAGGTAATTCCATAGTGTTTTCCATAGTGGCTGCACCAGTCTTCATTCCCACCAATAGTGCAGTAGGGTTCCCATTTCTTCACATCCTCGCCAGTACTTGTTGTTTGTTTATCGGAAATTTAAATTTTACTAAAATTTTCTTATCTCCTGCTCTCTATTTTTTGTGCTACTCTTCTACTTACTTTGTTTCTAAGATGATCTGACAACTTATCACACGGACAAGGAGATGGGAGTTCTGCAGTTAAAAAGCAATTCAAAGGACATCTAGTGAGTTATTTTAATGAACTCTAAAATATTTATGAATAAACTATTCAACTTGAACACAAAATTTTGTGAATGTAGGATATTATTAAAGCACTCTCTTAAGTCTCTTAAAAATAAGCATAAACATCCCAG
This sequence comes from Furipterus horrens, assembly GCF_987537825.1. Classification (NCBI taxonomy): domain Eukaryota; kingdom Metazoa; phylum Chordata; class Mammalia; order Chiroptera; family Furipteridae; genus Furipterus; species Furipterus horrens. Next base: position 78,723,084 of record NW_028327179.1, on the reverse strand, counting down.
TTCTTTTGATACTAACTTTGAGAAAGAAGTTCTGCAATGTTTTCATGCAAACAGTTGCTTTAATTACTCTAATTTTATAAGGAAGTTATTTATATGGCTTTTGTGATAACTAGGCATTTCAACTACTTTTAAGATATAATTTAAAAACTGCTACATATCAAGTTGTGCTTTGAAATTTTAATCTATTATAATACTGGAACTATTTAAAGTTACCAATTTATATATTTATTGATGAAATATATTTTAAGTGAAAATGCTTAATTATTTTGAATGCAGAGGCACAATATTAACATTTTTCACTATTGCAAAACCAGTTGTGATGTGAAAAACCCAGATCCACATCCTGTAATTCAATTTTTTTAATGGATATTGAACTTTCATTACACCTTTAAGTGCTTTGATTTTCATATGTGACACCTAAAACCTTGGGAAAAATATAATTATACAAATAAAAATTATTGGTGAATTAAAATAATGTTTTTATTAACGATATATTTAAGTTATAAGAATCTGCCCTTATAAAATTCAAAAAGGATTACTTAAGGCTATTGTGTATAGTACATGTATTATGAATGTTAGAGATGAGAGAAGATAGATACATCTAAATGTGCAAATGGCTATGACAAATTATATGTAATGAAGTTTCAGCAGATTTTCTCCTGAATAACTAAATGGGCCATTAAGAAGCAAATTTTGGGAATTCCATTTTTAGTATTTTGAGGAAATTCCATGCTGTTTTCCACAGTGGCTGCACCAGTCTGCATTCCCACCAACAGTGCACTAGGGTTCCCATTTCTCTATGTCCTTGCCAGCATTTGTTGTTTGTTGATTTGTTAGTGATGGTAACTGGAACTTAATGAACAAAACAAACAAGTGAGCAAAATAGAACCAGTGACATGGAACAAACTGACAATGATCAGAGGGGTTGGGGGAGGGGGAAAACAGGAGAAAGAAAGGAAAGGGTCTAGTCAAAGAACAAGTATAAAGGACCCATGGACATAGACAACAAGGTGGGGATTGACTATAGGAGCAGGGGTCAGGGAGCAGGGCAGAGGAGAGCAATAGGGGAAAACTGGGACAACTATAATTGATTAACAATAAAATTTTTAAAAAGGGGGGAAAAAGCAAATTTTGGCAAACAGCAACTAGAAAATAAATTATGAGGAAAGTTTGAATGTTAAAAACAAAACAAATTTTAAATCTTTAAACAAAATTCTGTTTTCCTAATGGGTGAGCTCTGTCTACTTGATATAGAGTTATGCAATTTTCCTGAAATTCTAAAAATATTGGTGATAAATGAGAAATGGTGGAAAAGAAAATTGAAACATTAAAGTGACACTAATGAGGATTATTTTTGAAACACAGTATAATGGAGACCAGATGGAACGACTGTTTTCTATGTTGACAGAGTATGCTTGGGTCCCAGACATCTTCAAATGAAATATTGGCATTATCCCTTTAAAAGAGCCAAGCTTAAGTAAGTTAGTCAGCCAAAGCCAATTCATCCAATGGCCAGTTTTTTTGTTTCTTTTGAAGACAAGTATTAGTTTCAGTTGACCAATTTTTGGATAGAGTAGTCTTGATTGTAGGCCCTTTCTTTTCATCATTTTTCATCACTTCAGTCCCTTCTTGCTTGCAGTTTCTTTTAAGAAATCAGCTGATAGTCTTATAGGATCCCCTTTGTAGGTGTCTGTCTTCTCTTGCTGCTTTTAAGATTCTTTCTTTATATTTAACCTTTGGCATTTTAATTATGATGTGTCTTGGTGTGGTCCTCTTTGGGTCTAGCTTGTTTGAGGCTATCTGTGCTTCCTGGACTTGTATGTCTATTTCCTTCACCAATTTTGGAAAGTTTCCCTTCATTTTTTCGCATAAGTTTTTGATTTCTTTCTCTTCCTCTTCTCCTTCTGACACCCCTATAATTCAGATGTTGGCATGTTTAAAGTTGTCCCAGAAGTTACTGAGCCTTTTCTCATTTTTTTCCAACCTTGTTTCCTCATTCTGTACTGGGTGATTGTTTATTTATTTTTTATGTTCCAAATCATTGATTTGAACCCTGGCTTCCTTCCCTTCACCATTGGTTTCATGTGGATTTTTCTTCATTTCACTTAACATAGCCTTCACTCTCGTCTTACGCGTTTGCTGTACTCAAGCATGTCTGACAAGTCTGTGAGCATCATTATCATTAGTGTCTTGAACTGTACATCTCTTATGTTGACTATCTCCTTGTTTCTTAGTTCTCCCACTGGAATCTTGATCTGCTCCCGCTTTTGGGCCATACTTCTCTATCTCCTCAACTTGATAGGCTCCTATATTTGCCTCTGTGTTTTACGTAGAGCTATCACACCTATTATGTTGTAAGGGGGTGAGCGTTAGGTATTTGTCAGTACAGGTGACCCATTTCAACACTTTGTGGTGTTGTATGTGGGGGAGGAGTCTGAGAGGGAACAATGTTGCTTGCTCAGCACTTTCGCCTTTTCCAGACACTTCTCCCACTTCTTGTATGGGACTGGCACCTCTCTAGCTATTGCCCTGGTTATGGTTCACAGGGCGGGTGGGTTTGCAGAGGTTCTGGGATCATGGGGTCCCTCTAAACAAGTGGACTCTGCTGAGAGACTGGCATATTGTTCCTCCACCCCACACTGGTTTTTACCGCCAGAAGCAGTAAGGTTTTATTTTTCCCAGTGCTGTATCTTGAGCTGCGTGGTCTGGTCTGGGGCTGGGATTAATCCTCAGGTGTCCCTCCTGACTTTTATAATTTGTCACTGTGCTTCCTGCTGGCTGGCCACAGCCACTGTCTTGTTACTGCTGCTGTCACCACTGCTGCTGCCTCCACACCACATCCTCTCTGCCCTGGCTCTGCCCCTCCTCCCTGTCTTTATGAGTATTTCTTCTTTATATCTTTGTTTGTTGGATTTCCATGCTATTTAATTTTCTGGTACTTCTGGTTGTTTTGAGTTTTGAGGTAGTTTTATTCCTTCTTAGTTGTAGAGGGAGATGCAGCATGTTTACATCTTGGCCGGAAGTTGAGATTCATGACTTTAATGCAAGGTTGTTTTAGAGCTTTTGTTACTATTATAATGCTGTGATAGATTTGCCAATTCACTCTGTATAAAAATAATTTTATACATTAATGTCTTTCATAGTGTTTGTATATGTGTATACAACTAATATTTCCTTAGTGTAAGGGGATGATACAAGCTAAAAGTAGAGAAAATGCATACTAAGAAAAAAATACGTAGTAAGGTACTCATATTTTTGTGTACATGATCTATAGGTTTCCAGATAATGCTATTCAGTAATCAAATGCTAAAACTTGAAGAAGGGAAATGTGGACTTTTTAAAAATTATTTTCTTTGAAAGATTTAAGAAAGTATCCAGTAAATGCACACATCAGAAGCAATAACATATTGCAGTAATTAGAATAGAGCTCTCAGTGCTTCCCACGCTATGGACTATCATACTGTGAGTAGTTCAATCAAAAATGTCTGTCTACTCCAGTGTATACTGTATGAATAAGTTTATTTTCCATGTGTATCGCGATGTGAGCAATATGAGAAGCACAGGCTAGATAACACTAATAAGAGACAATTTTACTTCTGAGTTTAGAGATTAGGTGATCATTTTTCCCAATCTGATGACCCCCTAGGCAAAAATCATGAAAAGACCAGAAATCAAGAACCATTTACTGGTGATCCTGTCCCCAGCGCTCCCGTCCGTGCAGTACTGACGCCATGTGCGCTGCTCAGTTGGCGGCGGCGGCCGCCGCGCGCTCCGTGTACGCCTTCTCTGCCTTCTCTGCGCGCCCGCAGGCCGGCGGGGAGCCCGTGAGCCTGGGTTCCCTGCGGGGGAAGGTGCTGCTCATCGACAACGTGGCCTCGCTCTGAGGCACAACCGTCTGGGACTACACCCAGATGAACGACCTGCAGCAGCGCCTTGGACCCCGGGGCCTGGTCGTGCTCGGCTTCCCTTGCAACCAGTTCAGGCATCAGGAGAACGCCAAGAACGAAGAGATCCTGAATTCCCTCAAGTACCTCCAACCTGAAGGAGGGTTCGAGCCCAACTTCACGCTCTTCGAGAAGTGAGAGGTGAAGGGCGCGCAGGCACACCCGCTCTTTGTCTTCCTGAGGGGGGCCCTGCCGCCCCGCGACGACGCCCAGGCACTCATGACCGGCCCCAAGTTCATCACCTGGTCTCCGGTATGCCGCAATGACGTCTCCTGGAACTTCGAGAAGTTCCTGGTGGGCCTGGATGGCGTGCCTGTGCGCAGGTACAGCCCCCGCTTCCCGACCATCAACATCAAGCCCGACATCGAGGCCCTGCTGACCAAGGGGCCCAGCAGTGCCTAGGGTGTCCCTACTAGCCCTGCCGCTCGACAGTCACAGCGCTGCCCTCTGGAGTTTTCATCCATGAAGGTGTTTCCTCTAAACCTGCAGGGAAGAATGCCAGATGTCTAGGAAAATCCCCCCAGATGGGCCCTGGTCCTGTCCACCCCAGCCTCCCCCTCCCACACCACCGCTCTTCACAGTAAACTTTCCGGTGTCACAAAAAAAAAAAAAAAAAAGAAACATTTACTTTTTGATTTCCTAAAGAGAATTAAAATAGCTTCTCAGTTAGCATTTATTTATTTGAATCAAATTCACAGAGAAATGATTGTTCATAGAAAGTGACAACATAATCAGGGAACAATTTCTGTACTTCCATCATATCGTTCAAGGTGGGGGACTCCCCCCCAAAAAACTGGAATTATCTTCTGGAGGGCGAGCCCCTTGTATACAGGCATCCCCCACTAGGTGAATGTTCTAGGAACCCTTCTGTATCAGTGTACCTGCTGGCATTGTTGTGAGAAGCTGTGTTTAGCTCCAGTGAATTTTTTTGATGACTCTTTCAACATGTTTGCTCATTTCATGATGAGTGATTTATGATTTCATCTGCCTGCATGCACTGAGTGTCCAGTAAATTTTGACCAAAAATGGCATGACCCCCATGCCCCACCCTCCCTATTCACCTAATCTCACTCAGAGTGATACATTTTTTTGTTTCCCATATGAAAAAGTTCTCAAACCAAAATGTTTTACCAATGTGAAAGAGGTGGAAAAAACAAAAACAAAAAATAGCAGAAGCACCAAAAGGCATCAAAATTGACAAGTTCAAAAACTGAGCAGTGAAAAAATGTCTTGATAGGTGTATTGCATCAACTGGAGAGTACTTTTAGGTGACTGAAGTTTAAATATGTAAGAATAGTCACATTTAAGAGATTTGTAAAATCAACCAGCCTGGGGCTGAGATTCTGAGCAGCTATTTTAATGGGTGAATTTTTTTATTACTACATTGGGAATGAAATCTCAGAGGACTAAATAAGTAATAGTCTCTTGTTTTCTTGATTTCTAGACTTGTTATTACATGGGGGTTCATCTGAGAGACAGGAAGAAAGAGGTGGCATGATCATTTCACTAAAAATGAAGATGCCTCAAATTTAGTAGAAATTTCATCTGAATGAATGAACATACCGAATTATTAAAAAAGAATTCAAGGAGTGTATTATTCATTTTGAACTTATATAATTACTCAGATCTAATTATTAAATTTTTATTAAACATCTTTACTTTGTTTTTCAGTCTTGCTTGATAAACAGTTTAGGTAGAATTTATTTGGGAAAAAATCCTTGGGAAAATAATAAATTAAGAAAGCTATGTTTCCTAACATCCTCAGGCACTGTTATCCATAGTCAAATAAACAAAAAGGTAGATTAGAAAATAAGCTGTGAATTTCAATACACACATAATGTAAGTAGCTCAGTTAAAATTAAAATTAATGATCTCTGGTTTCTGTTTCACTTTTCTCATCTTTGGGTAAAGTTATTCCTTTCAAAAGGCAAACATGAAGAAAATATAAAATTACATGGGAGCTATTTTTATCACACCAAAGAAAGTGAAGGAGTAGGGAAAATTGTGTGGGTTGCAAACTGCATTTACAGTATACACAGTGGAAAAATTAAATTTAAATAACTCAGGATAACTGTTTTTTAACTTCACGAACAGGTTATGTGATCTGAATCATTTAATTGTCTTAGGTTGTGTGGGTGGAGAGACATGCTCCCAAGCCTGGCAAACTGTATATTTATTATTCTCTTAATCCCTAAGCTATCTAGCATTTCTTAGCAACAAAATGTAAGATAATCAGGAATATGTAAATAATAAATTGAGAACAATAAATTAACTAATCAGGAATTGAAATTGATTACTTAGTTTTGCATCATCTTGCCAAAACCATGGAGTAACAGTTATAAACGACAAGAGAATAAGCTGTGATGAAAACAGATAATAAGTATGATCATCTATCACCACAGAAAGTTGCCTATAGCAATTCTGACCTCAAAGTTCTCTTGAATCTTGAACTTCTGCAATGTATTTACTGTCAGTTTTAGTGGGGTGAGAAAAATAGCCTCCTCATAGTTTTCATGTAAGCACTCTTAAATGAGACAAAATACTAATGCACCTTGCCCAATTTGTGGAATTCAGTAAGAAGAAACACATTAGGTTTCATTACCACTGTTTATATGATTTAAAAATAATTAACTATATAGGGCTTTCCATTAAAGCTATGGAAAATTAAAAGGGAAAATCATTATTGCCTGTACAAACTTTGTATATATCTCCCAGGCTATTTTTAGCCTTTTTAACGAACACTTTTAAAATTTAATTGGCTGTGCTATGTGTTTGGTACTAATTAATGGGAAACCTCTACTGGGTACTTTGTAAAAATAATTTTGACACTGTTATGGTGACATTTAGATTTTGGTTTGTATTTACTTAAGGAACTTATATGCAAAAATTTCTTAAATAGTTGAAACAGAAAAATTGAACGTCCATTTCCTGGGAATGTTGCGACTCTTAGGAGGTAGTGTGTAAAATACTCCCAGCTTTACTAAGTGTATAACTCAAAATAATCATTTTCTTTCATAGTGTGCCTGATGTTTTTTTAATTCCTATTTCCCTGACCTTGCCACTTGAATTTCTCTGCATACTCTTATCCTGCTCTACTCATAGATTTAATCAGCCATTCTGGTTTCCTTTTTGCTTCTTTCTCTGGTCTGGATCCTGCTGCCCATTGCTTTCATTTGGCTAACAGTACTAGTGGGTGATGTTTTCTTTTTTTATTCCTTTCTGATTCAGATTCACTCCAAATCCATATATTTAGTGAATTTTGGACATTGTCATTTGGTTCCATCCACCAACTTTTCTGCAGTCTTTTCACAGAATTCTTTATGAGGTCTTTGTTTAAAAAAATAAAAATGTTCATTTGATTTCATAACTTCATATTCTTGATTCTTGCCTTTTTCTATACTGTTACATTTGAGAATTAATTGCGTTATTGATATTTGCATAGTGAGAGGGCAGGGAAAGGATACCTAATCCTAATAAGTAGAGGTTCACTGATACCACACTAAGGTCTTTTCTGGTGCATATTAACTGTACCTGAATTTGGGCAGTGAGAATATTGTAAGTGGAGAATGGAAGAGTTGACTTCTGTATAAAAGAATATATCATCATAACTGAGGAATAAAAACATCAGTCCATCAACTAGATAGGTGTTTTACTCATATGCCATATATCCATGGAGCTAGCAGTAGATTAGAGTTTGTAGTCATGTTTTAGAAGTGACCTTTGTCATTAGTCATGTAGAAATATAACATTAAACTAACAAATATTTTATACGATGTGGTTATTTTCCACACCAAATTTTAGTAGAAATATATGTGTGATTTTCAAGCCTGACCATAGGCAATTATAAAGGAAAATTGCCTTTCACACACTATATTGGCTACACCATCACTATAGCCTCTGAAGGGACGTGCAGACAAGGACTCAAGTCCTGATGACTGGTCATGCTCTTTCACACATTTTCATTGCGAGTTCAGGTGCCTTCATTCCTAAGTTTCTTTATTGGAGACTTTTGACTTTACACAGCTAACAAGATCTTCTCACGGGGCAAGGGATGAACCTTAAAGATGCTTTCCCACATTCTGACTCCGTACCCTGTGCTTTCCCACTCTTATCCTTTTCCTGATACCCCAGCCATAAAACTCACTGAGACTTTTACTCAGGGCTCCTTCAGCAGAGAGGTGACTCTCACACTTGCACTGATCCTTCACCAGTGTGCCTGATCCGTGATGAAAAACGGAACAGTGAGTGTTTCTTCAGGTTTTAGACTCTTGCTCGTTTATCAAAATAAGTGATTAAAAGCTTATCTCTTTTTTAAAAATATTGAATTTATTGGGGTGACACTGGTTAATAAAATTATATAGGTGTCAAGTAAACAATTCTATAACACATTATCTGTATATTGTATAGTGTGTTCACCACCCAAGTCTCTTTGTGTCACCACTTATCACCCCTTTACCTTCTCCTACCTCCCCCCAACCTCCTCTGTCTTTGGTAATCTTCATCCTGGTGTCTGTGTCTGTGAAGGCTTTTTGTGTGTGTGTTTGCATGTATGTGTGCTTAATCTCCTTATTTTTTGTATCCAATCCCCTAAAACCACTCCCTCTGATGGTTGCTAGTCTACTCTGTATCTATAAGTCTGTTTATATTGTGTTTGCTGCTTTATTTTGTTCATTATATCCCACATGTAAGTGAAAAGATATGTACTTGTCTTTCTCTGACTGGCTTATTTCACTTAGCATAATACTCTCCAGATCCATTCATGCTGTCGCAGAAGGTAAGATTTCCTTTCTTTTCTTTTCTTTTTCTTTTTTTTTTACAGCTGAGTAGTATTACATTGTGTAAATAAAAAACTGTCCATCAGTAGATGAGTGGATAAACAAAAAACCAAAAAAAACCTTAGCTCTGTTTTACTTACGGTTCATTGCTTTAATTGGTTCTAGACCAACTGAGCTCCTAACAGATATACATATTTTAAAAAATTAAAATAAGTCAAGATATGCATGAAACTGTACATTCTAAATTTATTTATTTATTTTAAATAATGAAATTATTTTATTTTATTTTTTTAATTTTATTTTTTGGTTTTTCAATTACAGTTGTCCTGTTTTTATCCCCATTGCTCCCCCCACCCAGCCCACCCCTTCTCCCACAATTATATCCCCCCTGTTGTCCATGTTCATGAGTCATTTATACATGTTCTTTGATTAAACCCTTCCCTTACTTATCCTCCTTCTCTCCTTCCCTCTCCATCCTCCCCCCTAATAGCTGTTATTCTGTTCCTTGGTCTACTTAGTTCATTTGTTTGCGTTGTTCCTTAGTTTCCTGTATTAGGTGATATCATATGGTATTTTTCTTTCTTTGCCTGGTTTATTTCACTAAGCATAAGTCTCTCTAGTTCCATCCATGTTGTTGCAAATGGCAGGAGTTCCTTCTTTCTCTCTGCTGCATAGTATTCCATTGTGTAAATGTACCACAGTTTTCGATCCACTCATCTACAGGTGGGCACTTAGGCTGTTTCCAGCACATAGCTATTGTAAACAGTGCTGCTATGAACATAGGGGTGCATAAGTTCTTTTGAATTAGGGTTTTAGAATTTTTGGGGTATAATCCTAGCAGTGAAATCGCTGGTTCAAAAGGCAGTTTCATCTATACTTTTCTGAGGTAATTCCATACTGTTTTCCACAGTGGTTGTACCAGTCTTCATTCCCACCAACAGTGCAGTAGGGTTCCCATTTCTCCACATTCTCGTCAGCATTTGTTGTTTGTTGATTTGTTGATGATGACCATTCTGACATGTGTAAAGTGGTATCTCATTTTGGTTTTTATTTGCATCTCTCTGATGGCTAATGATGTTGAGCATTTTGTAATGTATCTATAAACCTTCTGTATGTCCTCTTGGGAGAAGTGTTTGTTCAGTTCCTTTGCCCATCTTTTAATCAGGTTGTCTGTTTTCTTGATGTTGAGTCATATAAGCTCTTTATATATTTTGGAGATCAGTTCCTTGTCTGAGATATCATTGGCAAATATGTTTTTCCATATGGTTGGTTTCCTTTTCATCTTGCTGATGTTTTCTTTTGCTGAGCAGAAACTCTTTAGTTTGATGTAGTCCCATTTGTTTATTTTTTCCTTTATTTCTCTTGCCCTAGGAGACATATCTGTGAAAATATTATTATGTGGGATATCTGAAATTTTCCTGCCTATGTTTTTCTCTAGAACTTTTATGGTGTCACAGCTTACATTTAAGTTTTTAAACATCTTGAGTTTATTCTCGTGTATGGTGTGATTTGGTGGTCTAGTTTCATTTTTTTGCACTTTCCTGTCCAGTTCTCCCAGCACCATTTGTTGAAGAGGCTCTTCTCACTCCATTTTATGTTCCTTCTTCCTTTATCAAATATTAGTTGACCATAGTCTAGATTTATTTTTGGACTCTCTATTCTGTTCCATTGATCTATATGTCTGCTCTTATGCTAGTACCAGACTGTTTTGATCACAGTGGCTTTGCAGTATTGTTTGATATCTGGTATTGTGATTCCTCCTGCTGTGTTCTTCTGTCTCAAGATTGTTTTTGCTATTTGGGGTCTTTTTGGTTTCATATAAATTTTTGGAGTATTTGTTCTAGGTCTGTGAAATATGTCATTAATATTTTAATAAGAATTGCATTGAATCTGTAAATTGCTTTGGGTAGCATGGCCATTTTAATGATGCTGATTCTTCCCATCCAAGAGCATGGTATTTGCTTCCATTTATTTGTATCTTCCTTAATTTCTTTCTTCAGTGTTACGTAATTTTCAGAGTACAGGTCTTTTTTATTTTCTTCGGTTAAGTTTATTCCTAGGTACTTTATTTTTCTTGTTGCTATAGTAAATGGTATTTTCTTTTTTGTCTCTGTCTCTGATATTTTATTGTTGGTGTACAGAAATGCCTTAGATTTCTGTATATTTATTTTGTACCCTTCTATTTTGCCAAATTCCCTTATTATATCGAGTAGTCTTTTAGTGGAGTTTATAGGGTTTTCTAGGAATACTATCATGTCATCTGCATATAATGAGAGTTTTACTTCTTCTTTCCCAGTTTGTATGCCTTTTATTTCTTTTTCTTGTCTGATTGCTGTGGCTAGGACTTCCAACACTATGTTGAATAAGAGTGGAGAGATTGGACAACCTTGTCTAGTTCCTGAGTTCAGGGGGAATGCTTTCAGTTTTTGTCCATTGAGTATGATGTTGGCCTCAGGCTTCTCATATATAGCCTTAATTATGTTGAGGTATGCTCTCTTTATTCCCATTTTGCTGAGTGTTTTCATCATAAATAGGTGTTGTACTTTATCAAATGCTTTTTCTGCATCTATTGATATGATCATGTGATTTTTGTCTTTCATTCTGTTTAGGTGATGTATTATATTTATTGATTTGTGAATATTAAACCATCCTTGCATCCCTGGAATGAAGCCCATTTGATCATGATGTATGATCTTTTTGATGTATTGCTGGATCCTGTTTGCCAATATTTTGTTGAGGATTTTAGCACCTATGTTCATCAGTGATATTGGCCTGTAGTTTTCTTTCTTTGTTGTGTCTTGACCTGGTTTGGGGATTAGGATAATACTGGCTTCATAGAAAGAGTTTGAGATTTTCTCCTCTTCTTGGATTTTTTAGAACAGTTTGAGGAGGATATGAGTTAGTTCTTCCCTGAATGTTTTGTAGAATTCGCCTGTGAAGCCATTTGGTCCAGGGCTTTTGTGTGCAGGGAGATTTTTGATTATTGTTTTAATTTCCTTCTTTGTTATTGGTCTGTTGAGACTTTCCACTTCTTCTTGATTCAGTTTTGGAAGGTTGTATGTTTCTAGAAATTTGTCCATTTGTTCTAGATTGTCAAATTTCTTGTCATACAGTTGTCTGTAGTAATTTCTAACTATCATTTGTGTTTCTGAGGTATCAGTCGTGATTTCTTCTCTTTCATTTCTGATTTTGTTTATTTGGGTCTTCTCTCTTTTTTTCTTGATTAGACTGGATAGAGGCCTGTCGATTTTGTTAATTTTTTCGAAGAACCAGCTCCTAGTTTTGTTGATCTTTTGTATTGTTTGTTTAGTCTCTATGTCACTTAGTTCTGCTCTGATCTTGATGATTTCGTTCCTTCTTCTTGCCCTAGGCTTTGTTTGTTGTTGTTGTTCTAGTTCTTGTAGCATTGTGGTTAGGTTTTTTATTTGCGATTCTTTTATCCTTTTCAGATACGCTTGTATTGCTGTGAACTTCCCTCTCAGGACTGCTTTTGCTGTGTCCCACTGGTTTTGGGCTGTTGTGTGCTCATTATCATTAGTTTCTAGAAATTTCTTGATTTCTTCTTTGATATCATTGTTTACCCATTGATTATTTAATAGCATGTTATTCAATCTCCATGAGTTTCGGTGTCTTTGATTTTTTTCTCTGAGGTTGATTTCTAGTTTCAGGGCATTGTGATCTGAAAAGATGCTTGATATGATTTCAATTTTCTTGAATCTGTTGAGGCTTGTTTTGTGTCCTATCGTGTGGTCTATCTTTGAAAATGTCCCATGTGCACTTGAAAAGAATGTATATTTTGCTTTTTTGGGGTGAAAAGTTCTATATATATCAGTTAGATCCATGTGGTTTAGTGTGTTGTTCAATGCCTGTATATCCTTGGTGTTTCTTTGCTTTGATGATCTGTCTATTGTTGATAATGGAGTGTTGAAGTCCCCTACTATGAGTGTGTTGTTGTTGATATCTTTTTTGTGGTCTTCTAGTATTTGCTTTATGTATTGGGGTGCTCCTATGTTGGATGCATATATGTTTATCAAAGTCATATCTTCTTGATGGATTTTTCCTTTAAGTATTATGAAATGTCCTTCTTTGTCTCTTTTTATTGCCCTTGCTTTGAAATCCATTTTCTCTGATATGAGGACAGCTACCCCGGCTTTTTTTTCCCGTCGGTTTGCTTGGAATATTTTTTTATATCCCTTTATTTTCAGTCTGTGTAAATCTTGTTTTCAGGTGTGTTTCTTGTAGACAGCAAATATGTGGGTCCTGTTTTCTTATCCATTCCATTACCCTATGTCGTTTAATTGGAGCATTTAATCCATTTACATTTACGGTTATTATTGTCGTATATTTATTCATTGCCCTTTGTACCTCTGTTCCTCTCCTCTCTTGTTCTTTTCTTCTTTTTTCTTAGAACACTCCCTTTAGCATCTCTTGCAATGCTGGTTTGGTGGAGATGTATTCTTTCAGTCTTCCTTTGTCTGAGAAACTCCTTATTTCACCTTCTGTTTTGAATGAGAGCCTTGCTGGGTAGAGTATTCTTGGTTGTAGGCCTTTGTTTTTCATTGCTTGAAGTATTTTTGACTATTCCCTTCTGGCTTGTAATGTTTCTGCTGAGAAATCAGTTGATAGCCTTATTGAAGCTCCCTTGTATGTTACTTGCTGTTTTTTTCTTGCTGCTTTTAGGATTCTCTCTTTGTCTTTGAATGTTGCCATTTTAACTATGATGTGCCTTGGAGTGGGTTTTTGGGGGTTCCTCTTCATTGGAACTTTCTGTGCTTCCTGAACTTGTATAACTTTTTCTCTCATCAGGTTCAGAAAATTTTCTATCACTATTTCTCCTATCAGTTTTTCAATTCCATGGTCCTTTTCTTCTCCCTCTCTAATTGCTATGATCCTGATATTATTTCTTCTCATGCTATCCTGTAATTGCCTTACATCTTGTTCATATTTTTTCAATCTTTTTTCATTTTGCTGTATTGTCTGGGAGTTTTTCTCTACATTATCTTCTAACTCACTAATCCGATCCTCTGCTTCCTTTAGTCTGCTTTTGACTGATTCTACTGTGTTTTTCAGTTCAGAGATTGCATTCTTCAGTTCTTCCTGGTTCTTGTTAACAGTTTCTATGTCTTTTTTTATGCTGGTGTAGTTCTCTGCAAGTTCCCTGTAGTTTTCTTGGAGCTGCTGGTTACTTCCTTGGAGGTTGTCATAGTTGATTTTAAAGATGTCGAGTATATTGAGCTTCTTTACCACCATTGTTTTGAATTCCATGTCTGGTATTTGGGCTATGTCTATTTCATCTATCTCTCTTTCTGAGGATTCCTCTTTTCTCTTCATTGAGGGGTTATTTTTGCATCTTACCATGTTGGATTCTTTTTTATTTTTGTTTCTATTTATTTATTTATTTGTTTTTTTGGGGGGGTAGTCTGCTTTGACTTCCCTCCTTTGTGGTGTGAGATTCTTTATCGGAGATCTAGGGGTTTCAGTGGTGCAGTCTCTTTGATATCCTGAGCCTGATGTTCTTGAGCTACCCTTTATGTCATTTGTTTATGCCGTGTGGTTATATTTCAGATGTTCTTTGATAGGATCTTCCTTCTGGCTAGTTGGTTGAGAGTCACTCTATCTGCTTTGTCTTGAGTCTTTTGTGGATATGCTGTTAAAAACATAAACACACAGCCCAGATAGGAGACCCACACCCTCAAAAAGTATCCCCCACTCTATCCCGCTATCATCAGCCAACGAGCCCATATTAATATAAATGTAAAGAGATTAGAGCTTTTATACTATAAGAAGAATAGATAAGAGTTGTTTTGGGGAAGGAAAAATATAACTTTTGATAGAGGGGTTGATAGATTAATAATAGTTGAGACTGTGCAAGCCAGTAGGTAATATTTACATTGTATGTTAATAAAAATAGAAGAAAAGGATGGAAAAATGCATAATATAGTAAGAAAGTGGGATTGTATTGTATTGGGTTTATATAGTAATTATATTCTATTAGAGTGATAGGGGGGCTAAACTAGACACACAAATGAATAAACAACGATTAAAGAGAAAGGATGAGAAGGAGAGGTTATATGCAACATGTTAGAGATAAAGTTTGTTATTGTTTTTGGTAGGGGAGAAAAAAAAACACCCCCCCCAAAAAAAACCCAAGAAAAGAGAAGAAAGAAAAGAATAAAGAAAGAAAGAAAAGAAAGAAGAAAGAAGAAAGAAAGAAGAAAGAGAGAAAAAAATTGAAAAAAAAAAGCGATGTTTTTACTCCGTTTTAGCCTTGGTGTGTTGCCTTCTTTTTCTGCGTCTGCAGCTGGTCTAGTGTGGCGTTTCAGAGGTTCTTGTTTCTTGCAGCACTGGTGTGTGCCCGCGGTTGCCGCAACGGTGCGCGCCCTTGGTTCCCAGCACGGCGGGCTCCGTTGCTGCCCGCTGGAGCCAGTCCAGGTGTCCTTGCGCGTGAGCCCCTGCACGGGCGGGGTGGCCCGAGAACCTGCCCGCGATTGGCGCCTATTGTTGCCGGGCCGAAGTGGTTCCGCGTTCACACCGAGGTGTCCCTGCATGCGTACCTGCATGCGCGTGGGCAGCCCGAGAACTTACCCCGCAACTGGCGCCTACTGTCCCCGGGCTGAGGTGTTTTCGCGCTCGCGCACCGCCCGTGCCCTTTGTCCCGCTGAGTTGAGCTCTGGGAGTTGGTCTCTCGCCTCTTAGGGCAGGGCCACGGACACCTGTGCTCAGTGGAAGTGAGCGTCTGTGGTTCGCTGCCGCCCGCTGTTCCCGTGCTGCAGCCTCCTGCCTTCCCTCATCCGTCTGGGCGGGCACGAACAGAGCCTGCGCTAGTGGTCTGCTTTCCGGCCTGGGGCCCAGCGCCCACAGGAGCTGTCTAGGGGTATCTGCGCATGGTCCTCTGCGTGTTCAGTGGGCCCTCCCTGTGCCCGTTGGGGCACTGATCTTATGTCCATTGGGGAGTGCCCAAGGGATGCCTGGACTCACGGCCCCACGCACCCGGGCCAGTGAGTGAGAGCACTTCCCTATGCGTGCCCCCGCGACCCAAGGGTAGGGTTGGGGAGCAGATGAGCGCGCCTCTGCGCCTGAGCTCCTCAAGAATGGCCTACCACCCCCAAACTTTCCTCCCCTCTCCACCGTCCACTAGAGAAAAATATAAAGGAGAATTATGTTCTCACTTGCCCGGCAGCGCTCTGTCTCCTGTCCTTCGGTGCCAATGCCACTTGGTCGAGTCCCATCTCTGCCAGCGGGCAGAGATCCGCTCTCCTCCTGACTCCTCTCCCGGGTAGCCTGTGATCGCCAAAAAGCCTTTGTGTACTTCCAGCCGCAGCTCGGGCAGCCGCCCCAGTCAGGAATCCCGTTTCGTCCCCTTTTCCTCCGCTATCCTCACTAAACAGGTTGTTCCCAGATGGATTTTCTCTAATCCAGCAGTGCCATGGCTTGACTCCTGCCAGTGTCCAGCTGCTCACTGAGATGTTCTGTCTGCAATTAGCCCAAACTGCAGATGGGTCTCGGGAGCCTGAAACCGCAGCCTCTCCTCACTCCTCCGCCATCTTCTATTTGTTGTTTCTTGATTTACTGATAATAACCATTCTGACAGATGTGAGGTGATATCTCATCGTGGTTTAAATTTGTATTTCTCTAATTATTAGTGATGTTGAGTATCTTTTCATATGTCTATTGGCCATCTGTATGGTCTCTTTGTAGAAGTGTTTATTCAGGTCCACTTCCCTTTTTAAAAAATTTGTTTTCTGGTGTTTAGTATGAGTTCTTTGTAAGTTTTGGATATTAATCTTTTATCTGATGTATCATTGGTGAATAACTACTCCCATTCCATAGGTTGTCTTTTTATTTGCTGATGGTTTCTTTGCTGTGTAAAAACTTTTTAATGTGATGTGGTCTTATTAGTTTGTTTATTGTTTGTTTAACTTGTACAAGGAGATATATCCAAAAAAATATTGCTAAAAAAGATTTCAGATTTTACTGCCTATCTTTTCTTCTGGTAATTTATATGGCTTTGAGTCTTATATTTATATCTTTAATTCATTTTAAGTTAATTATTGTATGTGGTGTAAGAAGGTAGACTAGTTTTATTATTTGCACAAAACTTTCCCATTTTCTGAACACCATTTATTGAAGAGACCGACTGTTTTTACTACATTGCTTGTTCTTGCCTCTTTTTTAATATAGTATTTCTTGATTATGCTATTCCATTCATCTATGTGTATCTTTTTATGTCAGTACCATATTGTTTTAGTTACTCTACACTTGTGGTATAGTTTTATATCAGGTAGTGTGATACCTCCAACTTTTTTCTTCTTTCCTACAACTTCTTTGACTTTGGTTCTATTGTGGTTCCATAGAAATTTTTGGATTATTTCTTCTAATTATGGGAAAACACCACTCATATTTTGATGTGGATTGCATGGAACCTATAGATTTCTTTGTGTAGTGTGGGCATTTTAACAAAGCTAATTTTTCTTATCTATGAGAACAATATATTTTTCACTTACTTGTATCCTCTTCAATTTTTCTTTATAGCTTATGATTTTTAGATTCAGGTTATATGTTGCCTTTCATATGTTGAGATATGTTCCTTCTATTCTCACTCTGCTAAGTTTTAATCATAGATGGGTTCTGAATTTTGTCAAATGCTTTTCCACATTTATTGATATAATTACTTATGTGGTTTTTAGTCTTCATTTTGTTTATGTGGTATATTATGTTGATTTTTGGATATTAACCATCCTTGAATCCCAGGACTAAGTTTCACTATATCATTATGTATGATCTTTTTAATGCATTGTTGAATTCAGTTTGCTAATATTTTTGAGGATTTTTGATTTTATGTTCATCAGAAATATTGGCCTATAATTTTCTTTCTTTATGATGTTTTTATCTGGTTTTGGAATCAGGATATTGCTTGCCTTATTTAATGTACTTAAGAGTCTTTCTATTTTCTTGAACTTTTTAGAATAGTTTGGGAAGAGATAAGTGGACTTGTGTGTCCATTTCATTTGCCTGGTTAGAGTAGTTTTCAGTCATAATTTCTTCAAATAGGTTCTCAATATTTTGTTTTCTCTCTTGTCCTTCTGGTACCCCTAATATGCTAATGTTATTATGTTTGCTGTCCCAGAGGTGTCTTAAACTATTCTTATTTTTAATTACTATTATTTCTTTTTTGCTGCTCTGACTGGGTGTTTTTTGCTACCTTGTATTTTTGATTTGATTATTTGATCTTCTGTTTCATCTAATTGTTGATTCTTTCTAGTGTATTCTTTATTTTAGTTTAATTATTTGTTTCTGACTCTGTGGTTTTTATGTCTGTTTTATGCTAAGTCCTCACTAAGTTCTTTGAGCATCCTTATTGTAACTGGGAAGCCTGGGGTCCAGCCACTTGCTTCCAGGTACAAGCATTACATGAAGATTTGTGGGGAAGGAGAGATTTTTATTAAGATGATATCCAGTTTGAGGGGAGCTGGGAGTATTCCTGCTTTGAACCAACCTCTCCCCAGAATGACTAAAGTCCAAACTCATGCCCAAAAGTCCCCCATTATTGTATATCTTCCCTTTTGGAGTACCAAGATGGCTACACAAATGGGTGTCCAACCTCAGGCTCTTTCTGGTGAGCCCTTATGGATTTCACCATCGCCATTGCACAGCTCTCTCTCTCCTGGGATCTGGGGTGTGCTGCTAGATCTCTCCAGATGGTCATGCAGGAGAAGCTCCATATGTGGAGCCTTGGCTACTGAGGCTGCCTGTGCTACCGTGGCTGAGAAACATTCCCAGCTCACACTTGTATGTGATGCTCCAAGCCTCCATGCACTGCTTTCAGGTCAAGCCCTTTTCTGACCATGTGAGACCTAAGCCCCAAGTGCTCCCACCCATGCGGGGTAAAGAAAGAGAGTTAGACTTATGAACTATGTTCTGTCTTAAAGACCCCTCCCCAAATCCCACACACTGTGGGAATGTACAGCTTTTCAACCAATGTGGGCCAGTGTTGGCCATATTTGTCTTTGTCCCTCTTTCAATCACCATGTTCTGTAGGACAGCAGAGTTCCTAGATGTGCACAAGGATGCAGTGTCTCAGCCTAGGGTGGAGTGGCTTGCTGACCTCTACCATACACATGTATTTTGAAATTTACTCACCACATGCTCAGTGCAAGCACCCTCTGGCTGGATCATGGGCTGCTCTGTTGCCAGGGCAACAAACACTAATTTGCTTACAGTTTCCTTGAGGCAAACTCCTCCTGTCATCCTTCTCTTTTGAGCTGTTTCAATCTGCCACCTTGGTGTTTCTCCCTTATCCCAGCCTTCTGATGGGAAGGGGACAGGTTGGAGTTTCCCATGCTCCCCAGTGATTTGGCCAGACCCTCCCACATTGTATTATAACCATTGTCTTGAATTCTATATCTGGTAGTTGGCTTTTCTCTATTTCATTTAGTTCTTTTTCTCAAGAGTTCTCCTATTCTTTCATTTGGGAATTTTTTCTTTGTTTTCCCATTTTGGCTGCCTCCATGTGTTTATTTCTACTTGTATGTATCAGGTAGGTCTGCTATAATGGTCCTATTGTAGTAGGTGTCCTGTGATGTCCAGTGGTTCATTCTACCTGTTTCATGAGCTGGGTTCTTCAGAAGTGTTTCTTATGTGGGTTATGTGCCTTTCTGTTGTAGCTGAATTTTGATTGCTCTTACCACATCCCTGGTTAAGGTCTCTCAAGCTTGCTCCATGTGAGGAATGACCACAACCACAGTGTGAAAGGTGCAGTGTTTTCCCCAGAAGGGCTGGTGTCTGCCAAGACCTCTGTTTGGATGTGCCACTTGTGGAGCTAGTCAGCTCATGTTCTCTTGTGTCTGAATCCAGCCACTCAGTGTGCTGTCTTGTGGCCTCTTGAGAGGGAACTCTGGTGTAGGTGAATGTCAGCAGCCACTTCTGACAAGCTCAGAACTAGCTGTTATGAGCTACATAGTGATTTATGGTTGGTAGGTCCCTGTGCTTAGCCTGTGTGTATGTGGGAGGAGCCAAGTTGCTTAATGAGTATTGCTGCCATCAATAGTGGCTCTGGGCAGATCACAAGAGGCCCAAAGTACCTCGAGACCTACCAGCTCCCCTTTAAGTTCAGCCTATTAAAGAGCCTATATGAGTTGTGTTAGGCAGGTTCCAGATAAGGGCAAGTGATGTTCATGAGGTTAATATAGACTCAAACTTGGCACCCATGCTGGGTCTGAAGCCACACAGCAAATGTCTCAGGGTACATTGAGGCCAGTCACTATCTGCTTGGGGCCTATGGACTTTTGCAGAGAGACTGAGTCTCAGGAAGTCTTCAAGGCAGAGCCAGTAGGGTTCATCAGGCTATAGCAGATTAAAATTTGTCCCTGTGGAGGGATGGGTAAAGGCACGCAATTGTTTCTCCTTGTTTGTCTCTGGCATCCCTCAAGTTTGCTTGGAATTCCCTGAGTTTTTGTTTTTGTTTTTGTTTTCCAGAAAGACAGCAATGCAGGCCCATGCTGATTGCAGCTGGCAGAGCTTAGAGCCTTGAATGAGTGGGATAGGGTTGGGTTTCTGGGAATATTCAGTATGGGGTTAGTGTAGCTCACCAGGCTGATGTCTTGAGGAAAGAGTGCGTGCTCAACTCAGAAAAAATGGCATCCACAGACAGTGAGGGAGAGGGATTCAACACAAGGACATTGGTGGCTTTCCCTTCAGCCTTTCTTCCCAAAGCACACAAGTCATTCTTTCCCCTGCCTGATGACTCTTGGACTCTTCAAGCCTTCATTCTCCACCAAAGCACAGGGTGAATGCCTATGAGCAAAAGTTTGCTTGCTGTCTCTTTAAAAGGATGCCTCAGTTTAAAGCAGCCTTGCATTTTAACCAGCCTGACAGAATATTCTCTGATTTTCACAGTCAGATATTACATGGGCTCCTCTTCTGAGCTGGGGGGCCAGAGTGGGACTGACACCCTCACTCTTCATCATGGACCTCAGTAGCTGAGATATCCCTTCAGGTTTTTAACTGTGGCACATGGGTGCAGGGCCAGCTGGTTTCCTGTCTCAAACTAAGAGTCTTGCATGATATGGCTTCTTCCATATATTCTTAACCATACAATTTTTAAGTTCAGCTAGCCTTCAGATAGCTATTGCTTTATAATTTAATTGTAATTGCCTTCAGATAGTTATTGCTTTATAATTTAGTTGTAATTTTGATGTGCTCATGGGAAGAGGTGAGTTTAGTTTCCACTGACTTTGCCATCTTGGATATGCCTCTATTTTTAAAAATAATTTTGCACAATAACAGTTATCAATTTTTTGTTTTAGATTATTACGAAAAATGCATGTTTCAAATTTAAGAAATCAAAATATTATAACTATATTAAGTTGTTCTTGATCACTGAAAATTTTTTGAATAAAGTTATGTACTGTAATCAGCTTTTATTTCCTCACTCACACAATTCATAAATAACAATAATTTTCATAAGGGTATTATGAAAATTAAATGAGTGAATAGTTGTAAAATTTTGCCTGACACATAGCAATACAAAATAATGTTTATAATTAGTATGTTTGTATAATATTATTACTTCTTTATATAGTGAATCATCAGTACCTTTGAAGTATATTTGAGGTTGTATGATTTTATATATTTTTGAAACATTCACACAGAGGCTCAAACTCTGCAGTTTTGATGTGGTTATGTAAGAAAGCAAATATCCTGGTTAGATAAAAATCTCCTAAAACTTCAGTTTCTTAATTCACCAGTCAGACTGTGTGACATGTAGACATATGCATACCCAGAAACACAGTCATGGAAAAAATTGTATGGTTTTCCTTTTATTTAAACATTATGTAGACAAGCAGTTAAGTTTCATTTACAAATCAGGAGTTGGCATGCGACAGTTTGCCTACATCATACCTTGTTATTTGTAATGAATATAATTACATCCACAGAGCTAAAACTAGGCCTCAGGATAGTAAGATATTCCAGAACAGCAATTTTCAACTGGTATGCCACAGAAATTTTCAAACATGCAATGTCTGACTACTTAGGTGCACGGACCTCTTTACCATTATTGTCAAATTAAAGACAAAAAACAAAAAACAAAAAGACAGTGGCCAATGCAACAGTAGCCTTTCCATGTGACTGATGCCTATTTTTTGTCAGATTGACAAAAAACATATTTTTTGGTGTCCCACATAATTTTAGCAATTAGTTTATGTGTGCCATGAGATGAAAATAGTTGAAATTTGCTGCTTTAGAGCATGGAGATAATGTCATTATCACTGTTTTTTAGGGATAAATAGTACACTTTATGCAGTATCACATAGAATTTCTCTAATTCTTTTGTAAAATAACTCTAAGTTTAGTTTGTTACTTCCAAGTACATTTTTTTCTATAAAACTTTTGAAGCACAATTTACATAGAATAAAATGAATTAATTTTACATGTATAGCTGAATAAGTTTTGACAAATGTATACAACTATGTTACCTCTGCAATAAAAATAGTAATCATTTTCATTATTCCCAAAAGTCCCCTAGATCTTTATTTGTCACTGTTTTTCACCCCTAGTGCCAAGTAACCACTAATCTGCTTTCTTGTCACTATTAGTTTCATCTTTTATAGAATTTCATGCAAATGAAATAATACATTGTCTTCTTTTATTCAGCACTGTTTTTAGATTAATTTGTATGGTTGTATGCATTAATATTACAATTTTTATTGTTGTTCTATAATATCCCTTTGTATACACAAACTGCAATTAGTTTATTCATTCACCGTTTTGAACTTTTTTTTCCCATTTGGAGGCTATTATTAATAAAGCTGTTATAAATACTCATTTCTAAATTTTGTATATACATATACTTTTCTTTCTCTTGGATGAATATGTAGGAATGGAAGAGCTGGGTCATATAATACATATATGTTTAAATTTATAAGAAAAAAATTCCAGAGTGGTTGTAACCTTCCCACTAATAATATAGAGAATATTTCTTCTAGTCTATGGCTTTATTTTTATAGTGGTGTATTTTGAAGAGCAGAAATTTATAAATATGAGAGTATCCATTTTTCAATTCTTCTATCTTTTGTTGTTAGTGCATTTTGTTTAACCCCAGGCTGAGAAGGTGTTTTTCTATATTTTCTTTTAAATGCTTAGTAGTTTTAGCTTCTATATTTAGGTCTATACTCTATTTAAATATAATTTTTCTATTTGGTATTTTTATATTGACACCCAGTTGTTTTAGCACTGCTTTGAGATGAGTCTCTTTTTCCTTAAACTTATTGTGATGTCTTTTTTCAAAACGAGTAAAAGTTCATGTTTCCATATATTTTTGAACTCTGTAATGTCCCCTTTATGTAAATGACTGTCCTCTTACTCTTACTATCCTCTGATATTACATTGTCTTCACTGCTGTAATTTTAAATTAAGTATTGAAGTCAGATACTGTAAGTTCAACTTTGATTTTTTTTTTTTTTGGTAAAATTTATTTTGACTTTCTAGATATTTTTAATATGGATATAAATTTTATAGTCTGTCAATTTCTTTAAAAACTTTGCTAAAATTTTTATTGGAATTGCATTAAGTCAACTGATGAATTTTAGTAAATATATATGCCACACTTGAAACTTCAATTCTATGACTATTGTATCTTTCCAGTTATTTAGATCCTGTTTAATTTGTATTAACAATGTTTTCTAATTTTTAGTTTTTCATTTCTTTCAGTTGTTCTAATGCTGCATAACAATTCATCTCAATGCTTAATGTTGCAAAGCAACATTTATTTTGTTCATGGATGTGAAATTTGAGCTAGGTTGAGAGGTGAGAAGTTATTTATATTCCACTCAGTGTGAGTTGTGAATCTCAAAGGCTGGAGGATGAAATCATTTGAAGGCTCAACATTATATACCTTGCAGTTGGTACTAGCAATGAGCTAACATGTCATCTGTGCCTGACAATCAGAACACTGGCTGGCACATGTCCTGCTAGTATTATGGGAGTTCTCATCAACTTGCATGACTACCAGGAGTGAGCTAAGTCAGTTTAATCTATTTATCACTTACGTTCGAAAGTCATATAACATCACTTTTATCACATTCTATTAGTGACAGTGGTTACCAACCATTGTCTATAAGAAGTAAACACAGATTTTATCTCTTTGTGGAAGGAGTATCAAAATTACATTGTAAAAATGGCTTGTAGTATTAGATATATTGCTGTATTTATTTAGGAAAATAAAATTTAGAGGTCTTGTAAATATTTTCAAGTGTTTTATGAGTTGATTTTAAAAAGTTATTATTGATTTTAGAGAGGAAGAAGAAAGGGGACAAAGAGAGAGAGAGAGAGAAATTTGTTGTTCCACTTATTTATGCAATCATTGATTGCTTCTTGTATGTGCCTTGACTGGAGATTGAACCTGCAACCTTGGCATATTGAGATGATGCTCTAACCAACTGAGCTACTCAGCCACCCAGCCAGGGCCATGACTTGATTTTCTGTAAATAATATTTAAAAAAATTATTTTGGTAGTAGTATCTAGAAATATAATTAATTACATTTTGTTTCATAAGACTTTGCTAAATATTTTTTCAGGTCTACTAACTAGGTAATTGCCTATTTGTTCTACATATATTAGGCTCTAGGCAATCATTTGAACTGTTAGCTGCTTAGTTTGAATATCAAAACAAAGAATTATTTAATTTCTCTTTTGTCAGAGAGCCTATATTATTAATAATTTTGCAATATGCATATGTTTTATATGCTATATAATAGAAAAAATCATTTAAGTTTTGTGTTTAAAAATCTCAGGAACAGTATAATTGCTGCATAAAGATATTGCTAAGTATGTCTAGTTAATTGAATGGTTTTGTTTGAGTATAGTAAAAAGAAGACTTAAGTTGTCTTATTAGATACTTCTTTCTTTTAGCAAGCTTATCAAATAGATTCCCTACATTTTGGTAACATTAGATTGTAAGAATAACTTATTTTGATAATTAGGACTTTTAGATTTTCAAACTTTCATTTCTACCTATTTTATAACATCAATCTCATGTCCAGTGTAAGGTATCTCCCTATCTCTCCTCTAGCTTTGAGCAAAGGATATTAGCATAAAGAGGGTGAAAGTCTATTGCTAAACTGGTATGTACTGAAACTACTGGTCTGATACGATGTCTAAACATAGATACTTGTGGGTATATGTGCATTATTCCTAGGCTCCCTATGGGTAACTGCACTTCACAGTGTCAATACATGCAATGTATACTTCTTTTGTGTTTTAGGGACAGAGTTACTGTTTTTGCTTCCAGCTTTATTCAAGTCTTTTACCACTGGTATGCTCCTAATCTAGTAGAATACAATTTTAAGCTGGTTACCTTTCATCTTCCACATTCTTCACTTGCTCCACAGGAAGTTAACATATCCGTGTTAAGCAAATGGTTAAAATTAAGACTACTATAATTATGCCTCCCTTTTCTATTGTAAAATGTTTTGGTCTGCCACCTGCCTTTATATATCTCAAGGTAAGAAGAAAGCTACAGATTTCTATTTTTCTTATCCTAGGAAACAAATGCAAAGTGTTCCTTGTAGGAACCTTGACCTTTGTGAGTGATTTTTAGTTTCAAACTTTTGCCTGATAGAGGAATAATCCTCCCTATGTAGGAGAAGGCAAATACTACCATACTTTTTTATTAGGCTTATATCTTGCTAGTATTAATTCTCTCCTTTACACTCTGTAAGTTTTAAATCATATTTTTGTGTAGGTTGAAAGTGGGTGATGGATCATGATTGCACAACTGTTTGGGTAACCTTTTTAAAATTCTGGGTTGAAGTGTCTGGTAACTTCTCATTCTCTTTAGAATATGCAGATAGTTGGTCCCTTCTGCCCTTAATTTTGCTCTTTGCAGAAGTACTGCAATGTCATAAAAAACAATACTTAGAATTTTATTACTTAGTTTCCCAGATAAAGTTGCTAACAAGTGACAAATATATTCCTTACACCTGCCATTTACTTTTTTTATTTATGGAAATTGTATCCCTTTCTGCATTAGCATGATCTTCTATATTCAGTAATGATTTTTTAAGTTATTCTTACTTATAGCATACTGTGGCAATATATATTTTCGATATTAGTAGAATTAAATTGTAAAAGTTGATAAAAATTTAACACCATACCTCTGAAAGGTCATTTTCTTGAGTGAACTACAGCACACTGGTTGGAGAAAACTAGATGTGCTCTACTGACTGGGCCTTAGGAACCACCAGAAGAAATAGTTGGAAAGATATATAATTAAAACATATTCTTGTTTCATGAGCCCCAGCCCATCAGGTAAGCACTTAATTTCTTTCTTTGTAAAGTGACTCTTTGTTTTACTCCCAGTTGTTTCAACACCAGGCCTTTAAGTTTATCAAAAATTATTTTACTTTTGTAAAAAGTAATACATTTTCTTATGAAAAGATGCTCAACTTCATTAATCATCAGAGAGATGCAAATTAAAACCACAATGAAATATCACCTCACTCCCGTCAGAATAACATTAATAAATGAACAAACAAGTGCTGGTGAGGATCTGGAAAAAAGGGACCCCTACTGCACTGTTGGTAAGAATGAAGTCTAGTGCAGCCACTGTGGAAGACAGTATGGAATTACCTCAAAAAAATTAAAAAAGGAACTGCCTTATGGCTCATCAATTTTACTTATGAGAGTTTATTTGAAAAACCATGCAACATCAATTAGAAAGATTATATGCACTCCTATGTTCATTGCAGCATTACTTACAATAGCCAAGATTTGGAAGCAGCCCAGTGTTCACAAGTAGGTGAGTAGATAAAAAGGCTGTGGTACATTTATACAATGGAATACTACTAAGCGAAGGAAAACTCTGATTCCAAAAAACCTCCACTGCCTTGCGGCATACCTCTTCAGGGGAAAGGCTAAGGGAGTAAACCCCGACAGAAAATCCGGAGCTGGAGTCCCTAAGGCGGTTTGACGTTTGTAGTCAACACCGGCAACTCCTGCGGCGCACCTGAAGCCAAGCTGTATTGACTCCGTCTTTCCCTTGGATCCCTCAGCTGCGAAGAGAGGGGGGGTCTGCTGCATAGGCAACAGCAGACCCTCCATATCACCCTGCCCAGGCTCTGTAGCTTCAGCTTCACTGGAGAGGACACTCCAGCGTCATTGCAAGATGTCGATTCAACACGGGAGGAGACAGATACCGTGTCACTCCCGAGTCGGACTGCACAGCCATTCTCGGCGGTGCAGATAGACTCTTAAGAAGCTACACCATCGTCTCTCGAGACGGACGGCTGCCGACTACTAAGCCATAAAAAAGAGGAAAATCTTACCTTTTGCAACTGCATAGATGGACCTGGAAAGTTTCATGCTAAGTGAAACTAGCTAATCAGAGAAAGATAAATATATAATTTTACTTATAATTGGAATACGGTGAATACAATAACTAAACTAAATAATAGCAAAAGCAAAGCTCTCAGAAGGGAAGGGCTAGGACTGCTGGATGAAATAGATGAAGACATTAAGCAAAAAAACAAAACAAACAACCAAAAAAATCTAATGGGCACAGACAACAGTATGTTGATTACCAGAGACAAGGGGAGTAGGGCAGATACAACTGGGTAAAGGAGGGAAAACAGTGACAAAAGTGTTATGGAACCCAGCCAGGGGGGTCCCATTGCTCATCACCAAGTTGGCAAAACTCTAGAGACAGCATTTGGTGGAAAGGAAAAAAATCTTTTATTTAACAATCATACAATTTGAAAAACTTGCAGATTTCTACCTCAAAGCCAGTTTCCTCTAAGACACCCAAAAGAAATGACCCTGTCACCCTCTGCCAGCTCAGTTCAAGGTTGTGCCAGGAACCTACTCTCAAACCCATATTACTGTCCTTTTAGAAATGAAGGTGTCTTAGCTGGCTTCCAGTCACTCTCTGGCTTCAGCATCCCTCAGGTCTGTGAGTCCAGGTATCCTATTCACAGCACACTGCCCTCTTCCTTGCTATGCTACCCTCTGGTGGTTGGCCAAGCCCCGTCCCATACATAAATGTGGTGGGTCTTTGGCCCGGCTTGAGCTGGGGCGGGCAGAGCGACAATGATGGTGAGAACTATCATCATTGGGACCCCCACTGGAATACCATGTATGTGGCAGGTGGGTGGCTGCCATGGCAGCTTCTGGCAGCAAGCTGCCTTTGGGAGCAGCTACTGATAGGCCTGCACTGGAGGGGTGGGCCAAGGCTGGCAGTTGCCAGGCCCACACTGAGGCATGAGTGTTGGGTGATCAGCTGCCACTGCGGCTTCCTGTGTATGGAAAGTGGCCCAGAGCTAACAGGCCTGCACTGGAGGCATGGGCAGAGGGTGAGCAGCAGCCTCTGTGGCTTCCAGTGTGGGGAAGCGGCCCAGGGCTTGCTTCCCAGCCATGCTTCTTGAGCCTGCTGGTACAAGCCTCTTCACCTGCCCTCTTTTCCACCTAGGTCCCACTGTTCCTGGTAGGCCCTGGAGCACTTGGGGAGAGGCCCTGAGGATGTTTCCAGACCACTCACTCTTCAAGGCCCAGAGCTCAGGAACTCCAGCCCCTGCCAGCTGAGAAAAGGGAAGAATCAAAAAGAACCAAATGTCTGCAGCTCTCCTATTTACAGGCTTTTCCCATAATCCCCTGCTGGGCCAGCATACATGCCCTGGTTACCAGGGTGACATACACAGTTTGGCAGCCATAGTGTGACAGCTATTCATGTTCCATCCTTGGTGTCTCCCAACCTCTCCCCAGTTTCTGGGGATGGGGGTGGTTCCCCCCATTACAGAAGGAGACTTGACTTTGGGTGGTGAACACACAATACAATATATAGGTGATATATTATAAAATTGTACATTTTAAACCTATATAATTGTATTAACCAATATCCCTCAGTTCTCACAATGAAAGAAAGATGTTTTGAGGAGTTTCTTTTTAGCTTGTTTCTTGCCTATAAAAATCTTTTATATAATTTTTAAAGGCAACTATAAGAAATACAGAGGGAAAATTTTTTTAACATAATTTTCATTGAGTTTGATTTTTCAGTTGTTTTAGACATTAGTAGGCATGTTAATTTCAAAACTGTAGTTAGCTTTATTCTATCATATCAAGTTTTTCTGTACAGCTTATCTTAATGCAACCACTCTAGGTTGGATTGAACCTGGATTGAGGGAAGCACTAATGCTCTCCTATTGGTGGAGAGCAACCTTCCTCGAATGGGGAAGGGTGGGGGATGACCTCGGAGACCAGCAACAGGTTCATACTTGTCTCGGCTATTTAGTTGCACATGAGACAGTGTGGTGAGAAGTTGTGTCCACTCTGTATAGTGAATTGTATTGCAAAGTGTAGTCCAAGTTCTTGTCTGTATACAAGGAGTTAGCCGAATTTATTTATTTATTTATATATGTACTTATTTCCTTTTCTTCAGGTCATGTCTGCCTCGCTATTTCTCATCGTAAATGCCTAAACAACCCTGATTCATTTTGTTATATCTGTGGCAGTTTCCCCATTCCCAGTCAAAGAATAAACATCAGCACATTTGTCAGACAAGCTTATTTTACATAATTTAAAGTAAAACTTAGTGATCAAGATAAGTCTTGGGCCCCTCGCAAGGTGTGCAAGCAGTGTGTTGAGTGTTTATGGATGTGTACGAAGGGAACACATGATAAATTGCCATTTGGTATACCTATGGTTTGGTGAGAGCCCAGAGTTCATTCAAGTGACTGTTACTTTTGTATAGTGAAGAAGTCAGGATATAACAAGAAAAATAAATGTAAAATACAGTATCCTACTCTACCATTAGCTATAAGCCCAGTGTCTCATTCAGCTGAAATCTCAGTGACAGTTTTCATTGAACTACCCTCTTTTGAAAAACAGGAGTATGGTGAAGAACTAAGTGACAACAACGATGGAGATTTTGAAATTGAAGATGACTCAGTTCATAAGGGATTTGATCGGCATGAGTTGGATGATTTGGCATGAGATTTGGAACTATCTAAAAAGACTTCAGAACTCCTAGCATCAAGACTGCACAAAAAAATACTTGCTTGAAAAAGGAACAAAGGCATCCTACTTTCGATCATGGAAAAGTGCATTTCTGCAGTACTTTTGAAGTGATGGTGGCTTTGTGTATTGACATAACATACATCGTTTAATGGAGGAACTGGGGATTCCAATCTAGAACAAAATTGAATGGCGACTGTTCATTGATAGCTCAAAGCAGAGATTGAAGTGTGTCCTCCACCACAACGGCAATTTATTTGGTGCAGTCCCAATTGGCCATTCAGTTGGTTTTTGTGAAGAATATGAAGACATAAAGAGAGTCATTGATCTGTTGCAATATCACAAGTACAATTGGATCATATGTGTTTACTTTCAAATGGTCTGCTTTCTTCTTGGTCAGCAATGTGGATACACCAAATATTCCTGTTTTCTGTGTATGTGGGACAGCAGAACTTGTGAGAAGCATTTGGTGGAGTCAAATTGGCCAAGGTCTGACCTCAAACCTGGTGATCTAAACATTCTACATGAGCCACTTGTTGACAGAAAGAACATTATATGCCCATCTCTGCACATAATACTGGGTCTCATGAAGCAATTTGTTAAAGCTTTGACAACTGAAGGAGACTATTTCAAATATCTCATTTTGGCATTTCCTAGCCTGTCATTTGAAAAGATAAAATGCCTTAATATGTATGTTTGGTAGCAGAACTTTACTACTTGTACACAATTTGACTTACAGAAATAATATATAGCCTTTATGTGAATAAAATAACTCTAAATAAACATATATTCAGGTAATTTTTTTCTTTATTTTCCTTTGTATGTACATTCTGTATGATTTTTGGGACAAATGGGGGGTATCCTGTACCTTAAAATGTTGATTTGATTGAGAAAAACTGGCATCATTTTTGGATTCAGATGCCAAAAGTTAGTAAAAAAACAAGTGTCAGATCTAACTCAATGAAAATTGTGTTCCCCAGTGATATTTATGTTTGGAGAAGAAATCCATCTATAGAAATTCAGATTTAATTTTTTAAATAATAAAACATCTTATGAACACAATCAGTGATTCCCCCAGTGCCTTTTGGAAATAAATAAAAAGCAAGTTAGTGAAAAATATGTTAAAAAATAAATATATAAAACTCAGTAACAGTTTGAAACCATAAAAAAAAAAAAAGAAAGAAAGAAAGGAAGAAAAAATTTTCTAATATGTCTGAAAAAAGAATCTTTGTTTTCAGTAATGTAAGCTTCACCACTAGGCTAACCTGGGCTTTTGAGTTTTGTATGTACCTTTTCATCCATAGGACAAGCACAGTGCCTGAAAACAGTGGGTACAGAATGTATGCTTAATAAATGAATGAGTAAACTAATAAATACATTCTATTTCTCACACATGCAACTTCACCAAGTGCCTTTGGCACTTCCCAACCCCTCTCAGGGGTCCCTCTGGGGAGCACAGCTCTGCCTCTATGCCCCTCCTGCTAGCTGTGCTGCTCAGGTGCTGGAGAAACTTGTTTATAGTTGCCTCAAGGTGTTACAGAAACAAGGGTGTCCAAAGACACCCCAGAGTTTGCGGCTGGGGGATGGGGAAAGGAAAGCAGCTTTTAGGATGCATTTGCATGGCTGAGGCTGGTTGCTGGTGTCCTTATTATGCAAAATGGCTTTGATACTTCCAAGGCCCAAGAAGATGGGAGGAATCTTGAACTGTGAGATGGTATGGAAGGAGCCTATGGAGCCTGCGTAGGGTTCTGTGAATGGTCAGAACTGGTTGCAACACCCACTGTGTCAGAGGATGCAATCAGGGATATATAAGCAGCTGCGGACATTTTAGCGCTCTCTCTTTCTCTCTTTCTCTCCCCCTCTTCCCCTCTCCCCTTCTTCCTCTCTCTCTCCCTCTCCCCCTCCATCCCTCTCCCTCTCCCCCTCCCTCTCCCTCCCTCTCCCTCCCTCTCCTCTCTTCTCTCTTTTCTCTCTCTCTCCCCCTCCCTCTCCCTTTCCCTCACCCTTTCTCTCTCTCTCTCCTCTCTCCTCTCTTCTCTCTCTCTCTCTCTCTCATGCCCGTGGGATTTGCAGGAAGAAAGCAGTTTACAAGGAGGCTGGAGGGCACCACTGTGCAGAAAGGACCTCCCAATGAGAATTGAGTGATTGGCAGCTACTGGTAAAGCTCAACTGTGCCTAAAAAGTAGGGAAACAGTGTTTCCAACTTTTCTAAGGCTGGCCTGGTTTGGTAGGGGGAGGTAGAACTATGTGCTTGTGGGTATTTTAAAGAACATAAGACTCAACAGCAGAAATCCACAAATAATCTAAATCTACTTAACTGTTAAATTAACAGGTTTTTTTTTTTCACTAAACTCTAGTTTAGTACTGAGAGTTGTAATTCTGGCGGTGGGCAACTGGGCCCCTAACTAAACAGCCTGTGGGCTCTGTTTCAATCAGAGCAGCCCAGAGGTTCTGTTACAAAGGTAACCTCCTCTGGCCACTCCTCCCTTTGGAGAAGGCGTTATCTCTCTCCAGCAGCTGTTTCAATCTGATGCCTCAATCTGCTGCCTCTAAATTTTTCCCTTACCCCCTGCCTTCTCCTAGTTGGGGGACAGCAGCCTCTCATGCCAGTTTGGGGTTCCCCCTCTGTTTCTCAGTGGTTTGGCCTGGCCACTCTGTTACTTAACCACAAAGGATGGTCTGAAATTAAAACATTAAATAAAAGCAGTTCATGGCAGGTAGTTATGTCTTAGGCCAGTATTTTTCCCTAACAAAGGCCAATCATCTTTACCTTAATTGCTCCTGTCTATTCTCTTTTTGCAGCTGTCATAGCATACCTTTGGAATGTCAAAGTAACCTCCTTCTTTCCAAAACCATTGGGCACAACCACCAGAGCTAAAACCACAGATCCTTTCATTGTTACTGTTACAGAACAGGGGTGTCCAAAAACCCCCAGAGCTTGCGGCTGGGAGATGGGGAGAAAGAAAGCAGCTTTCAGGATGCCTTCATATGCCTGAGGCTGGTGACTAGTGTCTTTGTTATGCAAATGGCTTGGATGCTTCCAAGGCCTCAAGGAGATGGGAGGGGTCTTGGAATGGGGGATGATATGGAAAGAGCACACAGAGCCTGCGTGAGGTTCTGTGAATGGTCAGAACTGGGAACCATGCTCTCTATGTCACAGGATGCAGTCAGGGATTTAAAAATAAGTGGCAGACATTTTTAACTGGGTTCTCCATGCAGATTACAAAGAAGGAAAAACTACATGCAGTTTACAAGGAGGCTGAGAATCCACAAGGTTCTGGATTAAAAGCTGGTGGGCACCATAACACAGACAAGGTCTCCCCAATCAGGATTGAATGATTGGCAGCTACTGGTAAAGCTGAACTGTGTTTAGAAAGTAGGGAAACGGTATCTCTAACTTTTCTAAAACTAGCCAGGTTTGGTAGGGGGGAGGCAAGGATATGTGTTTGTGGGTGCTTTAAGGAACATAAGGTTTAACAGCAGAAATCTGCAAACCTAAATCTATATAACTGTTAAATAACAATTCTTTTTCTTTTCACTAAACTCTGGTATTGAGAGTTATACTTCTGGTGGCAGGCATTCGGGCCCCTAACAAAACAGCCTGTGGGTTCTGTTTCAATTGGAGCAGCCCAGGGGTTCTCTAACATTTTTGTTATCACAAAAATTGTTGACTGTTCACTATCCTTTACCCACCTATGTAAAAAATTATGCTTCTATTGTTACAGAATGGGGCTCTCCAAAAATTCCCAGAGCCTGCAGGTTGGGGGTTGGGGAAAGGAAACAGCTTTTAAGATGACTTCACAGGCCTGTGGCTAGTGGATAGTGTCTTTGTTACATAAATGGCTTTGGTTCTTCCAAGCCCCGAGAAGATGGGAGGGGTTTTGGACCATAGAATGGTACAGAAAGAGCATACAGAGAGCCTGTGCAAGGTTCTATGAATGGTCAGAACTGGTTACCACACCCACGGTGTCGCAGGTCGCAGTCAGGGTTTTAAAAATAGGTGGCAGACATTTTAGCTGGGTTCTCCATGCGATTTTGAGAAGAGTTCTCCATGCAGTTTTCAGATAGGTTCTCCATGCAACTTTATGTAAGGGAGGATACCATGTGCCTTTGAAAGGGCAAAAGGGAGAATCATGCGTGACCCAGTGCAACATAGCACATGTTTTCCTGGACTGTTATATGGAAGCTGATGACATCGTACCCAAGATCCTGAAGGAGACAGCTGACAGATAAGGGATGAGGAACTTTTTTGAGCATGTTTTTGGCTTCTAGCTTTTGGGGGAGCTAAGGAAGTGCTGGGTCCCGTGGGAAAACAGGGCTCTGAGCTAAAGTGCTCACTGTCCTCCCCAGGTTGGAGCATTGTAAATAAAGACCTGTTTTCCTCAACATTAGTTGTTGGGTTTTACACCAAGGCGCCACATGAAAGAACCTCCTTTCGCGCTGTAACACTATCATTTTATATTTTATCCAATTCCAGAATTTTCCCTGCTTTGCTCCTCTGCTCCTCTGCCCCCCAGCTTCCCTGATCTATCACCAGTAGATTTCATATAACCTGCTTATGTCTCCTCTTTTAATTGTAATATATAAAATAAGGTGCTAAACTGCCGTTTTCTGGAGCATTTCTCAGTCCATTGAGATTTTGCTTACTGGTGTTTGTCATCAATTTGACTCAAATAAACTCACCAAAAATCCTCTACAGGCTTGGATGTTTCTTACATTGACATAGTGTAATGGAGTAGGTTGAACCAGAGGTCACTGGAGAACAGAGGAGACCCCAAGTCCAGTGGAACCCCTACAAATCCTGCAAAAAGGCAGAGGGGCGGGAAGGGTGCCAAAGGGGCAGATTAAAAATACCATGGCTTTGCTAAGGCACAGAGGAGCTGATGGAGCAGAAGATATAGTGCTTAGGTAACATTGCATAACAAAGGCAGCTACAATAAGCAGCCCTGCCTTCCTGAATGGTGGGGTTGAGGAACTGACAAAAATGGTGGACACTAATGCACCGTAGGAAGAACAGGATGTTTTGTCGTGCAGGAACTTCTGAGCTGAGCCTTTAAAATGGAGTACAACGGGAGACCCAAGGTCAGTAGGCTCTTTGCCTTTCCCCTGGTTAACCTGGTTAGCTGCAGGGAGCCTGGGTTCCTGAGACCTGTAGGTCCTTAGAGACTGTGTGGTTTTGGAAACATCCTCAGCACTGATCCTGCACAGAAGATAGTGGTAGTGATGGGGGACTCAAATGTTGGAAAGTTTTAGTTTCAGATAACAGGTAAGCTTAGTAATTAATGTAAGAAAAAGCTATTGTTTCAGGAACTGAAAGTAGGACCAATCTTGACTCCATGAGTGTTGCTGTACTCTGTGAATGGAGACGCTGAGATAATCTCGGCAAGCAGAATGATTTGGCCAAAAAGGAACGGAGGACTGAAGCTCGCTCAGGCTGTCAGTGAAAAACTAGCAGCCCAGCCCCCCTTTTTATTAGGTAAATAAAGTTACTGATAATAGGGTCAAAGGATCTTCCTGCAATTAGTATACACTTTCTCAAGGATGTAGGAGCAAACATAAAATTATATAGATCAAACAAGGAGTTTTCAAAACACATCTGTTGTTTCTATTATGGCTACTAAACAAGGCTATAAATTTAAGGAGTATATTTCACATGACGCATTATTGCTATGGGAAAGGAAACATGGCTCTCCCTGACTTCTTTGCCTCCAAGGGCCTTAGGACTTCAGCTGCCATAAACAAGATCCATCTTTAAGACCTCTGGGCTGAGTCACAGGACACCTGGGCCTGCTCAGCCTTGCAAGCCTTCAGGCAGAAGTCTTCAGAGTTAACCCTTCACATGAGACCATAAGCAGTTCCATCTTTGTGTTAAATTATATACATAACATTCATATATGTAATTATATATGAATGTTAGTTTTACATATATATATACACACACACATATATGGATGGATGTTAATTTTATTTTAATCCTCCTAAAATTATTTTTCTAATATATTCTTTTTATTTAATATAGTATGATTTTAGGAATTTATCAAATAAAAATGAATTGTGACATTTGCTTTTTGTTCTCTGAAGTACTTATAAACCACTCCTGTTTACATCACTATGTTACATTGTGCAGCCTCTATTATTATGTCTAGATACCTAAAGGATTATTTCTAGATATGAGACTCCAATAGAAAAATAGATAAATTTCAAGAAATAAGTTATCTGTGACCTACACAATTTGGTATCTTAGGATTTATAACAACTTTGTGGAGAAGATTCAATAACTTTAACTTGATTTTGATAATCAACACGTTTTTGATGATGAAAATTTCACTTATTTTATGTTCTAAAAGGATAACATTGGACAAGCTATTTACTCTGAAGTATATAAAGAAGTCATTTTAAGCATTATAGTCAGAAAGAAATTAATTGTTTCTGAAATTTGGCCTAAGGCATCTCTTTAAAACTATCATAAATCTCATTTGTGTTTATTTTTATAGTTCATCTTGGTACAATGTTTCTAAAAAGCAATATAAAATGTAATTCACATTCAATCCAGTTGTCAACTCTTGAGTTTGAGGTTAGAATACTTTTAACATTGAGCCATCTTTGTACTTTTGTGAGTCCACATAGTTTATCATCATTTCCTCTACCTTTACCAAAGAATTGTGTCTCATCTCTGGAATCAGAATCTTGCTTAGTGAATGCCTAAGTTGGTAGTCTGAGTTCAAGCCCTTGATATTGTTATAGAGTGGGGTCCCCAAAATTCCAGAGAGCCTGCGGTTGGGAGGGTGGGACAAGGGGACAGATTTTAAGATGCCTTTCCATATCTATGGCTGGTAGCTAATGTCTTAGTTATGCAAATGACTTTGGTTCTTCCAATGCCCCAAGGAGATGGGAGGGGTTTTCACCACAAAATGATGAGGAAAGAGCATACCTGGCCTGCACAAGGTTCTGCGAATTGTCAAAACCATTACCCTGCCCACTGCATCACAGACCATAGTCAGGGATTTAAAAATAAGGTGGCAGCCATTTTTCAGGGAGAGCACCATGAGGTTTTAGAAGAAACAAGAGATCCATGCAGCTTTGAAAGGACAAAGTGAGAGCCATGTGGTTTTGAAAAGGAAAAGAGAGAACCATGCATGATCCAGTGCAATATTGCACATGTTTTGCTGGACTGTTATAGGGAAGCTGATGACCTCATACCCCAGATCCTGAAGGAGAGAGCAGAAAGGTAAGGGATGGGAAAGTATTAGGCTTGGTTTTGGTTTATAGCCTTTTGGAGAGCAAGGAAAGTGCTGCATCCCATGGGAGAACAGGGCTTTAAGCCAAAGTGCTCACTGCCCTCCTCTGGTTGGAATATTGTAAATAAAGACCTATTTTTCTCAACACTAGTTGCTGGGTTTTACATCAAGGCACTGCATAAAATAGCCCCCTTTTGTTCATTAACAATATGACTCAGCTGGGAAGATTCCAGTCTTTCCAAAACTCTAGAAAAATCAGCTCTTTAAGGATTCCACCAAAGACCATTAAACCTTGCCATAATTAACAATTCTTATTGTATATACTGTGTGTTCCTTGGTATTTAGCATCTTGCTGTATTAGAAACTTTATCTTTCATCTCATATTTTATTTTAAGAGGAGCTTTAGTGAGCATTAATTTTATACCTGATAAAAAATTTAAAGTGACTTTGTATCTCCTGGTACATCTTCAGAAATTATTCATTATAGCATCTTTGAATAGCCCTCCCATTCAAGTATTTAAAGTGATGAAAAGCAAGGACCTACAACCAAGATTACCCTATCCAGCAAAGCTATCATTTAGAATGGAAGGACAGATAAAGTGCTTCCCAGACAAGATAAAGTTAAAAGAGTTCATCATCATCAAGCTATTATTATATCAAATGTTAAAAGGATTTATTTAAGAAAAAGAAGATAAAAACTATGAACATGAAAATTACAACAAACTCACAACTATTAACAACTGAATCTAAAAAATAAGAACAAAAACAAACTAAGCAAACAACCAGAATAGGAACAGAATCACAGGTATGGGGATCATTTGGAGGGTTATCAGTTCTGAGAGGGAAGGGAAGGAAATGGAGAAATGGTTCAGGGATTAAGAAGCATAATTGGTGGGTGCAAAATAGACAGGGGAATGTTAAGAATAGCATAGGAAAGGATGAAGCCAAAGAACTTACATGCATGACTCATGGACATGAACAAAGGGGTTGGGACTGCTGGATAGAAGGGGATTACTGGGTGGAGTGGAGCAAAGGGAAAAAAATCAGCACAACTGTTACAGCACAATCACTAAAATATACTTAAAAATAAAATAAAATAAAGGAAGAGTTATATATTAATTAGAAATGGAAGGAGTAGTTTATTTTTCTTCCTTTCAATAAATGACATTGGGAAAACTAAAAAAATGTTGGAAGTAACATCTCCCTCCAATAAAATGGTATGTTCCAAGTACATTTCAAGTAAATTAAAACATAAATGTAAAGCAAAAATATCGATGTAGATGAATATTTGTAAATGCATATTTATTTAGTCTTTGGAATAATAAGTATTTTTGAAACATGCAATCATTTGTTTCTTTCTTAAGGGAATAATATATTGCTGTAATTACATAAAATTATGTAAAGTATTTTACTTCCAATGTTGATAGTTTTAATATATAAATTTTATACAAATCAATAATACAGAATTCCCTATGAAAGATCAGTACAGAACAATAGAGAAAATGAATAGAAAAATTACAAAAATAGACATACAGTTTACCAATAAACAAGTGAAAATTTAACCAGAACTGCAGCAAAAATATTAAAATGAACAATAGATAATAAAAGGAGTAATAATGACTTTTAAAATGTATTAAATTTATTTTCAAAATATAATAATACTAATAAACTTGCAGCGAGATAGGTCATATATACTGCTGATAGAAGTTGGATTAATAATTTGGATGGAATTTAGACACACACACGCACATATATATATATACACACATATATATACACACACACACACATACATATATACATATATATATGTATATATTTTAAGTGTACCCACCTTTTTACCTTGTAGTTCTCTCCTAAGACTCTAGGTAGCCTAAAATATTTTGCAGGGAAGATACCCATTGCAACATTATTTATAATAATGAAATTGCAGAAATAACTTGGATATTCAACAATTTAGTGATGAATAAATAAAGTGTGATATTCCAATATGAAATATCATGCAGCTTTTAATAGATATTTATGAAGAATATCACAAAGAGATGCAAAATATCCATGGTATAATATTTGTGAGAAAATAAGGATATAGCATGCTCTGTTACATGTTCATAAACATTTTTTAGCATACGACTCAATTAGATGAACATGTAGGAGTGTAGTTACCAAGTATATACATTTTAAATCTTTTCAAACATATCAAGAAATATGTCCTGAAAGATTATGCTATTTTACACTTTTTACACTTTTCGTCGTCGTCGTCGTCGGCAGCCGTCCGTCTCGAGAGACGATGGCGTAGCTTCCTGAGAGTCTATCTGCACCGCCGAGAATGGCTGTGCAGTCCGATTCGGGAGTGACAATCCCTGCCGCACTTGGTACAGGTGAAGGCAGATGGCTGTTGTTGCTGCTGCTGACGCTGCTTCCGCCTCGATCTTTTCTGGACCGCCTCCTCGTTGCGCGCAGCCTCCGTGCGTGACGTACCTTGCCTGACCGCGAGCCTCCATGCTAGGCGGTCGTCTGCTTGAACTTCCCATGTGTTGAGATTGATGGAGCATTGTGTCATGTCCTTTTTGCAGATGTCTTTGAACCGCAGTTTTGGGCGCCCTGTCATCCTCTTGCCTTCTGCTAGCTCGCCGTAGAGGAGGTCTTTGGGGATACGGCCTGCATCCATTCTTTTGACATGGCCGAGCCACCTGAGGCGTCTCTCGCTAAGAACTGCATGCAAACTGCTCATATTGGCTCGCTTCAGCACCTCGGTGTTGGGGACCTTATCCTGCCAGGTGACATGCAGGACGCGTCGCAGGCACCTCATGTGGAAGCTGTTGAGTTCCCTTTCGTGCCTTGTGTAGGTGGTCCACGTCTCGCTGCCATAGAGGAGAGTGCTGAGTACGCAGGCTTGGTAGATGCGCAGTCTGGTTTTCTCAGTGAGGCTGGAATTGTTCCACGCTCGCCGGTTCAGTCTGGCCATAACTGTGGCTGCCCTGGCGATTCTCCGGTTGACCTCCAAGTCGACTGACAGAGAGCTCGAGATGGTGGACCCGAGGTAAGTGAAGTCGTTGACAACCTCCAGGGTGTATCCGTCGATGGTGATGCATGGGGGAGTCCCCGTGCCTTGAGCCATAACATTCGTCTTCGTCAGGCTGATGGCTAGTCCGAACTCCTTGCATGCGTGGGAAAGGCAAGTGACTAGCTGCTGGAGTCCTTCTTCGGAGTGTGATGTCAAAGCTGTGTCGTCGGCGAAGAGCATCTCACGGATGAGCACCTCTTTGACTTTGTTCTTGGCTTGTAGACGGGCCAGGTTGTAGAGCTTGCCATCGGATCTGGTGTGAATGAAGACACCCTCGCTGCAGTCCTTAAAGGCATATTGGAGGAGCATGGAGAAGAAGATTCTGAACAGCGTAGGCGCGAGGACGCAGCCCTGCTTTACTCCGCTGCTGACTGGGAAGGCCTCAGAGGTTGCGCCGTTGTAGGACACCGTGCTGTGCATGTTGTCGTGAAAGGACATGACCACAGCAAGCAGATGTGGTGGACAGCCAATCTTCCGTAGCAAGCTGAAGAGTCCGCTTCGACTGACCAGATCAAACGCCTTCGTGAGGTCAATAAAGGCGAGGTAGAGTGGTTTATGCTGCTCGTGACACTTCTCCTGCAGCTGGCATAGGGAGAAGATCATATCCACTGTTGATCGGCCAGCTCTGAAGCCACACTGGGACTCTGGGTAGACGCGGGAAGCAAGGGTCTGCAGGCGGGCAAGAGCGACCCGGGCGAATACTTTGCCGACGACGCTGAGGAGAGAGATGCCCCGGTAGTTGTTGCAGTCGCTGCGGTCTCCTTTGTTCTTGTACATGGTGATAATGTTGGCATCTCTCATATCCTGGGGGATGTAACCCTCCTTCCAGCAGAGACAGAGTAGATGGTGGAGCGGCTGTAGCAGAACTGGTTTCCCACTCTTTAGGATTTCTGGAGGGATTCCGTCGCTTCCTGGTGCTTTCCCGCAAGCGAGGCGGTCGATGGCTTTGCCGAGCTCTGCCGCAGTAGGTGGGGTGTCTAGCTCCTCCATGACTGGTAGGTCTGGGATGGCGTTAAGAGCAGTGTCTGTTACGGTGTTCTTCGTTGCGTACAGCTCGAGGTAGTGCTCGGTCCATCGCCGCATTTGCTGTTCCTGGTCAGTGATGACCTCACCTGTCTTGGACTTAAGGGGGGCGATCTTGGAGGGGATTGGGCCTGTTGCCTTCTTGATACCCTCATACATTCCTCGTGCATTGCCTATATCGGCGGCTTCCTGAATGCTTCTGCACAGGTTTAGCCAATAGGTGTTGGCACAGTGGCGGGCGGCCTTCTGGACTTTGTTCCTGGCAGCCCGTAGAGCTTGAAGTGTACTGGGAGTGGGCGTGACCTTGTAAGCCAGTAGGGCCTTCCTCTTAGCCTCGATCACGGGTTCCATTTCTTCCCAGTGAGCCTCGTACCAGTCAGCGTTCTTCCGCTCTTTCTTCCCGTAAGCAATAATGGCGGAGTTGTATATGGCGTCGCGGAGACGTGGCCAATTGGATTCGATAATGTCATCTGCCGCCACTCCCTCGCCGAGTGCATCTTCCATCTTGTTGATGAATTGCTGGGTCTTAACTGGGTTGCTGGCACAACTGGTGTTGATGCGTGGGCGACCCTTCATCTTGGAGTGGTGCAACCTCTTCGGCATTATGCGCACCTTGCTTACCACGAGGGCATGGTCCGTGTCGCAGTCTGCACTGTGGTAGCTGCGGGTGAGGAGGGTGCTGCCAATATCCGTTCTTCTGGTGATGACGAGGTCAAGCTGGTGCCAATGGCGGGAGCGGGGGTGCCTCCATGACACCTGGTGGATCTCTTTGCACTTGAAGAATGTGTTTGTCACGCACAGGCCGTGGTGACACAAAAGCTCAAGCAGTCGCTGACCATTCTCATTGATCTTTCCTCTCCCAAAGTTTCCAAGGCAG
Source organism: Furipterus horrens (assembly GCF_987537825.1). Lineage (NCBI taxonomy): Eukaryota > Metazoa > Chordata > Mammalia > Chiroptera > Furipteridae > Furipterus > Furipterus horrens. The sequence continues at coordinate 78,681,159 of NW_028327179.1, read as the reverse complement.
GTGGGCCAGGCCATGTGGTCGGCTCCTACTCTTGCGTTGAAGTCTCCAAGGAGATAGAGAGCGTTACTTCTGGGAATCTTGGATAATGCTTCGTCCAGTGCATGGTAGAACTGTTCTTTCTCTTCGGTGGTGGCGCAGAGGGTTGGGGCATACGCGCTAAGAATGCTGACTGGGCCGAAAGTTGTTGACAATCGGAGGGTAAGTAATCTCTCTGTGCCTCCTGTGGGTGGCTCTATGGAGTTAACAAGCGTGTTCTTCACAGCGAACCCAACACCGTGCTGTCTTGGTTGGTCCGGAGACTTCCCTTGCCAGTAGAAGGTGTAGTTGGTTTCTCTGATGGTTCCGTTGTCGGCCAACCGGGTCTCCTGTAGAGCCGCAATGTCGATGTTTAGTCGTGCCAGTTCCCTATCGATGACAGCGGTTTTCCTGGCACCCTTGATCCACGGAAGGTCTGCAGTAAGTCCGGGGCACATGGTCCTGATGTTCCAGCTAGCGAGGCGAAGAGCCGGAGGCTTCTTTCTTGTTGTTTGCTTGGAATTAACTGGTGCGGGTGTTTTGTGGCCCACTTTTCGAGAGGCGCCTCTCTGATCCCCACACACCCAGTGGGGCAGGCGAGCCATGGCGAGACGGTAGCTGTCCAGTGAGGTGCGATGACCTCTCCCACCGTCAGAGGAGACCCCTGGCGCTCGTTTCCTTCGCCAATCGGATGAGCTTATAACCGGTATCTGTCTCCTCCCGTGTTGAGTCGACATCTTGCGATGACGCTGGAGTGTCCTCTCAAGTGAAACTGAAGCTACAGAGCCTGGGCAGGGTGATATGGAGGGTCTGCTGTTGCCCATGCAGCAGACCCCCCCTCTCTTCGCAGCTGAAGGGTCCAAGGGAAAGACAAAGTCAATACAGCTTGGCTTCAGGTGCGCCGCAGGAGTTGCCGGTGTTGACTACAATGTCAAACCGCCTTAGGGACTCCGGCTCCGGATTTTCTGTCGGGGTTTACTCCCTTAGCCTTTCCCCTGAAGAGGTATGCCGCAAGGCAGCGGAGGTTTTTTGGAGTCAGAGTTTTCCTTCTCTGATTTTAGAGATGTCCTTCCTCTTTCCTCCTTTACAGTCTTGAGGGCAGCATTTACAGGCTAAAATAGAAAACTGGCAGTGTAACCTTCTAAGCAGATACTACCAATACCCTGCTTGGGTATACTCACCCAACAATAAACATCTCTTAAATGTCCTCCAAGTGCCATGCCTCGAATTAGTAAATGGCAGTGCAATGGCAGCCAAACATTTGGATCAGTTTCACTAAGTAAACCACCAACACAAGTAGGTTTTTAAAACAATAGAATAGTGTCTCATTTTATTAAAAATAATAACTATTTTTAAGCAACTTACCAGCAACACTGAATAAAAACCTGACTGTGTTTCCCACTGTTTCAACTGCTCCTCAGCTGGCTTTAACACAGCAGTATCCTGACTGGTGGCCTGAGTTAAGACTTGAAGAACAACAGTGCTGGCACTATTGAGATCCATGGAAACCAATTGGCTCAGTCCGAATAGCCCGGCTCTCCAGCTTCCACTGTCCAACACGAAGTGGCGTCGGTTGGTCCCGCGCCCCACGCTTGCAAGTCCACACGCCGCCGCCCACTGATGCCGAAAGCGGCTTCTAGGAACGCGCCATGTTCTGAGTCGCAGCTCTAAACGATGCGGACGCTAGAATATCGCATCACAGACATCCACAGCAATAAATGAGTATCACCTATACATGTTTGTTTCCTCCCTCATAATCAAGGTATTAGAAACCTTTATTATATTTGTTAATGCATAGGTGAATAGCAGCACCTTATTATTTTAATTAAATTTAAATTAAAGTTAATGTATTTTCATAAGTCTCTGTGTATATATGAATTGCCTATTTTTTATTTATACATTCTGTATGTGTTTTGTTTATTTTTATTGTTAAAGACAATATATACTGAAAAGAACACATCTAATCTTGAATTATTTAACAATTTTATGTGAGTCAGGTTCAATAAAGGAGCTTGAATTTTTTCTAATTGATTCAGGATACATTTTTGAAATTCTATCTGCAAGGCACTCTTCAATATGCTGTTTGAATCATGAATATTGTTAACCTAAAAATAAAAGGCCAAAGTGGGAGGCAACAAGCTTTATTTGAAATCCAAAGAAAAAGCTATTCTGGGAGCACTGATTCAAGCAGAAATCCAAATAGTTGTGATTAGGAGGTGAAGGCAAGAGATATTGATGAAGGGAAGTGGAGCAATGACATGAATATAAGGGAGGAAGATCTATGAGCTAACATAGTGATGCTAATCTTAAAGAATGTCTTTAATTTATAGTCCTATAGTCATAATATCTGCTTTCTTGTTATCTTGTAATACAGTGTAAGTTTGGTCCAGTTCAAAGGTTATTTTGCCCAATTTTAACATTCCCAAAGATTGAGAAGCTAAGATCTACAGGACAATTCTTCTAGGGTGGCAGTGGTGCCATTTATATTATTTTTCACAATATAAATATGTTATAGTTCTTAACTAAAACTGACTACAACTTAAACAGAGAGAAGGATGTAAATAAAATGCCAAGGCTGTACAGAGTTATTAATTCTGACTTGGAATGTGAGGGATGGTTTTATTGATTTATCCATAAGCTGAGCCTTAAAAGCAGAAGGATGGAGGTTGTTTCAGACTGTGGAGAACATGAAGTAAAAGAAAGAACACTAGTGATGAGGACAAGGGCTGTGTCTCCTACAGAAACCTGGCTGTTCATTTCCCCAACCCATAGTGTTTACCTTGTGCCTCATTACTACATGGATATGTGCTTTTCAGGTATCAAGATTTAGATACTCTTTTATATCAGTGTGCTTAGAACTAATGGTATTTAGGAAGCTGATTTGTTATCAAAGCTCAGAAACAGCTAATCAGAAAAACAAAATCAAGATTTTAATTTTTATTTGTAATAAGAAGTGTAAAAGTGAGTTTGATATTTATGTTGTTCAAACCAGTGCATTCAGTAGCAGTAAGTATACCACATCAAATGGCTTGACTACTCTTAGAATGAATGGAATCAGAACAAGGATATTTTTATTGAGATTCAATGTTTAATGGCAGGATGTTACAGGAGATATGTTTCTGCCAAGTTATAAACAATATGTACTACTGAGCAAAGCTATTTTTAACAATTAGTTTATATACAGGCCCTGGTAGAGACTAAATGCCAGATTATAGGACAACAAGCCTTTATTTTGAGTTCCCTAAATGGGTACTACTTAATTCACCAAGCCATGAGGTTGGGCAAACAAAGAAGTATTTCATCATCAAATTGGGAGATATAACTCATATTTAGGCAGATTCTAAAGATTCAAGTAAGATTCAAAGGCAGGTAGCTAATATTATGAACTCTTTCTTACTCTACTGACATGTTTCCCTCAACCCTTTCCCTTCCAAATTAGGAAATTATATTTTCAAAGTTTAATTGACAGAATTAGTAACCAGGCATGACAGATAAGAGGTACTAGAAAATGAGTCTTCATGATATTTCTACATGTTTTGGATCAAGTTTGTTCTGGACTATGTTTTCAATGATTTTCAGATAGCAAACAACCTTGGAAAATAAGATACCCTCCCTTCAAGGAAAACTCCAGAATTGATCCCTGACAGTGGTAACAAAGAGTATCTTCCTCAAAAAAGGAACCTAACTTAACTGTGTAATCAAGGTTCTTGGTTCTCAGAAATGTGGTCTTCTTCTGTGCTTTTCTTCTAGATTTCTGACTTCATTATATTGCACATTGTTACTCTCTGAGACACTTAGAGTATATGAAAATTTTTCTTAAGCATTTTGATTTATTATACTAATCCAATTTTTGTCTTTTAATTTTTAGTGACTTTTGATTACTTATTAAGATTTCTGTTTATTGCCTCACATTATGGGCTTATAGAAATTAAACAACTCTATTCAATGTCATATATATTGAGTGCCTGTTATACATGTTAGGCACAGAGCAAAATTTACATAGTGAATGAATAAATATTAATGTCTATTGGGTAAACATTGAGACACCAGATTGATCTTATTCACTAATCAATTGAAATGTCATGCTTTATGTCTACCACTCATGTTTCAATTAATATACTGGTATCTGATCTGCATATATATAATTACATTTATATCTTTTTATTAGAAGTCCTTGGATTTCTAATATACTCTAACCCTAAGAGGCCAACATTATTAACTACATAAGTCAGTATTTTGTTGCCTAAACTAATATATGGAAGTTATAGAGAATGGTTCAAATAAATCAAGGATGGATGGAAATACAGGACCTACTTATCTATTAGTTAGGTGGGAATAAGCCATATAAGGAAATTTAAGGAATCATGTATGATTTAGATATATAAAAGTCTAGACAAACCATAAAGATTTACAAGAATATTTCTGCACACAATTTAATCTTCAGAGCTAAATGGATACAACTATCTGAAATATATATAACATGCACTGTTGCTTCACCACACTTTTATCAAAGCAGTTCATATAGGTGTGTCTGTAACTATGCTTTTAAGACTCAAATTGATAACATAAATCTAGGAGGAAGCTTGACTAGAACTTGAGTCCAATATATAAATCACGAAAATCCTTCTTATTTAAAAAGTGAACACTCAGCAGTTTTTAAAAAACATCTGAGATTTTAAATGACACTGTAGAAGGGCTTAATTATAATAACTGCAGTATTTTCTATGCAGTATTATCACATATTTTGTCCCTGGCTGGTTTGGCTCAGTGGATTGAGCGTTGGCCTGCGAGCTAAGTGTCGCTGGTTTGATCTTCCAGTCAGGGCACATCAGAGAAGGAAAACTCTGACTCCAAAAAACCTCCGCTGTCTTGCAGCATACCTCTTCAGGGGAAAGGCTAAGGGAGTAAACCCCGACAGAAAATCCGGAGCCGGAGTCCCTAAGGCGGTTTGACGTTGTAGTCAACACCGGCAACTACTGCGGCGCACCTGAAGCCAAGCTGTATTGACTCCGTCTTTCCCTTGGATCCTTCAGCTGCGAAGAGAGGGGGTTCTGCTGCATGGGCAACAGCAGACCCTCCATATCACCCTGCCCAGGCTCTGTAGCTTCAGCTTCACTGGAGAGGACACTCCAGTGTCATCGCAAGATGTCGATTTAACACGGGAGGAGACAGATACCGTGTCACTCCCGAGTCGGACTGCACAGCCATTCTCGGCGGTGCAGATAGACTCTTAAGAAGCTACACCATCGTCTCTCAAGACAGATGGCTGCCGACGACGAATTATCACATATTTAAATGGAACTATTTTATTGTTACTCTTTCATTTAGGTCAGTGAGATTCATCATTATACTTTGTAAAATATATTTTGTCTAGTTATGTACATAACAAAACATTGTTTCTTTTACATCAGAGGCATATGACCTAGTGAATACAAATATCTGCTATACACAGTCTTCAATCAATGTCAGTAACTCTGTATTGAAAACTTTCCTAGAACATTAATTATGACTATGATCATGTAATAATCTGAGTATAAGCATTCATTCTTAGATGGAAAAGCAGTGCCATTTTTATGGAACAGGGTTTTGGGATTTTGGCAATGTAATAATTCCATGATTAAACCAATGAATAAAAATTTACAATTCATTAGGCCATTATTGGATTTCAAGATCTTTCAATAATGTATAATCTTCAAGTAAACCAGGCAAAGCAATAGTTACTCCCATCATTTTACAGATATAGAAACTAAGTCTCAGAATTTAACTCATCAAGATCATGTAGCTAGTAAATGTTCAATCAGGCTTTCTTATGCTATCTTTCAGGCCATTTGCTTTGCTTTTAAGTTTGAATTCAGATTGTGTGTAGTGAATGTGATGGTGATGTTTCTGAAAAGGAGACAAGTAAAAAAGGCAGTAAGTAAATTTGATGGCTTTACTGTTTTATTTAGGTATAGGTGTATTAGCCAGATGTATTAGAGATGTTCAGAGAAATAGAACCAGTAGGATATATAGATGTGGCCATTCAAGTGGACACCTAAAATTAACCATCACACCAGGATATATAGATACTCTTTACAATGACTTGAAGTCATTTGCCTTAAAAAAGAGTCAAAGTTTGATGGAATAAATAAAAGAAAATTAATAAATAGATAATAAAAATAGTAGCTAAAGGGTAAGGTGATATGGTTCAAGTAATTTACAATAAGGTATAAATGACTAATTATATTATATTGTACTTGATTAAAATATTCCCAAAGGAATTTTCCATTAAAATTATTTACTACAATAAGCTAAATTGCTGCTCTGAAATGTAATTATAGAATTTTCTCTCCCTCATTTCTTTCATAGGAATGTCCTAGTATCACTGTTCATTTCTTTTCCTCTAGGTTAAATATGTAAAAATCCAAGTTTTATTACCCATTTAAATTCTTAATATACTTGTTGATGCAAATTTTGAATGATTCTTCAGTCTATCCAATAAAATGATTTAATAGAGAGCTGTTTGAAATAGAGATTAATCCATTTTACTTTTTCTCTACTTTATTATTTTTTATTGTTTATTCTATTACAGTCATCCCATTTATTTTTCTTTTTGCCCCCTGCCACCCAGCCCACCCCTCTCTCCCACCGTTAATCTCCTCTTCATTGTCCCCATCCATGAGTCACTCATACACATTGACTAATCCCTTCTCCTTTTTTCCACCATTCTACCTGTCCCTCCTCCCCTGCTATAGCAATTAGTCTGTTCCATGTTTCCATATCTCGTCTTATTTTTCTCATTAGTTTATTTTTTTCATTAGATTCCAGTTATAAGTGAGGTCATATGTTTTTTGTCTTTCACTGACTGGCTTATTTCACTTAGCATAATAGTCTCCAGTTCCATCCATGCTGTCAAAAAAGGTAAGAATTCCTTCTTTCTATCAGCTGTGGAGTATACCAGTGTGTAAATGTACCACGGTTTTTAATCCACTCATCTACTGATGGGCACTCAGGCTGTTTCCAATACTTAGCTATTATAATTAGGGCTGTCAAGTATTTAGGGGTGCATAAGTTCTTTTGAATTGGTGTTTTAGAATTCTTAGGGTATATTTCCAGGAGTGGAATTGTAACAGAACTCCTGGGCTGCTCCGATTGAAACAGAACCCACGGACTGTTTAGTTAGGGGCCCAATTGCCCGCTGCCAGAATTATAACTCTCAATACCAGAGTTTGGTGAAAAGAAAAAGAATTGTTTATTTGCATAGTTCTGCCTCCCCCTCCCAGACCTGGCCATTCTTAGGAAAGTCAGAGACACAATTTCTCTACTTCCTAGGCACAGTTCAGCTTTACCAGTAGCTGCCAATCACTCAGTTCTGATTGGGGAGGTCCTTTCTGTGCTGTGGTGCCCTCCAGCTCTCAATGCAGGACCGCCTGGATTCTCAGCCTCCTTGTAAACTGCCTTCTTCCTGCAAACCGCATGGATCTCCTCTCCTTCTCAAAGCAGCCTAGAGGCCCCCTCCTCCAAGCCACATGGAGGGAGCACACGAGACCAAGAGAGCTAAAAATATCCGCAGCTGCTTATATATCCCTGACTGCGTCCTCTGACACAGTAGGTGTTGCAAGCAGTTCTGACCATTCACAGAACCCTATGCTGCCAGCTTGCAGGCTCCTTCAGTACCAGCCCACAGTCCAAGACCCCTCCCATCTTCCTGAGCCTTGGAAGTTTCAAAGCAGAACTTTGTGCAACAAAGTTTCCAGCCACTAGCCCCAAGCATGCAAAGGCATCCTGAAAGCTGCTTCCTTTTCCCTGTCTCCCAGCTGCAAACTCTGGGGTTTGTTTTTGGACTCCCCTGTTTCTGTAACAGAATCACTGAGGAAATTCCATACCATTTTTCACAGCATCTGCACCAGTACCAATCTGCATTCACACCAGCAGTGCACTGAGGTTCTCTTTTCTCTGCATTCTCACCAGCATGAGTTGTTTGTTGATTTAGTAATGATGGTCATTCTGACAAGTGAGTGGTGATATCTCATTGCAGTTTTAATTTCCAACTCTCTAATGGCTAGTAACGTTGAGCATTTTTTCATATGCCTGTGGGTCAAATATATGTCCTTGGAGAAGTGTTTATTCAGGTCCCTTGCCCATTTTTAAATTGGGTTGTTTGTGTTGAGTCATATGAGTTCTTTATATATTTTGGAGATTAAACCCTTGTCTAATGTATTATTGGAAAATATGTTCTCCCATAAGTAGTTTCCTCTTTCAGTTTGATGATGGTTTCTTTAGCCATGCAGAAATATTTTAGTTTGATATAGTCCTATTTTTTTTTCCTTTATTTCCCTTGCCTTAGGAGATATGTCAGCAAAAATATTGCTATGTGGGATGTCTGAAATTATACTGCCTGTTTTCCACCAGGACTTTTATGGTATCACAGTTTTTATTTAAGTCCTTTATCCATTTTGAGTTTGTTCTGGTGTATGTTGTGAGTTGGTTGTTTAGTTTCATTTCTTGCATGTACCAGCACAGTTCTCCCAACACCATTTATTGAAGATACTGTTTTTAATCCATTGTATGTTTATGCCCGCTTTGTTGAATATTAACTGAACATAAAGACATAAGTTTACTTCTGGGCTTTATATTCTGTTCCACTGATGCGTGTGTCTGTTCTTTTGCCAGTACCAGACTGTCTTGATTACAGTGGCCTTGTAGTATGGTTTTATATCAGATACTGTGAGCTCTCCAAGTTTGTTCTTCTTTCTCAGGATTTCTGAGGCTATTTGGGTTCTTATTGGTTCCATGCAGGGGGTTCCTGACCTTGCAGTCCCTTGATCATGAGTGAAGAAATTGACCCAGAGATGAATTGCCTTGGGGAAGAAGGGAGTGTGCCTCTCAGAGGAGGACACTGTCGAACCTTCTTTAGGTTCAAGTTTTTATTAAGTTGGCTGAAGGGGTTTCCCTGGGAAAGTATTGAGACTTGGAACTTTGCACAGGCCAAGTGAAGAAAATGAAGCTTGTAAGACCTGACCAGAAAACTGGGAAAGCTGGGTGCATACCTGCCTTGGTGTTATAGCCAGTGGGCCCTGGTGGGAATTGGGCCATGAGAAAAATGCTTCATGTCCTTTGAAGCTTGCCCTGTTCTTTTACCTTGCTTGATTACTTCATCGTATGAGCAACAGAGGTTATCACTCAAAATGAACTTACCTTCCCTATTTTATGGCCATATTAAGTCTTTATGTCCAACACACCCTGACATGAGGAAGATCTCAATGTTCCTTCATTTGTTATCTTTAAACAATATCTGTTTTCTGTAACCCACAGTGCTTAACATGATTGATGAGTTTTACGTGCATGCTATATGCCCTTAAGCTTACTACACTCCATAAAAGACTTTAGAGGAAGGCAATTGAGGCATTTGTCTCCCAGACATCTGCCAGCCTTCTCTCCCCTAGCACAAGCTGCCTGGGAATTCTTCATTTCATCTGCAACACCAGGGCATCTCTGTGGGTCAGGTGTCCCCAACAGTTGGCTATGTGCAGAAATGCATGACTAGAGGAAGCAGCCTCCTCATAACTTACTTAGGAAGGACAAAGAGAAATGTATATCAACATATAGTGATAAGCGGTTCAGATTTTCAGGGCTAGAGTACATCGCAAAAGTTTAGATTACATTCCCAGAGTTAAACATTCCATTGATATAGATTTGGAGTTATACAAAGCAGAGCAGTCTCTACTAGTTTCAAAGAGCACATTGAATTATTATCTTTTTTCCCCTAAGACCCTCTGGAGCATGAGATCAGTAGTGTGGCAATTTGGGCATGCCAACCAGCTGTCCGTAAGACTTATGGGCCCATATGATGGTTCCAGCTCACAGAGAAGTCAGTTTCCAACACCATACAGCCTAGTTTCCCACAGTTGCATATAAATTTGTGGGATATTTGTTCTAGATCTGTGAAATATGTAATTGGTATTTTAATAGGAATTTCATTGAATCTATAGATTTCTTTGGGTAGTATAAACATTTTAATGATATTAATTTTCTAATTCATAAGCACAGTATATACTTCCACTTATTTCTATCTCCCTTAATTTCTTTCTTCAATATTCTATAGTTTTTCAAGTACAGGTTTTTTACATCCTTGGTTAAATTTATTCTTAGATACTTTATTTTTTGTTGTTGCTATAATAAAGGGGATTTTTATTTTCTTTAGTTTCCCTTTCTGATAATTCATTGTTGATATACAAGAACACCCTCAATTTTTGAATATTGACTTTGTATCCCACTACTTTACTGAATTCCCCTATTAGGTTAAATAGTTTTTTGTGGAGATAGTAGGGCTCTCTGTGTACAGTATCATATCATATCTGAATAGTGGCAGTTTTATTTCCTTCTTTCCAATTTGGATGCTTTTTATTTTTATTTTTTCTTGTTCAGTCTCTGTGGTTAGAACTTCCAGTACTGTGTTGAATAAGAGTGGTGAACATGAGCACCCTTGTCTTGTTCCTCATCTTAACGGAAACACTCATAGTTTTTGCCCATTGAGTATGATGTTGGCAGTAGGTTTCTCATATAGGGCCTTTATCATGTTGAGGTATACTCCCTCTGTTTCACTTTGCTGAATATTTTTAACATAAATGGGTGCTGGATTTTATTAAATGCTTTTTCACCATCTCTTTATATGATCATGTGATTTTTGTCTTTCATTTTTTAAATTTGGTATATATTACATTTTTTGACCGAAGAATGTTATACCATCATTTCATTCCTGAGATAAATCCCACTTGATCAAGGTGCATAATATGCTTAATGTATTTCTAGATCCAAATTGTCAATATTTTGTTGAGGATTTTAGCATCTATGTTCATCAGGGATAATGGCTCATAATTTTCTTTCTTTGTAGTGTCTTTACCTGGTTTTGAAACTAGGATAATGCTGGCCTCATAAAAAGAGTTTAGGAATCTTTGTTTCTCTTGAATTTTTTGTAATTGTTTGAGAAGGATAGTTGTTATTTATTCTATGAATGTTTGGTAAAATTCAACTATGAATCCACCCAGGCAGGGCTTTTGTGTGTCAGGAGTTTTATGACTATTTCTCCAATTTTGCTAGTTGTTATCAGTCTGTTCAAGCTTTCTGCTTCTTCTTGATTAAATTTTGGAATGTTATATTTTTCCAGAAATTTTTCCATTTCACCTAGGCTGTCCAGTTTCTTGGCATATAGTTGTTCGTAGTAATTTCTTACAGTCTTTTATTTCTGTGGTATGGGTTGTTACTTCTCCCTTTTGTTTCTTGCTTTATTTATATGGGTGGGTACTCTCTCTCTCTCTCTCTCTCTCTCTCTCTCTCTTTTTTTCTTGATGAGACTAGCTAAAGGTTTGTAAATTTGATTATCTTTTCAAAGAACCAGCTTCTGGATTCATTGATTTTTTTTTGTTTGTTTTTTTTAGTCTTTATGACATTTAATTCTCCTCTGATATTGATTATTTCTTTCCTTCTACTCATTCTGGGTTTTGTTTGCTGTTTTTCTCCTAATTCTTTTATATATAGGTGTTTATTTGAGATTTTACTATCTTTTTTAGGTAGTGCTGTATTAATATGAAATTTCCTCTTAAGACTGCCTTTGCTGTGACACATAGGTTTTGTTTGGTTGTGTGTTCATTTTCATATGTTTCCAGATACTTTTTAATTTCTTCCTTGATCTCATTGTTAACTTATTTATTATTTAATAACATGTTATTCAGTCTCCATGTATTTGAATGTTCTTGAGTTTTTTCCTTAAGGTTTGTTTCAAGCCAGTTTTCCAAGAGAGCTTGATATAATCTCAAATTTTAGAATTTGTTAGGCTTGTTTTTGTGTTCTAACTTGCAGTTTTGTTACAGAACCCCTGGGCTGCTCCAATTGAAAACAAACCCATGGGCTCTTTAGTTAGGGGCCCAATTGCCTGCCGCCAAAATTATAACTCTCAATACCAGAGTTTAGTGAAAAGAAAAAGAATTATTTTATTTAACAGTTATATAGATTTAGTTATTTGCGGATTTCTGTTGTTAAGTCTTATGCTCTTTAAAACACCCACAAACACATATCCTTGCCTCCCCCCCTACCAAACCAGGCTAGTTTTAGAAAAGTCAGAGAAACCCTTTCCCTACTTTCCAAACACAGTTCAGCTTTACCAGTAGCTGCCAATCATTCAATCCTGATTGGGGAGACCTCGTCTGTGTTATGGGGTCCACCAGCTTTTAATCCAGAACCTCATGGATTCTCAGCCTCCTTGTAAACTGTAGTTAGTCCTTTTGTAATTCGCACAGTCAGTCTCAGCCTCAGTCAAATCCACACAGTCCTCCTGGCTAAAATGTCTGCCGCTTATTTTTAAATCCCTGACTGCGTCCTCTGATGCAGTGAGTGTGGCAACCAGTTCTGACCATTCACAGAACCTCAGACAGGCTCTGTGTGCTTTCTCCATACCATCCCCTGGTCCAAGTCCCCTCCCATCTACCTGAGGCTTTGGATGCATTAAAGCCATTCTGCATAAAAAGAAGACACTAGCCACCAGCCTCAGGCATGTGGAAGCATTCTAAAAGCTGCTTCCTTCTCCACATCCCCCAGCAGCTAACTCTGGGGATTTTTGGACTCCCCTGTTTCTGTAACAGTTTCTGCTGGGGAGGCACTATTCAGTCATCTAAGAAAGTGTTGTGTGTTCCTCCTGTTTGTGAGCCATCTCTCTTGGTCTCTCCCAGTTTATTTTTAATAATGTATAGTTTCTGATGACCTAGCTGTCTATTTCAAAGGTGAGCCCTACCTGTGTAGCAGTCAGCTGTTTCCTGTTTGGTGCTGATGGCAGCACTGGATTCTGATCTCCCTGCCTTGCTGGCCACAGTGGAACAGGGCCCTAGGAATCAGTGTATTTTGTCTCTCTGAGAGAAGTCCAAAATAGATCCTTTTATAGTTTCTCTTCCTGTCTTTCTCCTGCTGATATGCACCCTGTAGGGGGTTCTTCAGCCTATCCTGCTTGTACTGCAGAGCTTCCCCATTGGTGTAATTCTTGGAATCCTGCAGGAGATGGGGGCTGGCTATGTCCCTCCCTTCCCAGACGTTTGAACTTTGCTGGGGAAGGGGTTTTTCCTGGCTGAAAATCATCTCAGGTGCTAAACTCTTCCCTGTCTAATTCCCAGCCCACTGCCCTTGCAGTCCTGAACTCTCCATTTTGTGTAGCCCCCTGGCTTGCTAGTCATGCTGAGCTGGGGCCCAAAAATCTTTTTGATGTGCAATTTTGTGATCTCCATGCCCAGGTATATTCAGTGTGAGCAGACTGCACTTTCAGTCTTGTCCCTTTGCTGGGAAGGCAGTTGCACATGTGATTTTCATCCAGCACACTTCAGGTCTCCTTTTAAAAGTCTCTCTGTGGCACCTCCACTGCATTACCAAGTCTCTGTCCAGTTCTCTGCACACATCACTTCTCCAGCAAGCCAAAAGTCTTTCACAATCAGGGATGGCCACAGCATGCCTCCACCCAACCCAGGTGTGGCCCCTGATCATTTCGTGCTGCAGCTATGGATGTACTGCTTGTGTGTGTAGCCTGGATCTCTCTGACTTTGTGTATCCTCCCAAATCACTCCTAGGCAGGGTCTGGTGGTTCTCTACATGGGACTGGGGATCCCTGCCCTGAGAAAGGAGGGAGCCACAAAGCTGTGATTTCTGACTAGTCTCTCCACTGCTGTAGATGCCATGCATGGGGTATTTCCACTTCAACTTATAAAATCTTCTTACTGCTTGCTGTGAAGTATCTTCTGTACTCCTTGGCTTCAAAACTTCATATCAGCTAAGATTCTGCTGATTACTCAGGTTATTTGTTGGAAGATCAGCAGAGAATCCAATGTGGGGACAAGAGCAAGTAGACTCACCTTCCACCTACTCAGCCCCTATCTTCTACCCCCTCAATTCTTTTTAATTAAAAAATTTATTGTATTTTTCCATTACCAGTTATCCCCCTTATAGACCCCTCCCCTCCGTAATAACTACAAAAGTTCATGTTCATGAATACTTCTTCCTTGTTGCTTCATCCCTCCACTCCCTAACCCTTCAGAGCTGTCAGCCTGTTCACTGTCTATGGGTCTGTCTTTATATGCTTATTAGTTCAGTTTATTAATAAGATTCAACATATGAGTGAAATTAATCCATTTTAAAAATTAGTTTGATTTTTTATCCTTACCTGAAGACATGTTTTCATTGATTATATATAGAGAGAAAGTGGGGAGGGGAGAAATAGTGGTATGAGAGAGAAAAACAGATCAGTTGTCTCTCATAAGCACCCCAACCAGGGATTGTACTTGCAACCCAGGTATGTGTCCTGGCTGAGAATTGAACCCACAACCTTTTAGTGCATGGAATGATGCTCCAACCAACTGAGCCTCACCAGCAAGGGTAAAATTATTTTGATTATTAAAATAATTGCAATCAATGATTTTTGTCCCTATAGTCATGGCTGAAAGCATAGTGTCTTACAGCAGTATCTTTCCTCTCAAAACCCCTTAAAAAGCCCTTTTATAGACTGAAAATTTCTTTTTTTTTTTTTGACTCTGAGGAGTAAATTTTCCAAAAGGGCTGAATAATTCCTATTTATCATGTCTGATAGGAAAGAAAGATTCTTAGTATATTGGATTTATCATTTGGCTTGTCTAATGCAAGGATTGTATCTATAAATATTGCTGAAATATTCATGTCCAAGAGCACTTTTACTTAGTGCATTGACTTTTTTGAAGGTGTTTTATAATTATGAAATCACATTTAAGTTCATTATTGGTGGATGTGTTCTTGTCTTTTGGCCTCTGTCTCTTGTTGGTCAGCATGCAATCTTAACCTTCAAAGCAAGCAGCAAGGACAACCAATGTTGAAATTTTAGTGATGAAATATCAGGTAAAAACTTTTCAAAAATTTGTTTCTAAATCCCTTAGAATAAAACCTATTACATACCAGTTGTTTCAAAATAGGCATTTAAAATGTTTTTCCATGTATTAGGTTTATTTATTTTAACACCCATATCTCTGTTGGCTTTTTATACTCCATTGATCTGGTGACAGCTTATGATCTCATTTCCCTTCATTGGAAAAATGACTTCACTTTTAAGCATTCACATGTTCTTTTAAAGCAATTATGAATTTTCCCTTTTAGTACACTAAAAGGTATTGAAAATAGTAGGAGGTTGAGTGGTAAGAATCCCATGTCACTAAGATGTGAGAAGGGGCTAAGCAAATATTTGTATTTAAAATTTTGTTAAGAGGGCAGATCTCACGTGTTCTTACCATAATAAAAAAATAAAATTTAGTCTTTACTCATAAAAAATATAGCACTGAATGAATTAATAAAATAAATAAGCACCATACAAGGAACAAACTGCTGGAAAAACTGAACACATAGATGAACTTTAGAGTCACTAAATTGAGTGAATGAACCTAGAAACAAAGGATTAGATACTAGTGACAGAAGAAAATGGTTGTGTCCTAGGGCAAGTGATAGAGGAAAGATGGAATATACCAGGGATGAGGTAGCTGTTCTTTGTCTTGATTTTGCTGGTTGCTCCTTTAGTGTCTACAGCTGCCAAAACTCATTGAATTGTCTACTTTATATAGATGCAGTGCATTGTATGTAAATTATTCTACAATAAAGTTCAAAAGGTTTAAAATAGATTTAAAACTTTAAAAAGTTTAAATTATATTTATTTTTGTTCAACAATTATTGCCATAACTTTTGAACACAGAAATAAGTATCAAACAGATGTTTTCTACACTATCCAAAGTTGAATATTTCTGTGAAACCTTTTATAAGTCAAAATTGTGTAAAGCGAAGAAACAATTACTGTAGAAAACTTCTTGCCAACAGATGAACAAAATAAATCAAGATAAAGCATAGGTGCTCACAGACACACTTCAAAGCTATGGCAGCTTGATGCTCAGATACTGCATCAAGTTCCTGGAGAAGGAGCTTAGCTCTGCCACTTTTACTGTCCAGGGTGTGTGCTGCCTCTATGATAGCTCACTGAAAATCAAATGCTGAATGTTATTTTTGCTTTTCACCTTATTTTTAAAATCAGAAATCCTCTTTGGGTATCTTTTGGTTACCTGAAAACTTCTAATGTATATATTTTGTAAAAGTGAAGTAGAGTAAAGCAAACTTCTGAAAAACGGGGTATAACTAATATAATTCTATACTTTTTATATTTTATGGTTGTTTGATAAATAAATTTTATGAAAACAGTGGTAAGTTATGTGTTGTCTATTCTAGTTTTTATTATACAACACATCATATATATGTAGCTTTCCACATTATCAACTGTTAAGTCATTAATAAGTGGTCAGTAAATATTATCATTAATGTTATTTTTACAAATAGAGCACTTTTTTATAACAGTCCTTATATGATATCAAATAACAATATTATAAGAATAAAGTGAATAATACAGTTAGCATAAAAATGAGTGTGAAATCTAAATAGTAATTTGTGTAACAAAATTTTTCATGTGCAAAATTCAGTATATTTCTTAAAATAATGTAAAATATTTTAAAAATCAATGTAAAAAGTAAAAATAACTTAAGACATTAAAAGTAAATAAAAAAAGCATGTCTGTATAATAACTCCATTGATCAGAAATGGAGATATTGAGCACAGAAATCTCAATAGCTCAAAAATTACTTTTCTCTAAGGAAACACAAAATATATGTTTATGAAGGAGCCATTAAAATACTTTATTAAAATAATAAAACCTTAAACAACAGAACGTTTAGTTTGGGAATGACATGCATGTACAGAGAAGTAATCTCAACAAACTGGCAAATTCCCAGCATATGATTCTAATTATTCCTATGGCTGATTTTATTTTAATAATTTTTATAATTGCTGTAGGATTAAGAAAGGTGGTAGCATGAACTCCTACAATCTAAGTATCCTAAAGGACTTTATTTAGGAGGTTAACTTATGATTCAAGATGATTAATCTCTTCTGCTTGTAAGCTCAGCACATCTCCTTTAATATTCACATTAAAGAAATAGGTGTTGTATGTTGATACAAGTTCCAAAAGGTAAATAAATAATATCCTAAGGAAGAAAAATTTAATTTCATTTACTCAATGTTAAAATTGTTATTTTTAATATCAGAAGTATAATCTATAGGTTTATCTCTCTCTTCTTCCCTTCCTAATTGCTTTGCTTAATATGAAATACTTATTAAATAATTATTTCATAGTAAATTACACATCTTTCAGATCATTAACTTTCCAGGAGATGGCACTATAACACTTTGATTTTTAATCCAAATAACAACTCTATAAGTTAAAGGTTATTTTAATTGAGTTAATTAAACATTCTTTTTAGTCAACAATATTACTTTCAGTTAGTTGTCTTTAACATTAAGTTTATTAGCTACTTCTCTAGGTCTATATGAAAAGTATAAAGTGTTGTAATACATAATTTTAATAAATGACCTATTTCATTTTGCAATTAAATTTAAGAAATAATCTAACCTGAAAAAGGAAACCATAAAAGTATGAATCAAAATGTTATAGGTTATAATGTTTAATAAATAATAATAAACTGAAGCAGTGCCTGTGTAGATAAAATTCAACATGACTTAGACTTGTGATAATGTAGAGAGTACCCGGAATTTCATCAACTATCATATAATTTGGGTATTTTTAGTAGGTAGACACATATTTCCACATAAAAAATTGATTGATATTATACATCAATAAAGTGTGCAATGAACCCTTTTGAGACTAGTATCTAAAACCTATTTTAACACTACAGCTTTTTTTTTTCACTATAATGTATTCTTATGTAACCATATATAGGCACTTGCTTGTCAAAGCATCATGGAGGAAATTAGACACTTATTTATTAGTATAGCTCAGAAAAATATTCATTAAGCACAAGCTCAAGGTGCTAAAGATATGATAATAAAATAAATCTTTGACTTTGGGGAGTTCAAAGTTTTATATGAGGCAGCTGTGGGAAATTATATTAATTTATTATTTTTTGTGATATATGTGATTGAACATATGGAGGATTTGTTGTGCTTTTTAATAATTTAAAAGGTATCTACAGAAGCATTGAATGGGCTTCTAAAATAGGAAAAATAACCATTGAAACATATATCAAGAAGCTTCTCTATAAATTAAGAAAAGAAAAAGAAGGAGTCCTGTTCTCCATAAAATAAAACTGCCAGCACTCACCTCTGACCATTATTCACATCTTGGGGAGCATATTCCTTCCCACTCTAGTACCTGTCACTCTTCCTGTCTCGTCTAAGGGAGAGAAAAAGAAAAATATAGTTAGTAGAAGGAGTCAAGTCTTAAAGACTGTAAATCAAGAATGCTGTTGTCATAGAAGTGAGCAGAAGACTGGGGGGGGTGGAAATAAAATAAATACCTTTGGATAAAAACTTGCAAGGACCACAACCTCAAGATACAGGCCCAGTGAAGGACTGGGATTTAATCAGATGACTATTAAAGGCTTTTCTCCCCCCCCCCCCAACTTACTATTACACAAGCAGGGCTCCAGTATAACAATAAACAATTGCAGCTGAGGAGAACACAAAAGGAAGCCCATTTGTTGTAGCAATACTTATATAAGAAAAAATACTTTAAAACAAAGGCCATAAAAAGCCACTATGTAATGATAAAAAAGGATTAATCAAACAAGAAGATATAACACTTATAAACATTTACACACCCAATGTAGGAGCACCTAAGTTAATAAAGCAAATCCCGATGGACATACAGGGAGACAGTGACTATAGTATAGTTATTACAGGGGACTTTAATATTCCATTGACATCAATGGATTGATTATACACACAGAAAAATCAACATGGAAATACTAGCTTTAAATGATACATTAGACCAGAATGAACTGAGTTGATAGTTTTTATAGCATTTCACCCTGAAGCAGCAGAATATACATTTTATTCAAGTGCACATGGAACATTTTTTAAGGTAGGTCACATGTTAGGCCGCAAAACAAGTCTCCATAAATTTAAGATTGAAATCATATAAAGCATTTCCTATGACCACAATGGTATGAGAATAGAAATCAATTATGAGTAGAATACTGAAAAATGCACAAACACATAGAGATTAAATAGCATCCTAGTACGCAATAAATGGGTTAAAAATGAGAGGGAGTAAAAAATCAAAAGATACCGTGAGACAAATGAAAATGTAATCATAATGATCCAAAATCTATGGGACATAGCAAAGTAGTTCTAAGAGGAAAATTCATTGCAATACAGACCGATATTAAGAAATAAGAAAAATCTCAATCTGACCTTACTCCTGAAGGAACTAAAAAAAGAAAAATAAACAAAGTCCAAAGTGAGATGAAAGAAGAAAGTAATAAAGAACAACATGAACATAAATGAAATACAGTGTAAAATCTTCAATAAAACAAGGAGATGGTTCTTTAAAAAGATAAAATTGATAAACTTTTAACCAAAGTCACCAATAAAGAGAGAGAGAGAGAGAAAGAGAGAGATAAGAACTAAATAAATAAAGCTATAAATGAAAGGGAAGTGAAAACCAACACCACAGAAATGCAACCGACTGTAAGAAAACACCACACCCACACCCACCCACACACACACACACACACACACACACACACACAAAGCCAACAAATTAGAAAATCTTGAAGAAATGGATAAATTCTTATAAAGATACATTCTTCCAAAACTTAGTCAAGGGGAAACAAAATTTCGAAAAACCAATAACTACTAAGGAACTCAAATCAGTAATCAAACTTCCAATAAAAAACAGTCTTGGACTAATGGCTTCACAGGTGAATTTTAGTGAAGAACTAACACTATTTTTTCAAAGTGTTCCAAAAAATTAAAGAAGAGGAAAAGCTCCCAAGCTCATTTTATAATTCCAGCATTACCCTAATTCCAAAACCAGAAAAAGACATTCCAAAAAAAAAAAAAAGAAAGAAAGAAAGGAAATTATTGGCCAATATCCCTGATGAATATAAATGTTAAAATCATCAACAAAATATTAGCAACCAGATATATCAGTACATTAAAAAGATCATACACCATAATCAAGTGCGATTATTTTGAGGATGCAAGGGTAATTCAATACCAGCAAGTAAATTAACCTGATACAACACATAAACAAAATAAAGGACAAAAATCATATGATCATACTAATACATGCAGTAAAATAAATGCAGTAAAAGCATTTAACAAAATTTAGCATCCTTTTATAGTAAAAACTCTCAGCAAAGTGGGAATAGAGGGAATATTCTTCAACATAATAAAGGCCATATATGACATACCCACAGCTAACAACATACTCAATTGTAAAAGCTAAAATCATTTTCCTGAATATTAAGACCAGGATGATGGTGTTCACATTCAACACTTATGTTCAATATAACATTGGAATTATGACTGCAGAAGTCAGAAAATGAAAAGAAATAAAATAAATCCTATTGGAAAGGAAGAAGTAAAACTGTCAGTATCTGCTGATGCCATAATTCTATATAGAGAGTACCCCAAAGATTTCAGCAAAAACTGTAAGAACTGATACATTAATTTAGTAGAATACAAAATTAATATTTATAAATAAGTTGTATTTTATAAAACAATAATGAATTAAAAAATGGAAACCAAGAAAATAATTACATTTAAAATTGCATAAAAATACACCTAGTAATAGATTTAACCAAAGGATAAAAGACCTGTATTCAAAAAATCATAAGACATTGAAGTAAGAAATTGAAGAGTATGCAAACAAATTGAAAGGCTGTACCATACTCATGATAGGAAGAATTCACATTGTTAAAATGTTTATACTACCCAAAGTCATCTAGCTTTGATGAAGTCCTTATAAAATAATGATGACATATTTCACAGAGCTAGAAAAATAGTTCAAAAATGTCTAGGGAAACAAAAGAACTGCAAATAGCTACAATAATCTTGAGAAAGAAGAATAAAGTTGGAAGTATCAGGCCATCTGATATCCGATGAGACTACAAGACTGTAATAATCAAAACAGCACAGTGCTGACATCAAAACAGACACAGAGGTCAATGGACGAACATAGAGAGTCCAGAAATAAATGCACATCTTTTTGGTCAATTTATTTATGACAAAGGTGTCAAGAATATCCAAGAACATTCAATAAAGGAAATCAAACAAATTCATACAAAAAATGAAATTAAACCAACTTCTTATACCATGTAAAAGAATAAACTCAAAACAAATAAAAGACTTTAAAACCTGAATCCATGGAACTCTCATACTAAAAGAAAGCAGAGGCAGTAAACTCTGACATTGCTCTTAGTAATGTTTTTGATATATTTCCTTGGACAAGGGAAACAAAAGAAAAAAAAAAGTAACAAAAAGGACTACATCAAATTTTTAAAAATTTGCACAATAAATGAAATCATCAAGAACATAAAAGACAACCTACCTATTGGGAGAAGATGTTCACCAACAATAAATTCAATTAGATAGTTAATATCCAAAATTTATAAAAAACTCACAATTCAACACCAAAAAATCTAATAATCCAACTAAAAGATAGGCAGAGAAACTGCATAGATACTTCTCTAAAGAAGACATACAGATGGCTTGTAGATATGATAAGATGCTCAATGTCACTAATCGTCAGAGAAATGCAAATTAAAAGCACAAGAAAATATCACCTCACACCTGACAAATAGCTATCATAAAACATCAACAACAGGTGCTGGCAAGGATGTGGAGAAAAGGGAACCCTAATGCAGTGTTGGTGGGAATGCAGATTGGTGCAGCCACTAAGGAAAACAATATGGAGGTTCCTCAAAAAATTAAAAATAGAACTGCTGTATGTCCCAGCAATTCCACTTCTGGGAATGTATCTAAAGCAACCCAAAAAGCTAATTTGAGATAATATTTGCACCCATATGTCTATTGCAGCATTATTTACAATAGCCAAGATTTGGAAGCAGCCCAAGTTCTCATCAGTATAGGAGTGGATAAAAAGTGTTTCATACATACCATGGAATATTATTCAGCCATAAGAAAGAATGATATCTTATGATTTGCAACAGCATGGATGTACCTAGAGGGTATTAAGCTAAGTGAAATAGTCAATCAAAAAAAACCCAAAGAAACCTAGAACTGCATGATTTTAATTATATGTGGAACCTAAGAAACAAAATAAGCAAACTTAATTTAGTAATACTTTTGACAGTTAATAATAACTGTTATAATAATTTATAATTTTAAAAATATTATACCCTACTGAGAAATTTTAAGATACTTTGCAATTATTGAGATTTGCTTTTTCTTGAAATAAATTTCACTGTTGTGAAGATATAAAATTTAAAAAGAGTAAGCATTTACTTTTAAAAATATTTATTTTGCTAATATGGATGATTGGTACTGATAAAGTTTTGGTATACATGCAATTAGATTTTAGTCATATGGATTCATTTTACTTGCTTTCCAAAAATATCTTCTAATGGAATGTTTTCTCCTTATAGTCTTGATGTTAAACTTTCTTCAAGATGAATAAATTTTATAATCAAGTGTATTTAATTTTAACCTCTGATTAAGTATATTAAAATAAAATGTATTTTTAATACTTAGTTAATAAAGATATGTCTGTTTTATAAATTGGGTCTAAGAAGAGAACTGTATCAATATACTTTAGAACAGTCTAGTGGCACATTCATTTCTTGGATCTCAAGGAAAGGAGGAAAAGGTTCACCTTATTTCTTTTTATACTTTGTTAAGAGACTTGACCTAGTTTATAGTGCTGAATAGTGTGGATTATTTATGTAGGTGCTTAGGGAATTAATTAGAAAATAACAAACAAATTTCAGTTCATTTTGATAATAAATATTACATTTAATTTACATAATACAGTGACACAATATATGTGTAAATATCTACTTATCTATCTACCTATCATCATCATCTGTCCTTTCATTCATCCACTCATCTATTCATCTCCTATTTTGTGTATATTCTAAGGGAGAAAATTTTACAGGGCATATCAGTATTGATCTAATCAGGAAATAGAAAACACACTGTACTTAAAATAGAAAAATGTTAAAATAAGAGGATTACTAGGCTGTGATGGGGAAGTGACAATTTAGATGGAAACAGAACTGTAAAAGATACCCTAGGGCTGAAGGAGAAGACCCAACAAGGGACAAATTTAAAAGGGAGATTCAGCTGCAATTGCAGCCTAGTAGATGGCTGAGCATATTACTGGGTAGTTCAAGTCAGTGCTGCTCCATCATCACCAGGCAAAGCTAGAATAGTCCTCTGGGGTTCAGGTCAACTGAGGCTGACAGCAAGCATTTGATGGCAGTCACATCACTGCTGCAGATAACGCCAGAACTGCCATCTAGAAATGCTTCCCTCTCTAGGAACCTAGTGTTTTATTTTTTATTTTATTTTATTTTGAATAATTTTAATATGCTTTATTGATTATGCTATTAAAGTTGTCCCAATTTCTTTTGCCTTTGTTCCCCTCCACTCAGTGACCTCCTCCCTTCATTTGCCCCCCATAGTACATGCCCACTTGTTGTAGATATAGTTCTTCTCAACATCTTCCTATCTACTCCACTCCCTTCTACTGTGCTTCTTAATTTCTGTACCATCATCCTCCATTTCCCCACTCCATCCTCCCCACTGACCTCCCCTCAATATGTCCTCCATACCTATAGGCCTTTTCCCACTCTTGTTGTCTACTTAGTTTGGATTCCCCAGCTTCTGTTGTTGGTCGTTGTGATACAGTTTCCATTTTAATGTTCATAGTTTTGATCCTCTTTCTTCTAAACAAGTCCCTTTAACATTTCATATAACAGTGGTTTGGATCTGATGAACTCCTCCAGTTTTACTTTGTCCTGGAAGCACTTTCTCTGCCCTTCTATTCTGAATGACAGCTTTGCTGGATAGAGTAATTGTGGTTGTAGGTTTTTGCTTTTCATTACGTTAAATATTTCTTGCCAGTTCCTTCTTTCCTGTAAAGTCTTCTTTGAGAAATCAGCTAATAGTCTTATTGGGAACCCTTTGTATGTAATTCTTTTCTATTTTGCTGCTTTTAAGATTCTCTCTTTATCCTTAATTTTTAACATTTTGATTATAACGTGTCTTGGTGTGGTTCTCTCTGGGTCCAGTTTTTTTGGAACTCTCCTTGCTTCCTGGACCTGTAAGTCTATTTCCTTCCTCAAGTTAGGGAAGTTCTGCTTCATTATGTTTTTACATAATTTTTCAATTTCTAGTTCTTTTTCTTCACCTTCTAGCAAACCTATCGTTCGAATGTTGGCCCACTTATAGCTGTCCCATAGGTTTCTGAGCCTCTCCTCATTTTCCTCACTTTTTGTTTCCTCTTTCTGCACTGGTTGACTGTTTGTTCCTTCGTTATTTTCTGATTTGCTGATTTGACCCCTGGTTTTCTTTCCCTCGCAACTAGTTTTGTATGTGTTTTCATCCATTTCAGCAGGGTTAACCTTCATTCCTTCCCTGTCTTGTTTAAGATCTGCTCTTAGGTCTGTAGGCATTCATATAACCAAAGCTCTGAACTGTGCCTCAGTAAGATTTCCTATCTGCTGAGCCATTAGATTAGATACTTGCTGTCTGGTCAGCTGCGTCACTGGGATCTCTATTATAATCTGTGCCACCCTGACAGTTTTGTGTTTACCTTTGCTTCCTGGGTGGGGCTGTCACACCTCCTATGCTATAGGGGGTGGATCACCATGCACTTGACACTACCGGGTGATCCTCTTCATCACACTGTGGTGTTTTGCATGGGGGCGGGGGTCCAAAAAGCATTCCTGCTGTTCACTTTCCACTGAGAGACCGGGAGCCTCCTCCTTTGTCCCCACCACCTCTGGTACTCACAGTCCAAGGCAATGGAGGTCTGCCTTCCCCAACATTGGAATCGCAAGTTGATGGGTCTGTTCTGCAGCTGGGGGTGCTCCCCAGGTGCTTCTCACCTCTTTTTAAATATAGGTGTCTGTGCTTACCGCTGTCCTGCCACCATCACCGCAATTGCCTCCACCAGCACAGCTTGACCTCTCTGCCCCAGCTTTGCCCCCTTCTACCCATCCAGACAAGCATCACTTCTTTATAACTTCATAGATTGTACCTCCATGTAGCTTTATTTTCTGGAACTTATGGTTATTTCTGGTTTTGTGGTAGCTGTATTTCATCTTAGTTGTGGAGGGAGATGGAGTCTGTCAATCTAGGCCTCCATCTTGACCAAAAGTCTCCTATTTTTTAAAATTTCTTTGTATGTAGCTTGGAAAGATCAAACATTAACTGGATGGCTCTCCTTGGAATATTTTAATGATTAAAATATATGATGCACAGTTTTCTAATATCATGAGAAGTTATATTATTAAAAGGAACATATATTTTTAAATAATACAAACCTATTGACATTTAAATTTTTTTGTATCTAAAATGGACTAATATTGAGTGTAGTAATCTGAACTGATAATATAAAATTGTCTTTGAAGTCACCTCAAAAATAAAAAATGTGGACTTTCAGCCAAGGTGGAGGCATAGGTAGACATGCTGTGTCTCCCTCCACAACTAAGAAAGAATACAATTACCTCAAAACTGGAGTCAACCTGTAGTTCCAGAAAACTGAGCTACATGGAAGTCCAACAAACAAAGGTATAAAGAAAAATTCTCATCCAGACAGATAGGGGTGGAACCAGGGCAGAAAAGATGAGGTGTAGAGGCAGTGGCAGTGGTGGTGGTGACAGGAGCTGTGGCCAGCTGATGGGAAACACAGTAACATATTAAAAATAGTAGGGAAGGACACCTGGTGATCACTCCCAGCACCACACCAGACCACGCAACTCATGATTCTAGCGCCAGGGAAAATAAAGCCTCATTGCTTCTGACTGTGAAAAACCAGTGAAGGTTAAGGTGGAGGAAGAAATTTCCAGTCCCTCAGAAGAGTCCACTTATTTAGATGCCCCCAATGATCCTAGAATAGGTAGACACACCCACTCTTGGAATCATATGCAGGGCAACAGCTAGAGAGGTGCCTGTCCCATGTTGGAAGTAGGAGAGATGCCTGGAATAGTTGCAAGTGCAGAGCAAGTGGCATTGTTCCCTCTAAGACTCCTCCTCCACACAGCACACCACAACGTGGTTAAATAGGTCACCCCATACTGATGAATATCTAAGGCTCAACCCCTTACAACATAACAGGTGTGATAACTCTACCTAAGACACAGAGGCAAACACAGGAGCCTCTCAAGTTGAGGAGACAGAGAAGCATGGTGCAAAAGGAGAAACAGACCAAGGATCCAGTGGGAGAACTAAGTAACGAAGAGACAGGCAACCTAACAGTTAAAGAGATAGCCGACCTAACAGCTGCAGAGTTTAAAACACTGATGATAAAGGTGCCGACCGACTTGACAGATAGATATGTTTGAGTACGGCAAAAGCAGAAGGGAAGGAGTCAATGCTAGGCTAAGTGAAACTAAGGAAAATACACATGAAACTAATGGTAAAGGGAATAAAACAGGGGTTCAAATCAATGATTTGGAACATAAGGAAGAAATTAACAATCAACCAGTACAGAATGAAGAAACAAGAATTGGGAGAAAAAAAAATGAGGAGAGGCTTAGAAACCTCTGGGACAACTTTAAACATACCAACATCTGAGTCATAGGGGTTCCAGAAGGAGAAGAAGAGAAGAAAATTGAAAACTTATTTGAAAAAATAATGAAGGAAAACTCCTCTAATTTGGCAAAAGAAATAGACATAAAAGTCCACGAAGCACAGAGAGTTCCAAACAGGCTGAGCCCAAAGAGAATCACACTAAGACACATCATAATTAAAATGTCAAATGTTAAAGATAAAGACAGAATCTTAAAAACAATAAGGGAAAAGAAGAGAGTTACCTACAAAGGGGCTCCTATAAGACTATCAGCTTATTTCTCAAAAGAAACATTGCAGGCAGGAAGGGACTGGCAAGAAGTATTCAAAGTGATGAAAAGCAAGGACCTAAAACCAAGATTACTCTATCCAGCAAAGCTACCATTTAGAATGGGAGGGCAGATTAAATGCTTCCTACACAAGATAAAGCTAAAGGACATCTTCATCACCAAGCCATTATTATATAAAAAGTTAAAGGGACTTACTTAAGAAAAAGAGGATCAAAACTATTCACATTAAAATGACAACAGGGGCTGGTGTTCACTGGAATGGCAGTGAGAAGTCATGGAGCCTTGAGTTAGAACTCTGACAGATTTCTGGTGAAGATGGAGGCATAGATAGATATACTGCATATCCATCACAACTAAGAAGGAATTTACAACCACTTCAACATTAAGCTAAAAAAAAAAAACAAACCAACAACAACAACAAAAAGAGAAAATTCAGAAAATCAAAACTACAAGAAAGTTCAGCAAAGAAATAAAAAAGAAATATTGAGCCAAAAAAGTGCAACAGCTCTACTTACAACACAGAAGCAAACACAGAAAGCCGTCTAGATGAGGAGACTGAGAAGTACAGCCCCAAAGTGGGGATGGATCAAGGTTCCAATGACAGAACTAAGTAATGAGGAGATAACAAACCTAAGAGACAAAGAGACAGCCAACCTAACAGACTCAAGGTTCAAAATTCTGGTGACAGAAAAAAAATTAAGCATGATAGGAAATAAATGAAGGCTATACTAAGTGAAATGAAGGAAAATCCACATGAAACTAAGGTAAAGGAAAAGAAACCAGGGTTCAAATCAATGAATTGGAACAAGGAAGAACTAAACAGTCAAGCAGTACAGAAGGAGTAAACAAGAATTTTGAAAAATGAGGAGAGGCTTAGAAACCTCTGAGATAGCTTTTAACATGCCAACATCCAAATCATAGGGATCCTAGAAAGAGAAGAGGCAGAGCAAGAAATTGAAAAATTATGTGAAAACATGATGAAGAAAAACTTCCCTAATTGGGGAAGGAAATGGACATATGGGTCCAGGAAGCACAGAGAGTCTAAACAAACTAGACCCAGGGAGGACCACATCAAGACATATAATCCAAATGCCAAAGGTTAAAGATAAAGAGAGAATCTTAAAAGCAGCAAGAGAAAAGAGAGTTACCTACAAAGGGGTGCTTATAAGACTGTCGGCTGATTTCTCAAAAGAAATTTTGCAAGCAAGAAGGGACTGGCAGGAAATATTCAAAGTGATGAGAGGCAAGGACCTACAACCAAGACCACTCTATCCAGCAAAACTATCATTTAGAATGGAAGGGTAGAGAAAATGCTTCCCAGATAAGGTAAAGCTGAAGGAGTTCACCATCACCAAGTCATTATTATATGAAATGTTAAAGGGATTTATTTAAGGGTAAGAAAATAAAATTTGTGAACATTAAAATGCCAACAAAATCATAACTATCAGCAACAGAAGCTAAAAAACAAAAACAAAGACAAACTAAGCAGACAACCAGAATGGGAAAGAAATCATAGGTACGAGGAGCATGTGGAGGGGTGTCAACTGGGAGAAGGAAGAGGGGAGAATGAGGGAAATGGTGCAGGAATTAAGAAGCATAGTAATGTTACAGAAACAGGGGAGTCCAAAAATCCCCAAGAGTTTGCTGCTGGGGGATGGGGAGAAGGAAGCAGCTTTCAGAATGCCTCCACACACCTGAGGCTGGTGGCCAATGTCTTTCTTATGCAAAATGGCTTTAATGCATCCGAAGCCTCAGGTAGATGGGAGGAGTCTTGAACCAGGGGACGGTATGGAAAGCACACAGAGCCTACGTGGGGTTCTGTGAATGCTCAGAACTGTTTGCAACGCCCACTGCGTCAGAGGACGCAGTCAGGGATATATAAGCAGCTGCGGACATTTTAGCTCTCTCTCTGGCGCGCTCGCGCGCTCGCTCTGGAGCTCTCGCTCTCTGGCTCTCTCTCTCTCACTCGCGCGCTCGCTCTCAGGCTCTCACTCTCTCGCTCTCTCGTGTGCTCCCTCCACGTGGCTTGGTGAAGGGGCCTTCTCCATGTGGCTTGGAGAAGGGGTCTCCAGGCTGCTTTAAGAGGCTCTCGCCATGCAGTTTTGAGAAGGAGAGCAGATCCATTCGGTTTGCAGGAAGAAGGCAGTTTACAAGGAGGCTGAGAATCCAGGCGGTTCTGCATTGAGAGCTGGAGGGCACCACAGCACAGAAAGGACCTCCCCAATCAGATTTGAGTGATTGGCAGCTGCTGGTAAAGCTGAACTGTGTTTGGAAAGTAGGGAAACGCTTTCTCTAACTTTCCTAAAACTAGCCTGGTTTGGAAGGGGGGGAGGCAAGGATATGTGTTTGTGGGTGTTTTAAAGAGCATAAGACTTAACAACAAAAATCCGCAAATAACTAAATCTATATAACTGTTAAATAAACAATTCTTTTTCTTTTCACTAAACTCTGGTATTGAGAGTTATAATTTTGGCGGTGGGCAATCGGGCCCCTAACTAAAGAGCCCGTGGGTTTGTTTTCAATTGGAGCAGCCCAGGGGTTCTGTAACAGTAAGAGGGTGCAAAGTAGACAAGGGGATGTAGAGAAGAGCTTATACCTACAACCCATGGACATGGACTGAAGGGGGTGGGACTGCTGGAGGGAGAGGAATGAAGGGTGGAGGGGAGCAAAGAGAAAAGAAATTGGGGCAATTATAACAGCATAATCAATAAAACATACCCAAAAAGACAAAAAAGTCACAACAATCAACAGAACCTAAAAAATTAAAAACAAAATAAGCAAACAACCAATATAGGAACAAAATCATAAGCATGGGAAAAATTGCAGGGTTATCAGCTGGAGGGTGGAAGGAGGAGAAATGGGGAAAATGTGCAAGGACTAAGAAACATAATGGGTAGGTACAAAACAGACAAAGAGAAGTTAAGAATAGTGTAGGAAAGGGTGAAGCCAAAGAACTTATATGCATGACCTATGGACATGAACTAATGGGGGTGGAACTGCTGGAGGGTAGGGGGTTACTGGATGGAATAGAGCAAAGGGAAAAATAATTGGGACAACTGTAACAGCATAATCAAGAAAATGTACTTTAAAGGATAAAAAATAAATTTAAAAATGTGGCTTCCAGTTTAAAGTTTATATGAATAAGTAAGGTAATGTCATAATTGTCAAACACCCCCTCATTGATCACACTTAAGAGGGTTCCCCAGAGTCTCATCCTTTGGCATTGTCTCTGGCTTTTCTAGTTCAGTTGCAGCAAGAATCATACTAATTCAATTTATTTTATCATGAATATCTGATCACCTTTGATATCTGATCAAATTCCTTATCTACTGCCCTTGATATCCGATTATCCTTGCCTGACCTTCAGCAAGAATTTTAAGTCAGTTTAGCAAAAATCCCTCTACCCTTGATGTTTCCTCCTAGTAACTTTTTATCTACTGACCTCACACTGTGATATTTTGGTATAAATCTCTACTTTCATCATTGTACTTGGCATTGAGTTTTGTTTCTCTCTTATTGTGATAGTCTTGAAACCTATCACAATAATCATGAATAAAGTCTTCCTTTCCACTTTAATAAGTGTCCAAATAATATATTCTTAAATACAATTCAACTTTGTCTATGCATTAACAAAATAGTTATTCCAATCAATCTTTAAATTTTACCATATGGTAAGATATGAATTTGAAATATCCCATCTGTTCAATAAACTTTAACTAAAATATAAGATCATTAAATAAACTAAAGACATAATTAGATATATTCCATTTCATCAAGTATTAGAATTTATTCAAAATCTCTTAGTGTTATCTAATTAATAATATACCAAGAATAGTTTGCAATATTTTTAGTTAAGTTGTACAAAAATTCTATATCGAATGGGATGTTCTACTCATCATTTATTCTGGGCAGAAAACACAGTAAAAAATTTCATGGAAAAAAATGTGGTTATAGGTTTTAATTAACGCATTTTGGGGCATTTTATTATTACAATTGAAATGTATCTAAAATGAATTATGCATTTCCCTGTCCTTTCAAACACAGAGTATAGAAAATGTTATTGATGACTTTGTCCCTCTGTAATAAACATTTAGTTACTCAGCAGGTCTGTGAAACAAAGTTGTCTATGGAAATCTCCTGGGCTCTGTGGATCCATCAACAATGGATTCTATTTTTATAGTCTTTATGGGTCTAATAGCTTTTTTACATTTTTTCTCTTCTGGTATCCTTTGCTAGTTTCAGAATTTTGGCTGTTTATAATCTGCGACTTTACTTCACAAATAATCATCAACTGAATGGCTTCAGTTTTTCACATGTCAGTTTGGAGGTTGTGTTCCAGGTGGTTAATCTGAGAAAGGTATAAATCTGAAAAGCAGAGTATGTCTTCAATCTTTCAGTGATAAATGTTGATAACAGTTTTCATCAATATATCAATCATTGGTAAAGCAGAAGCCTCAGTTCAGTTCACTTTTTTAAGAAAATGCATACTTCCAAATATCTTAGAAAATTAATACTTTATTTTTCACAGGATTTTTGCAATGTATGCAGTATTTATAAGGCTTCACTTTAGGAAGGAATTTTATTTGGAATGTTTTTCACTCATTTTATTATTCTGCTAGTATTTAATGCTGACCGATCCTTGAACTCTGACCAGTGCAGCTACTTCATGTATTAAAATTTTTTTTTAAATGACATTTATATTCTCTAAAATGTGATATTGATTAAACTGAATTATTGATTAGGCTGTATATTAGGTCTCACATAATAAGAATTAACATGCTGCATTGGTTTCTGAGTTGAGATAGCCATTAAAAGATTTTTTTTTCTTAAAGATGGTTGATGTTTACAGAAGAAAGTCATGTTCATAATGACTATATTAATAATAATTCTGAAATAAAGGATGAAAGCAAAATATGAGCTGTCACCATTTTATCATCCATTTGAGGTCCTGGCCAGTTCAATTCAAGTCTCACCTCCTCCAACAGCATGTCCCCATTTCTCTGAAAGTGTACTTTGCCCTTTACCTCATAGTCTCATAGCTACTTCCTTTAGCTTTTTCCATACATAACATGTTTTAATAGTCTTATGTCCTCCTTATTTTATTTTACTTTTATTTGTGTGTCTTCTGCTTACTACCTTTTTATATTCTTATACAAACAGTGGTTTTATCACGTTTTATTTCCAGCAACTAGTCTAATGCTTATTTCATAGTGAGCTCTCATAGGAAATACTTTTTGTCGGGACAGAACTTCAGATGATCAGATTTCTTTATGATTTTAACAAACTCTATTATGTCTCTCAATAAGCTCCTAATAGAGAACTATGAAAAATACATGAATAAAAAAGTATAGTATAAATAGTATACATAGGAGAGGCAGATTTTATAAATAACTTATGTAAATAAATGTGCGATAGCCATGCAAAACTCACAGAATATAATGTTCATTCATCTGCTTTCCCTCTATCCCATTAAAAATTATATGTGAAAAATGAGATAGAATATAGTCAAAAGATTAATTATTATTGAAATCAATGGTAATCTAATATCACAATATAAGAGGTCTGTCCAGAAAAAGTCCAGCCATTATTAATATAACAAGAATGGTTTGCATGACATTGATGTAACCTGGCAGCCAAGAAGAGTGGACTGGAATGCACATAAGTGAACAATGACAAGTTCACTGTACTAGTCAGTGGGGGCGGTAGATGCCATTGAGTGAGCATGTGTACTGTGTGGCCATCACATTCAAAATGACTGAGTGAGCAGAGCAATGGATCTGCATCAAATTTTGCATTAAGCCTGAACATTCATCCATGGAAACATTCAGATGATTCAGAAGGCTTTGGGGGATGATGCAATGAGTGCAGCACAAATAAAAGTGTAGCACAAATGTTTCAAAGGTAGTCGAGAATCTGTTGAAAGTGATCAATGCTCTGGAAGGCCTGCAACAAGCAGAACACCTGAGAATGTTGAATGTGTACTGCCTGAAATCAACAAAGATCAGTTACTAACAGTATGAGAACTAGAAGCTGATCTGGGGATTCCAAAAACTACTGTGTCTGAGATTTTGATGCAGGATCTTGGCATGAAACATATCATGGCAAAATTTGTTTCATGGTTTCTGCTACCAGAGCAGAAAGAACATCATGCTTCAGTTGCTGATGACTTGATTCAAACCGTTACCAATGAACCAGATTTCCTCAAGAAGGTAATAACTGGAGAGGAATTGTGGGGCTATGGCTAAGATCTGGGAATGAAGGCCCAGTCATCACAATGGAAGTTGCCTTGTTCTCCACACCTAAAGAAGGCATGGAAAAGTCACAGCAGCACCAAGACCATGTTAACTGTGTTTTTTGACTGAAAAAGTGTTGTCCATCATGAGGCTACTCCTCCAGGCCAAACAATAAGAAGTACTACCTCAGTATTCTTTGTTAATTGAGAAATACAATATGACAAAAATGGCCTCAGCTATGGACAACTGGTGATTGGCAGCTTCATCACTAAAACCTGCCCACTCATGCCTCATGAAGAGTTTTTTGGCAAAACATCAAACTGCCCAAGTGACCCAGCCCCCCTAACGGCCCAGACTTGACTCCCTGCAACTTCTGGCTTTTTTTGAAACTAAAATCATTTTAGGAAGAGGAGAGATTTTAGACTGTCAATGAGAGTCAGGAAAATACAACAAGGCAGCTAATGGCGATTCCAACAAAGGATTTTGCAGAGTGTTTTGAACAATGGAAAAGACATTAGGAGAGCTGTGTGAGGTCATAAAGTTCCTACTTTGAAGGGGACTGAGGTGTCATTGTCCTATGTACAATGTTTCTTGTATCTTGTATCTTCTTCAATAAATGCTTCTATTTTTCATATTACTAGGATGGATACCTTCTGGACAGATCCTTTTTGTAA
Organism: Furipterus horrens; assembly: GCF_987537825.1. NCBI lineage: Eukaryota > Metazoa > Chordata > Mammalia > Chiroptera > Furipteridae > Furipterus > Furipterus horrens. The sequence continues at coordinate 78,647,316 of NW_028327179.1, read as the reverse complement.
AATTAATATAAAGCCAAACCTATTATTTTCATAAATGCTATGAAAAATATTAATTTATTTTTTACTGGCCGCATGTCCCAGCCAGCCTAGCGATCCTGCCGCGCCTTGGCCCAAGACCTCACCAAAATGCCATCTCAAATGGAACACACCATGGAAACCATGATGTTCACATTTCACAAATTTGCTGGGGATAAAGGCTACTTAACAAAGGAAGACCTGATAGTTCTCATGGAAAAGGAGTTCCCTGGATTTTTGGAAAATCAAAAAGACCCTCTGGCCGTAGACAAAATAATGAAGGACCTGGACCAGTGCCGAGATGGCAGAGTGGGTTTCCAGAGCTTCTTTTCACTAATTGCTGGGCTCCCATCACGTGCAATGACTAGTTTGTAGTACACACAAAGCAGAAGGGAAAGAAGTAGGCAGAGGAGCAGGTACTTCCTCCCTGATAGAGTTCTCCCAATGGGCCATTTAAGGAATATCTGCCCCACAGCTTCCCCCTGTATAAGGATTTCATGAGCAGATTGGGACCCTTAGAAAATGTACAAATAAAATCCCACCCCCATTTGAAGAGATAAAGAAAAGCTAATTAAAGCCAGAGAAGCTTTTGATTTTTATATTGCTTGTATCCTCATGCCCTCAATAAACAAATTTCTTTTTTAGTTAAAAAAATTAATTTATTTTAGATGAATTAACAAAGAATAGAGTTAACTTCTATTATCTTGATTTGGGGAATAAATATAGATAATAGTTAAGACACTTTACATTTCAGAAATTCTACTTTAATATCTAATAAGTCTCAGGACTCATTTTGGGCACAACTTCTATGGAAACATGGACCTAAGAAATGTGCCATAGACTAATCCTTTATCCTTGCACTAAAAATAGTTTGATAGATTATGGTGAATAAATCACTTTATAGTTTTAATTAATTATATTTCCTTTTGCATAAATTATCATTTCATGTCACTTGCACATTTGTTATTTAATCAATGTTTTCCCACCAGCTTAAATAATATTGATCATGTTGCTATGCATATAATATTGCTAGTTTAAATTTTATTTTAATATACTGTTTTCACATTTATAAATATATTTAATTTTTATCAAACCTGTAGAACTTAAAGATCCTTTGACAATAATTTTATTGTATTGTTTAATATATTGTGGGTCACTTGAACTGACAAGGTCCCTTGATTAAATACTGGAAGACTCATTGTCTTAACTATTGGAACATTAACATATTTTTGTCTTCTAATTATATTTTTAAAAAAGATAAAATTGCATAAAGACATTTATAAATGTAAAAAAGACCTTAAAATTCTGTGAACTGTAATGTTAGCAAGTACCATAGTCTCCTTTCTTAAGGTTTGTTTGGACCATGATAACCCCCATATTGTCTAAATGATACTGCTCCTTCTACTTCCCACACTGATGGCCCTTGTGAGCCAAGGTTGTGTCACATGGTTCTAACATACTGACAAAGATCATAGTAGGCTCTTTTCATAAAGTTAAATTATGCTAGTGTGGCTGCATACTAAACATCTTTTAAGCACATTGACCAATAAAAACGATGGAGCAAGAATGCAAGAAAAGCAAGGAAGGAAAAGAGGGATAAAAAGGAAAATAGAAATAGCCACATCTTGGTTCTTGACAATTTGGGATTTTCCAGTTTCACATTCCTGTCTCTATCAGGATAGGTCTTGGTCTGGGCACTATAGATAACCTCTTATTATTTAAAAATATATATATTAGCGCAATAATTCTTATAGAAATAGGCTTTGACAGAGACATTATGGTTACAGCATTTCAATCAAACTAATACTTTATGGATTTTTGTATTTATGTTTCTTTCCACTCCTCTCTGAGAATATTTTTATCTGATATCCTCTGAAATTTGTTGTGGAAGGAACTCTGTGTATTGGAGTGTTTCTATTTTAAATTAACTTTTCTGGAGACAACAATTTAAAAAGAATGTAAGAAACTATAATAGAGTCATATATTCTAGGAACAGGTAGGCAATTCTTTGGGTCATAAATTATATCAGGGACCTACAGCCAAGTTTGCTTTACCCAGCAAAGCTACCATTTAGACTTAAAGGGCAAATAAAGAGCTTCCCAGACAAGATAAAGTTAAAGGAGTTCATCATCACCAAACTGGTATTATATGAAATGTTAAATGGACTTATATAAGAAAAAGAAGATAAAAAATATGAACAATAGAATGGCAGTAAACACATGCCTATCAACAAACTAAACAAAAAGAACAGGGACAGAATCAAGATATGAAGAGTGTTTTGATGGTTGTCAGATAAGAGGAAGGAGTAGGGCAATGGGTGAAGAGGTGAGGGGATTAAGAAGTACAAATAGGTAGTTATAGAAGATCCATGAGGCTCTTTAGTACATACTGTAGCCTATACTTTAGCCTATACTTTAGTACACTATAGGAAATGGAGTACCCAAAGAACTTATATAACTGACCCATGGACATGACCAATGGAGTGGTGATTGGTGAGGGAGTGGGGGATTTTGGATGGAGCAGGTCAAAAGGAGAAAGTGGGGACACCTGTAAAACATAATCAATAAAATATAATTAAGATAAATAAATATGTAAATAATATAAACATTATAAAATAAGTTATATCTAGTCCTCAATGAATTTGAAGTTGGATAAAATGAAAAATATATTTTTAAATTTATTATTGTTCTATTACAGTTGTTTCATTTTTCCCCCATTGCTCTCCCTTACCCCACTCACCCCCCCTCCACAATCAATTCCCACCCTCTTACCCCTGTCCATGGGTCATTTATATTAGTTCCTTGACTAGACTCTTCCACTTATTACCTCCTTTTTCCCCATTCCCATTCCTCACTCCCCTCTGGTCCCTGTCAGTCTCTTCCTTGTTCCCATGCCTCCATTTCTATTTTACTTGTTTGTTTTGTTCATTAGGTTTCTGTATTAGGTGAGATCATTTGGTATTTTTCTTTCACCACCTGGCTTATTTCACTAAGCATAATACTGTCTAGTTCCATTCATATTGTCACAAAAGGTAGGAGCTCCTCTTTCTCCTGCATAGTATTTCATTGTGTAAATATACCAGTTTTTTGATCCATTCATCCACTGATGGACACTTAGGCTGTTGTCAAGACTTGGCTATTGTAAATAGAACTGCAGTGTACATAGCCCTGCACAGGTTCTTCTGAACTGGTACTTCAGGATTCTTTGGATATAATGCCAGCAATGGAATTGCTGGATCAAAAGGCAGTTCCATTTTTAGTTTTTTGAGGAAATTTCATACTGTTTTCCATAGTGGCTACACAAGTCTGCATTCCTACCAACAGTACACTAGGGTTCCCTTTTCTCCACATCCTCATGGACATTTGTTTGTTGATTTGTTATAATGGTCATTATGACTGGTGTGAGGTGGTATCTCACTGTGGTTTTAATTTGCATCTTTCTGATGGCTAGTGATGTTGGTCATTCTTTCATATGCTTATGGGACCTCTGTATGCCCTCCTTGGAGAAGTGTCTGTTCAGGTTCTTTGCCCATTTTTAAATTGGATTGTTTGTCTTCTTGGTGTTGAGTTGTATTAAGTTCTTTATATATTTTGGAGGTCAAACCCCTGTCTGAGGTATCATCGGCAAATATGTTTTTCCATATGGTTGGTTCCCTTTTCATTTTGCTGATGTTTTCTTTCACTGAGCAGAAACTTTTTAGTTTAATGTAGTCCCATTTGTTTATTATTTCCTTTATTTCCCTTGCCCTGGGAGATGTATTGGCAAAAATATTGCTGCGTGGGATATCTAAGATTTTACTGCCTATATTTTCCTCTCTAACTTTTGTGGTATCATGGCTTACATTTAAGTCTCCTATTAATCTTGAGTTTATTCTGCTGTATGACATCAGTTGGTGATCTAGTTTCAATTTTTTGCATGTCCCTGTCCAATTCTCCCAACACTGTTTGTTGTAGAAGCTTCTTTTTTCTTCTTCTTGTTCTCATTGGTTGTTTTTTGTCTAATTATGTTCCAAGTCATTGATTTGATTCTCTGCTTTATCAACTCTACTATTGTTTCCCTCTAAAGCATTCTTTATTTCTATTAGTGCATACTTCATTTCCGTTTGGATCTTTTTTATGCTTTTGAAGTCCTCATTAAGCTCTTTGGGCATCCTTATAAACAGTGTTTTGAACTCTGCATCTGATAGATTGCTTATCTCCAATTTGTTTAATTCTTTTTCTGGAGTTTTGATTTTTTCTTTCATTTGGGCCATATTTTTTTGTCTCCTCATTTGGCAGCTGTCCTGTGTTTGTTTCTATGTATTAGGTAGAGCTGCTATGGCTCCCTATCTTCGTAGTCGGTCGGCAGCCGTCCGTCTCGAGAGACGATGGTGTAGCTTCTTAAGAGTCTATCTGCGACTTCCGGCCAAGATGGAGGCTTAGACGGATGCGCTAGGTCTCCCTCTACAACTAGAGAGGAATACAACTACTTCAAAACAAAGGATAACTAGAAATTCCAGAAAATAAAACTACACGGAAGCCCAACATATGAAGTTATAAACCAGCGGCGCTCTTTGGGCAGGTAGGACAAGAGGAAGGGGGCAGAGCTGTTTGCGGTCGCACCTGGGACAGCGGCGGGGGGAACAACCCCGGCTGCAGTCGAACCCCCGGCAGCTCGCGACCCCAACGCTGGGGAAAGCAGCCACCACATCGCCTTGAACAGTGAGGCCCAGGGGGGTGGGAGGATGGATCCAGGTCTCCTAGCGGAATAACTGTGTGAATCCATCTTGGACCCCCGCCCCCAAAGAAAGCGCCACAGGGCTGCGAAATAGGTCGCGGACAGGTGCCGGTCGCTGGATTGTGACGCGTACACAGGCACTGCCCCCTACAGCCGGCCCAAGAAAACAAAACGCATCTGTCAAAATGAAGCAGACAACTATAGAAATCCCGGTGGCACAGCTCACCAGGCAACAGATGGAGAACCTGACAGATGAACAGATAAGAAACCTGTCAGATGATCAGTTCTGGGCCATTGTTATCAGGTGGCTTACAGAATTCACAAAAGATTTGGAAAAAGATGAGAAAGAAGCGAAAAACACTCATAACGAAAGGAACAAAACCACATACGAGACAGATGGTGAGGAAATAAAATCCAGAGTTCATTTCAACAAACCGGAATATGGAGAAGGAACAAGCAGTCAACCAATGCAGCAAGAGGAAACGGGAAGCAACGATGAGAGGATCAGAAACCTCTGGGACAGCTATAAAAGGCCCAACATAAGAATCATTGGTTTGCCAGAGAGCGAGGAAGATGAACTAGAACTTGAAAAATTGAGTGAAAATATAATAAAGGAGAACTTCCCAGACTTGGGGAGGGAAATGGACTTGCAGGTCCAGGGGGCACAGAGAGTTCCAAAGAAGCTGGACCCAGGGAGAACCACTCCAAGACACATTATAATCAAAATGTCGAGGATTAAAGATAAGGAGAGAACCTTAAAAGCAGCAAGAGAGAAGAAAAGAATCATGTACAAAGGGGTCCCAATTAGACTATCAGCTGACTTCTCAAGGGAGACCCTGCAGGCAAGAAGGGACTGGCAAGAAATATTCAAAGTAATGAAAATCCAAAACCTACAACCACGAATACTCTATCCAGCGAAATTGTCATTCAGAGTAGAGGGACAGAGAAAGTGTTTCCAGGACAAAATAAAACTGAAAGAGTTCATTAGATCCAAACCACTGTTGTATGAGATGTTAAAGGGACTGGTTTAGAAAAAGGAGGATCAAGACAATGAAATCTAAAATGAAAACTGCATCACAAGAAACAACAGAAGCTAGGGAATTGAAACAAAGGCAAACAAAACAGGCAACGAGACTGGAAAGAGAGCTATGGGTATGGGGAACATGTTGGGGGGAGGTCAACGGGGAGGGGGAATGGGGAGAGGGAGGGAGATGATATAGGAATTAAGGATCATGGTAGGAGGGAATGGAATAGACAGAGAGAGGTTGAGAAGAACTGTATGCACAACTAATGGACATGATCTAAAAGGGGGGGACAACTGGAGGGAGGGGGGCCACCGGGTGGAGGGGAGCAGAGGGAAGGGAAATTGGCACAAATGTAATATTATAATCAATAAAACACATTAAAAAAAAAAGTCTATCTGCACCGCCGAGAATGGCTGTGCAGTCCAACTCGGGAGTGACACGGTATCTGTCTCCTCCCGTGTTGAATCGACATCTTGCGATGATGCTGGAGTGTCCTCTCCAGTGAAGCTGAAGCTACAGAGCCTGGGCAGGGTGATATGGAGGGTCTGCTGTTGCCCATGCAGCAGACCCCCCCTCTCTTCGCAGCTGAAGGATCCAAGGGAAAGACGGAGTCAATACAGCTTGGGTTCAGGTGCGCCGCAGTAGTTGCCGGTGTTGACTACAATGTCAAACCGCCTTAGGGACTCCGGCTCTGGATTTTCTGTCGGGGTTTACTCCCTTAGCCTTTCCCCTGAAGAGGTATGCCGCAAGGCAGCGGAGGTTTTTTGGAGTCAGAGTTTTCCTTCTCTGATGTGCCCTGACTGGAAGATCGAACCAGCGACACTTAGCTCGCAGGCCGACGCTCAATCCACTGAGCCAACATAGTGTAATAGGTGTCCTGTAGTGTCCACTGGCATAGCTTCCCTTATCACCAAAACTGGGTGCTCAAGGTGCATCATTCATGTGGGTTGAGCACACAGTCCTGTTGTAGTTGAGTCTTGATTGCTGTTGGCAGGGGAATTGGAGAAATTTACCCAGGCCAGTTAGCTGCAAGGACTGGCTGTGACCACTAACCCAACCTTTGCTCCCCATGGAGGATCAGCTATGCAGGTGTAGGGTGGTGGTGTTCTGACATGGTCTGTAACTGTCCATTGGGTACATAGGCTCTGGGGTTTTTCATGTGGTGCAGGCCAAGGTCAGTCTCGATCTGTGTTCTGCCTGGGGCTGCCCTTCCTGAGTGATAAAGCAATCTGTGTTGACTGCTACATGTGGTGGGCTTGGAGATTCCCAGATGAAGCCAAGCTGTGAATCTAGGGTAGTTTCTGCTAGTTCCTGGCCTGGGGCCACTTAGCAAAATTAAAGGTGAGGCTGGGGGCTCACTGAAACTGGCTGATGCATTTTTGAGAGGGTTTAGGAAGTTATGAAGCATGGGCCAAGACTAGCCATTCATATGTAAAAGCAGCATAGGTAGACCAGTAAATTGGGTGGAGTCAATTCTTTGGGGATATCCAGAGCAGAACAAACTGTTAGCCAGGGTAATGGAGTCTCAGATATGGCACTGGCCTGCCATCTCTGCGGCACTGTGGAGGGTAGGTTCAGAAGGACCATGGCTTCTGCCTGACGTTTTGTCTGGGAGAAAGCTGTCCCCCAGGTCTCAACTTGATGCTGGACACTGCAGTTCCTCCGTATATGCCACTGGTGCCTTTCAAGCTACTACCCCAGTGCTGGAACTCCAAGGGAGTGACTCCAAGTAGGTGAGCTTGGTTGTGGGTTTTTTAAGGGTAACTGGTTTAGATTCCAGAAGTTTCTTCCACAGACACACTGGTTTTTGCAGCCAGAATTTTGGGAGACTTATCTTCCTGGTGCTGGAACCCTGGGCTGGGGGCACTGGTGTGGTGCTGGGACTTCTCATTCCTGAGATATCCCTCCCTAATTTTTATCCATCATATGTGGGTGTGGGACCAGCCTGTTCTTCATCTCTGCCCCTCCTACCAGTCTGAATGGATGTGATTTCTTTAATTCCATAGTTGTTAGACTTCCATCCAACTCAGTTTATGACTTCTTAGTGGTGGTTGTTTTATATTTTACTTCTAGTTTTAATATGGTTGTGCAAGAAAGCAAGTAATGTCTGCCTATGCCACCATCTTGACCAGAAGCCTTTATATTTATTTTAAATATCATCGATTTTCTATATTTTGAATATTATAACAGAATTATGTTATCTATGAATTTATATATTTATTAATATTATCATATATAACATTACTCTTAAATCTTTGTAATGATTAAATCTGCAGGCCCAAAAACTTGAGAACATAATGACAAGTCTAACGCAATTGATTGTGCTTCCCAAATTTGTATTAATTATGTATTAGAGGCTTTAATTTTATCTTAAAGCTAGATGTTTGTTGGGTTCCTTACCTTTTACAAAAAGTAAATGTAAATAGTAAGAACATCTTTCACTAACTTTCATAATAGAAAAACAGCTGTGATAACTTTGTGATACTAATATAGGTTAGCGATTATTTAGAAATTTAAATTTCAAATATCAAATCAGTAGGCAAATTGCAATTATGATCACTTTCTTAAATAAAATTTTTCTGGATATCTTTTTATAGGCAGACTTTACAATAAAAATCCCAAAAAGTTCCTCTTGAACTATCCAATTCTGCTATATATAATGATTTGTAAAAAGTCTCAAGCCAATGAGACTGAATTACAGTGTATCATGGATATTAAATTAGCAGCTTCAATTTCAAGTGTTGGCTATGATATTGAGACAAAACTCTTTCTACAAGAGCACTTTTTCAAGGGAATTGTATGTGTTTATACCTATCGATTTGTTCAGGAAGGAATATGCTATCTAACTTCCCTACTTAGGGTCTTAAGGATGTGGAGTAAGGAATCTGTATTTGGAGCAAGTACACTAACACAATACCTTTGAAGGAGGTTATTATTAAGGAAAAATCATAGAAAGTCAGATGATTGGCCATTAGGTAATCATGAGACATCATATGAAAGTAAATCTCAGGAGATATATTATAACCAGGGTTTAGAGCAATTGCCTCAGAAGACTATAAAACTTCTAGTAGTAGTTAATGTGTTTGTACAGAGTTAGGGCAGTTATTCCAGGGTAATTTTGCACCAATAAAGCACTTTTGACACTTTCATTCACTTTTATTAGTTCACTCTTCAAACATTTATAGTATACATATTGTGTAAATGAACTGTAAATAAAGTTTCTGAATGCTTGCATAGACCTTTCTTATTTCCTTTCAGTCTCTTTTGAAAATGTTTAATGTAAACAAAGTAAATCTTATAGGACCTGCTTTGACAGGTTAATGAAATGTGTATTTTATTTTTTTTGTTTTAGACTTTTTCATATTTCACTGTTAAAAACCTTACCTATATTAATACAAAACACTTAACTTTTAGTAAAACATGATTACTAAAAATGCTCTAAAGTTGCTTTTAAGAAAAGAATATAAAACGTCATTAAAAATACCAACAAAGGTGTTGTAAACTTTGGATAATAGTTTGAACATTGAACTTTAACCATATAGATGCAATATGCTATAAAAATGAGACAAAAAGTGAAAGCGCTCTTTTTGAAGTTTTTCAGTTTAAAAATGTTCTGCTTTGGAAGGTTTTTATAATCATAATTTTGTGGGCATAAAGGGTTTGGTGATCCTTAGTCAAGGATACATAATTGAGTGATGGTAAAACGTAAACATTTGTTTTCAAAGTAATTACTGTGTTTTTGTGTTTATTTGTAATTGATCAAAATAAAGTTTTCAGATATATAGGTGATGATCTTTTTCTATTCCATACATCTATATTCATAACCAGTCTCAAATCCAATTTGAAAACAATATAGACACCATAATATTAAAAAAGTAATTTTAAGCATTATTTTTGTTTTTAAAAGCCTAAAGCTGGAACAATAAGTTAGGTTTTAGATATAAACATAGTGATATAAAGAATGTTATTGATTTACAAAGGGAATGATGATAACAACAACAACAAAAAATCCTTACCTGAGAATATGTTTATTGATTTAAGAAAGGGAACGAGAGTAGAGAGAGAAAGAGAGAGAGAGAAAGAGAAATATCGATGTGAGAGAAGAACATTGATTGTTTGCCTCCCATAAATACCCCAACAGGAGATGGAACCTGTGACCTAGGTAGATGCCCTGACCGGGAATTGAACCTGCAACCCTTTGGTGTATGAAATGGTGCTTTAACCAACTGAGAAACCCAGCCAGGGCAATGATAACTTTTTAATAATCAGAATAGTGCAGTAAAAACACTTGAGGACTTCTGGCTGATCAGGTACATAGGGTAGGGAAAAAGTAGGGTTATAGTCGTGAGTACCAGAGACTTAATTTTATTATCATTTAATTATTATATTATTTTCCATACAAACAACTATAAACCTTTATTTGCCCCACCCTGTGTATTCTAGTTGTCTGTTTCTTATTTTGGGAGAGAATCCTTCATCCTTCTTATGGATCATATTGCCAACAGTGTATTAGGATACATCAGATATCATCACTAAAAGTTGAGCTTAAGGTTCAGTTTGCCAATACTTATCATTAAAAAGCTTTTTCTAAGGATAAATTAAGAAACATGAATAAGAATATCATTGATATTTCATTGAGTGCATCACCAAATAAAGCAGGGATTATTCATAATTGTTTTAAAGCTTTAAAAATGCAAATTATAATATTTGGAAAGTCAAAAATAATTTCAAATTTACCATAAAGTTTAATTATTTACATTATCATAACTTAGGTTAGGGGTGAAAAAATCCATGAACATTGAGTGAAATGTTTTTTATTGTAATTTAATCAGACAATAAAAAATATTATAGCCAAAGTTACAGGAATATTTTTAAAGAATTTAATTATTAAAATCTGGATTGATCCTCAATGATATGCCTTACCTTCTATATACAATTCATTAATGACAAAGAGCCTTTATTCCACTATGTAGGGAGAATTTTTGTTAACATTTATAAACAGAGGGTGTGGGAATTAGGGTGGGGGCTGAGAGTAGTGACTTCTTGCTCTCCTGTTCGTACCTCGGTCTTAGGCAAATTCCATGTCCCTTGGAGTATGGTGTATGACTTTCTCAATTAACCCACACCTGCTGCAACTGTAGCCCAAATATTGCCTGTGTCTTTGGCATGATTTGCATGAAACATGTTCCTTTTCCCTTCCCAGCAGTAGGAGGCTACTAATGGTCTGAGAGCAGGATATGTTTCTGTCCCTTTTAAGGTAGGGCTTCTAGGTTTATTTTTTCCTTTAATTATTATTATTATTTTTTTATTCAAGGACCTCAGTGGATTATTTCCTTCTTCTGGAACAACTGGGTTTCCAATGACTTTTACCAGTGGATTAAAACTTTTGTTATATAGGGAAGAAAGATCTAGAAGGGCTTCCTGTTTTTTCATATCTGCAGCTACTTCCTTACTACAGAACAGAGATCCCTAGAGAAGTGTCTGCCAGGTGGAGCAAATTCCATGATTCTGCCTCCCAGGAGTTCTGTATTTTCACAGTAGCTCACCTTATTATTTAGCAATCGATTAAATTTTCTAGATGGAGGCTCACCTGCTTTTATAGCAGCTCTCTATTATAAGTAAATCAGCAATTATGTCTTGCCTTTTCTGGGAGGCTTTGTCTTTTCTTGACTTAAATTTCAGTTTTATTACTTAGCCTGTGACCTCAGCTCTCTGATGAGTTCAAGAAAAGTTATAATTTTTGTGATTATTTCATGACAGTTTTTCTTGCTTTTAATATTCTAACTGAAAGCCAGGAGTCCAACAACTCATTGTTACTTTTAACTAGAATTTAAATTACAGGAACATCTAATTACATTTATTCTGCTAGTAATATTAAAACTTTCCTAACGATTGACTTCTACACAACAGAGGCACCAGAGTGGATAGTTTTAGAGACTAAACCTATAAATTCTTCATGCTCCATTTCATAAATGTTTGACCTTGGCCAAATTTCTTATGCTTCTCTTTTCAGTTTTCTTGTCTATAAATAAAATTATAATTGAGTTATTCTTAGGGTTAAATATTATAATGTGCTTAGGATTCAGCCAGTCACATAAGTGACTCATAAACAAAAACTAATGGAATTGTAGAGGTGTGGTGATATCTCAGACAAGGTCTATTTTAGTAAGCTAAAATCTTAATTTATCTTTAATCTCTTTTTACACACTCATACTCACATAGGAATTATGTGACAGACATTACACTACCATACTTTCTACTTTCAGAAGAATTTTAAAGACTTATACTTGAAATCTCCCTCATTGTCATGGTGTTAGAATACTAAAATTTTCTAAGAAAAACATGTTTTCTAAAAAGTAAGAATGGGACAATTATTTAAGTAAATTTTTGAGATTTTTTTTTTTCCTGTCACACCACTGATTGAAGAAAAACAGCACAACATGCTGCCGCTTCACCCAAAAGCGGTGTTTTCACTTTGCCGTTCCTTGGCAGCTCAGTGGGTCATAAATTTTTGAGACTCTTAATTTTTATTTCTGTTTTACTCTATGAAGTTGAAATTGCAATATTTTAAGTGTATTTTATTGATTATATTGTTACAATAGTTCCAATTTTTTCCCCTTTACTCCCCTCCACCCAGCACCCCCTGCCCCCAGCAATCCCCCTCCAAGTCCATGTTCATGGTTTGTACATACAATCTCTCCCGCTTCACCCTTTCATATATTCTTCTTCTTTTTTTTATTTAATAAATAAGTAATTAATTAATTATTTTAACAATAAAAAATAACAATCCCTCCCTCTCAGACGTAAGACCCTTTATAATCTTATAAAAGACAATGGGCGAAGGTCTCAAGCTCCTCTAGCTGCTTCAAGCTGGACATGGTCATCGTCCTACCTACCCTTGGGTCCAGAAATCCCTAATAAGAGTGGGGTGTGAAGGGGAGGGTGGCCTTCCCACATGGGGAATGATCGTGCAGACCCCAGGTCAGTTGGCTGTCTCCGGACAATTGCGTGCTTGGTTTAACAGGCTGGCATCCTTGTTCTATTCCAGCCACTTAGTTCAGTCAAACCGTTGAGTCTCAGGAGGCAGCGCTGCAGACAGGATTAAGTGAGGCCTATATGTACAGACAATCACTCAGGTAATGTGGTCATAGGCTTACGCCCTTTGAAAACAGAAAACACATGTTATTTATGTAACATAACCCACAAACAAGTCTCTAAATCTGTAAGACTGTCTTATTGAAAAGACATCCAGTTGCAAGGCACTTGACATTCTTCTTGCCTGTAACTTAAATATCTTTGATGATACCACAGACATGGTTTAGCTTTCAAGTGAAATCATATTTTAAATGAAAAGAAACTTTGAAGACGGTTAGCTGCATTACTTTATAGTCTACCATTGATCATTGTGATTTTCCTTGAAAAATGATTTTTCTCCCTAAGATTACCCTCCTTGTCTTTAAAGGGACGGCATTAAGTCCATTTTTAATTTATTCTGTTCATTTGCATAAACACAACAAGAACAGCAAATGATCACTTATAATCTTTAGTTCTGCTTTGCTGGAACTTATCCAAGGAACATTTAGGGTGACCTTCAGTCTGCTTTTCAGGGCATGGAAGCTGGGCCACATACCTGGCATTCAGCCTTGCCTGTACACACCTGTCTTTTCCAAGTCCTTCTGGTTTTTCATTATGCCTTAAGGTCCTTTCTAGCCATCTTTCAGGAAAACAACCTTTGTTCCTTCCCTGGAAAAATTGCTGTGGACCACACAACCAACTACGGTACCAGGCCTTTTATCTCGCGGGCTTTTATTACCTTCGAAAGTCATTCCCAGTTCCTCAGAGCTTTTTGGTAATAACCTGAGCCCAAGCATGTCTCCTTTAGGCTTGACATTCCAGTCAAAGTCTTGGTCAAAAAACAAACAAACAAACAAAAAACCTCTATTAACAACTGGTCTTATTAGTTTTATCCTAAGAAACTTATGTCATTACTTACTTCTTTAGAATGCCAAACTCTGGAGGGATCAGATAGGGAGAAAAATATACAGTGTGAAGGAAAATCCTTGTCCTTCTAATATTCACTGAACTGGCATTTCAATTCTTCATATTTTCATTTTTCCTCACTAAAAAAAATTTTTGTTTGTTTTCCCATTACAGTTGTCTCACTTTTGCCCCCCCTCTTGCTTCCCTGCTCCCTGTTCCCTCCTTCTCCAACATTTAGTCCCCACTCAATTGTCCATGTCCTTGGGTCATTTATAGATGTTCTTTGACTAGACCCTTCCCCTTCTTACCCCTTTCTCTCCCTCCCTCCTCCCCCCTTGTTACTGTTAGTCTACTCCTTGTTTACATACCTCTGGTTCAATTTGGCTCATTTGTTTGTGTTGTTCATTAGTTTCCTGTAATAGGTGACAGCATAAGTTATTTTTCTTTTGTTGCCTGGCTTATTTCGCTAAACGTAATTCATCTACTTCCATCCATATTGTTGCAAATGGTAGAAGTTCCTTCTTTCTTTCTGCTGCATAGTACTCCATTGTGTAAATGTACCACAATTTTTTGATCCGCTCATCTACAGATGGGCACTTAGTTTGTTTCCAGCACTTGGCTATTGTAAATAGTGCTGCTATGAACATAGGGGTGCATAGGTTCCTTTGAATTGGTGATTCAGGATTCTTCAGATATATTTCTAGCAGTGGAATTTCTGATTCAAAAGGCAGTTCTATTTTTAGTTTTTGAGAAAATTTCAAACTGTTTTCCATAGTGGCTGCACCAGTCTGCATTCCCACCAACAAGACACCAGGGTTCCCATTTCTCCGCATTCTCTCAAGCACAAGTTGTTAGTTGATTTGTTGATGATGGTCATTCTGACTGGTGTGAGGTCGTATCTCATTGTGGGTTTTATTTGCATCTTTCTGATGGCTACTGATGTTGAGAATTCTTTCATATGTCTATGGGCCCTCTATATGGCCTCTTTGGAGAAGTGTTTGTTCAGGTCCTTTGTCCATTTTTTAATTGGGTTGTCTGTCTTCTTGGTGTTGAGTCATATGAGTTCTTTATATATATTGGAGATCAATCCCTTGTCTGAGATGTCATTGGTGAATATATTTTCCCATATGGTTGGTTTCCTTTTCATCTTACTGATGTTTTCTTTAGCTGAGCAGAAACTTTTTAGTTTGATGTAGTCCGATTTGTTTATTCTTTCCTTTATTTCCCCTGCCTTAGGAGATATATCAGTGAAAAAGTTGCTACGTGGGATATCTGAAATTTTCCTGCCTGTGTTTTCCTCTAGGACTTTTAAGGTATCATGGCTTACATTTAAGTCTTTGATCCATTTTGAGTTTATTCTGGTGTATGGTGTAAGTTGGTGGTCTAGTTTCATTTTTTTACATGTCGCTGTCCAGTTCTCCCAACACCATTTGTTGAAGAGGCTCTTTTCACTCCACTTGATGTTCCTTCCCCCTTTGTCAAATATTAGCTGACCATGTAAACCTGGGTTTATTTCTGGGCTCTCTATTCTGTTCCATTGATCTATATGTCTGTCCTTATGCCAGTACCAGACTATTTTGATTACTGTGGCCTTGTAGTATAGTCGTGTGGTCTGGTCCGGTCTGGTGTTGGGTGCACACTCAAGGTGTCCCTCCTTACTTTTTAAAACATGTGACTGTGTCTTCCACTGACCTGCTTCTGCCGCTGCAGCTGCTGCCACCATGCCACATCCTCGCCGCCCTGGCTCCACCCCTCCTACCTGCCTGGTTTTTTCCAGTAAATAAACCTGAGAGCTCTTGGAATCCAGTCCATTTGGGTTTGATGGAGGCTTTATTTACTGACTACTCTACTCCTGGGACCTGTGTTCCACAGCCAGCCCTGTTCTAGACCTACAGCCTCTCTAGACTCTAGACCAGCGATTTTCCATCAGTGTCCTACTCTACTCCTGTAAAGGAGGAAAGAGGAAGGACATCTCTAAAATCAGAGAAGGAAAACTCTGACTCCAAAAAACCTCCGCTGCCTTGCGGCATACCTCTTCAGGGGAAAGGCTAAGGGAGTAAACCCCGACAGAAAATCCGGAGCCAGAGTCCCTAAGGCGGTTTGACGTTGTAGTCAACACCGGCAACTCCTGCGGCGCACCTGAAGCCAAGCTGTATCGACTCCGTCTTTCCCTTGGACCCTTCAGCTGCGAAGAGAGGGGGGGTCTGCTGCATGGGCAACAGCAGACCCTCCATATCACCCTGCCCAGGCTCTGTAGCTTCAGTTTCACTGGAGAGGACACTCCAGCGTCATCGCAAGATGTCGACTCAACACGGGAGGAGACAGATACCGGTTATAAGCTCATCCGATTGGCGAAGGAAACGAGCGCCAGGGGTCTCCTCTGACGGTGGGAGAGGTCATCGCACCTCACTGGACAGCTACTGTCTCGCCATGGCTCGCTTGCCCCACTGGGTGCGTGGGGATCAGAGAGGCGCCTCTCGAAAAGTGGGCCACAAAACACCCGCACCAGTTAATTCCAAGCAAACAACAAGAAAGAAGCCTCCGGCTCTTCGCCTCGCTAGCTGGAACATCAGGACCATGTGCCCCGGACTTACTGCAGACCTTCCGTGGATCAATGGTGCCAGGAAAACTGCTGTCATTGATAGGGAACTGGCACGACTAAACATCGACATTGCGGCTCTACAGGAGACCCGGTTGGCCGACAACGGAACTATCAGAGAAACCAACTACACCTTCTACTGGCAAGGGAAGTCTCCGGACCAACCAAGACAGCACGGTGTTGGGTTCGCTGTGAAGAACACGCTTGTTAACTCCATAGAGCCACCCACAGGAGGCACAGAGAGATTACTTACCCTCCGATTGTCAACAACTTTCGGCCCAGTCAGCATTCTTAGCGCGTACGCCCCAACCCTCTGCGCCACCACTGAAGAGAAAGAACAGTTCTACCATGCACTGGACGAAGCGTTATCCAAGATCCCCAGAAGTAACGCTCTTTATCTCCTTGGAGACTTCAACGCAAGAGTAGGAGCCGACCACATGGCCTGGCCCACCTGCCTCGGAAACTTTGGGAGAGGAAAGATCAATGAGAATGGTCAGCGACTGCTTGAGCTTTCGTGTCACCACGGCCTGTGCATGACAAACACATTCTTCAAGTGCAAAGAGATCCACCAGGTGTCATGGAGGCACCCCCGCTCCCGCCACTGGCACCAGCTTGACCTTGTCATCACCAGAAGAACGGATATTGGCAGCACCCTCCTCACCCGCAGCTACCACAGTGCAGACTGCGACACGGACCATGCCCTCGTGGTAAGCAAGGTGCGCATAATGCCGAAGAGGTTGCACCACTCCAAGATGAAGGGTCGCCCACGCATCAACACCAGTTGTGCCAGCAACCCTGTTAAGACCCAGCAATTCATCAACAAGATGGAAGATGCACTCGGCGAGGGAATGGCGGCAGACGACATTATCGAATCCAATTGGTCACGTCTCCGCGACGCCATATACAACTCCGCCATTATTGCTTACGGGAAGAAAGAGCGGAAGAACGCTGACTGGTACGAGGCTCACTGGGAAGAAATGGAACCCGTGATCTAGGATAAGAGGAAGGCCCTACTGGCTTACAAGGCCACGCCCACTCCCAGTACACTTCAAGCTCTACGGGCTGCCAGGAACAAAGTCCAGAAGGCCGCCCGCCACTGTGCCAATACCTATTGGCTAAACCTGTGAAGAAGCATTCAGGAAGCCGCCGATATAGGCAACGCACGAGGAATGTATGAGGGTATCAAGAAGGCAACAGGCCCAATCCCCTCCAAGATCGCCCCCCTTAAGTCCAAGACAGGTGAGGTCATCATTGACCAGGAACAGCAAATGCGGCGGTGGACCGAGCACTACCTCGAGCTGTACGCAACGAAGAACACCGTAACAGACACTGCTCTTAACGCCACCCCAGACCTACCAGTCATGGAGGAGCTAGACACCCCACCTACTGCGGCAGAGCTCGGCAAAGCCATCGACCGCCTCGCTTGCGGGAAAGCACCAGGAAGCGACGGAATCCCTCCAGAAATCCTAAAGAGCGGGAAACCAGTCCTGCTACAGCCGCTCCACCATCTACTCTGTCTCTGCTGGAAGGAGGGTTACATCCCCCAGAATATGAGAGACGCCAACATTATCACCATGTACAAGAACAAAGGAGACCGCAGCGACTGCAACAACTACCGGGGCATCTCTCTCCTCAGCGTCGTCGGCAAAGTATTTGCCCGGGTCGCTCTTGCCCGCCTGCAGACCCTTGCTTCCCGCGTCTACCCAGAGTCCCAGTGTGGCTTCAGAGCTGGCCGATCAACAGTGGACATGATCTTCTCCCTACGCCAGCTGCAGGAGAAGTGTCACGAGCAGCATAAATCACTCTACCTCGCCTTTATCGACCTCACGAAGGCATTTGATCTGGTCAGTCGAAGCAGACTCTTCAGCTTGCTACAGAAGATTGGCTGTCCACCACATCTGCTTGCTGTGGTCATGTCCTTTCATGACAACATGCACAGCACGGTGTCCTACAACGGCGCAACCTCTGAGGCCTTCCCAGTCAGCAGCGGAGTAAAGCAGGGCTGCGTCCTCGCACCTACGCTGTTCGGAATCTTCTTCTCCATGCTCCTCCAATACGCCTTTAAGGACTGCAGCGAGGGTGTCTTCATTCACACCAGATCCGATGGCAAGCTCTACAACCTGGCCCGTCTACGAGCCAAGACCAAAGTCAAAGAGGTGCTCATCCGTGAGATGCTCTTCGCCGACGACGCAGCCTTGACATCACACTCCGAAGAGGGACTCCAGCAGCTAGTCACTTGCCTTTCCCACGCATGCAAGGAGTTCGGACTAGCCATCAGCCTGACGAAGACGAATGTTATGGCTCAAGGCACGGGGACTCCCCCATGCATCACCATCGACGGATACACCCTGGAGGTTGTCAACGACTTCACTTACCTCGGGTCCACCATCTCGAGCTCTCTGTCAGTCGACTTGGAGGTCAACCGGAGAATCGCCAGGGCAGCCACAGTTATGGCCAGACTGAACCGGCGAGCGTGGAACAATTCCAGCCTCACTGAGAAAACCAGACTGCGCATCTACCAAGCCTGCGTACTCAGCACTCTCCTCTATGGCAGCGAGACGTGGACCACCTACGCAAGGCACGAAAGGAAACTCAACAGCTTCCACATGAGGTGCCTGCGACGCGTCCTGCATGTCACCTGGCAGGATAAGGTTCCCAACACCGAGGTGCTGAAGCGAGCCGATATGAGCAGTTTGCATGCAGTTCTTAGTGATAGACGCCTCAGGTGGCTCGGCCATGTCAAAAGAATGGATGCAGGCCGTATCCCCAAAGACCTCCTCTACGGCGAGCTAGCAGAAGGCAAGAGGATGACAGGGCGCCCAAAACTGCGGTTCAAAGACATCTGCAAAAAGGACATGACACAATGCTCCATCAATCTCAACACATGGGAAGTTCAAGCAGACGACCGCCTAGCCTGGAGGCTCGCGGTCAGGCAAGGTACGTCACGCGCGGAGGCTGCGCGCAACGAGGAGGCGGCCCAGAAAAGATCGAGGCGGAAGCAGCGTCAACAGCAGCAACAACAGCCATCTGCCTTCACCTGTGACAAGTGCGGCAGGGATTGTCACTCCCGAGTCGGACTGCACAGCCATTCTCGGCGGTGCAGATAGACTCTCAAGAAGCTACGCCATCGTCTCTCGAGACGGACGGCTGCCGACGATGACGACGACGACGATGTAGTATAGTTTGATATCAGGTATTGTGATTTCTCCTACTGTGTTCTTCTTCCTCAAAATTGCTGTGGCTATTCGGGCTCTTTTTTGGTTCCATATAAATTTTTGAAGTATTTGTTCTAGGTCTGTGAAATATGTCATTGGTATTTTAATAGGGATTGCATTGAATCTATAAATTGCTTTGGGTAGTATAAACATTTTAATGATGTTGATTCTTCCAATCCATGAGCATGGTTTATGATTCCATTTATTTGTATCTTCTTTAATTTCTTTCTTCAGTGTTATATTGTTTTCTGAGTACAGGTCTTTTACCTCTTTGGTGAAGTTTATTCCTACGTACTTTATTTTTCTTGTTGCTATGGTAAATGAGATTTTTCTTTCAGTTTTTATCTCTGAGTTTTTATTGTTGGTGTACAGTAATGCCTTTGATTTCTGAATATTTACTTTGTACCCTGTTATTTTGCTGAATACACTTATTAGGTTGAGTAGTTTTTTGTGGAGTCTATAGCGTTTTCTATGTACACTATCATGTCATCTGCAAATAATGACAGATTTACTTCCTCTTTTCCAATTTAAATGCATTTTATTTCTCTTTCTTTTCTGATTGCTGTGGCTAGAACTTCCAAGACTATGTTGAATAGGAGTGGAGACAGTGGACATCCTTTTCTTGTTCCTGATCTCAGGGGGAATGCTCTCAGTTTTTGTCCATTGAGTATGATGTTGGCTTCAGGTTTCTCATATATGGCCTTTATTATGTTGAGGTATGCTCCCTCTATTCCATTTTGCTGAAAGTTTTCATCATAAATGGGTGTTGTACTTTATCAAATGCTTTTTATGTGTCTATTGATATGATCACGTGGTTTTTGTCTTTCATTTTGTTTATGTGGTGTTATACGTTTTTTGATTTGCGAATATTAAACCATTCTTGCATCCCTGGGATGAATCCCACTTGATCGTGGTGTATGATCTTTTTAATGTGTTGCTGGATCCGGTTTGCCAATATTTTGTTGAGGATTTTAGCATCTATGTTCATCAACAATATTGGCCTGTAGTTTTCTTTCTTTGTTGTGTCTTGACCTGGTTTTGGAATTAGGGTTATACTGGCTTCATAGAACGAGTTTGGAAGTCTTCCCTCTTCTTGTATCTTTTGGAATAGTCTGAGAAGGATAGGAGTTAGTTCTTTCCTAAATGTTTGTAAAATTCACCTGTGAAGCCATCCAGTCAAGGGCTTTTGTGTGTTTAAAGTTTTTTGATTACTGCTTCAATTTCACTAGCTGTTATTGGTCTATTCAGACTTTCTGCTTCTTCTTGATTTAATTTGGGAAGATTATAGGTTTCCAAGAATTTGTCCATTTCCTCTAGGTTGTCAAGTTTCTTGCCATACATTTGTTCATAATAATGTCTTACAATTCTTTGTAAATCTGTGGTATCAGTTGTGATTTCTCCTCTTTCATTTCTGATTTTATTTATTTGGGCCCTCTCTCTTTTTTTTCTTGATGAGCCTGGTTAAAGGCTTGTCTATTTTGTTTATCTTTTCAAATAACCAGCTCCTATTTATGTTGATCTTTTGAATTGTTAGTTTAGTCTCTATGTCATTTAATTGTGCTCT
Organism: Furipterus horrens; assembly: GCF_987537825.1. Taxonomy (NCBI): domain Eukaryota; kingdom Metazoa; phylum Chordata; class Mammalia; order Chiroptera; family Furipteridae; genus Furipterus; species Furipterus horrens. The sequence continues at coordinate 78,626,202 of NW_028327179.1, read as the reverse complement.
GATCTTGATGATTTCCTTCCTTCTACTTGATCTGGGCTTTGCTTGTTGTTCTTCCTCTAGTTCTTGTAGCTATAGGGTTAAATTTTTTATTAGAGATTCTTCTAGCTTTTTTTAGGTAGGGCTGTATTGCTATGAACTTTCCTCTCAGGATTGCTTTCACTGTATCCCATAGGTTTTGGGTTGTTGTGTGTTCATTATCATTAGTTTCCAGAAACTTTTTGATTTCTTCCTTGATGTCATTGTTAACCCATTAATTATTTAATAGGATGCTATTCATTCTCCATGAGTTTGAATATTTTTGAGTTTTTTCCTTGAGGTTGATTTCCAATTTTAAGCCATTGTGATCTGAGAAGATGCTTGATACAATTTCAATTTTCTTGAATTTGTTGAGGCTTGTTTTGTGTGGTCTATTTTTGAAAATGTTCCATGTGCACTTGAGAAGAATGTATATTTTGCTTCTTTGGGGTAAAAAGATCTATATATATTGACTAAGTCCATTTGATCTAGACTGTTGTTCAGTGCCTCAATATCTTTGGTGGTTCTTTGCTTCGAAGATCTGTCCATTGTTGACAATGGGGTGTTAAAGTCCCCTACGATGAGTGTGTTGCTGTCTATATCTTTCTTGGAGTCTTTCAAAATTTTCCTTACTTATTTGGGTGCTCCTAAGTTGTGTGCATATATATTTATAAGGGTTATATCTTCTTGATGGACTTTTCCTTTAAGTATTATGAAATGCCCTTCTTTGTCTCTTTTTATGGACTTTGCTTTGAAATCTGTTTTGTCTGATATAAGTATTGCTACCCCAGCTTTTTTTTCATGTCCATTTGCTTGAAATACCTTTTTCCATCCCTTTACTTTCAGTCTGTGTAGATCTTTTTTTCTAAGGTGGGTTTCTTGTAGGCAGCATATATGTGGGTCATTCTTTCTAATCCATTCAGCTACCCTATGTCTTTTAATTGGAGCGTTTAATCCATTTACATTTAAGGTTATTACCGATAAGTACTTATTCAATTTCATTTTCCCTCTTTGTACTTGTGTTCTTCTCTGTCTCTCTCTGTTTCTTTATCTTCTTAAAGCAGACCCTTTAGCATCTCTTGCAATCCTGGTTTGGTGGAGATGTATTCTTTTAGCCTTCTTTTGTCTTGAAAACTCCTTATTTCACTCTCCATTTTGAATGAGAGCCTTGCTGGGTAGAGTATTCTTGGTTGTAGGCCTTTGTTTTTCATTGCTTGGAATATTTTTTGCCATTCCCTTCTGACTTGTAGTGTTTCTGCTGAGAAATCTGATGATAGCCTTATTGGAGCTCCCTTGTATGTTATTAGTTGTTTCTCTTTTGCTGCTTTTAGGATTCTCTCTTTGTCTTTTAATTTGCCATTTTAATTATGATGTGTCTTGAAGTGGGCCTGTTGGGGTTCATTTTTATTGGAACCCTCTGTGCTTCCTGGACTTGCGTGACTCTTTCTCTCCTCATGTTAGGGAAGTTTTCTGTCATTAGTTTTTCAAAGAGGTTTTCTATCCCTTGCTCTTCTTCTTCTCCCTCTGGAATTCTTATGATATGGATATTATTACATTTCATGTTGTCCTGCAGCTGTATTAGAACCTCTTCAGTCTTGTTCAGTCTTTTTTTCATTTTGTTGCACTGTCTGGGAGTTTTTGTCTATGTTGTCCTCCAGCTCGCTGATCTGATCTGCTTCCTCTAGCCTGCTTTTAATTCCTTCTACTGTGTTCTTCAATTCAGAGATCATATTCTTCATTTCCTCCTGGCTCTTATTGATAGCTTCCATGTCCTTTTTCATGCCGGTGTAATTCTCAGTAAGTTCCTTGTAGTTTTTCTGGAGTTCCTTATAGATTCCCTGGAATTCTTTGTAGTTTCTGCTGAGCTCATCGAGCTTCTCCATAATCCATGTTTTGAATTCCATATCTAATAGTTTTCTCCCATCCATTTCATTTAGCACTCTTTCTGGGGATTCTACATTTCCTTTCGATGGGGGGTTGTTTCTCTGTCTCCCCATTTTTGTGATTCCTATTGTTTGTTGGTGCTTCTTAGAATGATCTGCACTTCCTGGATCTGCCTTTGGTGGCGTCATATCATGTACCAGTCTGGCCCTAGGCAGCCTGTTGAATATTTCCAGGGATCTACTGCCTTTGTCTGTCTTCTTTAGTTGTTAATCTACTCAATCTATGAGTAGCCGTCAGGCTTAAGGACCATGGGTGTGGCAGCTTAATTCCTGTAGGCAGGGCTTTTATTTCCCCTTAGTCTGACACCACTTGGAGGGGAATGGTCTGCCTGCTGTGCTGGGGCTGGGTCAGTACTGGGACCCGGTCGGCTGCTCCCCCAGTTCTCCCTTGAAAGCCACTGCGCCAAACTCTACCCAGTGTCTTCCATCCTCTCTGCCTTCCCTTTGATTGAGCCCAGGGTAAGTGGGTGCCAAAATATTTTCATATGTGATTCACTTAAGAGCTCTTTTTCTCCTGCTCTTTCTCTCCATCTAGCAAGAAACCCTGTGGCTTTTCACTTTTCACAGCTGGATACTATTTTACTTTCCACTCTGTAGCTGTAGGGTAGGAAGCCCAGCTAAGGGTTTAGACCCTTCCCTTCTCAGTGGGAACCCCCGGCTGCTAAGCTGTTTCTCAGTCCCTTCAGCTGCCACCTGTGGGAGCCCAGCCAGTCCTTCCACATCTCTGTATTCCCTACCGGTCAGGTTGTGATGTAGCAGGCTTTTATGTCTCTCCATGGTTATAAGACTTCTCTCCAGCTAGTGCTCATTTGGTTATTCCAGATGATTTCTCCAAAATTAAGTTGTAAATCCATACTGGTCCTGGGAGGACATTAGTGTAGCTTCCACTTACTCCTCTGCCATCTTCGACCTCTGTCTGTGTTGTCCTTTATGTTGTTTGTTTAATCTGTCTGGTTGTATTTCAGCTACTCTTTGGTGGGTCTTTTCCTCTGGTTAGTTGATTGAGAGTCACTCTGCCCATCTTGTCTTGAGATCTTTCGTGGAGGTGCTGTTAAAATGTAATCACACAACCCAGGCAAGAAACACACACCCTCCAATATCTCCCCCAACTACAATCTCACTACAGCTTGCAAACGAGCCCATATTAATATACTTGTGGAGATATTGGGACTCTTATTTCATATGAGAAACAGATAGGAGTTGCTTTAAATGAAGGAAGGGTAATTTTTGATTGAGAAGGAGATAGAGTAATAATATTAGCAATTGGGATCAAGGCTATGCAAAACAGCAATTAACATTTACACTGTATGTTTGAAAAGGAGGAGAGGGTTGCAGTATGAAGTGAGAAAGTGGAAATGTATAGTATTAGGATTATATAATAGGTATATGTTATATGTTTAGTGTGGAAGGGATGATAGGCACAACAGACATCCAGGCAGACAGACAGTCAAAAATTGAAGCAGAGAGCTGAGGGGGTTAGAAGGTAGAAAACAGATTGAGAAAGAATTTTTCAAGAATAAAAATACAGAGTAGAAAATAGCAAAACAGGAAGGGAGAGAGGAAAGAGAGAGAGAAAGTAGAGAAGAGGAGTGTAGGAAAGAGAACAAAAGAAGAAGGGGAGGGAGAAGAAGGGGAACTGGATTAAAATTTAAAAAATGTATATTATAAAAAAATAGAAGATTAAAACATGATATAAAATAGCCAGATAGAGAGATATAATATATAGAGAGAGGAATAAGAGATGGGAAAGGGAAGCAAGAGTAATGGAATGGAGAGGGAGCAGGGGGCAAAATAAAGAAAATATTAATAAAATTAAAAGAACTTAGAAAGAAAGAAGAGAAGAAAGAAGAGGATGAGGGAGGGAAAGAACACAAGGGAGGGAAGAAAATGGAGAGGAATAGGAGATATTATGGAGGGAAAAATTGAAATTGAAGAGTTGACAAAAGATAGGATGAAGGAGAAAAATACAAGAGGGAGAGAAAGGAGAGAGGGGATGGGGAGGAAAGAGAGAAGGGGTAAGAAGGGGAGGGTGAAGGCAGAGGGGAATAGATTAGAATTAAAATTTAAATATTAAAAGATTAGAATATAAAGTGGAATAGGGAGAAAGAAAGAAAGAGAGAGAGAATATTTATACGGAGAGAAGGAAAATAAGGGAAAGGAAAGATAGAAAAACGAATGCAGACTGAAGGGGGACAAAATAAAGAAAGCAATTTAATAAAATTGAAAGTGCTTAGCGTGGAGGAAGGAAAGAGAGAGAAAGGAAATGGAAGGAGGACGAGGATAAGGGGGAAGGAAGGGGATTAGAAAAAGGGACTAGGAAGGAAAGAGAGAGAACTTAAAATTAAAAAATTAACAAAGGATAGGATGAAGGGGAGACATGCTAAAGGGAGAGAAGGGAGGGAAGAGGAGGGGAGAAAAGGAGAGAGAATAAGAAAGGACGGGAGGGACAGTTAGAGAGAGAGTGAGAAATAAAAGAATGAGAGGATTTTAACTCAATTTAACTTTTAGGCACAGTCTCTGGGTAGTTTTGTTTGTTTGTTTTTTGTTTTTCCTTCCTTCCTTCCTGGGTCTGCCCCTATTCAAAATTCCATGGGTTTCAAATCTTTTCTGGTTGGTTGGCTGGCTGTGGGAAGGTCCTGCTTGATTCTGGGGTTGCTAGTCTTTTATTCGTCGGCCTACTGACACTCTGCTGTGAGCTGTGTTTAGTTGTCCCCTCCTGTGGCACCCTCAGCCCTCCTCAGGCTTGTCTAGCTACTCCTTCCCACTGTTGGTCCAGCCTGTGCCTGCCAGCAGTCTCCGCTCTGCCTCCAGTCGTGTCTCTATTCCCGGGCTATAGCTTCTGCTCTCTTCCCTGTCTATATGCCTGCATACCCTACCTCTCTCCCTGTCTAAAGACCGTCCCTTTGTTCTGCAGGACTCTGGCAGTCAATCAAAGTGCCAGGCCCAGTGGCACTCTCCTGCCCAGGACCTCTCCCCTAGTCTGGAGCTCTGCAGCGACTTTCCCACGTGGGCTCTTCTCCTTGTCCCAAAACTGTCTCTTTTCTGAGCTATAGCTTCCGCTGGCTTCCCTGTCTATAGGCCCGCATGCTCTATCTCTCTCCTGCCCCAGCACTGTCCCTTTGTTCTGCAGGACTCTAGTGTGATCAGTCAGCGTGGCACTCTCCTATCCAGGAGCTCTCCACCAGTCTGGAGCTCCGCAGAGGCCTTTCCCTGTGGGCCCTTCTCCTCACCCTAAAACCGTCTCCACTCCTGAGCCACAGCCTCTGCTCACTTCCCTGCTTACACACCCTGCATGCCCTATCTCTCTCCTAGCCCCAAACCCGCCCTTCGTTCTGTGGGATTCTAGGAGGATCACTCAAAGTGCCGGGGGCATGCACTGCTCTCCTGCTCAGGAGCTGTCCCCTGGTCCGGAGTTCCACAGCGGCTTTTCCACATGGCCCATCTCCTTGCCCCAAAACTGTCCCTTTGTTCTGTAGGGCCCTAGCACGAGTGCTGCGGGTGCCTGGAATGCTGAGCTTTTGGTCGGAGGTTGCAGCTGAGGAGGTTTCCCTCTAGACTCAGATCACACAGTTTCTCCCAGTGCTGGTTGTTCACTGTTCTTCCACTCCTCTGGCTTTTTCAGCCGAATCCTCTCCCTAACTCCCTACAAGACTTCACTTATCAGTGCGCCCCTAGCAGGGGGAGCCTCCAAGGAGCTCTCAGCTATTGAGCCCTCAGGCCTGGTACTGCAGACACACTGGGTCCTGGAATGACTCAGCCTGCAGTGCATGGTAAACCCGTCCACCCCCCTCCACACTGCTCCCACGCTCCCCTTCCCGTTCACGCTATCAGAGATCCACACTTACTCAGTCACTCCTCTCTGCATTCGCTCCTGAAGTCTCTTCTTAACAGGAGCGAGCAGAGAACACTGCCCCTACTCCACCACGATCTTAGCCACTGAAATTGCAATATTTTTAAGGTGGAAATACTGCCTTGGCAATTTTACATGGTATAAGCTAATATGTTTAAGGGCATTTTAAATATTTAATATTTGTTTATTTTCTAAGTATATAATTTTACATTAGCATTTTGAATAAGAATATAATTTAATTCTTTGCTATCTGTTTTTGTTATTTAATTTTAGATAAAATTAAGTATAGTTTGGTAACCATTTTATTTGCTGTCTTGATGTTATTACCATAACTCTCCACAGATAACATTTGGCATTGGTAATAGATTTTTTTATTCTTTTTCAGTTAGCTCACTCAGAACTTACTAATTTCTTCTGAAAGCCTATGGTTTGTTAATAAGAAAATTAACCAAAGAAAGAAGAGTTTTAATAGTAAATCTCAACAGAATTTTATTAGTACTGATGACTTTGTATTTTATATATTACAGCACCTCTTGAATAACTTAGAAAGTTTAGGCTATCAATATACAAAGTACCCTGGTGAGGAAGATTATACTCTTTCATGGTTAGGATGTAAAGTTAAAATGGCTTATTTAAGCACTCTCTAATTCAGGAAAGAGGTGGAAGTATAATTAAGAAATATTTTTGATTATTTGATTCTAAACTTTTAAAATATTTATTGATTTAATATTGTACATTAAACTTTAATCATTAAAAATAAGTTGGCAGATTAGTAGAGAATAGTCATTTTATACTTTAAAGAACTACTTGCATAAACCAGAATTTAAATGTGAAATTCGTTTTTTCAAAATGCAAAATGTTATAAAAATGTCCTGCTTAAAAAAAAGGACCCAAAAAGGAATGGAAAGATATTTTAGAAGTCATCTACTTCAAATTCTTCCAAACGCAAGGATCTCCTCCTATGCCCAAACACTAAAGACTATCAGTTTACTTCCTTGAAGGTAGGCTAAATTCTGCTTGACAGTTCTGGAAGTCATTTCTGTGTCTCTGTAATTCCAGCCTTTGGTGAAGGGAACCTTAAAGTAGCATAGTGCATGTTTACTCTACCTCTGTATGCTATTCATTTACTCATGCATTTATTCATTCACCCACATGTAGCTAATAGCCAACATTTCTATCAGATCCTGAATTTAGAAAATGATATTAAAAATCTCTGCCCCTGAAAAGCGAGCAAGTTAAATAGTCAGCAAAAATGATCAATGTGGACTTCTGGCCAAGATGGAGGCATAGGTAGGCATGCTGCATCTCTCTCCGTGACTAAAAAGGAGTACAACTACCTCAAAACTGGAGATAACCAGAAGTTTCAGAAAATTGAGCCACACAAAGTCCAATAAACAAAGTTACAAAGAAGAAATACTCATTCACACAGGTAGGATGGGTGGAGCTGGGGCAGAGAGAAAGCGGTATGGTGGCAGTGGCAGTAGTGGCAGTGGCAGGACATTAGAAAGTGCAGTAACACATTTAAAAATGATAGGGAGAGACCTCCAGCCAAGATGGAGGCCTAGACTAACACACTCTGTCTCCTGCCACAACTAAGAAAGAATACAACTACCGCAAAACCAGAAATAACCAGAAGTTCCAGAAAATAAATGAAAGTCCAATGTATAAAGTTATAAAGAAGTGGTGCTCGTCCAGATGGGTAGGAGGGGTGAAGCTGAGATGTAGATGTCAAGCTGTGCTGGTGGCAGCAGCAGCAGCGATTGTGGCGGGACGGTGGTAAGCACAGACACCAGTATTTAAGGGGAGGCAAGAAGCGCCTGGGAAGCACTCCCGGCTGCAGAAAAGACCCATCAGCTTGCAATTCCAACACTGGGGAAGGCAGACCCCCATTGCCTTGAACTGTGAGGCCCGGATGGGATGGGGACAAAGGAGGAGTCTCCTGGTCTCTCAGCAGAGAGTGAATGGCAGGAATTCATCTTGGACCCCCACCCCCACACAAAATGCCATTGCATGGTGAGAAAGGTTGCTTGGTTGTGATGAATGCATGGGGCTCCACCCCCTATAGTGTAGGAGGTGTGACAGCTCTGCCCAGGATACAAAGGTAAACACAAAACTATCAGGATGGCACAGATCATGATAGAGATCTCAATCATGGAGCTGACCAGACAGCAAATATATAATCTAATGGTTCAGCAGACAGAAAATCTTTCTGAGGCACAGTTCAGAGCTTTGGTTATACCAATGCTTACAGACCTAACAGCATATCTTAAACAAGACAGGGAAGGAATGAAGGCTAGCCCTGTTGAAATGAATGAACTCATAGGAAACTAGTGGTGAGGGAAAGAAAACCAGGGAACAAACCAACATAGGGAAGGAACAAACAGTTAACCAGTGCAGAAAGAGGAAACAAAAAGTGAGGAAAATGAGGAGAGGCTCAGAAACATACGGGACAGCCATAAGCAGGCCAACATCTGAATCATAAGGTTGCCAGAAGGTGAAGAAGAACAAATAGAAATTAAAAATTATGTAAAAAAATAATGAAGCAGAACTTCCTTAACTTGGGGAAGGAAATGGACTTACAGGTCCAGGAAGCACAGAGAGTTCCAAAAAAACTGGACCCAGAGAGAACCACACCAAGACACGTTATAATCAAAATGTCGAAAATTAAAGGTAAAGAGAGAATCTTAAAAGCAGCAAGAGAGAAAAAGAGAATTACATACAAAGGGGTCCCAATAATATTATCAGCTGATTTCTCAAAAGAAACTCTGCAGGCAAGAAGGGACTGGCAAGAAATATTTAACGTAATGAAAAGCAAATACCTACAACCATAATTACTCTATCCAGAAAAGCTGTCATTCAGAATAGAAGGGCAGAGAAAGTGCTTCCAGGACAAAGTAAAACTGAAGGAGTTCATCAGATCCAAACCACTGTTATATGAGATGTCAAAGGGACTTGTTTAGAAGAAAGAGGATCAAAACTATGAACATTAAAGTGAAAACTGTATTACAACAACCAACAACAGAAGCTAGGGGACTGAAACAAGGCAAACTAAGTAGGCAACAAGAGTGGGAAAAGAATTATAGGTATGGGGAACATTATGGGTGTAGGTGAGCAGGGAAGGGGAATGGGGGAAAGGGGGAGAGATGGTACAGGAATTAAGAAGCACAGTAGGAGGAAGTGGAATAGACAGGAGGATGTTGAGAAGAACCAGTGGGCATGGACTATGGAGGGGCAACTGGAGGAGGGGGGTCACTGGGTAGAGGGGGAACAAAGGGAAAAGAAATTGGGACAACTGTAACAGCATAATCAATAAAACATATTTTTAAAAGGTAGGGAGAGTCATCTGGGAGCACTCTCAGCAGCAGATCAGACCACATAGCTCATGGCTCCAGCGCTGAGGAAAATAAAACCACATTGCTTCTGACTGTGAAAACCAGTGGGGGTTGGGGTGGAGGAAAAACTGCCAGTTTCTCAGCACAGTCTGTTTTTTTAGAGGGCCCAACAGTCCTAGAATATCCAGAGACATACCCACTCTGAGAACTGTGGCTAGAGCAACAGCTAGAGAGGTGCCAGTCCCATACAGGAAGTGAGAGAAGTGCCTAGAAAGGGGGACAGTGCTGAGAAAGCAGAATTGTTTCCTCTCAGACCCCTCCCTCACATACAGCATCACAATGTAACAGGTATGACAACTCTACGTAAGATACAGAGGCAAACACAGGAGCCTGTCAAGTTGAGAAGTCAGAGAAGTATGGCCCAAAAGAGGGAATATATCAAGGAGGACCAAGCGACAAGGAGATAGCCAACCTAACAGGCACAGAGTTCAAAACACTGGTGATAAAGTTGCTCATAGGCCTGACAGATATGCTTAAGTATGGCCAATGCATTAGGAAGAAGCAAAGGGTAAGCAAAGTGAAATGAAGAAAAATCTACACAAAATCAATGGTGAAGGGACAAAAACTGGGGTTCAAATCAATGATTTGGAACATAAGGAAGAAAAAAACAGTCAACCAGTACAGAATGAGGAAACAAGAATTGAAAAAAATGAGGAGAGGCTTAAGAACCTCTGGGACACCTTTAAATGTGTCAACACCCGAATCATAGGGGTGCCAGAAGAAGAAGAGGAAAAGCAAGAAATTGAAAACTTATGTGAAAAAAGAATGAAAGAAAACTTCCCTAATTTGTCTAAGGAAATAGACATACTAGTCCAGGAAACACAGAGAGTCCCAAACAAACTAGGCCCAAAGAGGACCCCACCAAGACACATCATAATTAAAATGCCAAAGTTTCAAGATAAAGAGAGAACCTTAAAAGCAGCAAGAGAAAAGCAGAGTTACTTATAAAGGGGTGCCTATAAGACTGTCCGCTGGTTTCTCAAAAGAAACTTTGCAGGCCAGGAAGAACTGGAAAGAAGTATCCAATGTGATGAAAAGCAAGGACCTACAACCAAGATTTTTCTATTCAGCAAAATTATCATTTAGAATGGAAGGGCAGATAAGTGCTTCACAGACAAGGTAAAACTAAAAGAGTTTATCATCATCACCAAGCCAATATCAAAAATCTTTCCTTCTGTGTTTTCCTCCAGGAATAATACTGTTTTAGGTCTTACATTTAAGTTTTAATTAACTTTGAGTTGGTTTTTCTTTATGGTATAAGAAAAAGGTCCCGTTTCATTACTTTGCATGTGGCTATCTAATTTTCTCAGTACCATTTTTTGAAGAGACTATTCTTTCCCCATTTAGCATGCCTGGTAGCTTTGTTGAAATTAGTTGACTGTATATGTATGGCTTTATTTTTGGGCTTTACAGTCTGTACCATTGGTATATTTTTCTGTCTTTGTGCCAGTATAATATTTTTTGAATCTGTAGCTTTGCAATATATTTTAAAATAAGAAGTGTGATATCTTTGCTTTGTTATTTGTTTTCAAGTTTATTTTGATTTTCAGAATCTTATGTATTTCATATGATTGAGATCAGTGTAATAGTATAAATTACTTGAAATTATTCTGGACTGAAGATTTGTCTTTTATCCCTCATTTATTTATTTATTCAATAATTTATTTTGGTCAGTGTGAACTTATGTTTTATATATTTCTATATTTCTATAAATATGAACTTACGTTCATATTTATCTTACAATTTCAGGTATAATCCAATACTACTTTACTTATTTTGATGATATTATTTATTTTTAGAAAGAGGGGAAGGGAGGGAGAGTGGGAAAGAAACATTTATGAGCAAGAGAAAGAATCGGTTGCCTCTAGCTTGCCCCCAGCTGGAGACCTGGCCTGAAGCCCAAGCATGTGCCCTGAGTGGGAATCAAACAAGTGACCTTTCAGCTCTCAGGCCACACCAACCAGGGCATGTTTTAGTTATTTTCTTTCTCAAATTGTTTCAGTATGGCTACTGCCAAAAGAACGCTGCAGCTTCTGTGTCCCATAGACATATTCTCATCATTGTGTTTATTTGTTTTGTGTTGTGTTTGTATCTTCTTTATTTTCTGCCCCTACATGAAGCTCAAAAGCACCAGGCTTAGTTTTTATATTTCTTGCCCTAGACCTGGAATCAGCAATTTATCCCAACATCCCTGGTTCCCTTTGTTGGAAACCAAGAAGACCTGGGCACTAGATGTGCTTGTTGTACGATGTCAAGTTATTACAACATAAAATTTCTCATTTTAACAGCTTTCATACCTACAAAAGTTGAGCATAGATATAAACTAAATTTATACTCCTATATTCAAATTTCTCTTCAATAATGTTAACCACAAGTTTTCCAAAAGACTGAACAGTAAGTTGCTCACTAATATTACCATAAAAGAAACATAAATATAGCAAATAAATGTAATATTATTATTAACATTATTACTAATAAGTTTAGTGAGAAACATTCTATACCATTAAAAATAGAAAAAATATTTTAAATATTTGAAAACATTTTATTTCAACATTTTTATTTCTGTTTATAATTTCATTTATAATATGCAAAAGTATATTATTATAATTATAGCTCTTTGGGTGTTATAAATAAATGTTTAGATATTAACCTTTTATGCTAATTTTTATACATTAAGATTTATGGTACATAATTTTGTGATTCCCTAAAATTTTTTCACTCCTTCCTATGGAGCTATTGCTAACAGTATTATTTCAGCTATATACTAAATAGAAATGTTTCAAACTATAATGGGAGTAAGAATCTACTGAAGTGCTTGTCAAAAAAATGCAGATTCTGATTTAGTACGTGTGTATTTTCTATTGTTTTTATATTTAATTTCCTTTTTTTGTCTAGGATTTTACAGGTATTCTTCTAGTTTTAGTTTGTTTCCCACTTGTGCTTACCATTTGTTCATACAATTGTACATATTTTCTACCAGTGTGTTTATGTTAATTATAATTATTTTAAGCTCCCTATATGGTAGTTCTAACAATTGGGCCATGTTTAAATCTGGATCTAGGTTTTCTGTTCAGACTAATACACAGTAGTCCCTGAGTCCCTAGAGCTCTGTAATTGGGTTTTCTCAGTTTCCCTTACTGGTAGGAGTTATCAAAATTCAAAACTGATTCTGTTTCATGTCATATTTATTTGTATTTCTTGATTTTGATTTTTTCAATCCAAATCTATAGAGAAAAATTATGGAAATTTTATAATATTTAAAAACCCATCTTTAGTATATTCTTTTTTAAAGCACACCTAAATTGAATTATTGTATTCATGGTTCTGAAAACCATTTAAGTGGGAAATTCATCCAAGTGGCCCCCCTCAATGGATTAGGGCAACCAAATCCTGATCTGTTCTCTTGCTCAAGAAAACAAATCAATCATTTCTCATAACACTAGGTAGGTTGTCTAGTTCTGTTTTTTTTTTCCCCCATGAACTGTGTTATTCTGTGTAAGGCTTGTGTTATTAAAAATGAGCCTGAAGATAGTGTTAACATTCAGATCTTTTGAACATGTCTGGAGGATAAAAAAATGGATTGCAAAAATTTAAAATTCACTACCACCTTTAATTAGGCCAGTTTAACCTTGCAGGCTCAACAAATGAGCCTAGCTACATCAAGCAGAGTTTTTGTTAGTGCCTCTATCATCCCAGATATTAATTGAAGGACTGTACACAGACTGAGAATTGATGAGCCATGTGACGTGGGTGTGCTTGAGGTTCCAGAGAAACTACGACATCTTTTAACAAAGAGAAAATGCATGAAGGTTATAGGGGATTTTTCTAGTCTCTTGGAGGAATTTATTATAGATATAATTAGCCTTTTTTTTTTTTTTTGGCTTATTAGTCAATTATGGCTTTGAGAGCTAAATTACCTGACAAAAAAAAATGTTAGATCTTGTTAAGGAAATCATTCAGTGTAAATTATATTGCCTTGCATTTGATTATTATTCTTATTTTCTCTGACTAAAAATTATTTCTATGTTAAAGTTGAGTGGAAAGGAAATCTTATAGCCTGGGTGTAATATTAGGTATTTGCTAAAACTTCTGTTTTGTAGGTGGAGATTACACTTCCTCAGCAGCATTTAGAAACACACTGATTTATTGCTAGTTCAAAAAAATGTTTGAAACATTCTAACTTAATCACATAATGTTAAGTGTCCCTGCACTGGTGTTAACAAAAGTACCACAAAGTTACATTAGGAAGAGACATTAGGGCACATTCAAAATTCTTCTCTAGCTGGAATTACTTTATAATTGACACAGTACTTTTTTCAGGCATTTCATCAAAATTGAAAAGTACATTACTGATTATGAAACTTCCTGTGACTTTGCAAAAATTAGAAGTAAAAGTCTTATTAATTCAATTATCAGTGTTTCAGAAGTTGTAGAAATTAAATAAGCATTAAAATGAGGTTTAAACTCATACTATCTATAAAGTGTTTGCTAATGCATGTTGTAATAATAATTAATCTACTTAAGAAGATACCCTATTTATTCATAAAATAAAAATTTTTTAAAAACAATGTGTATATTTGTTGATTGTTTTTATCTGTTTTTTATGGCATATTTTAAAAAACTCATGGATGTAATAATTTTCAAAACCAATTTTGGAGACAATTGATAATTTAGTATCATGAAGCTGCATTTTTTTCCCCTTTGAAATATACTATATTTTAGCTTTCCTACAATGTAGATTATTCTTCTAAATTAGTCACAATAACTGAGTTTCATCTAATTAATTTTGTGTTAAATATGAGTGCTTCGTAAGAATACATAGTTGCCTACTGCCCCATGACTACATGCAACATTATTAAAATTAACTGTTATAGAGTCTTTTTAAATTTTTTTTGTGTCTCCTGCAATTGCTTAGTATTCTGATCATATATACTCTGACTGGGATTTCCCTGGTCTTCATCATAACAGATTCAAGGAGTTAGGAAGCAGAGGTGATGGTATTCATTGGTTTATCATGCTTCATGTTTCTACAGTAACATTCAACTACACTGGTATTTCTGGCCTCTCTTCCCATTCAGTTAATTATGTAGTCGGTAAATGTGGTTAAGATTCTCCCTATATTTTCTCTCTCTCTTATTTTTAGAAATAGAACATAAAATTTATTTCAAGCATCAATATGTTTTAACTAAAAGACTATATTTACCATTTTTTATTACAGCAGTTGTGGTCATGTGACTAACTTTTCACTGATAAAATGGGAAGAGTTGTGTTAAGAAGTTTCCTTATAAGGGAGAGTGAGTTATTTTCTTTCTCTTCTTTCTTTTTTCTCTCTTCCTTCCTTTCTTCCTTCCTTTCTTCCTTCCTTCCTTCCTTCTTTCCTTCCTTCCTTCCTTCTTTCTTTGCTGATGGCTGAATGTAGGTAAGATGGAGGTCCTACTGTGAAACATATTTAAGATGCTCATGACTTCTTCAGGATGGCAGAACAGCAAGTTAAACAGAGCAACAGTACTCATGGAACACTTTCTTACAAAATACTATGATGTAGGGACCTATCGTATTTAGCAATTGTCACTTTGTATTTTTCTGTGACAAGCAGCCAAGCATAAACTAAATGATTATATGACATCAGGAGAAGTTGCATAGGATGCTTGGCTCAGTACTTTTATTCTCTCTCCTACATCTGTAGATTTGCCTGCCTACATAATGGTTGTATTTGGGACTGATTGTTCAAGGATAGTTTGCAGAAGTCAGTTGGTTTGGAACCAGGAGTGACTCCAATTATATATACATCATAGGATTAGAAAACTCATTTGACTGCAGGTCTAAAAGCAACTTATGAAAACAGCTTCATCATTATTAAAGTTCATATTTTTATCTCCATCTGTCTAACTCATATATTAGCTGTGTTGTTATTGATATAGTGGTCATTGAGAATTAATGAAAATAATCATATAGCTACATATAGCAGTGTTCAATAACTGACTCTCCATGAAAATAACATCATTTTTAATGTTTGCTTATTTTAGTAGTTAAAATGCTCTCCTCAGGGTCAATTTCAAGCTATAAATGTGTCATCACTGAACACAGCTGGATGGACAGGTGCAGTAGCGTACCATTGTGTAGTACTACTGCCATACAGATACAAGATATGTAAGTAACCTCAAGAATTTATTTAAGAGAGGAGAGGAAGATGGCCGCGGAGTAGGGACAGTGTTCTCAGCTCGCTCCTGTTAAGGAGACAATCCAGGAGGAACAAATGCGGAGAGGAGTGAGTGACTGAGTGAGTGTGGATATCTGATAACGTAAATGGGGAGGAGATCGTGGGAGCAGCGTGGAGGGGGGTGGAGGGGTTTATCACAAACTGCAGGCTGAGTCATTCCGAGACTCCGTGCATTTGCAGTATCAAGCCAGAGAGCTCACTAGCCGGGAGTGAATTCTTGTAGGGAGTTAGGGAGAGGATTTGTCCGAAAAAGCCAGAGGAGGGAGAGAACAGTGAACAACCAGGACTGGGAGAAACTGTGATCTGAGACTAGAGAGAAACATCCTCGGCTGCAACCTCCGACTGAAAGCTTGGCACTCCGGTAGAGCCCAGCACTAGCGCTAGGGCCCTACAGAACAAAGGAGCAGTTTTGGGGAAAGAAGAACGGCAGCACAGAAAAGCTGCTGCGGAACTCCAGACCGGGGGAGAACTGCATTCTTGAAATCTGTGTTTGCTCTTTAGTCGAGCTAGAATCCCACAGAACAAAAGGCCGGTCTGAGGCTAGGAGGGAAATAGGACACGCAGGGTGTGTAAGTAGGGAAGAGAGCGGAGGCGGAGGTTCTGGAGGGGAGAAGGTTTTAGGGCAGGGAGAAGGGGCCGCAGGGAAGGGCTTCTGCAGAGCTCCAGACTGGCAGAGAGCCCTGGGGTAGGAGAGTGCTGCGCTGACCGACCACACTAGAATCCTACAGAACAAAGGGACAGTGCTGTGGCAGGAAGAAAGATAGAGTGCGCAGGCCGATAGGGAAGCCAGCGGAAGCGTAGCTTGGAATAGAGAAAGTTTTGGGGCAAGGAGAAGAGCCCACGCAGGAAAGCCACTGCAAAGCTCCAGACTAGGGGAGAGGCCCTGGGCAGGAAAGGGCCACTGGGCCCGGCACTTTGACTGACTGTGCCAGAGTCCCGCAGAACAAAAGGACCATCTTGAGAAAGGGAGAGAGATAGGGTGCGCAGGCATATAGACAGGGAAGAGAGCAGAAGCTGTAGCCTGGGAAAGAGACAGGACTGGAGGCAGGGCGGGGATTGCTGGCAGGCACAGGCTGGACCAACAGAGGGGAGGAGTAGCTAGACAAGCCTGAGGAGGGCTGAGGGAGCCACAGGAGGGGACAACTAAACACAGCTCACAGCAGAGCGGTGGTAGGCCCACAAAAAAAAGACTAGCAATCCCAGAATCAAGCAGAACCCTCCCACAGCCAGCCAACCAACCAGAAAAGATTTGAAACTCATGGAATTTTGAATAGGAGCGGACTCAGGAAGGAAGCAAGGAAAAACCAAAAAACAAACAAACCAAAAATACCCAGAGACTGTGCTTAAAAGTTGAATTAAGTTAAAATCCTCATTCTTTTATCTCTCACTCTCTCTCTAACTACCCCTACCATCAGTCCCTTCTTATTCTCTCTCCTTTTCTCCCCTCCTCTTCCCTCCCTTCTCTCCCCTTAGCATGTCTCCCCTTCATCCTATTCTCAGTTAATTTTATAATTTTAAGTTCTCTCCCTTTCTCACCCTCTCCTTTCTCTGCGCTACGCACCTTCAACTTTATTAAATTTCTTTCTTTATTTTGTCCCCCTTCAGTCTACATTCATTTTTCTTTCATTTCTTGTCCTTATTTTCCTTCTCTCCCTATACATATTCTCTCTCTCTCCATATTACACTTTATATTCTAATCTCTTAATATTCAAATTATAATTCTAATCTATCCCCCTCTCCCTTTACTCTCCCATTCTTACCCCTTCTCTTTTTCTACCCCATCCCCTCACTTCTTTCTCTACCTCTTGTATTTTTCTCCTTCATCCTATCTTTTGTCAACTCTTCAATTTCAATCCTCCCCTCCCTAATATCTCCTCTTCCTCCTGATTTCCTTCCCTCCTCTGAGCTCTTTTCCTCCCAAATCCTCTTGCCTTCCTATCTCCTATTCCTCTCTCTCTATATTCACCTTTTCTCTCTATCTTGCAACTTTATATCATGTTTTAATCTCCTAATCTTTTTTATAATATATAATTTAAAAAAGAATTTTAATCCAGTCCCCTCTCTTCTACCTCCCATTCTTCTTTCATTCTCTCTCCTACCCTTCTCTTCTCTACTTTTCTCTCTCCCTTCCTGTCTTGCTATTTTCTACTCTGTATTTTTATTCTTAAAAAATTCTCTCTCAATCCATTTCCTACCTTCTAACCTCCCCAGCCCTCTCTTTCAATTTCTGGCTGTCTGTCTACCTGGATGTCTGTTGTGTCTACCCTACCTCCCACGCTAATCATATAGTATATACCGATTATATAATCCTAATACTATACATTTCCACTTTCTCACTCCACACTGTAACCCTCCCCTCCTTTTCAAACATTCAGTGTGTTAATTGCTCTCTTACATAACCCTGATCCCAATTGCTAATATTAATACTCTATCAACTTCCAGCTCAAAAATTACCCTTCCTTCATTTAAAACAACTCCTTTCTGTTTCTCCTACGAAATAAGAGTCCCAGTATCTCCACAAGTATATTAACACGGGCTCATTTGCAGCCTATAGTGGGATTGTATTTGGGGGAGACATTGGAGGGTGTGGGTTTCTTGCCTGGGTTGTATAATTATGTTTTAGCAGCACCTTCACAAAAGAACTCAAGACAAGGTGGGCAGAGTGACTCTCAATCAACTAACCAGAGAAAAAGATCCACCAAAAAGTAGCTGAAATACAACCAGACAGATTAAAGAAATATCATGAAGGACAACACAGATGGAAATCCAGGAGGGCGGAGGAGTAAGTGGAAGCTAAACTAACCCCTCCCAGGACCAGCCAGTGCTGACTCAGCCCCAGTACAGCAGACAGACCATTCCCCCCCAAGTGGTGTCATACTAAGGGGAAATAAAAGCTCTGCCTACAGGAATTAAGTTGCCACACCCACGGTCCTTAAGACTGACGGCCAACCACAGATTGAGTATAGTAACAACTAAAGAAGAGAGACAAAGGCAGTAGATCACTGGAAGTCTCCAACAGGCTGCCTAGGGCCAGTCTGGTACATGATCTGACGCTACCAGAGGCAGATCCAGGAAGAACTGATCATTCTAAGAAGCACCAACAAACAAAAGGAATCACAAAAATGGGGAGACAGAGAAACAACCCCCCATCAAAAGGAAAGGTAGAATCCCCAGAAAGAGTGCTAAATGAAATAGAGGGGAGCAAAATATCAGTTACGGAATTTAAAACATGGATTATGGAGAAGCTAAATGAGATCAGCGGAAACTACAAAGAACTCCATAAAAACTACAGTGAACTCCAGAAGAACTATAAGGAACTTACTGAGAATTATACCAGCATCAAAAAGGACATGGAAGCTATCAATAAGAGCCAGGAGGAAATGAAGAATATGATCTCTGAATTGAAGAACACAGTAGAAGGAATTAAAAGCAGGCTAGAGGAAGCAGAAGATCGGATCAGTGAGCTGGAGGACAACGTACACAAAAACTCCCAGACAATGCAACAAAATGAAAAAAGACTGAACAAGACTGAAGAGGTTCTAAGACAGCTGCAGGACAACATGAGACGTAACAATATCCATATCATTGGAATTCCAGAAGGAGAAGAAGAAGAGTAAGGGGTAGAAAACCTCTTTGAAAAACTAATGACAGAAAACTTCCCTAACAAGAGGAGAGAAAGAGCCACACAAATCCAGGAGGCACAGAGGGTCCCAATGAAGATGAACCTCAACAGGCCCACCTCAAGACACATCATAATTAAAATGGCAACATTCAAAGACAAAGAGAGAATCCTAAAAGCAGCAAGAGAGAAACAACTAACAACATACAAGGGAGCTCCAATAAGGCTATCATCAGATTTCTCAGCAGAAACACTACAAGCCAGAAGGGAATGGCAAAAAATATTCCAAGCAATGAAAAACAAAGGCCTACAACCAAGAATACTCTACCCAGCAAGGCTCTCATTCAAAATGGAAGGTGAACTAAGGAGTTTCTCAGACAAAGGAAGACTAAAAGAATACATCTCCACCAAACCAGCAATGCAAGAGATGCTAAAGGGTCTGCTCTAAGAAGATAAAGAAACAGAGAGAGACAGAGAAGAACACGAGTACAAAGGGGAAAAATGACAATGAATAAATACTTATCACTAATAACCTTAAACGCAAATGGATTAAATGCTCCAATTAAAAGACATAGGGTAGCTGAATGGATTAGAAAGAATGACCCACATATATGCTGTCTACAAGAGACACACCTTAGAACAAAAGATCTACACAGATTGAAAGTAAAGGGATGGAAAAAAGTATTTCAAGCAAATGGACATGAAAAAAAAAGCCGGGGTAACAATACTTATATCAGACAAAACAGATTTCAAAGCAAAGTCCATAAAAAGAGACAAAGAAGGGCATTTCATAATACTTAAGGGAAAAAATCCATCAAGAAGATATAACCCTTATAAATATATATGCACCCAACTTAGGAGCACCCAAATATATAAGGAAAATTTTGAAAGACTCCAAGAAAGATATAGACAGCAACACACTCATCGTAGGGGACTTTAACACCCCATTGTCAACAATGGACAGATCTTCAAAGCAAAGAAACACCAAAGATATTGAGGCACTGAATAACACTTTTGATCAAATGGACTTAGTCGATATATATAGAAGTTTTCACCCCAAAGAAGCAAAATATACATATTTCTCAAGCGCACATGGAACATTTTCAAAGATAGACCACATGGTAGGACACAAAACAAGCCTCAATAAATTCAAGAAAATTGAAATTATATCAAGCATCTTCTCAGATCACAATGGCTTAAAATTGGAAATCAACCTCAAGGAAAAAACTCAAAAACATTCAAACTCATGGAGAATGAATAACATGCTATTAAATAATGAATGGGTTAACAATGACATCAAGGAAGAAATCAAAAAGTTCCTGGAAACCAAT
Source organism: Furipterus horrens (assembly GCF_987537825.1). Taxonomy (NCBI): domain Eukaryota; kingdom Metazoa; phylum Chordata; class Mammalia; order Chiroptera; family Furipteridae; genus Furipterus; species Furipterus horrens. Next base: position 78,605,832 of record NW_028327179.1, on the reverse strand, counting down.
GATAATGAACACAGAACAACCCAAAACCTATGGGATACAGCGAAAGCAGTCTAAAGAGGAAAGTTCATAGCAATACAAGCCTACCTAAAAAAGCTAGAAGAATCTCTAATAAAAAATTTAACCCTACAGCTACAAGAACTAGAGGAAGAACAACAAGTAAAACCCAGATCAAGTAGAAGGAAGGAAATCATCAAGATCAGAGCAGAATTAAATGACATAGAGTCTAAAGTAACAGTTCAAAAGATCAACAAAAGTAGGAGCTGGTTCTTTGAAAAGATAAACAAAATTGACAAGCCTTTAGCCAGGCTCATCAAGAAAAAAAGAGAGAGAACCCCAATAAATAAAATCAGAAATGAAAGAGGAGAAATCACAACTGATACAACAGAAATACAAAGAATTATAAGAAATTATTACGAACAACTGTATGGCAAGAAATTTGACAACCTCGAGGAAATGGACAGATTCCTGGAAAACTATAGTCTTCCCAAACTGAATCAAGAAGAAGCAGAAAGTCTGAATAGACCAATAACAGCTAGTGAAATTGAAGCAATCAAAACACTCCCAGCACACAAAAGCCCAGGACCGGATGGCTTCACATGTGAATTCTACAAAACATTTAGGAAAGAACTAACTCCTATCCTCCTCAGACTATTCCAAAAGATACAAGAAGAGGGAAGACTCCCAAACTCGTTCTATGAAGCCAGTATAACCCTAATTCCAAAACCAGGTCAAGACACAACAAAGAAAGAAAACTACAGGCCAATATCGCTGAAGAACATAGATGCTAAAATCCTCAACAAAATATTGGCAAACCGGATCCAGCAACACATTAGAAAGATCATACACCACGATCAAGTAGGATTCATCCCAGGGATGCAAGGATGGTTTAATATTTGCCAATCAATAAACGTGATACACCACATAAACAAAATGAAAGACAAAAACCACATGATCATATCAATAGATGCGGAGAAAGCATTTGATAAAGTACAACACCCATTTATGATAAAAACTCTCAGCAAAATGGGAATAGAGGGAGCATACTTCAACATAATAAAGGCCATCTATGAGAAACCTGAAGCCAACATCATACTCAATGGACAAAAACTGAGAGCATTCCCCCTGAGATCAGGAACAAGACAAGGATGTCCGCTCTCTCCACTCCTATTCAACATAGTCTTGGACGTTCTAGCCACAGCAATCAGACAAGAAAGAGAAATAAAAGGCATCCAAATTGGAAAAGAGGAAGTAAAACTGTCATTATTTGCAGATGACATGATAGTGTACATAGAAAATCCTTTAGACTCCACAAAAAAACTACTCAATCTAATAAGTGAATTCGGCAAAATAGCAGGATACAAAGTCAATATTAAGAAATCAAAGGCATTTTTATACACCAAAAATAAAAACTCAGAGATAGAAACTGAAAGAAAAATCCCATTTACCATAGCAACAAGAAAAATAAAATACCTAGGAATAAACTTAACCAAAGAGGTAAAAGACCTGTACACAGAAAACTACATAACATTGAAGAAACAAATTAAAGAAGATACAAATAAATGGAAGCATATACCATGCTCATGGATGGGAAGAATCAACATCATTAAAATCTCCATACTACCCAAAGCAATTTATAGATTCAATTCAATCCCTATTAAAATACCAGCAACATATTTCACAGACCTAGAACAAATACTTCAAAAATTTATATGGAACCAAAAAAAAGCCCGAATAGCCACAGCAATTTTGAGAAAGAACACAGTATGAGCAATCGCAATACCTGATATCAAACTATACTACAAGGCCACGGTAATCAAAACAGTCTGGTACTGGCATAAAAACAGACATATAGGTCAATGGAACAGAATAGAGAGCCCAAAAATAAATCCAGGTTCATATGGTCAACTAATATTTGACAAAGGGGGAAAGAACATAAAATGGAGTGAAAAGAGCCTCTTTAACAAATGGTGTTGGGAGAACTGGACAGGGACAAGCAAAAAAAATGAAACTAGACCACCAACTTACACCATACACCAGAATAAACTCAAAATGGATCAAAGACTTAAATGTAAGCTGTGATACCATAAAAGTCCTAGAGGAAAAAATAGGCAGGAAAATTTCAGATATCCCACGTAGCAACTTTTTCACTGATATATCTCCTAAGGCAAGGGAAATAAAGGAAAGAATAAACAAATGGGACTACATACATCAAACTAAAAAGTTTCTGCTCAGCTAAAGAAAATATCAGCAAGATCCAAAGGAAACCAACCATATGGGAAAATATATTCACCAATGACATCTCAGACAAGGGATTGATCTCCAATATATATAAAGAACTCATACAACTCAACACCAAGAAGACAGACAACCCAATTAATAAATGGACAAAGGACCTGAATAAACACTTCTCCAAAGAAGACATACAGAGGGCCCATAGACATATGAAAGTATGCTCAACATCACTAGCCATCAGAGAGATGCAAATTAAAACCACAATGAGATACCACCTCACACCAGTCAGAATGGCCATCATCAACAAATCAACAAACAACTTGTGCTGGAGAGGATGCGGAGAAACGGGAACCCTGGTGCATTGCTGGTGGGAATGCAGACTGGTGCAGCCACTGTGGAAAACAGTTTGGAATTTCCTAAAAAAACTAAAAATGGAACTGCCTTTTGAACCAGCAATTCCATTGCTAGGATTATATCCAAAAAATCCCGAAACACCAATTCAAAAGAACCTATGCACTCCAATGTTCATAGCAGCACTATTTACAATAGCCAAGTGCTGGAAACAACCTAAATGCCCATCTGTAGATGAGTGGATCAAAAAACTGTGGTACATTTACACAATGGAATTCTATGTAGCGGAAAGAAAGAAGGAACTTCTTCCATTTGCAACAACATGGATGGAACTAGAGAAAATTATGCTTAGTGAAATAAGCCAGGCAACAAAAGAAAAATACCTTATGCTGTCACCTATTACAGGAAACTAATGAACAACACAAACAAATGAGCAAAATTGAACCAGAGGTATGTAAACAAGAAGTAGACTAACAGTAACAAAGAGGGAGGGGGGGAGGAAAAGAAGGGTGTAAGGGGAAGGGTCAAGTAAAAAAAAAATATATATATATATATGAATGACCCACAGACAGGGGCAACTGAGTGGAGACTAAATGTGGGGGAAGGGAGGGACAGGGTGCAGGGAAGCAAGAGGGCTAAAAAAGTGAGACAATTGTAATGGAAAAACAAACAAAAAATTTTTTTTAGTGGGGGAAAAATGAAAATATGAAGAATGGAAATGCCAGTTCAGTGAATATTAGGACAAAGATTTTCCTTCACGTTGTATATTTTTCTCCCTATTTGATCCCTCCAGAGTTTGGCATTCTAAACAAGTAAGTAATGACATAGGTTTCTTTGCATAGATCTAATAAGACCAGTTGTCAATAGAGGTTCCTTTTTTTTTTTTTTTTTTTGACCAAGTCTTTGACTGGAATGTCAAGTCTAAAGGAAACATACTTTGGCACAGATTGTTACCAAAAAGCCCTGAGGAACTGGGAATGACTTTCAAAGGTAATAAAAGCCCGTGAGATAAAAGGCCTGGTACCATGGTTGGTTGTGCGGTCCACAGCAATCTTTCCAGGGAAGGAACGAAGGTTGTTTTCCTGAAAGATGGCTAGAAGGGACCTTAAGGTGCAATGAAAAACCAGAAAGACTTGGAAAAAGCAGGTGTGTACAGGCAAGGATGAATGCCAGATATTTGGCTCAGCTTCTATGCCCTGAAGAACAGACTGAGGGTCACCCCAAATATTCCTTGGGTAAGTTCCAGCAAAGCAGAACTAAAGATCATAAGTGATCATTTGCTGCTCTTGTTATGTTTATGCAAATGAACAGGATAAATTAAAAATGGACTTAATGTAGTCCCTTTAAAGACAAGGAGGGTAACCTTAGGGAGAAAAATTATTATTCAAGGAAAATCACAATGATCAGTAGTAGAGTATAAAATAGGGCAACTAACCATCTTAAAAGTTTCTTCTCATTTAAAATATGGTTTCACTTGAAAATTAAACCATGTCTGTGATATCATCAAAGATATTCAAGTTGCAGGCAAATAGAATTTCAAGTGCCTTGCAACTGGATGTCTTCCCAATAAGACAGTCTTACAGATTTAGAGACTTGTTTGTGGGTTATGTTACATAAATTAACACGTGTTTTCTGCTTTCAAAGGACATAAGCCTATGATCACATTACCTGAGTGATTGTCTGTACGCATAAGCCTCACTTAATCCTCTCTGCAGCGCTGCCTCCTGAGGCTCAACGGTTTGACTGAACTAAATGGCTCGGTTGGGGAAGAATGGGGTGGTCTGTGGGCCTCACTTTAAAACGGGTTTCTCTTTTCTATCCTAATGGCTTGGACAGAAAGGGCCCAGAGGTCTGAGAGGGGGGAAACATAAACTATTTACCTCAGCCCAAACTAAGTATAATGGGCAAAAGGGTTTTGGACAGGTGAGATGTGCCTAGCACACCTTCTTACAAAGAAGCCCCCCCCCTTTTTTTTCCTAATATGGAACATTGAAAAATTAATCCCTGCCTTTTGTCATCTAGTAGTTATGGATTGAATGATGTCTTTTAACCCTTTTCACCAAATCTGTTGCCCCCAGAACACAACAAGGACACCAGCCTGTTAAACCAAGCACGCCGTTGACCAGAGACAGCCAACTGACCTGGAGTCTGCACAATCCTTCCCCATGTGGGAAGGCCACCCTCCCCTCCACACCCCCACTCTTATTAGGGTTTTCTGGACCCAAGGGTAGGTAGGACGACGACCATGTCCAGCTTGAAACAGCTAGAGGAGCACAAGACCTTCGCCCATTATCCTTTACAAGATTACAAAGGGTCCTAATATTTGCGAGGGGGGGGATAGTTAATTTTTACGAACCAGGGGTATGGACTTGGGGGGGATTGCTGGAGGAGGGGTGTGCTCGGTGGAGGGGAGCAAGGGGGAGAAAATTGGAACTGTTGTAACAATATAATCAATAAAAAACATTAAAAAAATTTATTTAATAGAAATATATAGTAAAAATAATCAGCAAATTATTCATATTTATCACGAATTACCTTCACATCTATTACATTTTATTTTAAATTTATATAATTTAATTTTTAATAATAGCTACATGTAATGAGAAAAAACAAAAATTTCTGAAGAATAAAAATTAGCTCTCAGGAATCAATATGCATTGGCTCTCACACACACACCACTCAATTATATATGTGTGTGCATGTGTGTGTGTGTGTGTGTACATATTAAAATATTACTGTTTATGAAAATTCTGTATCTAAATAATGCATTTGAATGTCATGCTTATTATAAAATATTGTATTATTTTAGTAATTAATATTTTGTTTCCATATTGCAAGTTATTTAATACTAGTCAGGAGCTCATTAATCTTATGCACAGGAAACTGTATCAGATTTTATATTTTTCATCTACATGAGCAAAGTGGAATGACTTTCAATAATCCCTCTTGAAGTGTTATGAACCTAGTATTCACTGATTACACTAATAACTTACTAGGGTGACTTCACATATTAGCTCCATGAATAAGGGGTTTCAGGTACGATTAGGAATAAGATTGCAAGTATCAGTCTGTGGTTATTGAAATGCCTGTAATTAAGTTATATTGATTCACATTTTAGTTTTTAGTAAGCAAGTACTATTTATTCAGTTATTTTTATATACCCAACTTTCATATATTGTTCAAAGTTTCCATAATTTGATCACCAAGGAGGTAGAGTTTTTGCTTTTTTGATGAAGGAAGTATAGCTATCCTTTACATTTTGTTAATATTTAATTATAGTGAGGCTTAATTTCCCTATATGTAAGACATGTGAACTATGATACACTGAAGTTACCTCATGAGAATTAATGAGATGACAAGAGAAAAGCAGGTAATAGCTGGTACATACCAATCTCTCCCTCTTTGATCATTCTTATTCTTGCTTGCCTCTTATAGTGCCAAATTTGCAGCCCATTTGTGTTAGATTTCAAGAAAAGAGCTAACTTAAGAAAGAAATTAAGAAGTTGTACATATGTAAATGACACTATGGTGTTGTATCCAAGGAAAACCAAATGTCAGAGGGATGAGGGATTGTGACAGATCATTGGGTCATGACTGAAGAAGGTAAATGACCAAACTGTGAACAAAGTCTCTGCATTTTAGACTCAAGTTTATAAATGCATGAAAAAATCAGGAGCCCAATTTTGTCTGGTTCCAAAGGGGTATATGGTGGCACTGGAGTTTGAAAGCAAGTTGGGGTGGTCAGCTCTGCCACTTTAGGTCATTAAAGAAACAGAAACAGTTTACATCTGACTCTAAGGGAAGACATTGACTATATTCATCAGAAAACATTATTAGACAATTTACACAAATATAAAACAGGAGAAATATAACTCATTGTGACCGAGGGTAGAGAAAAATACTTAATATCAGAATTTGGAAGTTGATGTTTCAAATTATACTCTTGATTCCTTTTAAGGCTTTGTTATGATTGATATCTGTGTTTCTCACAAGATCTTAGATGAAGGCATATGGATTATACATAAATACTTAAAATAATTGAGGTATATACTTATTATTATTATTTTCTTTTTTTGTATGTTTTATTGATTATGCTGTTACAGTTGTCTCAATTTCTTTTCCCTTTGCTTCCCTCCACCCAGCACCCCCTTTCCTCCAGTAGTCCCATCTCCTCTGTCCATATCCATGGGTCATATGTATAAGCTCTTTTCTACATCTCCCTGTCTATTCTACACCCTCCTACTATGCTTCTTAATTCCTGCACCATTCCCCTCCTTCTCCCCGCATCCCCTTCTGAGCTGACACACTCCACATGTTCCCCTTACCTATGATTCTGTTTCCACTCTGGTTGTCTGCTAGTTTTTTTATTTTTTATTTTTTAGCTTTTGTTGTTAATAGTTGTGGTTTTGTTGGCATTTTAATGTTCACAGTTTTTATTTTCTTTTTCTTAAATAAGTCCTCTTACCATTTCATATAATAATGACTTGGTGATGATGAACTCCTTCAGCTTTACCTTGTCTGGGAAGCACTTTCTCTGTCCTTCCATTCTAAATGATAGCTTTACTGGATAGAGTGATCTTGGTTGTAGGTCCTTGCCTCTCACCACTTTGAATATTTCCCACCAGTCCCTTCTTGCCTGCAAAATTTCTTTTGAGAAATCAGCTGACAGTCTTATAAGCACCCCTTTGTAGGTAACTCTCTTTTCTCTTGCTGCTTTTAAGATTCTCTCTTTATCCTTAACCTTTGGCATTTGGATTATGATATGTATTCGTGTGGTCCTCCCTGGGTCTAGTTTGTTTGGAACTCTGTGCTTCCTGGACCCATATGTCCATTTCCTTCCCCAATTAGGGAAGTTTTCCCTCATTATTTTTTCACATAATTTTTCAATTTTTTGCTCTTTCTCTTCTTCTGACACCCTTATGATTCAGATGTTTGCATTTAAAGCTATCCCAGAGGCTTCTAAGCCTCTCTTCATTTTTTAAAAAGTTGTTTTCTCCTTCTGTACTGGTTGACTGTTTATTTCTTCCTTATGTTCCAACTAATCAATTTGAACCCTGGTTGCCTTTCCTTCACCTCTAGTTTCATGTTGCTTTTCCTTCATTTCACTTAATATAGCCTTCATTTCTTCCCTATATTGCTTAATTTTTTTCTATCAAATCTGTGAGCATCTTTATCAACAGAATTTTGAACTCTGCATCTGTTAGGTTGGCTATCTTTTTGTCTCTTAGGTTCACTATCTTCTCATTGCTTAGTTCTGTCACGGGTACCTTTATTTGCCCCTGCTTTTGGGCTGTACTTCTCTGTCTCCTCATCTTGACGCTTTCTGTGTTTGCTTCTGTGTTCTAAGTAGAGCTATTGCACCTGTTACATTGTGAAGGGGTGGAGCCTTAGGTATCCATCAGTGCTGGTGACTGCTTTCACCATGTTGTGGTGCTCTATGTGGGGGAGGGGTCTGAGAGGGAACAATGCCATTTGCTTGGCATTCATCTGTTTTCCAGGCACTCCCCCTACTTCCCATACTAAACAAGCTGCCTCCATTGAGAGACTGGCAGTTTGTTCCTCCATCCCATCCCCCTCTGGCTTTCATAGTCAGAAGCAACATGACTGTATTTTCCCCAGCACTGGAACCGTGCACTGAGCAGTCTGGTCTGGGGCTGGGATAGCTTCCCCGACTTAATCACAGCTTCAATCACTGTGCCACTAGCCACACCACTAGCCATGCCACCTGCCATGCTGCTTGCTGCCGCCACCAAGCACTACCCCCATAGCCACTGCTCTGCACCTAGCTTTCTCCATCCCATTTCCACCCCTCCTACCTTTCTGGCTGAATATTTCTTCTTTATTTCTATGATGAACTTCCCATAGTTTCAATTTTTCTGAATTTTCTGTTTGTTTGTTTTTTTTAGTTTTGAAGTGGATGTAAATTCCTTCTTAGTTGTGATGGAGACACAGCATTTCTATCTATGCCTCCATTATGGCTGGAAGTAGATGATTTCTATATTTATTATTATAATGTTTGGTGATGTAGTTGGTGTGAACAATATTAGTACCATGAAGAGAATGTATTTAATATTTATTCATTTTATTTTAGATGAGTTATTGCCCTATAAATAATTGATTATAAAAAATGGGAAATATTATCAAAGAATTAAATATACCCTCAGAGGATGTTTCCATTCTCCTGGCAGCTCTCTCTCATTGCCAGTGTGTCATTCAAAGCTGCCAGCCAAACTCTCAGTGTTGATAGTTGCTAAGTTGCGAGGGGGCCTTTTTTAGATAATGGAGCTTGAGTTGAGGTGGACGTGCCTCACACACCCTAGGCTCGGTTGGAAGTTGCTCTGTCCAGCAGAGGCTTTATGACCACGGCAGCATAAACTCTTATCTAGGACACTTTATTAGGTCTGATGAAATAACTTTTACCCAGGACATTTTATTATGTCTGGGGGAAGGAAGGTGAATGCCTCTCTAGTGGAGAATAGCAGCTAGACCTTCATCCCTCATGCTTTTTATTGAGAAGGATACCACGGGAGATATAAGATGAACATTCATAAATCAATAGCTTTCAGGTACCTAAGTTACAATAAACAATAACTGATTACAAGTTTCAATACAGCGGGAACAACGAATAGTCTATGCCAGGGTCTATTAAACATTTTGACCCCACATTGGCAGTAGGTACAAGGTTTCAAATACTTCCTGTTAGAGATTGTTTATACTTAATTATAAGATAAAGGAAAGCAGAGCAAGTTCTAAAGCATATTAATATTCTTTGAATCCAATCTCCACAGAAATCCTCTGAATGGTTTTCAGGTATGTACCCTACGCAGCCATTGTTGAGACTTAAAGACAAGCACAGCCAGAGTCCTGGTGGCAGGTTATGCTCAGGCTGGGGCTACAATTCCCTAAACCACAAGGAGCGGTTTCCCACATTGAGTCCAGTTTAAAACCTGTGAAACTAAAAAAAGAATTGAGATCCTTATCGCAGAAGCATATTAGGGAGTGTTTGCTAATTGAAGGCCCTTCATTGGTCTATCTGTGTGTTTAATAGAACATGGTGTTTGTAATTGTCTTATAGAAGAAACTAAGCACAGAGACCTTCACAGCCCCCAAAATACAACTCTAGGTTTAAAGGTTAGGTTTGTAAGCTGATCTCTTCAGCGGCCTTTGTTTAATAATAAGCAAATGACCATCCATAATACTGTTAGCCCTTCTTTCTCTACATAATTAATGAATCGGCAACTGGTACAGAAATATCTCCTGCTTATTTGAGCCTACTGTTGAGTTTTGGTATTAGATGTTACTTCCTTTCTTCTATTTGTGTATAGAAGTGTAGCATCTTTTCTGTGGGCAATTTATTTTTATTTTTAAGTATACTTTATTGATTATGCTACTAGAGTTGTCCCAATTTTTTTCATCTTTGCCCTTGACTGCCCAGTACCTCCCTTCCCTCCAGCAACCCTCCTCCCCCACTTAGATCATGTCCATAGGTCATGCATATAAGTTCTTTAGCTTCTTCATTTACTTTACTATTCTTAATGTTCTTCTGTCTATTTTCTACCTACCAATTATGCTTCTTGATCCCTGAAACTTTTCCCCAATTCTCCCCCTTCCCCCTCCTAGTTGATAACTCTCCATATGATCTCCATATCTATGGTTCTGTTCCTGTTCTAGTTCTTTGAATAGTTTGTTTTTGTTTTTTAGATTCATTTGTTGATAGTTGTGAGTTTGTTGTCATTTTAATGCTCATAGTTTTGATCTTATTCTTTTTTTTAAAGGTGTCCCTTTAACATTTCATATAATAAGGGCTTGGTGATGATGAGTTCCTTTAGCTTTACCTTGTCTGGGAAGCGCTTTATCTGCCCTTCCATTCTAAATGATAGCTTTGCTGGATAGAGTAATCTAGGTTCTAAGTCCTGGCTTTTTATCACTTTGACTACTTCTTACCAGTCCTTTCTAGTCTGCAAAGATTCTTTTGAGAAATCAGCCAGCAGTCTTATGGGAACTCCTTTGTGGAAAACTCATTTTTTTTTCTTACTGCTTTCAAGATTCTCTCTTTATCTTTTACCTTTAACATTTTAATTATGATGTATCTTGGTGTGGTCCTCTTTCAGTCTAGCTTGTTTGGGCACACTGTATTTCTTGGACTTGTATGTCTATTTTCTTTGCCAAATTATGAAAGTTTATCTTCATTATTTTTTCACATAAGTTTTTGATTTATTGCTCTTCTTCTCCTTTTGGCACCCCTATGATTTGCATGCTGGTATGTTTAAAGTTGTCCCAGAGGTTCCTAATCATCTTCTTGTTTTTTGTTGTTGTTGCTGTTGTTGTTGTTGTTTTCTGAATTCTTGCTTCTTTATTCTGTACTGATTAACTTTTTATTTTTTACTTATGTTAAAAATAGTTGATTTGAACCCCAGTTTTGTTCCCTTAACTATTGGTTTCATGTGGATTTTTCTTCATTTCAGTTAGTATAGCCTTCACTTCTTCCCTTATGTGTTTGTCATACTCAATCATTTCTCTGAGAATTGTCATCACCAGTGTTTTGAACTCTGCAGCTGTTAGGTTAGCTGTCTCCTTGTCACTTGGTCCTCCTTCTGGAGCCTTGGTATTCTACCTCTTTTGGACCATACTTCTCTGTCTCCTTCAACTAACAGCCTCCTGTGTTTGCCTCTGTGTCTTAGGTAGAGTTGTTGCACCTGTTATGTTGTAAAGGGTGGAGCCATAGGTATTCAACCAGTTTCATTGTCTTGTGGTGCTGTATGTGTGGGAAGGATCAGAGAGGGAAAAATTATGCTTTCTCAGCACTTTCCCCTTTTCCAGTCACTTCACGTGTTTTCTGAATGCAACTGGCACCCCTCGTACTATTGTCCTGGTGATGGTCCCCAGAATGAGTGGGTTTGTGAATGTTCTAGGACCATGGGGACCCTCTAAATGGACTCTCCTGAGAGATAGGCAGTTTCTTCTGCTGCCCTCATGCCTATTCGTTTTAACAGCTAGAAGCAACGAGGCTTTATTTTCCCAGTGCTGGAACTGTGAACTGAGCAGTCTGACCTGGGACTGGGATCACTCTCCAGGGATCCTTTCTGGCTTTTATAATGTGTGACTGCTCATTCCACCGATCAGTCAGAGTGGCTCATTTGCCACCACTGCCACTCCCACACTGTGTCCTCTCTGCCCCTCCCACATGTCTGGGAGTATTACTTCTTTATATCTTTGTTTGTTAGACTTCGGTGCAGTTCAATTTTCTGCTTGTTCTGGTTGATTTTTGTTTTGAGATAGATGTAATCCTTCTTATGGTTGTGCAAGGAGACATAATGTGTCTACCTATCCCTCCTTCTTAGCCAGAAATCTCAAATATCCATGGACAATTTAAATATGAAAGCAACTAAGAATAAGATGATTAATCATTGTCTTTTAGGTAAGAAAGAAGAAAATAATATTGTAGTAAAATTAAATATTTTGATTACTTTAACATAGGTAAATATGCTAAATAAAATTAAGTACTGAGTTCAAATATCAACACTCACTTTCTCTTGGGCCAGTCACCTAAATTTATTTCTCTTTTTCTTCTTTGGAAGTAAATGAAAAAAAAGCACAAACAAACAAACAATAAATAAACAAACAAAAAACATGGTTATATGAACTTTTTCCATTGCACTTCCTCATTTTTCTTAAATAGACAGATGATCATAAAACACAACTTTTATGAATTACTAAATCTATTTCTACACTTTCTATCATGAGATGTATTGGTAGGACCTTGTCCTGGCACAAGGTACAGAAAATGACAAGGATACCAGGATCTCAGGCATGATTCTTGATCTCTTTGCACCATTCCCAGATCCCTTAAAGTACATAATTCTTAAAGATGATGAAATTTTTGTGGGAGCCGAGCAGAGATAGGGGAGTGGTTGGGGCAGGGGAGAGTAATGTGGGTAAAATTGGGGCGCTTATAATTGAAAAACAGTAAAATAAAATAGAAAAAAAAAACAAGAAAGAAATGTCAGTGTGTCGAAAAAATGTAGCCTGGCTTCACATGAGAATACTTATGTGCTCTGATTATCTACTGCTTTGTAAAAAACTTTTTCTTAAACATAGGTCTTAAAACAGCTACCATGTTTTCACATATTATAGCTTTGTGGGTCAGGAATTTGGAGTCTGCCTCAGCTAGATGATACTTTTTCTCTACTAAGGACACTTGGTAAGATTCAGCCAGTGGATGGGATGGTCTAAAGTGTTCAAGGTGATTTCATGAATATTTCTGCCTCTATGTCTGGAAATGGCTGGTAGGTTGGACACACCTGGAATTGTTAAACAGAGCACCTAAACGCCATAGCCACTCACACAAGGCTGTCTTCACATAGCCAGATAGTTTTAGAGTTTCAAGACTCAAAAAAAAAAAAAAAAAAAAAAAAAAGGATTATACTATACTATGAAACAGGAAGTGGAAGTGGTCTTTTCTTTTGGCTTTTTTGCCTAAAGGATAACACATGCTCTTTTCAGTTGGTTAAATAGTACTGTGTCTTCACAGATTCAACTAGAACTTAATCTCATTTTTCAATAGGAAGAAAGTCAAAAGCTTTGGGGCCATCTTTTATCTGCCACATAGGCATTTCTGGCACTTGTATATCATATGCCTCAAAACAAACATACTTCTTTAAAATATTTACCAAAGGTACCTTTACAAAAAGGAACAGTATTGGTTTCTGTCTGAATAGTCTCAAGCTACTTACTGACAAACATTTCAAATTAGATTGTAAGAATAATGGTTTACATATAACTTTTTATAATTTTAAATTATACCCATTTATAAACCTTTTTGGAATGCTTGATAAACTAATTTTGTTTTTGGCTTTATAATGTGGCTGATCACTTCAATTCTTTTAATTTCAGACTGTTTTTTTCATTTTTTCTGTCTTTTTGTTTTTCACAATTATTCAAAGCCATTATAGTATTAATTAAATGAACAACTTGTTGTAAGTAAAAGGACTTTTTATCTGTGTCCGAATCATCTGAAGGAGGGCTTGTTATATATAACATACAAATGCATCCTAATATTAAGCATTTCTAATAAGTTTCCAGGTGATGCTGATTCTACTAGTTCAGACACCACAACATGGACTAGGTTATTATTTAAGCTTTGACTGTTCTGCCCTAGTTACTCTTCTTGGTACCTAGTTACAACCTCTGGCTCTTCAAATCAATCTTCTGCACTGGCTCTGGAAGGAATTACCCTATCAGTAATATTAGAGTCTAAATATAATAGAAATTTAGAAGGAGTATCCTGAGATATTGAAAGAGTTGATTCATCAATAATTAATAAAATTTTATCTTTCCATTATTATTAATTATAAGTATTCTAATGCCTCTTGAATGATCAAAAAGAGTGAAATTAAGTTAATGGAAACATTTTTTTTCTTTTTTTTTTTTGAAGGTTTATTTTTTAAAGTATATTTTATTGATTATATTGTTACAATATTCCAATTTTTTCCCCTTTGCTCCCCTCCGCCCAGCACCCCCCTTCTCCGACAATCCCCTCCCCAAGTCCATGCCCATGGCTCACCCTTTCATATATTCTTTTTTAAAAAAATAATTAATTAATTAGTTAAATATTTTAACAATTAAAAAAAAATCCCTCCCTCTCAGACTTGAGACCCTTTACAATCTTATAAAGGACAATGGACGAAGGTCTCGAGCTCCTCTAGCTGCTTCAAGCTGAACATGGTCGTCGTCCTACCTACCCTTGGGTCAAGAAATCCCTAATAAGAGTGGGGGTGTGGAGGGGAGGGTGGCCTTCCCACATGGGGAAGGATTGTGCAGACTCCAGGTTGGTTGGCTGTCTCTGGACAACGGCATGCTTGGTTTAACAGGCTGGCATCCTTGTTGTATTCTGGAGGCAACAGGGTTAAAGGACATCATTCAATCCGTAACCGCTAGATGACAAAAGACAGGTATTAATATTTCAATGTCCCACATTAGGGAAAAGAAGGGTTTCTTTGGAGGAAGGTATGCCAGGTACATCTCACCTGTCCAAAACCCTTGTGCCCATTATACTTAGTTTGGACTGAGGGAAATATTTTAGGTATCCCCCCTCTCAGGCCTCTGGGCTCTTTCTGTCCAAGCCATTAGAATAGAAGAGAAACCAGTTTTAAAGTGAAGCCCACAGACCACCCCATTCTTCACCAACCCAGCCACTTAGTTCAGCCAAACCATTGAGTCTCAGGAGGCAGCAATGCAGACAGGATTAAGTGAGGCCTATACGTACAGACAATCACTCAGGTAATGAGATCGTAGGCTTATGCCCTTTGAAAACAGAAAACACATGTTAATTTATGTAACATAACCCCCACACAAGTTTATAGATCTGTAGGATTGTCTTATCAGAAAGACATCCAGTTGCAAGGTATTTGACATTCTTCTTGCCTGTAAATTAAACATCTTTGATAATGCCACAGACATAGTTTAACTTTCAAATGAAAACAAATTTTAAATGAAAAGAAACTTTAAAGACGGTTAGCTGCACTACTTTATAGTCTACCACTGGGCATTGTGATCTTCCTTGAATCTTGATTTTTCTCCCTAAGATTACCCTCCTTGTCATTAAAGGAACTGCATTAAGTTCATTTTTAATTTATCCTGTTCATTTGCATAAACACAACAAGAGCAGCAAATGATCACTTATGATCTTTAGTTCTGCTTTGCTGGAACTTACGCAAGGAACATTTAGGGTGACCTTCAGTCTGCCCTTCAGGGCACGGAAGCTGAGCCACATACCTGGCATTCAGCCTTGCCTGTAAACACCTGTCTTTTCCAGGTCCTTCTGGTTTTCCATTGTGCCTTAAGGTCCCTTCTAGCCATCTTTCAGGAAAACAACCTTCGTTCCTTCCCTGGAAAGATTGCTATGGACCGCTCATCCATCCAAGGTACCAGGCCTTTTATCTCATGGACTTTTATTACCTTTGAAGGTCAGTCCCAGTTGCTCAGGGCTTTTTGGTAACAACCAAAGCCCAAGCATGTCTCCTTTAGGCATGACATTCCAGTCAAAGTCTTAGTCAAAAAAATCGTTATTAACAACTGGTCTTATTAGTTTTATGCAAAGAAACTTAGGTCATTACTTACTTCTTTAGAATGCCAAATTCTGGAGGGATCAGATAGGGAGAAAATATATACAGTGTGAAGGAAAATCCTTGTCCTTCTAATATTCACTGAACTTGCATTTCTATTCTTTTTATTTTTATTTTTTCCCCCCACTAAAAATTTTTCTGTTTGTTTGTTTTTCCATTACAGTTGTCTCACTTTTTTCCCCCTCTTGCTTCTCTGCACCCTGTCCCTCCCTTCTCCCCCATTCAGTCCCCACCCAGTTGTCCATGTCGATGGGTCATTTATACATGTTCTTTGAATAGACCCTTCCCCTTCTTACCACTTCTCTCCCTCCCATCTCCCCCTTTGTTACTGTTAGTTTATTCCTCGTTTACATACCTCTGGTTCTATTTTGCTCATTTGTTTGTGTTGTTCATTAGTTTCCTTTAACAGGTGATATCATAAGGTAATTTTCTTTTGTTGCCTGGCTTATTTCACTAAGCGTAATTCTCTCTAGTTCCAATCATGTTGTTGCAAATGGTAGAAGTTCCTTCTTTCTTTCAGTACTTATTCATTATCATTTTCCCCCTTTGTACTCATGTTCCTCTCTGTCTCTCTCTGTTTCTTCATCTTCTTAAAGCAGACCCTTTATCATCTCTTGCAATACTGGTTTGGTGGAGATGTATTCTTTTAACCTTCTTTTGTCTTGGAAACTCCTTATTTCACCTTCCATTTTGAATGAGAGTCTTGCTGGGTAGAGTATTCTTGGTTGTAGGCCTTTGTTTTTCATTACTTGGAATATATTTTGCCATTCCCTTCTGGCTTGTAGTGTTTCTGCTGAGAAATCTGATGATAGCCTTATTGGAGCTCCCTTGTATGTTGTTAGTTGTTTCTCTCTTGCTGCTTTTAGGATTCTCTCTTTGTCTTTGAATGTTGGCATTTTAATTATGATGTGTCTTGAAGTGGGCCTGTTGGGGTTCATCTTCATTGGGACCCTCTGTGCTTCCTGGACTTGCGTGATTCTTTCTCTCTTCATGTTAGGGAAGTTTTCTGTCATTAGTTTTTCAAAGAGGTTTTCTATTCCTTGCTCTTCTTCTTCTCCTTCTGGAATTCCTATGACACGGATATTATTACATTTCATGTTGTCCTGCAGCTGTCTTAGAGCCTCTTCAGTCTTGTTCAGCCTTTTTTCATTTTGTTGCACTGTCTGTGAGTTTTTGTCTACATTGTCCTCCAGCTCGCTGATCCGATCTTCTGCTTCCTCTAGCCTGCTTTTAATTCCTTCTACTGTGTTCTTCAATTCAGAGATCGTATTCTTCATTTCCTCCTGGCTCTTATTGATAGCTTCCATGTCCTTTTTGATGCTGGTATAATTCTCAGTAAGTTCCTTATAGATCTTCTGGAGTTCACTGTAGTTTTTCTGGAGTTCTTTGTAGTTTCCGCTGAGCTCATTGAGCTTCTCCATAATACATGCTTTCAATTCCATATCTGATAGTTGGCTCCCCTCTATTTCATTTAGCATTCTTTCTGGGGACTCTACCTTTCCTTTCGATGGGGGGTTGTTTCTCTGTCTCCCCATTTTTGTGACTCTTATTGTTTGTTGGTGCTTCTTAGAATGATCTGCACTTCCTGGATCTGCCCCTGGTGGCGTCAGATCCTGTACCAATCTGGGCCTAGGCAGCCTGTTGGAGACTTTCAGGGATCTATTGCCTTTGTCTGGCTTCTTGTTAATCTATTCAATCTGTGATTAGCTGTCAGGCTTAAGGACCATGGGCGTGGCAGCTTAATTCCTGTAGGCAGGGCCTTTGCTTCCCCTCAGGCTGACGCCACTTCGCTGGGAATGGTCTGCCTGCAGTGTGGGGATGAGTCAGCACTGGGACCCTGCCGGCCGCTTCCCCAGCTCTCCCCTCAAAGCCACCACACCAAACTCTCCCCAAGCATTTCCTGTCTTCTCTGTCTTCCCTCTGCTTGTGCCCAGGGTAAGTGGGGGCAAAATATTTTTGTATGTGATCCACTTAAGAGCTCTTTTTCTCCAGCTGTTTCTCTCTGGCTAGCAAGAAACCCTGTGGCTTTTTGTTTTTCTCAGCTGGATACTATTTTACTTTCCACTTTGTTGCTGTAGGCTGGGAAGCCCAGCTGGGGGTTTAGACCTTGCCCTTCTCAGGGGGAATCCCCAGCTGCTGATCTGTTTCTCAGTCCCTTCAGCTGCCACCCGTGTGAGCCCAGCCAGCCTTTCCGCGTCTCCACACTCCCTACCGGTCACGTTGTGATGTAGCGGCCTTTTCTGTCTCTCCGTGGTTATAAGACTTCTCTCCAGCTGGTGTTCGGTTGGTTATTCCAGATGATTTCTCCAAAATTGCGTTGTAAATCCAGACTAGTTCTGGGAGGAAGTTAGTGTAGCTTCCACTTACTCCTCCGCCATCTTGTTTCCGGAAACATTTTTTTTCAAACATTTCTGTAATATATTTTTCCTGGAGTATTTCTGCACTTTGAGGGCACTTTTACTCTTGTTTAGTATTTTAACTCTGTGTCTTAATATTCAACATATCTGCTTACTCACAATTCTATATAGTATTTGTCAGAAAAGGAACTTCTGATATTGTGATACTTAAGGAAAAACATGACAAAATTGAGGGATAAGCCAGTGGAACAGCTGAAGAAAGACAAGTTTCCACAGAAGGTGACCAAAGTCACAGATGGGACCATACTTGGGGTGGTTCAACAAAGAGGCAGAAAAAGGGTGACTAACAATTTGGCAGCTCTGGTGAGATATGAAGACAGACCTGGAGGGTGTTGAGGAAGACTGTGTATGATATTGTTGGCCTTAGAAAGTGTACTAGTCAGAGTTTTCCAGAGAAACAGAACCAGTAGAATATGTATTTATATCCATGCATATTCATATATTGTCAATATATTCTTAAATATTAATATATTTTACTGGTTTTGTTTCCCTGGTGAACCTGATCGACATATGTACAGTTGGGCAGGAAGGACTTGGTACATTTTTCCTCTGCTATTCTATTAAGACTCTCAGTGGATTGGAGGAGGCAGACAGCTTGACTGAGTCCACTGATCCAAGTGCTAATTTCTTCCAGAAACACAGCTAGCAGTAACGTTTAGCCAATATATGGGTACATTGTGATCCAGTGAAGCTGATGCATAACATCAATCATCACAAAGGACTTCAGCTTTTGCTCCAGATGAGATGGAAAGTAAATAGATGGTTTTCAGCAGAGAAGTGACCAACTTTTAGCCTGAAATAAAAGAATACTACATAATGGAGATCTGATTATACAGAGGTGAGAAGTAGACCAAGACCAGCTAAGAAGTTACTGCAATCAATCAGGCAAGAGATGAGGGTTATGCTCCACTTGATAATGATGTGTAATTTTTAATGAATTTTTGTACAGAATTATCTAGTTGTTTATAATTTCTATTATTAATTTTACCTATTTTATATGCATTTTTATTATATTACAGTTATCTTAATTTTTCCCTTTGCCCCCCTCCACCCAGTCCACCACTCCCACCCACAGTCAATCCCATCTCTGTTGTCCATGTCCACGAGTCATTCATACAAGTTCTTTGACTAGTCCCTTCCTTTTCCTTTTTCACCATTCACCCCTCTCATCTCTTCTCTTACAGCTATCAGTTTGTTCCTTGTTTCCATTTAAGTTATAAGTGAGATCATATGGTATTTGTCTTTTGCTGGATGGCTTATTTCACTTAGCATAATGGTCTCCAGGTCCATCCATGCAGTCACAAAAGGTAGGACTTCCTTCTTTTGTTCGGCTGTGTAGTATTCCATTGTGTAAATGTACTCATCTACTGATGGGCACTTGGGCTGTTCCGAATACTTGGCCACACACAGTACTATGTTCATAGTACTGCTATGAACATAGGTGTACATAAGTTCTTTTGAATTGGTGTTTCTGGATTCTTAGGTTACATCCCCAACAGTGGAATCACTGTGTTGTAAGGCAGCTCCATTTTTAATTTTTTGAGAAAATTTAAAACTATTTCCCACAATGGCTACACCAGTCTGCATTCAGACCAGCAGTGCACCAAGATTCCCTTTTCTCCACATTCTTACCATCATAAGTTGCTTGTTTATTTATTAATGCTGGCCATTCTGACAGGTGTGAGGGGATATCTCATGGCAGTTTTAATTTGCATCTCTCTGATGGCTAGTGATGTGGAGCATTTTTTCATGTCTATTCAGGTCCTTTGTCCATTTCTTTTTTTCAGTTGGGTTGTTTTCCTGGTGTTGAGTTTTTTATGTGTTTTGGAGATTGAAACCTTGCCTGATGTATCATTGGCAAATATGTTATCCCATGCAGTAGGTTCCCTTTTCATTTTGATGATGGTTTCTTTAGCCATGCAAAACTGTTTTAATTTGATGCAGTCTCATTTGTTTATTTTCTCCTTTATTTCCTTTTCCCTAGAATATATATTGACAAATATATTGCTACATGAGATTTCTGAAATTGTAGTGCCTATGTTTTCAGCTGAGACTTTTGTGGTATCATGACTTATATTTAAGTCCTTTATCCATTTTGAGTTTATTCTGTTGTGTCATGTAAGTTGCTCATCTATTTTTATTTATTTATTTATTTTGCATGTACCAGTCCTATTCTGCCAATACAATTTATTGAAAATACTGTTTTACTCCATTGTGTGCTCATGTCCTCTTTGTCAAATGTTAATTGAACACAAAGACATGGCTTTATTTCTGGGCTCTCTATTCTGTTTCATTGATCTATGTATTTGTTCTTATGCCAATACCATACTATCTTGATTACAGTGGCCTTGTAGTATAGTTTCATATCAGGTATTGTGAGCCTTTCAACTTTGTTCTATCTCAGAATTGCTGAGGCTATGCAAGGTCTTTTTTGGTTCCATATAAACTCTTGAAATATTTATTCTAGATCTGTGAAATATGCCACTGATATTTTAATAGGAATTGCAGTGAATCTATAGATTGCTTTGGGTAGCATGGGCATTTTAATGATATTAATTCTTCTAATCCATGAACACAGTATATGCTTCCATTTATTTGTATCTTCCTTAATTTCTTTCTTCAGTGTTCTTTAGTTTTTTTGAGTACAAGTCTTTTACATCCTTGGTTAAATTTATTCCTAGGTACTTGATTTTTCTTGTTGCTATAGTAAATGGGATTTTTTTCTTAGTTTCCCTTTCTGATAATTCATTGTTGATCTGCAAGAATGCCATTGATTTTGAATGTTGGCCTTGTATACTGCTACTTTGCTGAATTCACTTATGAAGTTGAGTAGTTTTTTTGGTGGAGACTATAGGGTTTTCTACTTACACTATCATTTTGTTTGAGAATAATTACAGTTTTACTTCTTCCTTTCCAATCTGGATGCCTTTTATTTTTCTTGTCCAATTGCTGTGGCTAGAACTTCCAATACTATGTTGAATAAGAGTGGTGATAGCATGTGCACCCCTGTCTAGACCATGATCTTAAGGGACATACTTTTAGTTTTTGCCCATTGTGTATGATTTTGGAAGTAGATTTCTCATATATGGCCTTTATTATGTTATAGTATTCTCCCTCTATTCCCACATTGTTGAATGTTATAATAAATGGATGCTGGATTTTATCAAATGTTTTTTCAACATCTATTGATATGATCATATAATTTTTGTCTTTCATTTTTTACATTTGGTATATATTACATTTTTTTTTTGATTTGAGAATGTTATACCATCCTTTTATCCCTGAGATAAACCTCACTTGATTGTTATATATAATGTGCTTATCTGGACTATCAATATTTTGTTGATAATTTTAGTATTTATGTTCATCAGAGATATAATTTTCTTTCTTTTTTTGTGTCTTTACCTGGTTTTGGAATTAGGATAATGCTGGCCTCATAAGAGGAGCTGAGGAAGTTTCCTTCTTGAATTTTTTGAAATAGCTTGAAAAGGAAGGGTTTTTTCATTCTCTGAATATTTGGTAAAATTTATCTGTAAATCCACCTGGGCAGGGCTTTTGTGTGCCAGGGGTTTTTTGACGATTGCTTCTTTGGGTGAAATGTTCTATTAATATTAACTATGTCCATTTGATCTAGGCTAGGCTGTTGTTCAATGCCACAATATCCTTGTTGATTCTTTATTTGGAAGATCTATCCATTTTGACAGGGGATGTTAAAAATCCCCTACTATGACTGTATTGCTGTTGATCTCCTTAAAGTCCTACAAGATTTTTCTTACATATTTAGGTGCTTCTATGTTGGGTGCATACATGTTTTCAGGTGTTAAATCCTCTTGTTGGACAACTCCCTTAAGTGTCCTGTAGTGATCGCCTTTGTCTCTTGTGATGGCCTTACTTTGAAGTCTATTTTGTCTGATATAAGTATTGCTACCCCAGCTTTGTTATTTCATGTCTAGTTGCTTGAAATATTTTTATCCATCCATTCGGTTTCAGCTTGTGTAGATCTTTTATTCTGAGGTGGGTCTCTTGTGGACAGCATATATGTAGACTGTGTTTTCTTATCCACTCAGTTACCCTATGCTTTTTGATTGGAGCACTAAATCCATTTACATTTAAGGTTATTATTGATAGGTATTTGTTCATTGCCATTTTTTCCTTTTGTACCTGTGTTCCTCTCTGTCTCTCTCTATCTTTTCTTCTTCTTAAAGCAGTCCCTTTAACATCTCTTGCAGTGCTGGCTTAGAGGGGATGTACTCTTTTATCCTTCTTTTATCTGGGAAGCTCTTTATTTCACCTCCCATTTTAAATGAAAACCTTGCTGGATGGAGTAGTCTTGGTTGCCAGTACTTGCTTTATATTACTTGTATGTAATATTTCATGCCAATCTCTTTGGTGTGTACTGTTTCTGTTGATAATTCAGCTGGAAACTTTATCCTGGCTCCCTTATATGTTACTAGCTGTTTTTCCCCCTGCCACTTTTATAGCTTTTTTGTCTTTAAATTTTGCCATTTTAATTATGATGTTTCTCAAAGTGGGCATTTTTGGGTTCCTCTTGATTGGAACCCTCTGTGCTTCCTAAATGTCTATGACCCTTTCCATCACTAAGTTAGGGACATTTTCTGCCATTTTTTCAAATAGGTTTTCTATTCCTCAATCCTTTTTTTTTCTTCTCCTTCTGGTATTCCTATGATGTGAATGTTGTTATGTTTGATGTTGTCCTTAAGCTAACTTAAAATATCTTCACTCTTTTTGAATCTTTTCTTTTCTTTTTCATTTTGTTGCTCTGACTGGTTTTATTTTTCCTTACCTTGTGTTCCATCTCAATGATATGGTTTCTGCTACATCTAGCCTGCTTCTAATTCCTTCTAGTATACTCTTCATTTCAGATATTGTATTCTTCATTTCCTCTTGGTTCTTATTCATGGTTTCTATGTCCTTTTTCCAGGCTGCTATAGTTCTCAATAAGTTCCTTGTAGCTCCCGTAAAATTCCCAGGGTTGTCACTGAGTTCATAGAGCATTCTTATAATCATTATTTTGAACTCTAGGCCCAATAGATTGCTTGCATCAATTTCACTAAGCTCTTTTTCTGGGAATTCTTCCTTTCTTTTAATTTTTTTTTTTTTTTTTTTTTGGTTTCCTCACTTTTGGTGACTCTTTTTGTATGTTTCTGCATTTCTGATTGCTCTGTTTTGACTGCCTGTATTTGTGGGGTGGTCTTCTATGGTAGGAGTTCTGTGGGGCTCTGTGGTGTAATCTCTTTGATCTCTTGATATGAATACTCTATAGGTGCCCTTTTTTAGTTTATGGGGGGTTTTGTGTTGTACTTGGACTTTGATTATTGATGGCTCATGTGCTGGTGTGTTCTCCCTTTTAGCTGGCTGACTGAGAGTCACAACACAGACCATATCTTTTATGCTGTTGTACAAATGCTAGTAGAACAAAATGCTCCCCAACCACATCATTAATGCCAACAACAAATGAGAAAAGATTAACAAAGGTGGAAGGACATTAATAATATTATATAATTTGAAAAAAGAATAGGTGGAAGAACATTGATAATATTATATAATTTGAAAAAAAATATGAGATAATTAAAGAAAGAAAAAATAATTTTGAGAGGGAAAAGGGAGGAAGCATGATAAGAGTAGGGAATAGAAACAAGGTGAAGAAGGAGAGAAAATGAAACGTAAAACATAAGTAAAAAAGGGAAGGGTAGGACTTCTGACCAAGATGGAGGCTTAGACTGACACACTCGGTCTCCTTCTACAACTAGAAAGGAATACAACTACCTCAAAATGAAAGATAACTAGAAATTCCAGAAAATAAAACTACATGGAAGCCCAACATATGAAGTTATAAACCAGCGGCGCTCGTTGGGCAGGTAGGAAGAGCGAAAGTGGGCGGTGCTGTTTGCAGTAGCACCAGGGACAGTGGCAGGGAGAGCAATCCAGGCTGCAGTCGAGCCCCGGCACCTCGCTACCCCAATGCTGGGAAAGGCAGCTCCTACATTGCCTCGGACGGTGAGGCCCAGAGGGCAGGAGGATGGATCACGGTCTCCCAGTGGAGAATAATGGCAGGAATTCATCTTGGGCCCCTGCCCACACACAAAGCACCACGGCACCGCGAAAAACATTGCAGATTGCCACTGGTGTCCGGATAGTGACGAAAAAATGCCACAGTGCTGCTAAAAAGATAGGGGATCTCCGCTGGTCGCCAGGTTGTGATGAGTACATGAGCTCTGACCCCTATAGCCTGTCCAAGAAGCAAAGTAAAACACAAATCTGTCAAAATGAGGCAGACAGCTATAGAAATCCCGGTGATGCAGCTCTCCAGACAGCAGATGAAGAATCTGACAGACGAACAAATAAAAAACCTTTCAGAGGCTCAATTCAGACTTATAACCATAAGGCAGCTTACAGAATTAGCAAAAGATTTGGAAGAAGATGAGAAAGGTTTGAAAGCCACTCATACTAAAAAGAACAAAAACACATACAGGACAAGTGGTAAAGAAATAAAATCCAGAGATCAAATCAACAAACTGGAACATAGGGAAGGAACAAATAGTCAACCAGTGCAGAGAGAGGAAATAGAAAGCAAGGAAAGTGAGGAGAGGATCAGAAACCTCTGGGAGAGCTATAAGAGATCGAACATACGAATTATAGGATTGCCAGAGGGTGAAGAAGAAGAACTAGAAATTGAAAAATTATGTGAAAAAATAATGAAGCAAAACTTCTTTAACTTGGGGAAGGAAAGAGACTTACAGATTCAGGAAGCACAGAGAATTCCAGAAAAACTGGACCCAGGGAGAAACACTCCAAGACACATTATAATCAAATTGTCAAAAATTAAAGATAAAGAGAGAATCTTAAAAGCAGCAAGAGAGAAGAAAATAAGCATGTACAAAGGGGTCCCAATTAGACTATCAGCTGACTTCTCAAGGGAAACCCTGCAGGCAAGAAGGGACTGGCAAGAAGTATTTAGCATAATGAAAATCCAAAACCTATAGCCATGAATACTCTATCCAGCGAAACTGTCATTCAGAATAGAAAGGCAGAGAAAGTGCTTCCAGGACAAAATAAAACTGTAAGAGTTCATTAGATCCAAACCACTATTATATGAGATGTTAAAGGGACTGGTTTAGAAGAATGAGGATCAAAACTATGAACAGTAAAATGAAAACTGCATCACAAGAACAAACAACAGAAGCTAGGGAATCGAAACAAAGCCAAACTAAATAGGCAATGAGAGTGGAAAAAGAACTATAGGTATGGGGAACATACTGGGGGGAGGACAGCAGGGAGGGGGAAGGAGAAGAGGGAAGGAGATAGTTCAGGAATTAGGAAGCATAGTAGGAGGGAATGGAATAGACAGGAAGAAGTTGAGAAGAACTATGTGCACAACCAATGGACATGGACTAAAAGAGGAGGACAACTGGAGGGAGGGGAGCCTCTGGGTGGAGGGGAGCAGAGGAAGGGAAATTGGGACAACTGTAACAGTATAATCAATAAAACATTTTTTTTAAAAAAGGGAAGGGTGATGGTAGAATTGAGTCAGAAAAGGGAAGAATGTAATATAAGGTTTGAAATAAAATTAATAAAATAGTGAACTAATAAGAACAAAATGAAAGAAAAACCAAGCAGAGTCAATATCAATGACAAATGAGCAAAGATTAATAAAAATGGGAAGAGATTAAGAATATTATCAGAAATAGAAAAGAGAATATGAGATTTCTATAGTAAAGAAAAATAATTTCAAAAAGATAGAGTTAGGAGAAGTAATAACAGTAAGAAATAAAATCCATCTAAGAAAGGGAAAAAATAAAATTCCAAACTTAAATAAGCAAGTGCAGGCAGGAGGAAGGCAAAATGGAGTAAGACAGAGGGAGAGTAATCTATGAAGTTTGAAATAAAAAAATAGTGCACTTATAGGAATAAAATTGAAGAAAAACTGCAATAACCACAATATTCATGCCAAACAAGCAATGATTAACAAAGGTGGAAAGAAAATAAATATATGATAAGAAGGATAAAAAGAATGTATGTGAGCTAGCTAAAAGGAAAGAAAAATGATTTTGAGAGGATAAAGGGAGGAGAAATAATGAGAGTAAACTATAGGAGCAAGGTGTAGAAATGTGGAAAATAAAATTTATAACAAAAAAAACGAAAGGGCAGGAACAAGGCAAAATGGAGTAAGACAAAGGAAGGACCCAATGTGAGATTTGAAATAAAATAAAAATATATAAAAATAAAAGGAATTAAAAAACAATAGTGAATTAGTTGAAATACAATTGAAGGAAAAAAAGAAATGTTAAAAAGTTATGTGTGAGAAAATACATAAATTCGGAAGAAGAACAAAGTGGAATCATCTAAGAAAAAATTATGTTTGCCTTATGTCTTCTCCTTCTGGATTCACCTCTGGATTTTTTTCATCTCAAGGTCCAGGGGTGGGTCATTCAAGTTTAGCAGCACCACATGTACCACCTTCACCTGCTTCTCAAGGGGGCTTTCATTGTGATCACCAGGGTGGGACCCCTGGACCTCCACAGGGGGGCGCTATTCAGTCTTCTGGGAAAATTGTGGGTGTGTTCCCCTGCTCCTTCACCACTCATCTTGGTCTGTTCCAGCTTATTTCCAAAAATGTATAGTTTCTGATGAACTAGCTGTCTGTTTCAAGGGAGGGTCCAATCTATGTAAGAGGGTTAGCTAGTCCCTGCTTGGTGCTGATAGTGGTTCTGTGTGAGAGCCAAGGCAGGGCAGGGCCCTGATTTTCCCTTTTAACACTGAATTTTTACCTCCCTTCCTTGCTGGCCTAAGTGGAATGTGGCCTAGGAACAAGGCCATTTTGTCTCACTGAAAGAAGTACAAAATGAGCCATTTTGGCATTTCTCTTCCTTTTTCCTTTGGATATGCACCCTGAAGCGGGTGCTGCAGAGCTTCCCCACTAGGTGTGGATCTTGCAGTCCTTCAAAGGTTGGTGGCTGGGTATGTCCCTCCCTTCCCAGATGTTTTAACTTTTCTGGGGAAGGGGTTCTGCCTAGCTGAAAATAATCTTAGATGCTCAATCCTTGCCCATATAACTCCCAGCCCACCGCCATCATAGTAGACAAATTCCTGAACTCTCTGTTTTGTGTAGCCCCTGACTTGCTAGCTGCACTGAACTGGGGCCCAGAAATCCCTTTGCCATGCAACTTTCTCATCTCCCTGCCCAGCTATATTCAGCAGGAGCAAACTGCACTTTCAATCTTGCCACTTTGCTGGCAGGGCAGCTGTACACAGGGTCCCTGCTGCACACTTGACCTCCACTTTCAAAAGTCTCTTTGTGGCACCCCCACTACAGCACTGTCTCTGTTTGGTTCTCTGCACACACCACTTCTCCAAAAAGCCAAAAGTCTCTCAGGGGCAGGACTGGCTGCAGCCTGGGTCTGCATGTCTCAGGTGCAGCCCCTGATTGTTTTGGGAGATACAGTCTCTCTCTCTCTCTCTCTCTCTCTCTCTCTCTCTCTCTCTCTCTCTCTCTCTCCTGGTGTTTGGCTGCAGCTGAGGACATACTGCTTGCTGTCTGTGTGTAGCCTGGATCTCCCTGACTTCATATATCCTCCCAGCCTAGGTCTGGGGGCCCCCTGACCTGGCAGGGGAGAGAGCCACAGAGCTGTAATTTCTGACTAGTGTCTCCACTGATGCAGGCACCACACATGGGGTATTTCCCTTTCAACTTATAAAATCTCCTTACCACCCATTGTGGAGGATCTTCTGTACTCCTTGGTTTCCAAAGTTCAAATCAGCAAGATTGTTCAGTTTATTTATTGGAAGATCATCCAAGAATCCAAGTTAAGGGTACGAGCAATTAGACTCAGCTTCCACCTACTTGGTCATCTCCTCTAATAATTTTACCTTTAAATTAAGTCTGTAGATATTTTTCTAAGTTTTCTTTTAGAAAAGTTATACTAGTCTTATATTCTGAAGTGCAGAGATCTCTCTCAACTTTCTTATCTGTTTATTTTTGGTATTTGTGCTATCTCATATAAACAGAATTAACTATATCTTTTTTTTTTTTTATTCTCCCCATCCCCTCCCACCGAATTAACTATATCTTGAAAGTCTGATAGAAATCACCTAAAATATCAGTCCTGGCATTTGCTTCTAAAGGTTTATTATGACTACCATTTCCATTTCTTCAATATCTACTTTTAATAATTTTAGTATACCGTAAGAACTTTTGGCATTTTGTATTTTTTATGAAATTTTGTAATTTTATTTTTAAAATAACTTTTTTAGCTATTCAATTTTTATTCTGTTCTTTATTTGCATCATCCTCCTCTGCCCCCATATGAAACTTGCCTGAGATTTATTTTAATTATCCTCTCTTTCAAAGTCCATCTTTTGTTTTCTTGATTGGTTTTACTCTTTCTTTGCATACTGCCTTGTATTTTATTATTTTATTTTTTCATATTTTTTGATGCTCCTCTATATCATCATTCTGATTGTTGAGTTGAATGTGTAACCTATTTCTTCCCATTTACTTTTTGATAAATATTGTATTTAAACTTTTTCTATTTTTCTAAATAACTAATGTATTCAAAGCTCCATTTCTTCTCTAAATAATGCATAAACTATTTGCATAAACTTGGCTATGTAATTTGTGTATATATGTAATTCATAGATTTTTCTCTTGCATTCAAAATTATCCTTGGATGATTAATAACTTTATTAATTTTTTTAGACCTATGTCATTTTAAGCTATTATTTTGTTATATATTTCTTATGATATTGAGTTTTTTTCTTCCTTTTTTGGGCTCCTATAATTAAGGTGTTAACACTTGTATCTCTATATCTTAAGTTTATTTTATGTTCTCTACTCTATTTTTTTCTGATATTGTGTTCAGGGTAAGTTTCTTGTTCTTTCCTTTTTCTCTAATTTGCTTTGAGGATGTATTTATTGTGCTGTTTAACTCTTCTACTAAATAATTTACTTTTGTTTTTATATATTTTTGTACATAGTGACTCCACTTCATCATTTTCATTTATCTCATATTGTTAATGAGCAAAGCAGGGCTCATTCACGTGGTGCCTTGGTATATGACCCAACAATTGGTGTTGAGAAAAACAGGTCTTTATTTACTATATTACAACCTTGGGGAGAGGGGGCTGGGAGCACTCCAGCTTGGATCCTTGACCTCTCCCAAGACCCAGCACTTTCCTTGCTCCCCAAAAAGCTATAAACCAAAACCAAGACCAATAGTTCCCCACTCCTTATCTGTTAGCTCTCTCTTTCAGGATATGGGGTATGTTGTCATTAGCCTCTGTATAATAGTCCAGAAAAGCATGTGCAGTGTTACACTCAATCATGGTGGAGTTTTGGAAAGGCTCAAGTCCTAAGAGTGTTCTCTCCATATGTCCCGAGTTCCAAGAGTCCAGATAGAATCTGGGACTGCAAGACAGAGTTCTTTGTGGCTTTGGAGTCAGCTGGAGCAGACTTGATCAAAGCAGCAGCATGCCTGCTTTCCTACTAGCCCAAGCCACATGGCTGAAACCTGACTACAAACCACATAGCGGCTTCATCCTTCCCACCACAGACCAGCTTCACTACAAATTACTGTATTTTTCACACTATAAGACACAACTGACCATAAGACGCATCTAGGTTTAGAGGAGGAAAGCAAGAAAAAAAAAAATCTGAACCAAATGGTGTACTAAAATATTTAATAAAATATAACAGAATAATATTTCAACCATATAAAGTGAACAGCAGGCAACAGCTCTATTAAGAACTATCATCACTGTCATTAACAAATGAGGAGAGACTTTAAGATTCAAGTACTCTTCTGTTTTCTGGGAACCCCAGATCAGGTAATACACATCATGGTCTGTGATGCAATATTTGCTCCATAAGACACATAGACATTTCCCCCACATTTTGGTGGCAGGGGAGTGCGTCTTATGGAGCAAAAAATACAGTACATAGCTGCTACTTCACTACAGACAGCATGGCTGAATCCCATTTCAGCTCATGGATCCCTTCTCATGGCTACTCCTCCTCTTCTCTTCTATACTCACTGCATTCACATGGCCTTCTCCCTTGTTGACCAGCTCTCTTACAAAGCTGCCTAGCTGCTACCTCATGGCTGTATTCCTACACACCAGACCTCCTAGCCAACGCCCATCTACACTCTTTCAGACTGTGTGGCTTTTTTTCTTTTATGGTTGCCTGCACTTATAATAATGCTCACCCAGAGCATCATTGTTATGAAAAGTATCTTAAGCCTATCATCCACCCTTTTGCCCTGGGCTGCAGCATAGCTATTATCTATTTACCAACTTGCCATAGATATGCAAAGAATCTTAAAAGGTGTATTATCTCCTTTCCCAATCTCCAAAACCAAGAACTGTGGGGACTTTGGGGACCTCTCTTGCTCTGTTATAATATTTTTTCTTATCCCATTAAATTTAATTGTATCCTTATTTAAATTATAATTCTGTTTGGTCCATCAATTCTGATACTTTTTGCCATACATTGTATCAAAGAAAAATTTCTGTGAACAGTGTTATGCAGGTAAGTAAGATTCTACTCAAGGCTATTACAATAGGGGAGAGAGATTATAAACAGTCTAAACAGAGCTTCACTGAAATGAAAGATGTTAGAAATTCTAAGAGCTTGAATGATAGGGAGATCTTTGGCTTTTGTGTTAGTTAATTGGTTTTACCTAAAGGAAGAGTAACTTTCTGGTATTTTTATGGCAGGGGATAGTTTTGGAACTTGGAACAAGGTATCCTCTGAGGTGAAACTCTTACTCTCCTACAGAAACTGGGAAATTGGAGCACTATTATTATTAATGATTACGTTTCAAAGGGATAGTCCCCAAGTCCTTAAACAAAATACTTAGGGTGTAAACTTGGCAAGAAGTTTTAAAAATATTTACTTCATGGCCCTTGCAGAGAAGCCAAGGTCATTATCAGAATTGAGATAACTAAAATGAAGAGAAAACTGTTTTAGCAATGCAGACAATTAAGATGTTGTGGGTAATTGTGCTGTTGGTAAAACATGTCTCTTGATATTGTACACAACAAACAAATTTCCATAGAAGTATGTATCAACAGTTTTTAACAATTAAAGTCACAGTTATGATTGGTAGAGAAAAAGTCCATATACTCTGGGATTTTTTGACCTGCAGGGCAACAGGATTATGGCATATTATGACCACTGAGTTATTTACAAACTGTCCTTTAGAGGAGAAGGATGGGGTGATTCCACATTTCACTTCTTAGATCTAGTTTAGAAAACATTTTCCCCACCTGGTTCTTATGTAACAGAGTGCCCTCGCCAAATTCCTCATAGCCCATGATTTTTGGAATGGAGGAAAGAGATAATACAGCTTTTAAGGTACTTTGCATATCTATGGCAGGCTGGTAGCTGGGGTGTTAAAAGGGCAGATGATACTGTTTAAGATACTTTGCCTATCAATGATAAGGTGGTAGCAGAGCCTTTCCTGAAGGAGAGAGCCATAAGGAAAGAAGCCAGCCATAAGGAAGTGGCCCATGCTTTTTGAAAGAATAGAGAAGGGCTGCCATCTGACATGAGAAGAAGCACAATGGGAGAAGCATGTAGAGGAATGTGATGGAGCAGCTGGTTGTAGCAGTCATGAGAGAAGCAGTAGCAAGCAGTTTCACAGTTTATAGTCAGGATCTGGCTATGCAGCCTAGGCTGGTAAGAAAGCAGGCATGCTGCTGCTTTGATCGTGCCCACTCCAGCTGACTCCAAAGCCACCAAGGACTGTGCTTTGTATACCTGAACTCTATCTGGACTCTTGGAACTTGGGACATGTAGAGAGGACACTTTTATGACTCATGCTTTTCCTGGACTTCACTATGATACAGTGTAACACTGCACATGTTTTTCACTATAGGCATCATTGTTTTACTGTTTTATCCTCAATTAAGACATTTTTTAAATTGTTTTTAGAGAAGGAGAAAGGGAGAGAAAGAAACATTGATGCAAGAGAGAAACATTAATTAGTTGTGTCCCATACTCATCCAGAATAGGAATTGACGGCTGGACCAGGGGTCCTATGCACCCACACCCTGAATGGGGATTGGTCCCACAACATAGGTATGTGCCCTGACTGGGAATCAAAGTCACAACTTTTTGGTTACAGGGTTACACTTTGACAAATTGAGCCACACTGGCCAGGGCTATAGGCAGCATTATTTTAATGTAGCATCTCTAAGTTTGGCATACAGTTAGCTTGCAATCTCCCACATCGCTGAGAACAAAGACTAGTAGGGGAAATGATTAGTCTTGTTTCTCATCAATGAGACTTTACAAAGTAATGTCAATCTTCTGTAATCATAGCATAAGGATAAACATACCATGCTGTAGAAAGCATATCGTCGTCGTCGTCGGCAGCCGTCTGTCTCGAGAGACGATGGTGTAGC
Source organism: Furipterus horrens (assembly GCF_987537825.1). Classification (NCBI taxonomy): domain Eukaryota; kingdom Metazoa; phylum Chordata; class Mammalia; order Chiroptera; family Furipteridae; genus Furipterus; species Furipterus horrens. The sequence goes on along the minus strand of NW_028327179.1, from coordinate 78,573,281 downwards.
TTCTTAAGTGTCTATCTGCACCGCTGAGAATGGTTGTGCAGTCCGACTCGGGAGTGACATGGTATCTGTCTCCTCCCGTGTTGAATCGACATCTTGCGATGACGCTGGAGTGTCCTCTCCAGTGAAGCTGAAGCTACAGAGCCTGGGCAGGGTGATATGGAGGGTCTGCTGTTGCCCATGCAGCAGACCCCCCCTCTCTTCGCAGCTGAAGGGTCCAAGGGAAAGACGGAGTCAATACAGCTTGGCTTCAGGTGCGCCGCAGGAGTTGCCGGTGTTGACTACAACGTCAAACCGCCTTAGGGACTCCGGCTCCGGATTTTCTGTAGAAAGCATATATTTTACTTTAATGTGGTGGGCTTTTTGGAAGAACATATCAAATCCACTGACAGTAAAGAAAAATAAACAAAATCAAATAATTGTAATGCCCATCTATTGATTGTAGTTCATTGCTTATTATTCAGGTACTGGAGTTTTTTGAAAAAAGTGTAAAGCCAAAAGTATATTATAAAAGGTTTATGGTTGAGATAATTTTTATTGCGCTTATAATGTTAGATTGGGTGGTGATGTATTTCAGGGGGTTTTATTTGAAGAAAGTGCCTGCTGGTTGGTGCTTTTATGCTAAGGACAGGCTACTAGTGTTTTTTTCATTTGCCTAATCTCTAATTGCCAAGTGTTTTGTGAAGCAAGGTATGATCTCTGCTCATCTCACTCTCATTTACTTATCTTTTAAGGTTTATTTTTTTATAAGGACAATCAGTTAGTAAATGTGGCTGATGATGCTGAGGATGACCCTCCCAAAAATGAAATGATGCTTGTAATTTTACACATTGATGGTTTTAATGAGGAGGTTTTGTCTTGTTTTGAGTCTTCTCTACCCCCATATTATTTGAGAATTCCTTTAGCATGCCCTCTCTTCTCATCCAGCAAAGGAAATATAAGACCAGAATGAAACTAAACAAACAAGACTCAAAATCAAAACCAAACATACAGGTCTATGCTATGCAAATTCTACTGTAGAGGCAATTCATCTCAACTTATCTCAACTGTCATTTTTTTCCCAAAATAAAATTGTCAATACTATTTGTGTGAAGGTTCCCTATTATATGAACAGATGGTCAGGGAAAGTAGGTAGCTTAGAGGCCATGTTTACTTGTCAGATTTGTTTATTGAGGGTGACATTTACAGCCAGAATGGTGAATGTTGTTCTCTCAAAGTTTCTCTGCCTTTGGGAATACTATTAAACCTGAACATAATTTGAAAAAAAAATTTATTATCTTTGTTTTTTGCCAGACATGTGTGAGAAAATACAGGCTAAGTAAATCACTTTTTCTAATGGAACAGAACTATGATGAATTATTGGCTGATTTTCTCTTATAGGGAACCACCACCAAATATATTTGTAAAAATATCTTTGAAAAAGCAGAGGTATGCTTTTAATTATTTAGGTGAATTCATCCATTAGCCATGTGGTCTTGAACCTTTCTTTGTTGGGAAGTTTTTAATTACTGATTCATTACCATACTATTAGTAGGTATGTTCAGATTTTCTATTTCCTCATGATTCTTAGTAGTTTGTATGTTTCTAGGAATTTATCCATTTTTTTTCCAGGTTGTCCTGTTGGTTGACATATATATTTGTTCATTGTATTCTTTTATGATCCTATATATCTCTCTGGTATCACTTTTAATATCTCCTTTTTCACTTATAATTTAATTTTTTGAGCCCTCTCTCTTTTTCTTTCATGAGTCTAGCTGAAAGGTTGTGTATTTTTTTATCTTTTCAGAAAACAATCGCCATTAGTTTTATTAATCTTTTCTATTGCTTTTATTTCTATATTTCATTTATTTTCACTCTGATATGTTATTTTTTCCCTTCCCTTGTTTTTTCTTCTTTTTCTAGTTCCTTGAGGTGTATTGTTAGGTTGTTTATTTGTAGTCTATTTTTTTCTTAATGTACGTGTTATTATCACTTCCCTTATAGAACTGCTTGTGCTGCATCCCACAGATTTTGTTAAGTTGTATTTGTGTTTCCCTTTGTCTCAGATATGTTTTAATTTACTTTTGATATCTTCTTTGACCCACTGTTGTTCAGGAGCATGTTATTTAATCTGCACATGTTTGTGAATTTTCCATTTTTCTTCTTGTATTGCTTTCTAGTTGCATACCATTATGGTCCAAAAAGATACTTGATACGATTTCAGTCTTTCTAAACTTATGATTTGTTTTGTGGACTAACATAATCTCTCCTGGGAAATGTTTCATGTGTACTTGAGAAGAATGTGTATTCTGTTACTTTTGGATGAAATGTTCTCAATATGTCTGCTAAGTTTAACCATTCTAATGTGTGGTATAAATGCAATGTTTTCTTTTTGACTTTCTGTCTGGATGATCTATTGATTATTAAAAGTCCTCTATGAAAATTATTGTGTTATTGTCTATTTCTACCTTCAGATCTGTTAATATTTGCTTTATATTTTTAGGTGCTCTTATTTTGTATACATAAATGCTTACAAATGTTATATCCTCTTGAAAAGCTGACCCTTTTATCATTATATATGACCTTATTTGTCTTTTGTAATATTATTTGGCTTTAACTGTTAGCTTTCATAACTAGGTATTTTGGGACCCTCATCCTTCCAATGAGAGTCTCAAAAGTTGGGGTGATACATTTGGTGTTCAAGCTCTTTACACCTCCTAGGAGTTGGGGATTTCCTGTTGATAGATAGCATTGTGTTGGGATTGGGGGGTTATTGTAAGAGTGTGTCTCAGCCTTTCCTACCCATTTTTATTTGGAAATTTTCTCATTCATTTGATGTGTAGTAGTTGCTCAGTTGGTTTCTGGAGTTTTTCAAAGGGAGCTACTCTGTGTGTAGCTTTACCTAAGTGCATTTATATGAGGAAGAGAGCTCAGGAACCATCTATATCTTAATCTTGGTCAACTTCAAATTAATATAAATTTAGAAGCAAATGAAAACAATTCAAAGACACTTTTTAACCACATATATACTACCGAAACTTTAACAGCTATAGGCATTTCTTAAAGCAGAAAAGAATCACTATTTGCTTTTTTTTTTTCAGAAGAGAGAATTTGTATTTATCTTTTGAAAGAAAAAGAATCGTACAAACTGGAATTTTTGTCAGAATGACATGTGAATTATCCTTGTTTTGAAATCTTACAAAGCCTTATTCTAGTATTCACAGTTGTTAAGTCATTATTCACTGTATGAACATGAGCAATAGATGAAGATGTTATTACTAATAAATGCGGTATGGCTATATTTTTTGTGATTCTCAGGTGTCAACTGAACAACTACTGATGTTGTCATGACAAGGGTACTGTGTTGTGATATAGAGCTTCTGGGGTGATGCTGCTTGGCTGTCCTTCTGCCTTATCTCTGTGCAGATCTTTTATTGCTCTGCTTTCTCTCCTATCTGCACCATTTCCTGATATAATATGTCCCTTAATATATAGACTGGAGGTATTTGTAACTGAACATTTTCCCTTTTCTCCTTTATCATGTAGCATTTTAGATGAGGTTTTGCTCTCTCTGATTATCAGATGCAATAGAACCAGTAAAGCTATCTCTTTGTCACACATATCTGGGCACTATCTCTTGTTCCTTTACTTCATTGACTCTTGCTGGTTTATTTGAGGAGTATTTTTGGGCTTTTGGATTCATTATTTAGGAAATTCACTTGAAAAGACTGAAGAAGCAAATAAGTTGGGTCAAGGAAGCCGCTAAGATTGTGTTATTTTCTCTTGCTTTAAGCATATAGCAGGTCCTCAAATAAGTTTGTTTCCTTCAAATTCACTTCCTTATAACTTTCCTTATTTTAATGAGATGCTGTAAGAACTTGTATTTATCAGATTAGCTCTTTCTTTCACCACATTTTTTTGGAACTTGGGATTTTTCTTATTATTTCTGGGCAATATGGTTATTTCTGGGCTACTCTGTAGCAATTTGAGAGTTTTGAGTATTATCATCTACTTGAACTTTTTGGAGAAATCTAGGAGGATCTTCAGGCTGGGGCTAGACATCCAATGGACTCACCAAAGAAGCTTAACCCATCCTAGACTGTGGAGTCTTCTCAAATGCTCCATGAAGAATATTCAGCTGACACTTTGTTTCAGAAGTGCTAGCAAAGAACCTTGGTAACTTGATTCTCAACCCTAGTACCAGATTCCCTTCTCTTCTACCATAGTGTTCACCCCAACAGCAGGACAGAGAAAATTCTTATAGGTCTTGGACTGGTGCTGAGTCAAGGCATTCTTTACAAGAAGAGATATGGAATGAGGACATTGGCAACTGCTCTGAAAGAAAGGATGCAAAAGATGTTACAAGATATTGGATACCACACCCTGTCTGTGCTTCAAAAAGACCTACCAGAGATGAAACTTGAGATTGGATCAAGATCTGGAAGATTTAGATATAGATGTCTTGCTGCCTGTATTATGGAGATCCTTCTGATAATATTAGCATGGAGAATAATTATGCCATGGAGTTGATTTAGCCATAAACCTTATTCTTGTGTTTGTTTGTTTTTTTCTCTTACCAGTAATTTTAGGTCATTATGCAGCAGCTTGGGAAAGCTCTTTATGCTAGGATAGACTGTAGACCAATATTTCGATAATCTATGATAGAAGTTCTGTGGTGTCTTTTTCTTGAATCTTTTTGCTGTTTATCTTGATGCCTGTAACTTATAGGGAATCTATGTAGTTTGCATTTGAATGACTTTAATACACTTCAGTTCCTTTTTTTATTTGATCCAAAGAAGCACTGTTAGGTTTTGAGTGTTGTCATGTTTTAGAAACCCGAAGTTGATAAGATGAAACCCAACATCAAGAATTAGAAGCAACGAAAATGTGCAGAAGAAATATAAAAAAGAAAACATTGAGTAGTTTGGCTAGAGGATGATTAGTGCAGAGTGTATTAACTAGAGTCTCTAGTTTTCAAAAAATTTGAATTATAACACGTTTTCTGATGTGCTCTTGCAATTTTTAGTAGCAAATAACTGTGTATATAGGGCACCTAATTAAAGTTGAAGGCATAGTTGAGACCTTTTAAAATAGTTATTTTTGTTCTTAGTCCTTATGTAATGCTTGTTTTTGCTAGCAATGAATAATAATTCTTATCCTCATCACATTCCTATGGTATAAATCTCTGGCATTCTAATATTTTCTGACATTTTCCTACGTGAATGAACTTTACACATTTGGGTGAGGTTAGAAAACAGGAGCACAGATATTTGCACATATCAATTTTCTGAAAGAGATGTCAAAAAATGGGAGGTAGAGGGGAAGTAGAAGCTTGTGATGAAGAAAATTGAATATGATAGTGGTGTGTAATACTAAAGGAAGATGCCATCTAACGGTATTTCATTCAGGTTATTTTCTTTTTTTCATGACCCATCATCTACACAGACCTGAATTTATTTGGGATACTAAAGATATATAAAATATATCATCTATTCTCCCACTGGAAAAAAAAAGAACTCATATATATCAATTATACCACGGTAAAATTGGTTTTGTTATACATTGTTTGCCACAGTTCCAAGAAGCTATCGACAAAATTAAGTTAGAACTTACTGCACTTTCCTCTGAATTCATTTTGACTCTTACCCACTGGAAAATTTGAGTCAGTTGCTTAAGTTTATGTGCTCATGTTTTTGAGCTGTAAAATGAAGTAAGGTCTGTAAAGTGTACAGCATATATCTTACACATTATTAGGTAGAGCAGGTCCTCAAATAATGCATTTTGTTCAATATTGTTTTGTTATAATATTGATGAGAAAAAAAAAAGATTCCCAGCCAGGTCTATGATTTGTGTGGAGTTTACATGTTTTTCCCTTACCTGTCTGTTTTCTGAGTGGCCCTGCTATGGAAGGTGTTATAGTTGGTGTTTAGCTAGATATTGATAAAGGAAAGAGAGCAAAGGGAACTTACACATTGAGCTTAAGAAACTGGGAAGTAGGAGCCTGCTTGCTCAGCCAGGAAACTACAGCTTCACTCTCCAGGGGATTACAGCATTGTGCTCCACCAAGGGAATTAACACTCCTCCATCCCCACCTCTGGTACAAGAAAGTTGGGGGTGCAGGACCATAGAGTCCTGCCAGTCTAATGAGGAGGTATAAACACATCCAAAGCACATAAAGTTTGGGAAGTTGATTGGTTCTTTTGAAAGGGCACCTGGCCCATCTCAAACTCAAGTTAATCTAATCCCAGGAAAACAAAGAAGCACTCTCTCTTTCTCTCTCGCTCATCTCCCTTGCCTACCTGGTGCACTGGCCCATTTGTTTGTGTGCTCTCTCACCTGGGAGCACATGGCCATGTGAGTCTAGAAGCCACTGGCCTCACAGCAGATGGTGTAGTCTCCAAAAGGACTAAGCTCTCTCTCACTTAGGAACCAGCACTTGCCCCATGTGCTGTGCATTCTTTCTTTGTAGCCCTGTGGCCTTAGCAGCCTTATGGCTGACAGCCACATGGACTCCACTACTGCAGCAACCAGGAGCAAGCTCAGCTACCTGTATGGGGACTAAGACCACTTAGTAGCCACCTGCAGGCTCCAAAAGACTATGCTTTAATGTGAAGCAGAAAGTCTGGACACTGGCTTTTATCTTGGACTTGTTGAGGACACAGATGGACTTTTTCTATGGTGCGACAGAAGGAGATGGGACATTGGAAACCCAGGGAGCAGCTACCATTTCCACTTGAATAAACCACCTTGCCATTGCACAATCTCTTGTGCATGATTTTTTTTTTTTTTTTTTTTTTTGTGATCACAGGAACAGCCTAATTATCACCAACAACACAGTGTTGGTTCCCATCTTGTGCCCTTAGCTGCCATGTAAGGCTCTGACCACCTACAACCCTGAAGTGGCCTAAGTCTATTGGAAAGTAATTATCTTAATTATTTTAATTAATATTTCTTAAATGATTATATAGCTCACATATTTCAGTGCTTAATATTAGGAGTGTTTGGGTCTTTATTTAGAAGTTTGGTGATGTTTTTGTGATAAAATATATGCCATAGAAACTTATTTCTTGTTTATATCAATTAGCCTGTTGTAAGGTACATTATTATACATTATTTCTCTTAAAGTTGCAGTTTCCAAGAACATATTTAAGGTCTTAAGTCAGGAGTTATTGTATAAAGCAGTGATTTTTCAACCTTTTAAAAAATCTCATGGCATATATAAACTAACTAATAAAATTCTACAGCACCCCCCAAATATATATGTACATATATATTTAACATAACAAAAAATAGGTATAATGTTGATTCATTTACACTGTACAGCTATCATTGTGTTGGCTGTAGTCTTTTTTCTTTTTGGACAATCTAAGGGAAAATAGGTCAGTGCCCCTGACTAATAGTTACCCAAGTATTATGTGTTTTATCTTGTTGTTGTTGTTTTGCATTATTGCAAAATAAAGTTATTTGAAGATAAACTTTTATGAAAGTCTCATAGAAGGACTTACATTCAAGTAGCACAATTTTGTGTCTCCTTTTAATCCTCAACATTCTTGAATATTGTAACAGCCAGCTGTTTACACAACATACTCAATATCTTACTCCAGCACCAGTGGACCCACAACTTCATGCTTGGGGGTTGGGAGACTTCAGCGCTCAGGCTCAGGGTGTCCCAGATTGGACCGCTTTGGCCACTGGCTCTGACAACACAGACAAGTCCTGTCATCCTGGCCCTTCCCTATTCTGGCACCTTCCAAAATCATGAGATACAAACCAAGACTTGCCCAGTATTGAGGCAGGGGTATCTGCCCAGTTCCCAGGAGGACACCAGATAGAATCCTGCCTAACAGTGTGCTAAACATGGTGGGGTGGCTATTCTTGTGACCCCTGGCAGGCTTTCCAACCAAGGAGCTTGAGCAGGTAGCCTCACCAGGGCCTTACCTGGCAGCCCAGGCAGAGAAGGAGGGACAAAGGAGGCACATGGGTGTGGCCACTCCTGTCCAAACAACTGGAACTATGTGAAGCTATTGACAAAGGCTTGCAAGGAGGGGTAGTCGTTTATCATCCTGGGCAGTGTGCAGAGCCCAGTGACTGCTGACCTCACCATTTGCAAGCACGTGGATGCAGGTGCTGTAGCAGCTTAGTGCTCATTGCAGAACTTGCTTGGTGCTGATCTACCATGTGCTCTTCTGCTCTTCTTGGCTTCAGACATTCATGTGTGCAGACAGCAGCTCCTGTTGCTTGGCTGGGTCAGGCATGAGCACCAGTAGTTCATTGAATATCTTCTGGAAGTTCTCCTTGAGCAGAACCTGGCAGGTCTTATAATACTGAACTGCAGAAATTATACCCCGTCAGAACTCCCCAAGTGTCTCTTTAACTCACTTAGGTGGGCTTCATCACTCTGCAGAAAATTCTTGTTGGACTGGATGAGTTGTAGGTTACTCTCTCGGAAGTTTTCAGGGACCAGGGAGGCACAGGGAGCTGGTGTCAACCTGGGAAGTTTAGTGGTGGTAGTGCTGGGAACACAGGCTGAGTGGTGGCTGGGCAGGTGGAAGAAACAGATGGGTGAATCTTGCTAACTAGGGGCACAATACCTGGCAGAGTTGAGGACAGAGTGCCCTTCAGGAGCACCACATAGCTGAAGCCTGGGGAGGGCCATCCTGGGAAGGCAGTGACTGGCCCCTTGGCTCTGCCCATAGGGGTTGGGGCTGCCGCTCACGGGGTACCCATTTTTTTTGAAGGGGCAGTGGTGGGGATGATGTGGCACCTAGCTTCTTGGAGCACATTTTCTTCTTCTTACCTTCTTTGGTGAAGATCTGGGTGGAAGCTGCCGCCAGTAGGGAGATGGTGGACATGCTCTACAGCTCCTTGGTGGTAAGTCTGGTGGAGCTATTCTCCTCTTCCTCTCTCTTTGTGGGGGTGAGCCCATTCTTCTTGCTTCCCTTTCCCATCTTCACAGCCTTCCTGGGGGGCTCACTGGCCCCTGGGTTGGGGTGTGCCACTTTCTTGCTGCCACTGCTATTCCAGTTAGAGATGGTGGTGTCTATGTTGGGCTTGGAGGTGGAGGACACCCCGACAGGTAAGTTGTCTCCCTGGAAGGTACTTCTGCTGCTAGTGGGAACACAGTGCACCAGTGCCAGCCCCACAGGGCCCAGGGCTGACACCCAGTGAAGCAGGAAGAGGAAGTGGAGATGCAGACTGGGGAAGTCTTCCTCTCTATGCTTCAAAGTGGGGGGTTGAAAGGATGCTCAGAAGTGTGGCCCCTGAAGCTGGTATGGTGGTTTACAGTATCATTTGTCCATGCTTCCTTGGGGCTTGGGCCATCAACCTGAGTCCAGACAGATGCCAGGGCCCCTGGGGGCTCCCTGGGTCCCCAAACCCTGGCCTCCTCGTCTCAGATGCTGCTGCCCTCCTCCCTGTCCTTGCTCCCATGACTTCCCTGCTGCTGCTGATTTGCCACTGAAGCCCAGATGACAGCTGCCACTTCTTGGTCCTCTTCTTACCTCTTCTTCCTCCAGCTTCTCTCGGGGCTCTGTTCAGCTCTGCAGCCACTGGCCTGGCCTTCTGGCCCCTGGCAGTTGTATCTGTCTACTTCCTCATAGTCCTGGCCACTCATGATTCCTTCATTCTGGCATGAGTGCCCCATTGCATAGCTGAATTACAGGTCATCTGGAGGTTCTATTGGGCCTGGGCATGGCTCTTACTGTGGCAGGCCGTCCTGTGGGCACTGAGGTCAATATAGGTGCACAAAGTATGGGTGAACTGCCCAGCCCTGCAGCGGTGCTCCTCACACAAAAAGTGCTCCTCTGGGAAGTTCTCACGAAGACTGTAGTCCCTGTAGTGCAAGGTTGGGCCTCACCCATATCACAGAAGTGGTAGAAGTAGTGGTCTGGATGCAGGTGCTCCAGCAGCTCAGCACTCATTGCAGAACTTGCAGAGCAGATTCCCACAGTGCAAGGCATCATGGGGTCTCCCTGCATGGGGTGTCTGATTCCAGGTCAGGTCCTTGAGTGAGTACCACTTGCGCTCATATGTGAGATATGAGCTGTTTGAGGCACAGCACGAGGCAGAAGAGCTCGTTGTGCTTCCATGTGTGTTGCCACAGGTCCCTGAAGAGGCCCAAGGGGGGCAACTGAGGGCACGTTGGATGCTTGTGCTGCCTGTACAAGGCAAACACTTTCCCAACAGCAAAGTAGATATCATACTTCTCATGCTGCAGCTGGTGGTTGGGGATTGTGGTGAAGGTGGGAAGCTTGGCAGTATCACTGTTTGCACAGTACCAGCATCTTGGTGGAGCAGCTGTAGCACACCAGCTGGTCAGTGGTTGCAGTGGCCCAGAACCTTGGCTTCCAGGTTCTCGCAGCACAACATGCAGCTCCCACAGACCCACTAGAGCATGGACCTCACTGCCTCCAGAGCCTGGCACTGACTATGGCCACTGCCACACCCCCTCCCAGCCTGTGTGCAAGGCCAGTCTCCTGGCACCTGCCCCTTCCTGGGTGACATTACTGCCCTAGGTAGTGCATGTTTTAAAAATTCTTGTGGCACACCATTTGAAAATAACTGGTATATGAGGTCTTTCCAGAAATTATCAAGCTATGTAATATGAAAAATAGAGACATTTATTGAAGATACAAGAAACATTGTACATGGGACAATGACACCTCAGTCCTCTTCAAAGTAGACATCTTGGGACCTCACACAGCTCTCCCAATCCCCACCAGCTGCTCCATTGTATTTTGCTGAATTTCATCAACAGTCTGAAATCTCTTCCCTTTCAAAGGTGATTTTAGTTTTGGGAAAAGCCAGAAGTCTCAGGGCACCAAATCTGGGCTCTAGGGGGCTGAGTCACCTGGGTGATTTGATGTTTCTGCCAAAACACTATGCACAAGATGTGATGAATGACAGGGTGCGCGTTGTCATGATAAAGTTGCAAATCACCAGTTGCCCATAGCTGCAGCCTTCTAAATCATCCAAACAGTTTCTGCAGAGGACTGTTCAAGCTTAAAGCAAAATCTGATGCAGATTTGTTACTCTCTCAGTCATTTTGAATGTGATGGCCACATAGTATACATACTCACTCAACAGCATCTACAGCCCCCACTGACTAGTACAGTGAAGTCATCATTGTTCATGCATGTACATTTCAGTCCACTCTCCTTGGCTGCCAGGTTACATTAGTTTTGTTTAAACCATTCTCATTGTATTAACAATGGCTGGACTTTTTCCATACAGACTTTGTATAGTATGTTCTAGTTTTGTTTCAGTTGTCTGTGAAAATTTAAGGTAGTCTACTCCCCTACAAGGACAAGAAACACGACTTATTCTTTGTTGAATCTTTCATCATTGTACACTCATATGTCATTGTACAGGCCTTTTTTATGGTGTGTAAGTTAGTAAGTACACCTAGATAAATGCTTGCTGAATGACTCAACATAAAGACATTCTATTTACATTTATGACATTTTTTCCCCCAGACATCTAAGGAGCAGGGCATTGATGACATTGCATTTTCAATTAAAAAATAGGAAAGGAAAAGTGGTCACTGTTTCTCTGACACTGGTACTTTGTTTTCCCCTGATCAAAGCCATTTAAGTGACTTAAACTTGAATTTGATATTTATTAAGCTTAAGGAATGAATTCTCCAGCTGTATTATAGTATATTAAGAATGGTAATTGAGACAACCTACACAAGATTATTGATCACATATTATGTGTATCATATTGAATTAAGTGCCAGAGCCCTTTAACATACATTCTCAAGAGGGAGACACTTTAACTACACAAATAAATCAAGGGTAAGAGGAAGCAAATTCCAAACCTGGATCACAAAATTGTTTCTCTATTATTAACCCTGTGTTCTTGAGGAAATCTGTTAATGTTTTGAGCCTCCTTTTTTCATATCTACAGTGAGAATTACAACCATTCTTTAATTTATAGCCAATTTAAATTTAAAGCAGATATGAGACAATAAGATGATATTCTGCAAACTGCTAAGTATTGTACAAGCACATAATTTTGTGTAATATAGAAACACATTAGAAAAGGGGAAGTGTAGCATGAGATAGATTACTCAGAGCAGTGAAACTTGGGAAAGAAAAGGGAGGATTAAGTTCCATGTCCCACAATCTTCCAGAAGGTTGCAGAACTAGACAGGTGAGAACAAAGGTGCTTGTCTCCAATGCGAAGAGGAAGAAGATTCCAGAGTATGGCTTGCCCTGCTATATGAAGAAGGTGGCCTAAAATGGACTGGACTCAACTTTTTTTTTTCATAGGGGAGGAGGATTTAGGCTGCTGAAAGCATCATATTGAGAAATTCTAAAGCATGCTTATGACACTTAAAAGGAAGAAAAAATCTAGTCTATATTTTGATGGAATATGGGGTAAAATTATATGCTTTATAGGGTTAATTAAAAGCTGAGGAAATAGAAGTGAATTCAGCCTATGTGTTGCTGGCATCAATGTTTATAGCAGCAGCAGCAGCTGCTTCAGTCTGTGGGGAATCACTCTTAAGTCACTGGGATTGTTGCTAGTATCCCAGCGAGCTCTTCCAACCCTGTGGGTTAATCATTTAATTCTAATCTGATCCTAGGAGCTTGGACCACTGCCTTTGATCAAACAAACATCACTTGGCAGCTATCATTTGACTTCATTGCCTTTTGGGCTCTTTCCTGTGTCATTTACTTTCTATGTCATGGGCTTGGTTTGCTGGCATACTGACTGCTTGATATACTCTATGAATTTGATGTCTTTGCCTCTAATGAGGCTAGAAGCGCTTTCAGGTTAGATATTAAGAATCTATAGAGAGAAGGAGACAGGTAATTGTCATCCCTTGGTAGCAAACGAGCATTTGTAGGGAAAGTTAGCAGCTCCTTTGGCACCATGTAAAGGTATGGATAAAAGCTGGTCAGGTAATAATGTAAGTCACTGCACCTGAGTAGTTAAAAATCTAGTGACATATGACGTGATCTGTATTTCATTTAATTCTCAAGAAGTGCTAGTTTGAATCTTCACTGATTTCTTCCTTATAAAGCTATAAAGCTTCTTTTTTCTTTTATTTTGTATTCGATAGGAGACAGTGTTAACTGATGCCTATGTATACTTTCTATACCTAACAATCTGAGAAGAGAAGGGTATGCACAGAAGAAAACACTCTTAACAGGTTTATTAGTGTACAATACTATCTATAGGCACAATATAGTACAGCAAATCTCTAGAACTGATTCAATTTGTGTAACTAAAATTTTATACCCCTTGACACTTTGCCCTTCATACTTCTGTCCACCAAATCTTCCTCTTACATAACCATATTTTCAGGCAGAAGAGAGTTGTTTTCAAAAAATAAAATAAAATATTTGTATCACTTTTTTTTTTGTATGCAACTTACTGGCTTTATTCCCCTCTCCAATAACTGTAGAAAACCCAAGTGTCTTTCCACAGCTGAATTTTAGAATAGTGGTACATTTGATACAATGGAATACCGATTGACAATAAAAAGACCTACTGCGACAAAAATGGGGAGAGAGAGAAACAACCCCCCATCAAAAGGAAAGGTAGAATCCCCAGAAAGAGTGCTAAATGAAATAGAGGGGAGCCAACTATCAGATATGGAATTCAAAACATGGCTTATGGAGAAGCTCAATGAGCTCAGCGGAAACTACAAAGAACTCCAGAAAAACTACAAGAAACTTACTGAGAATTACACCAGTATGAAACAGGACATGGAAGCTATCAATAAGAGCCAGGAGGAAATGAAGAATATGATCTCTGAATTGAAGAATACAGTAGAAGGAATTAAAAGCAGGCTAGAGGAAGCAGAAGATCAGATCAGTGAGCTGGAGGACAACTTAGACAAAAACTCCCAGACAGTGCAACAAAATGAAAAAAAAACTGAACAAGACTAAACAGGTTCTAAGACAGCTGCAGGACAACATGAAACGTAATAATATCCATATCATAAGAATTCCAGAAGGAGAAGAAGAAGAACAAGGGATAGAAAACCTCTTTGAAAAACTAATGACAGAAAACTTCCCTAACATGAGGAGAGAAAGAGTCACGCAAGTCCAGGAAGCACAAAGGGTCCCAATGAAGATGAACCCCAACAGGCCCCCTTCAAGACACATCGTAATTAAAATGGTAACATTGAAAGACAAAGAGAGAATCCTAAAAGCAGCAAGAGAGAAACAACTAATAACATACAAGGGAGCTCCAATAAGGCTATCATCAGATTTCTCAGCAGAAACACTACAAGCCAGAAGGGAATGGCAAAAAATATTCCAAGCAATGAAAAGCAAAAGCCTACAACCAAGAATACTCTACCCAGCAAGGCTCTCATTCAAAATGGAGAGTGAAATAAGGAGTTTCCAAGACAAAAGAAGGCCAAAAGAATACATCTCCACCAAACCAGCATTGCAAGAGATTCTAAAGGGTCTGCTATAAGAAGATGAAGAAACAGAGAGAGACAGAGAGGAACACCAGTACAAAGGGGGAAAATGACAATGAATAAGTGCTTAAAGAAAGAAGGAACTTCTACCATTTGCAACAACATGGTTGGAACTAGAGAGAATTATGCTTAGCGAAATAAGCCAGGCAACGAAAGAAAAATACCTTATGCTATCACCTATTACAGGAAACTAATGAACAACACAAACAAATGAGCAAAACTGAACCAGGGGTATGTAAATAAAGAATAAACTAACAGTAACAAAGGGGGAGATGGGAGGGAGAGAAGGGGGTAAGAAGGGAAAGGGTCTAGTCAAAGAACATCTATAAATGACCCATGGACATGGACAACTGGGTGGGGACTGAATGTGAGAGAAGGGTGGGCAGGGTACAGGGAAGCAAGAGGAGGGAGAAAGGTAGGACAACTGTAATGGAAAAACAAACAAAAAAATTTTTAGTGGGGGAAAAAATGAAAATATAAAGAATAGAAATGCAAGTTCAGTGAATATTAGAAGGACAAGGATTTTCCTTCACACTGTATATTTTTCTCCCTATCTGATCCCTCCACAGCTTGGCATTCTAAAAAAGTAAGTAATGACATAAGTTTCTTTGCATAAAACTAATAAGACCAGTTGTTAATAGAGGTGTTTTTTTTTTTTAACTAAGACTTTGACTGGAATGTCATGCCTAAAGGAGACATGCTTGGGCTTGGTTGTTACCAAAAAGCTCTGAGGAACTGGGATTGACTTTCAAAGGTAATAAAAGTCCACAAGATAAAAGGCCTGGTACCTTGGATGGATGAGCGGTCCATGGCAATCTTTCCAGGGAAGGAATGAAGGTTGTTTTACTTAAAGATGGCTAGATGGGACCTTAAGGCACAATGGAAATCCAGAAGGACTTGGAAAAGACAGGTGTTTACTGACAAGGTCGAATGCCAGGTATGTGGTTCTGCTTCTGTGCCTTGAAGGGCAGACTGAAGGTCACCCTAAATGTTTTTTGGATAAGTTCCAGCAAAGCGGAACTAAAGATCATGTGATCATTTTCTGCTCTTGTTGTATTTATGCAAATGAACAGGATAAATTTAAAATGGACTTAATGCAGTCCCTTTAATGACAAGGAGGGTAATCTTAGCGAGAAAAATCGCGATTCAAGGAGAATCACAATGCTCAGTGGTACACTATAAAATAGTGCAGCCAACCATCTTTAAAGTTTCTTTTCTTTTCATTTAAAATTTGTTTTCATTTGGAAGTTAAACTATGTCTGTGGCATTATCAAAGATGTTTAATTTACAGGCAAATAGAATGTCAAATACCCTGCAACTGGATGTCTTTCCAATAAGACAGTCCTACAGATTTAGAGACTTGTATGTGGGTTATGTTACATATATTAACATGTGTTTTCTGTTTTCAAAGGGCATAAGCCTACGATCTCATTACCTGAGTGATTGTCTGTACGTATAGGCCTCACTTAATCCTGTCTGCATTGCTGCCTCCTGAGACTCAATGGTTTGGCTGAACTAACTGCTGGGTTGGTGAAGAATGGGGTGGTCTGTGGGCTTCACTTTAAAACTGGTTTCTCTTTTCTGTCCTAAAGGTTTGGACAGAAAGAGCCCAGAGGCCTGAGAGGGGGGAAGTCTAAAATATTTCCCTCAGTCCAAACTAAGTATAATGGGCAAAAGGGTTTTGGACAGGTGAGATGGACCTGGCACACCTTCCTCCAAAGAAGTCCTTCTTTTCCCTAATGTGGGACATTGAAAAATTAATACCTGTCTTTTGTCATCTAGTGGTTATGGATTGAATGATGTCCTTTAACCCTGTTGCCAAATGTGTTGCCTCCAGAATACAACAAGGATGCCAGCCTGTTAAATCAAGCATGCCATTGTCCGGGGACAGCCAACCAACCTGGAGTCTACATGATCCTTCCCCATGTGGGAAGGCCACCCTCCCCTCCACACCCCCACTCTTATTAGGGATTTCTGGACCCAAGGGTAGGTAGGACGACATCCATGTCCAGCTTGAAGCAGCTAGAGGAGCTCGAGACCTTTGCCTATTGTCCTTTATAAGATTATAAAGGGTCTTAAGTCTGAGAGGGAGGGATTGTTATTTTTTCGGCAGCCATCCATCTCGAGAGACGATGGTGTAGCTTCTTAAGAGTCTATCTGCACTGCCGAGAATGACTGTGCAGTCTGACTTGGGAGTGACACGGTATCTGTCTCCTCCCGTGTTGAATCGACATCTTGTGATGACGCTGGAGTGTCCTCTCCAGTGAAGCTGAAGCTACAGAGCCTGGGCAGGGTGATATGGAGGGTCTGCTGTTGCCCATGCAGCAGACCCCCCCCTCTCTTCGCAGCTGAAGGGTCCAAGGGAAAGACGGAGTCAATACAGCTTGGCTTCAGGTGCGCCGCAGGAGTTGCCGGTGTTGACTACAACGTCAAACCACCTTAGGGACTCCGGCTCCGGATTTTCTGTCGGGGTTTACTCCCTTAGCCTTTCCCCTGAAGAGGTATGCCGCAAGGCAGTGGAGGTTTTTTGGAGTCAGAGTTTTCCTTCTCTGTGTTATTTTTTACTGTTAAAATAATTAATTAATTAATTAATTTTTAAAAAATAAGAAGAAGAATATATGAAAGGGTGAAGCAGGAGAGCTTGTATGTATGACCCATGGGCATGAACTTGGGGGTGGATTGTTGGGGGAGGGAGGGTGCTGGGCAGAGGGGAGCAAAGGGGAAAAAACTGGAGCTATTGTAACAATATAATAAATAAAATATACTTAAAAAAAAAAAGACCTACTGAACCATGAACATGAATCTCAAAGATGTTATAAGACTTAGTATGTTATATGATGCCCTGGAAAAGGTAGAACCACAGGAACCAAAATTTTATTAGTGGTTGTCTGGAGTAGGAGCTGACTTTAAAACCAACTTAAACAAACAAACAAACAAACCCAGAGCCATTTTTCACCTCTATTACCAAAAGCCTGCAGTTTAGAGACCCTGTGGAGAAACAGGCACTCGTGCACATGAATACAAGTTGAATGAAAACAGAGAAAGAATGAACAATGAATAAGGGTAGGCTGGGAATACCTGGGGTAAAAAAATTATTTATATTCTCTTGGCCATATATTTTTCACTAGACTCTGTCTTAAGTGATAAGGTTAATAGAAATATCTACTTAAAATTTTTGATTTCAGTATTGTAATTAAGCAAAAATTCTGAGGAGACCTCCAACTGTATGAAAAATTAAACCCTAGAGTAGACAGTTTTTGAAGATTTACTGTGCTGGTTAATTTAATGTGTTGACTTATGTAAGCTGTGGTACCTACTTGGTTGCCAGTTATTAGGGGCACATACATATGATGTTGTGAAACTATATTTTAAATGTGATTAACACTTAGAATCCATTGACTTTAAATAACACACTTTACCTTCTGTAATGTATGTGGGTCTTACTTAACCAATCCGTTGAAAGCTTTAATAGTGAAGACTGAAGTTTCCCGAAGGAGAAATTTTGCTTCAAGACTGAAAGATAGAAGCTCTGCCTGAGTTTCCAGTCTGCTGGTCTAACCTACAAATTTTGGAGTCACCAGCACCTACAAAATTCTGTGAACCATATTCTTTGCTCAATCAATTGATCAGTCTATCTAAATACCTATCTATCTATCTAATCTGCCTTCCCCAGTATAACAAACAGAATATACATGAATAAACACGAGTGAGCTAGGCCCACTGTGAATCAAAGCTGGGGTTTTAAGGCCAGAGGTTGAATTTGTTGGTCCAGATCCACAGTCTGGTCATCAGCACCTGGTCATCAAAGCATGCTATAAAACCTTTTAAATTGTTAAGTGATGAATCATTATCTTTTCTTCTTTTTAGTTTTCTTGGCACCTACTAAATAAAGCAACTATTATGATACATTGTACTGCCAGTAAAGCAATTTAATTTTAAATACCTTAAGGCCAGGGAAAGTATTTCTATTTCTTCTTTTCACTGTTAGAAAGAAGCATAGTCTCTGCCCATAATTGCTGCTCCATACCTATATTCTTAAATATCTTTTGTATATGCTGGCCTCTGATTCCTTGTACACTATATACAATGCAGAAAGCTGGAGGTAGCCCTAAGTCATACAATGGCACATTTGAAAGTAGTTCTATTATATAACAAATTCCATTCAATGGCACTCCTTTTAAGTAGCTCACTGCAGTTTTCAATTTCAATTGCAAACAGATAAAAGCATGCCTGCAAAATGAACTTGTATAGTAGCTTATAAGCACATGAAGGATTAAAAACTGCATTCTCCTTTTTTAACATTGCAATGATTTTCTACTGATTGCACATTATTTTTTTTGAGTAAAGGATCAGAAAATTGAGCATTTTAAGAAATAACCTTGCAATGAGAAAGCTAAAATGACCTAAGTAGACTTTCTGATTGTCTTCAAATTTGGATGACTTTATATATATTTTTAAATGATGAGATGCCCCTTTTGGTCTGTCTTTGAATTTGGAATGTAAGCTTTCTTATTTGTCTTTTAGATCAAATGTTTAGAGCCAATTTTGTGTGAAGCTCTGAGAACTACAGGCCTGCAGAGCTGGAAGAACAACATTGCCTGCCTGCATTTTAAAACCCATAAGGCTATCAGAAAATCCTAGGTTTACCACCTGTGTTTCTGCTCATTCTATGTTGCATTTTTTATTTTCTTTCATTCTTCTAACTTTCTATTGTGTTTGGTGTGACTTCCTTTCTCTTGACCATGTGATATATTAGTTTGTTTTTCTTGTTTTGCTTATGTATTTCTTGTTCTATCTCCTTTTCTGCTCCCCTTTTCCTCCCTACCCTAAGTCTTTTTAGAGATCAGCACTGATATCACAAGCCTGAAAAATTACCTCTTCTTTATTTTGAAATATTTCAGCTTACAGATGAACTCTCTGGTTGTCCACAGCTGATCCACAGATATTCTTCAGCTGCCTAATGGCAGATAATACTTTTGAAGAGCAGGTGGGTTCACTCAGTCTCTGAATGTATAAACCTAAAGCAGTGTAGTGAGAAGCTAGAAAAACTTCTTGGCAAGTAGAATGGGGAAACTGAGAGATAACAGAACAAACTAGATGAGCAATATGCAGCCTGACACAGAAGGCCACTCCCTAAAAATAACATCTAGGCCTCAGTTGTATTTCAGCTCCAGGCCCAGAAAAACAATAAAACCAGGTGGGCAACTTCAGGACCAGCTGCAGTGACTAATGACACCTGCCCTGGCACTGACAAATCAGTAGAGACAAAGACCTTGAAAAGGCACACCTAGAAAAGATAAATATTTTGCTGAAACACTCCCCTGAGACCTCCTCTAAAATTCCTGCCTACAAGAGAGAGAAAAACCCACAAGTCAAAGGGCCCAGCATGAGTTCTCTCTCTCTGGGGAGCACATTTGTACCTTTCTCTTCTTTCTCTCCTTGCCCCACAGGAATGCATCTGCTAAACTCTAAGGGACTCCTCCAGACTTGCAACCAGGGGAACAATTGGCAGCAGTAGCTTGACCTGGGCTAACCCCTTGAATCTGTCTCCAAGAATCCCTTCTCTCTGACTTCCCAGTGAGCTAAAGCAGATCAGCTTAGGTCTCTCTTGTTGCTTATTCTATGCTAAGTCCTTCCTTGTTTTACTACTTTAATAAACATATTCTCAGTCTCTTGGACTGGTGTGAAATCTTTCCCACATCATGTCAAGAACACTTACACTACCAGCTGGCCCTAGGCAGACCCTTGCTCAGTGCCAGGTCCTCTTTCCACAAACAACCTAACTTTGATGGGTGAGCTGAACTCAGAGTGACTTTGTGTGGAATACATTGCCCCCTCATATTTCACCCAAGGTTCTTTATTAGTAGGTCACTAGAAGAAGAAAAAAGGGATATGTCATCATCAATCACCCACCCTTGACATTTTGTTGATTCCAGGAAGAAATTGCTTTAGTTGAATAAAAGTTTATACTTAAACATTTAATTCCCCCTTCAGGTTCAATGATGTATTTTTATGGTTCATATAAGAAAAACTTTGATTCCAGAATTTCTCTTAATTTGAGATGAATTTTTCTCTTTATTTATCTTCTTTTTTCTTCCCTTCATACTTTTTTTTCACTCTTACTTCACTGTTAACTGTTGAATAATTTAAGTTTTGTTTGTTTTTCTTTTCTTTTTTAAACCTTTCAAGAGAGGTGAAATAAGTTCTTTAAAAAACAAAAACTTCTTCTACCAGGGTGAGCAATGTATTTGGGAATGGGAATGAAAATTTTAATGCTTTCAGTTGATTATTTATGAAAAATTCTACCTATACTTCATTTTACTTCATGTTCAGATATGCAAGTGTGTTACACAGAAAACTGCACTTCTTAAAATGTTAAAAAAATAATCTTTCATAAGTTTTATCTTCCCTTGGAAAACAGTTTCTTCACCTAGCACATTACAAGAATCCAGTTCTATTCACAACAAATATTTATTGAACAGATGACATTTAATTGCAGAGTTGAACAAATGCATGTACTAGATATAATCAAGGTTATGTTCTGAGCCGAAGCTGTCACCTTCTTTCCCTTGTATTTTAAAGTAGCACTTCCATTTTAAAAATATACCATTTTTATTTATTTATTATTAATTAATTAATTAATTAATTTTTAATCCTTTCCTTTTCTATTTCCTTGTTAATAGTGCATGGTTTAACTTTTCCTTTTTAAAAAAAATTTACTGATTGATGAGAGTCTTTTTATAGACATTGTGCCAAGTTTTCAGGATATACAAATGATATATCTTTCCTCCAATAGCTCTCCATTTAACAGGGTAGACAAGTATAGAACACCCACCCATTCTGGGTTTTAAACATATGTTGGGCTTTAAGCATACAACAACAAAGATTGTGGATAAATGAGAACAATTATAAATCCCTAGCTGACCAAGGACCTTAATGAGTGTTTGTGTGTGTGTGTGTGTATAAATAATTACAAATAATCTAAAATCATTATTTTTTTCTATTTAATTTGTTCCTAATTAATTTGGTGCTTTTAGAGTCTAGGTGAGAAAATTATAATAAAATGAATATTTCACCAAATAACTGTTACTATCATGAAAATATACTAAAATATACTAAAATGTTTACAATAATTTTTATTATAAAATGAGAAATACAGTAGTCCCTCTCTATATTGTGGTTCACTTATTGCGGCCTCACTGTATTGCAGGATTTTTAAAAATATTACATTTAATTATTTATCGTGGATTTTTCACTATATCGTGGGATTTTGTGGTACTGTATATGTATGTTGTTAAAGTTATGTAGGTTTAAGAGTGTAAAATAAATATAAGGTTCCTACTTCACAGAGGGGTCTAGAACCCTCGATAAGTGAGGGAATGCTGTACATCCTTGAAGTATGGATAGGGGAATTATCCCAAATTGTACCTAAGAATGCAAAAACAATTTAAAACTCCCCATACATAAATGAAAATAGTATTTCAGGTCAAAAGCTAATAAGGCTCTTTAAAAAGTAACATTATCATTCGTCTTACATGGTGAGGAAATTTTTCTGCATTACAACACTGAATGCTTTTAAAAGTGCTATTTGTTGGATTATTTACCTCAGACCCTACAGATACTTTTTGCTCATCTTTACTTGTGCTCCGTTGACTTGTTTTCAACTATTTTTTTCCTTTGTATTTACTGCAATTAATTAAATTAAGACTCCTTTGTCAGCAATTCTACTTCTAGGGTATCTATTTTGTCTTATTTTATTTTATGATTTTTTTCTGACTAGCTGTTTACTATTATGATTTTGGTCTTCAGTTTGTTATCTTCTATAACCCTCAAAAAAGGTAGATTATATGGTCACTTTCTAACCAAAGACACAAGTTACAGGTAAGAAAGTAACATTACTAAAACACAAAGATTTTAATAGTAGATTTGGGTTTCAGACCTAGATTTGGCTGACACTTGTGTACCTTCTAAACCTTAATCCCATTATCTTTCTCCAAGCAGTTAAATGGCTATTGTTAGTGGTTGTTTTTTAGAGCAAACTAATAGCAGCTATAGTTTTACTTATTTATTATTATTTTACCAATGTTTATAGTTCCATAATGCTTTTAAAGAAAGTTAAGTATTTTAAACATAAGAAAATAAGGTGTTCCTTGATTGCTGTTACTTAAGTATACTTTGTCATACAAAAGCAAAAGTATAACTGAAAGAAAATATTCCAGTATGTGACCCAATTCAGTGTTTTTGATACATGAGTGGAGGTTTCAAGAATTGAAATGGGATTTAAATAACAAGTCTTTTAAAGAAGAAAACACACACCACTTAGTTATGTGCAACTTAAAAAAAAATTAATTGTTTTTCTATTACAGTTGTCCGATTCCCCTCCCATTGTTCTCCCCTGCCCTAAAAATTTTAGATTGATACTCTAATATTTGACTGGGTCAAATGATATGCTGATTTAAATATTCTGTCTCCATTGGAAGATGTCCTAGTTCTCCCACAATGTGACATCTTACATGCATTCCAGTGGCTTCTGTAGAATATTTACTACCCAGTAATCATCTTAGCTCATTTACAGCTGTGCTAAGGAAAAGTTTTATTCTGACTGTGACCAGAAAGTGTCCTCTTCTTTTTCCTTCAGTACAACTAAGAAATATTTAAGATTTCATACTATTCATCTTAGTTTTCTTTTGGGAAGACCAAGGTTGTTTTAACAAAAATGTTTTCATCATGTTAAATAGGACTGTCAAGTCTTTTAGCACAACTCATTTTTCCTAAAGAACCAATTTTATTTTGTAGTAATGAATGGATATAATATCCCTGCACAAGGGAAAGAGTTATTTGTGCCAAATTGAGGATCAGGAGGTTCTTTTTCTGGTTTGTATTCCGTCCAGTTTACTTTTTATCTTGTCTCAGTAAATATAGTAATTTTAAAATCTGGAGATAGTGGTGACTCTTGAAGAAGTATGTTGTATTACAATTAGTTTTTTAGCACAAAACTTAAGTATTTTGATAGTATTTTTTCATCTGGAGCTCTGCAAAAAGTTTTCCTGCATAAAAATAAACAGGTTGATGAAAGGGGCTAGTGCCTGAATCTTTTGACTTAAATATATACATTGAAATTATATAATTATGTTGTACTTGGCCTTTCGATGAAAGCATTTATCATGCAAAATAGCAAAGAACAGACAACAAATTTATGTTTTTATTATTTATAGCACTTAAAATATGTAAAGTTTATTCACTGTAAACAGATCAAAGAAATTTAAAAATCTCCAAGTGACTGCCAAATCTAATTTTTGCCTATATTTACAAATTTTCTATCTTTAAATAGAATAAGAATTATTTTTATACACCCTTTTATTTACAGCAAATGGGCAATGAAATGAATTAAACTGCATAATTAATGTTTCCCAGTA
Organism: Furipterus horrens; assembly: GCF_987537825.1. Lineage (NCBI taxonomy): Eukaryota > Metazoa > Chordata > Mammalia > Chiroptera > Furipteridae > Furipterus > Furipterus horrens. The sequence continues at coordinate 78,549,449 of NW_028327179.1, read as the reverse complement.
ATGCTTGGCTTCATGTATAGGAGTCAGAAAAGATGAGTATGTATTTGCACATTCATGGGCATTAGCTTAGGAATACTCATTTGTAGTAATTTGAACTGGACATATATGAAAATGTTTCAATGAAGATTTGGGTATATTGAGTTTCTGAAATTTGAGGAAGTATTGCAAAAAACAAACAAACAAACAAACAAACAAACAAAAAACCCTGAAATTTCAAGTCAGACAAAGTTTAAGTTAAATTTCTATTTTGTGGAGGAAAGATGGCAGCAGAGTAAGTAGAAGTGTTGTCTGCTTGCTCCCATCACAGAAGGACTTGGAGTACAAACACAGCATGGAGAGTGAGTGACTGGAGCATGGGAGCAGCATGGGAGAGGGCAGAAACCACAGCCTGTGCTCTACAAGTGGAGTCACCAGGCTTCCCAGCCCAGCACCTCTGCTGCACTGAAAGGTACAGCTGCTGACCAGCTCATTAGCTGGGATCTGCTTGGAAACTGCACTCCCATGATAGGTCTGGGAGAGTCAATGAGAGGGTTTGGTGAAATGGTTGGAGGCACAGGAAGACAGAGGCCAGCCTGACTACGAGAAACTGTGTGAACTGAGAGTTGGTAATGACTCCTGGGCTGGCAACCCTGCACCTGTGGGTGCATGCACCAAGGTTCTGCCAAACAAAAATGAAGACCACTGATGCAGTTTAGAAGTCACACAGATACTTTTTTGGAAGGGGAGTGGAAACAAGATGTGAGACTGTTTGTTTATCCTCCCTCTCACATTAAATATATAACATAAAACTATTATATAAACCTAATACTATACACTTCCAGTTTCTCACTTCATTCTGCATTCTTCCCTCCCTTTTTCAACATACAATGTAAATATTACTTACTGTCTTGCATAGCCTTGACCCTACTTCCTACAACGATTTTTCTACCATCTTCCCTCTCAAAAATCATCTCCTTATCAGTTAAAACAACTTTTATCAGTTTTTCATATAGTATAATAGTCTTAACCTCTTTAAATTTCTATTAATACTGACTCATTTGCAGCTTATAGTGTGTTTGTAGGTGGGAATATTTTTGAGAATGTGGGTTTCTTGTCTGGGTTGTGTTTTTATGTTTGAATAGCAATACCACAGAAGAATTCAAGATGTGGTAGGCAGAGTGACTCTCAACTAGCCAGAGGGAAGTTTCAACCAAAGAACAACACAACAACAACCAAATATAAAATACAACCAGACATCCTAAAAAAAATGACATAAAGGGCATCCCAAGAGCACCAAGCTCAGGAGATCAAAGAGACTGCACCACCGAATCCCCCAGGTGTCCTATTACAGAAGGTCATACAATGAGGTGGAAAATCAAAACAGACAAATCTAAGAAACAAACAAACAAAAAAGAATGGTCATGTAAAATGGGGAGACAAAGAAACAACCCCCCAACAAAAGAAAAGTAGGAATCTCCAGAAAGAGTGTTAGATGAAAGAAAAGCAAGCAAACTATCAGACATAGAATTCAAAAGAATGATAATATGGAAGCTCAGTAAACTTAACAAGTCAGATAACTACAACAAGCTCCAGGGGAATTACAGAGAACTCCAGCGAAACTACAAAGAATGCCACAGAAACTACAATGAACTCTAGGGAAGCTACAAGGAACTTACTGAGAACCACACCTGCATTAAAAAAGACATAGAAACTATAAATAAGAGCCAGGACAAAATGAAGAATACAATTTCTGAACGGAAGAACACAGCAGAAGGAACAAAAAGTAGGCTAGAAGAAGTGAATAATCAAATCAGTGAGCTAGAGAACAATGTAAAAACAATCGACAGACAGTGCAACAAAATGAAAAAAGAATGAAATAGGATGAAGTGGGTTTAAGAGAGATGCAGGACAACAAGAAACATAAAAATATCCATATCACAGGGATACCAGAAGGAGAAAAAGGGGAGCAAGGGATAGAAAAGCTGTTTGAAAAGGTAATGTCAGAAAACTTCCCTGACTTGAGGAAAGAAAAAGTCACACAAGTACAAGAAGCACAGAGGGTCTCAATGAAGATAAACCTAAAGAACCGCACTTCAAGACATATCATAATTAAAATGGCAATATTCAAAGACAAAGAGAATATTCTAAAGGCAGCCAGGGAAAAACAGCAAATAACATACAAAGGAGCTCCAATAAGACTATTAGCGAATTTTTCAACAGAAACACTACAAGCCAGAAGGAAACGAAAAAGAATATTTCAAGCAATGTAAAACAAAAGGCTGAGGAGATACAATATGGTGGAAGAGTAAGTGGAAGCTACACTAACCTCCTCCCAGGACCAGTCTGGACTTACAACTTAGTAGTGGAGAAATCATCTGGAATGACCAAATGAACACTAGCTGAAGAGAAGTCTTATAACAATGGAGAGACAGAAAAGTCCACTTCATTACAACGTGACGGGTAGGAGGTGTGGAGACGTGAAAGGGCTGGCTGGTCTCCCACAGTTGGCAGCTGAAGGGACTGAGAAACAGCTCAGCAGATGGGAGTTCCCCCTAAGAAGGGCAGGGTCTAAACCCCCAGCTGGGATTCCCAGCCTACAACAACAGAGCAGAAATTAAAATAGCATCCAGCTGTGAAAAGCAAAAAGCCACAGGGTTTCTTGCTAACCTGAGAGAAACAGCTGGATAAAAAGAGCTTTTAAGCAGGTCATATATGAAAATATTTTGGCACCCACTTACCCTGGGCCCAAACAGAGGAAAGGCAGAGAGAACTAGAGATGCTTGGAGAGAATTTAGGGTGGTGGCTCTGAGGGGAGAACTGAGGAAGCAGCTGACTGGGTGCCAGTGGTGACTCATTCCCTGTGCTGCAGGAAAACCATTCGCCTCCAAGTGGTATCGGCCTGAGGTAAAGCAAAAGCCCCACCTACAAGAATTAAGCTGCCCTCAGTCCTTAAGCCTGATGGCTGATCATAGATTGAATAGATTAACAACTAAAGGAGACAGACAAAGGCAGTAGATCTCTGGTAGTTTCCAACAGGCTGCCTAGGCCCAGAATGGTACACGATCTGATGCCACCAGGGGCAGAACCAAAAAGTACAGATCAATCTAAGAAACAGCAACAAATAAGAAGAGTCACAAAAATGGGGAGACAGAGAAACAATCAACCATTGAAAGAAAAGGAAGAGTCCCCAGAAAGAATGCTAAGTGAAATAGAGGGAAGCAAACTATCAGATATGGAATATAAAAGATGGATTATAGGGAAGCTCAATGAGATCAGTGAGCTCAAAGAAAACCACAAAAAACTCCAGGTAAACTACAAGGAACTTACTGAGAATTAAACTAACATGAAAAAGGGCATAGAAGCTATCAATAAGAGCCAAGAGGAAATGAAGAATACAATTTCTGAATTGAAGAATACAATTTCTGAATTGAAGAACACAGAAGGAATTAAAAGCAGGCCAGAGAAAGCAGAAGATCAGATCAATGAGCTGGAGGACAAGATAGAAAAAAATTCCCAGAGAGTGCAACAAAATGAAAAAGACTGAAAAAGAATTGAGGTTTTAAGACAGCTGCAAGACAACATGAAACGTAATAATATCCATATCATAAGAATTCAAGAAGGCGAAGAAGAAGAGCAAGGGATAGAAAACCTGTTTGAAAAACTAATGACATAAAACTTCTTTAACATGAGGAGAGAAAGAGTCATGCAAGTGCAGGAAGCTCAGAGGGTCTCAATGAAGATGAACCCCAACAGGCCCCCTTCAAGACACATTATAATTAAAATGGCAACATTCAAAGAAAAAGAGAGAATCCTAAAAGCAGCAACTGAGAAACAGCTAATAACATACAAGGGAGCTCCAATAAGGCTATCATCATATTTCTCAACAGAAACACTACAAGCCAGAAGGGAATGGCAAAAAATATTCCATGCAATGAAAAACAAATGCCTGCAACAAAGAATACTCTACCCAGCAAGGCTCTCACTCAAAATGGAAGGTGAAATAAAGAGTTTCCAAGACAAAAGAAGGCTAAAAGAATACATCTCCACCAAACCAGCATTGCAAGAGATGCTAAAGATTCTGCTATAAGAAGATGAAGAAACAGAGACAGAGAGAAACACAATTACAAAGGGGGGAAATGGCAATGAATAAGTACCTATCGACAACAACCTTAAATGTAAATGCATTAAGTGCACCAATCAGAAGAGCTCGGGTAGCTGAATAAACTAGAAAGCATGACCCCCATATATGCTGTCTACAAGAGACACACCTTAGAACAAACGATCTACACAGACTGAAAGTGAAGGGGTGGAAAAGAATATTTCAAGCAAATGGACATGAAAAAAAGCTGGGGTAACAATAATATATTAGACAAAACAGATTTCACAGCAAAGTGTATAAAGAGAGACAAAGAAGGACATTTCTTAATACTTAAGGGAAAAATCCATCAAGACTATATAACACTTGTTAACATATATGCACCAAACATAGGAGCACCAAATATGTAAGGAAAATTTTGAAAGACTTCGGGAAGGATATAGACAGCAACACACTTATAGTAGAGGAATTTAACACCCCATTGTCAACAATGGACAGATCTTCGAAGCAAGGAAACACCAAAGATACTGAGGCACTGAACAACACTCTAGATCAAATGGACTTAGTTGATATATATAGAAATTTTCACCCCAAAGGAGCAAAATATACATTCTTTTCAAGTGCACATGGAACATTTTCAAAGATAGACCACATGGTATGACACAAAACAAGCCTCAACAAATTCAAGAAAATTGAAATTATATCAAGCCTCTTCTCAGATCACAATGGCTTAAAACTGGAAATCAATCTCAAGGAAACAACTCAAAAACATTCAAACTCATGGAGAATGAATAACATACTATTAAATAATAAATGGCTTAACAAAGAGATCAATGAAGAAATCAAAAAATTTGTGGAAACAAATGATAATAAACACACAACAACCCAAAACCTATGGGATACAGCGAAAGCAGTCCTGAAAGGAAAGTTCATAGCAACACAGGCCTACCTAAAAAAAGCTAGAAGAATATCTAATAAAAAATTTAACCCTACAGCTACAAGAACTAGAGGAACAACAACAAACAAAGCCCAGAGTGAGTAGAAGGAAGGAAATCATCAAGATCAGAGCAGAGTTAAATGGCATAGAAACTAAATGAACAATTCAAAAGATCAACAAAAGTAGGAGCTGGTTCCTTGAAAAGATAAAGAATATCGACAAGCCTTTAACTAGGCTCATCAAGAAAAAAAAAAAATGAGAGAGGACCCAAATAAGTAAATTTAGAAATAAAAAAGGAGAAATCACAACTGAAACCACATAATTACAAAGAATTGTAAGAAATTATTATGAACAATATCATCACAAGTAATTTGACAACCTTGATGAAATGGACAGATTTCTGGAAACATATAACCTTCCAAAACTGAATCAAGAAGGAGCAGAAAGCCTGACTAGACCAATACAACTAGTGAAATTGAAGCAGTAATCAAAAATTTACTGGCACACAAAAGCCCTGGACTGGATAGCTTCATAGGTGAATTTTACAAACATTTAGGAAAGAACTAACTCCTATACTTCTCAGACTATTCCAAAAAATCCAAGAAGAGGGAAGACTCAAAAACTTTCTATGAAGTCAGAATTACCCTAATTCCAAAACCAGGTCAAAACACAATAAAGGAAGAAAACTATAGGCCAATATTGCTGATGAACATAGATGCTAAAATCCTTATCAAAATATTGGCAAACCGGATCCAGCAACACATTAGAAAGATCATACACCACGATCAAGTAGGATTCATCCCAGGGATGCAAGGATGGTTTAATATTTGCAAGTCAATAAATGTAATACACCACATAAACAAAATGAATGACAAAAACACATGATCAAATCAATTGATACAGAAAAAGAATTTGATAAAGTACAACACCCATTTACGATGAAAACACTCAACAAACTGAGAATAGAGGGAGCACACCTTGAAATAATTAAGATATATATGAGAAACCTGAAGCCAATATCAAACTCAATGGACAAAAACTGAAAGCAGTCCCCCTGAGGTCAGGAACAAGACAAGGATGTCCACTCTCTCAACTTCTATTCAACATAGTCTTGGAAGTTCTAGCTACAGTAATCAGACAAGAAAGAGAAATAAAAGGCATCCAAATTGGAAAAGAGGAAGTAAAATGGTCACTATTTACAGATGAGATGATAGTGTACATAGAAAACTTTAGACTTCATGAAAAAACTACTCAACCTAATAAGTGAATTTGGCAAAATAGCAGGGTACAAAGTCAATATTCAGAAATCTAAGGTATTTCTGTACACCAACAATAAAATATCAGAGATATAAACTAAAATAAAATTTCATTTATCATAGCAACAAGAAAAATAAAGTACCTAGGAATAAATTTAACCAATGAGGTAAAAGACCTTTACTCAGAAAACTATATAACGCTGAAGAAAAAAATTAAGATACAAATAATGAAAGCGAATACCATGTTCATGGATGGGAAGAATCAACATCATTAAAATGTCCATACTACCCAAAGCAATTTATAGATTCAATGTATCCATATTAAGATACCAATGACATATTTCACAGATATAGAACAAATATTGAAAAAATTTATATGGAACCAAAAAAGGCCCCGAATAAACAAAGCAATATTAGGAAGAAGAACACAGTAGGAGGAATCACAATACCTGATATCAAACTATACTACAAAGCCACGGTAATCAAAACAGTCCACTACTGGCATAAGAGACATTTAGATCAATGGAACAGAATAGAGATCCCAGAAATAAACCCAGGTCTATATGGTCAACTAATATTTGACAAAAGAATAAGGAACATAAAATGGAGTGAAATGAGCCTCTTCAACAAATGGTGTTTTGGAGAGCTGGACAGGGACATGCAATAAAATGAAACTAGACCACCAACTTACACCATACACCAGAATCAACTCAAGATGTATCAAAGATTTAAATGTAAGCCGTGGCACCATAAAAATCCTAGAGGAAAACATAGGCAGGAAAATTCCAGATATCTCATGTAGCAATATTTTCACTGATATATCTCCTAGGGCAAATGAAATAAAGTTAAGAAAAAACAAACAGTACTACATCAAACTAAAATTTCCACTCAGCGAAAGAAAACATCAGCAAGATGAAAAAAGAACCAACCATTTTGGAAAACATATCTGCCAATGATACCTCAGACAAAGGATTGATCTCCAAGATATATAAAGAACTTATAATAGTCAACATCAAGAAGACAAACAATCCAATTAAAAAATGGGTAAAAGACCTGAATGAACACCTCAGCTAAGAGGACATACACAGTGTCCATAAGCATATGAAAGAATGCTCAACATCACTAGTCATCAGAGAGATGCAAATTAAAGCGACAATTAAATGCCACCTCACACCGGTTAGAATAGCCATCATCAACAAATCAACAAACAACAAGTGCTGCTGAGGGTGTAAAGAAAAGGGAACCTTAGTGCACTGTTGGTGGGAATGCAGACTGGTGCAGCCACTATGGAAAGCAGTATGGAATTTTCTCAAAAAATAAAAAATGGAGCTGCCTTTTGATTTACCAATTTTATTGCTAGGATTATACTCGGATATACTCAAATAATCCTGAAACACCAATTCAGAAGAACCTATGCACCCTATTTTTATATGAGCCAAGTGCTGGAAACACCCTAAGTGCCCATCTGTAGATGAGTGGATTAAAAAAATGTGATACATTTACACAAAGGAATGTTATGCAGCACAAAGAAAGAAGGAACTCTATCATTTGCAATAACATGGATAAAACTGGAGAGAATTATGCCTAGCAAAATAAGCCAGGTGGTGAAAGACAAATACCATATAGTATCACCTAATACAGGGCACTAATGAACAACACAAACAAATGAGCAAAATAGAACCAGAGGCAAGTAAACAAAGAGCCGACTGACAGTGGACAGCGGAGAGGGAGGCAGGGAGAAGGGGATAAAGAAGGAGAAAGGTTTAGTCAAGGAACTAGTATAAATGATCCGTTGTCAACAGGGTCATGGGGTGGAGATGGACTGTGGGAGAAGGGGCAGGTGGGAGCAGTGGGGGGAAAAGTGGGACAATGGTAATAGAAAAAACAGTAAATAAATTAAAAATTTTTTCTATTTTGTCACTTAACAGCTGGGTGAACATAAACGAGTTACTTAAATTCCCTGACAACGTAAAAGTTTATCATTGTGCTTATATTTCAGGGAGAGTGTTAATATAAAGTATTCAATACGTGTCACTGTAGCCCTCCCTCTAAAAGTTATGTTAATATTAATACATGTATTAGGTATGTTCACAGTTGTGGTTTTCATTAGATCCTGATTCAGCCTACCCAATCATTTTTGTATTAAAGCATATGCAGTTGTTGCTTTTTAAATAAAATTAGTATACCTATTTTATTTTTTATAGGAGTTGAGTAGAAAGGACAGTCTTCCTGCTGATGCAGTGGTAAAGTTCCAGGGGAGGGGTAGCATACTAGAATCCTAAAATTAGCTCTGAGTCTTTTAGTTAGTCTGTCCCTCAAGCTCAGTTATTTATTCTTGGTAAATAAAATCTTGGTGCTTTACAAACTCTAGAAAAATATCATATACAATTTTTCAGCTGCCCTTTTAAGGGAATTGAATTACAAATGACATTGTCTGAATACATGGAATTTTAAATCATTTATACTAGTTTATGTGTATTTCTAATTTAACTTCTCTTTGTGTCATAGACTGTTAAGTTTCAGAATACTGTAAATTATCCAGTTTAGAAAGCACTTAAACTCAGGTTTTTTGTAGTATTAATGATTTATTCATATTTAAAATTTGATTACCCCTTGATTATTCCTGAAATATCTGAGATATATTTGTGTAATTGGAGGCTTTTGAAATTTTATTTAACATCTTATTTATTAAAAAACTTTTCATTATCCTCAAATTACCATAACAGAAATATTTAGAAATATATGGTAATAGTTTTAGTAACCTTGAAGAAACTAAAACAGAAATTTCAAAGTTCATATAAAAAGTCCATGTACTTTATTATAAATGAATCACTAAAGCCTATGTAATCAGATATGCACTTTAGAGATTTTCATAAAACTGGTTATCTAACATATTCCTAACCTGTAACAGTAAACCAGAGTTAGTAATGATAGCTTAGCAGATGAGAAAATAGGAAAGTTTTAAAGCTGTAACAATAGTTTTTTTAAAGGACCACACACTGCCTCAGTTTAGCACACTGCAAACTGCTCCATTGGTCAGAATTGGTATTACATTAAAAAACAACAAAAATGATTCTGAAGTTTTCTTAAGTTTTAGGGGAAAAATACATACACATATGTATGGATGTTATATGTGTGCAAAACATTTTAGAAATATGTGTATATGGTTGTTTAAACTTTGTTGGGACTTTTTGGTGAATTTAACTTTGAGACCTTTGGATTCCTGGATAATAGTGGATAAGTGCTATTGTTATATACAATATAGGTAATGGGGATTATGTAGATTATAACTTTCAGCCAAACTAGACTTTCAACTGGAGCATTCTGAACAAAATGAGAGTCATGGAAAAGGAGAGAAAATTATTTAAAGTAAGAGTGACATTTTTCCCAAAGAAATGCTATATCCAAGTGATAATTCTTAATTTTTTTTGTTTTGATATTTGGTTTTGTTTTGTTTTTAACCCTTAAATTTCTTTTAAAAACAATTATTTAGAGACAGTCTGCCTTTATACACAGGGCTACATTCTCAGTTATTTTTAGACCTTCTACTCCCTTGTGTATTTGAGAGGATTTAAAATGTTTTTTTATTTTAGCCAAACTTTGGTAAATCTTTTTTGCTGTGTATAAAAAATGTATTTGGTAGAATTCTTGTTTTCGGCTATGCTTTTTTAAAATGTACCCTCTCCCTAATATGTATGTAAAAATCAGCATTGATTTCAAATGAAATTGCCTTATCAATAATCAAATTAAAAATAAATGGTCTAAAAACTAATGAAAATGCAGAGGTTGTCAGATTAAATTAAAAAGTAAGACCCAACTAGGTTTTCCCTAGAAGAAATGCAGTTCAATTATAAACAAAAAATTTAATAGCAAAGAATGGAAAAATACACCATGATGTCACTAAATAAAAGTTACTGTATTAAAAGAGAATCACTACATTAAAATCAGAGAAATTAAATTTCAGAACAAACACAATACGAGGAATAAAGATTATAATTTTATTATGCTGAAGTGGTTCACAGAGAGTATATAATGACCCTAACATTTATGCACCTAATAACAGATCTTTAAAATATAAGTATGTGCAGCAAAAACTGACAGAAACTCAAGAAAAAAGAGATAAACCCACAATTGATTAAATTTGTTTGAAATTTCAATTCTCTTCTTTCAATAATTGGTAGAACAAGTAGACAACAAATAACTATGAATAGAGAATATTTGAATACCAATATCAACCAATTTTTCCCAGTTGATGTTTAAAAAACAAACACCCAATAACAGCCAAATACATGTTTTATAGTGCACAAGGATGTCTCTATTATAGACAAGTGATTCTCAACCATTTTCATCCCATGACACACATAAACTAATTACTAAATTCTGTGGCACACCAAAACAATATATTTTTTTTTGCTGATATGACCAAAACTAGGTATAATTTTGATTCATTCACACTGGAAGGCTATTGTTCTGTTGGTTCTTGTCATTTTTTTTTTTTTTTAAATTTGACACTCTAAGGGAAAAGAGGTCAGTGTCCCTAACTAATCAGTTACTGCAAATTAAAAAAAAGTCTTGTGGCACACCAGTTAAAAATCACTGTTTTAGACTATAAAACAATTCTCAATGAATTTTAAAGATTTCAAATCAAATAAGCTTTTATATCTGATCACAGTGATATTGAATTAGAATCAATAACAGAAAGGTCTCTGGAAAAACCACAGAACTTGAAACCTAAATAATATAGTTTTAAATAATGTTAGGGTCAAAAAACTCAGAAGGAAAATTAGAAACTATTGAATTAAAATGAAATCACAGCATATCAACATGTTTAGGATTCTCTTTCTGCAATACTTAGGAAGACATTTTTTTGCTCTAAGTGCCTATTTTGGAAAATAAGAAAGCTCTCTAGTCAAGAAAGACAAAAAAGAAAAGAAAACAAAGACTAGTGCTGAAATCATTGAATTTGAAGCAGAAAACAAACTATAATGTAGAAAATCAATGACACCAAAAGCTGGGTTTTTTGAAATCAATAAAATTGATAAACCTTTATGCAAAGAAAAAATAATGAAAACATAAATTACCAATATCTAGAATAATACAAGTGACATAAATACAAATTCTAATACTATTTAAAGAATAATAGGGATAGTTATAAAATGTTTATGCTAATAAATTTGACTACTTTGATAAAATATTCAAATTTCTGGAAATTATCAAAGCTAACTAAAAACATGAACTAAATGGTTCTTTTTCTCTTAAAGTAATTATACATATAAATAGAAGCTTTCCCACATAGAAAAGTTCAGGAAATATAACTTCCCTGGTGAACACTACTAAACACTTAAGGGAAAATAAATTCCCATTTCTATACAAACCACTCCCCCCAAATTGAAAAGTTTGGGACATTCTCCAACTTATTAGTCTATGAGACCAGCATTAGACAAATCCTGAAATCAGACTAAGACACTGCAAGAAACTAAAACTATAGACCAATATATATCATGAACATGCAGTGTAGAAATTCTAAACAAAATTTCAGTAAATTAAATCCAAATTTTATTATACAAAAAAGTATAATTCAAAACTATGTGAGATATTTCCCATAAAAGCAAGGCTGGTATAACATTTGAAAATCAAATAATATAATTCTCCATTTTAAGAGATGGCATGAGCAAACTGTTTTGGGTGATGGAAATGTTCTATGTCTTCATTGTGGTGGTGGTTACATGATTGTATAAATTTTTCAAAACTCATAGAACTGTATCCCTAAAAAAGGTGACTTTTACTCTAAGTAAATTATACCTCATTAAATTTGACTTAAAATAGTTACTTCTGTCACCTTGAAATTTATAATGTACAAATTTTTTTTTTTGCCAAAAGATATATAGAACTAGATATCTTGAAGACAGTGTTTTTGATGTTTTACTTAAAAGATCTGTGCTTTCTAATTCCCTGACCACAAAAACTTAAGTACAGCTGACAATTGATCAAACATGATTTGTATTGTGGTACAAAGCTAGACATAGGGTCTCCTGCCATAGATCTTCTTGTCCATATGGTAAATGTCCGATATTGACACTGAAGCCTAATGTCCATCTGCACAGGGATATGCTTATTGCAGGAGATAAACTTTTAAAAATCAACCATCTGTTTGTATGTCATTTTTGCAAAAAACAAAACCAGTAAATAAAATACCAAAATATGCACACACAAAAAGAGTGATCATAGAAGTAATGCGACATTTAGTTCACATAGTTAAAAGTATTTCAAAAACAAGTATTGAGAATTGTCACATGTACTATTTATCTGTCATGAAAATATAAATAATCCATATTATTTGTGCAATAATAGCTAATGTATATTTGGAAGATCAAGTCCAAAAGTTTCTTACCTATTTTCAGTTATGTTCCCTTCACCTGATAATTCATAATTGAAGCTTAACTAGGTATTTACTGTTTTATTTAAAAATATTAATTACTTGCTATATTTGCGGCTTTCTGCATGCCAGTGAGTAGACATGTATGTCGGTAAATAAAGTATATTACCTGATAGAAATTGGGAGTTTTAGTCCTTAACTGCCTGATACTTTCTCAACAGAAATGTAAGATTTTTAAAAACACAGACCATGGAGGTGCACACACCATGGTTCAAATTCTGTTGTTTTTTTGGTCATTGTGTGAGCTTAGACAAGTCACTAAATTTGTGCTCTATTTCCTTATCTGTGAAGAAGCAATAATAATATTGGCTTGTTGGTAGTTATTAGGCTTAAAAGAGCTTAGAGAAAGGATAGCAGAATTATCAGTTGCCATTATAGGTAAAATTTGTATTATCATGGTTATCTTAAAAAATACTTGTTTCTCACATGAGTATGAAGAGTAAGGAGAAATTCATAGAATCCTCTGGAAGATGTAGAAGTAGACCTTGGAAACAATATATATATTTTTTATTTTGTCTGTTGTGAGCGAGCTTTAATCTGCTGCCTACATAATTATTTCCTGTATACAGTCTCTGAACTATTTTGCAGGTGAGAGTGGAACCATATGGACCACTTAGAAAATAGAGTCCCTTCATGGTGTGTTATAAAACAAATTCTATCTTTGTTTGCATTTCATATGTTGCTTATTATGAAACAGAAAGAATAAATTTGTTAGTCTCTAATAGGAGCTTCCATAGTTGAGGTGGATAGTGTTCTTTATTTTGGATAATATATTTTAATGTGAGTTTTATTTCAGAAGAAATTAAAAGACTTTCTTTGAACACTGTATATGTGAAATTATTAGAATCCAAAGTCCCAGATGGTCTCAGAATGATTTATTTGAGAATACTTCCTACTTGAAGCAGTTTTTCTCTGAAATTAGATCAACAAACTTAAAAAATTGCTTCTTTCCTTTTAGTACCAATATAGTTTTAGAGCATGTGAATCTGAGTCTTTTAGGAATTTGGCCTCATGCAGTATTTCTGCTTTTTGTTTGTTTGTTATTTGGATTTGGGGGTTTTACTTTTTAGTGAAAATTGATATGTTTAAGGTGTACAACACAGTGGTTTGATACATACATACACACACACACACACATACACACACACAAGGTGAAATGATTACTATAGTCAGGTTAATTAACATATCTCCCAGCAAATTTTTGTATTAAGTATAGTAGTATTAACCACAGTGTTCATGTTGTACTTTAGATCTACAGAATCATTAATTCCATATGATTAATGTATGATTAAGTACTGAGTATTTTGCAAGTACAAAATGCATTAGATTTAGTGATTTAGACTTCGTCTTTGACAAAGTTGGAAGAATCAGCTCTGAGACTGCAAACTCAGTTTTAAAATAAAAACAATTTTAACATAAATATAGACCAAAAACACCAAGGAGACAACTAAACATTAAACATAGGTTAGTGGGGATTTAGTTTCTTGCTAAATAAATCACTTCTGTTCTCCTAGCTAGTCTATATATGAGTCACTGCGGTTTTCAATTTATGAAGTTAAAAAATAAGTCAGATTTTTAAAAATGTTAAAAACCTTAAAAGTCTTTCAAGTGATTTCTCTGGCAAACTTCTGTTATTTTTTTTTTATTAATTTGGTGAGATATAGGAATACTTATTACATTTTTGCCACCAAAAAAGAAGAGGAATCCCAAAATAAATATACCAAATATGTATGACTGGAAAATAATAATGTTTTGTGACCAATACATCTGGGGACACTATTTTAATGAAAATCAAGAGAAGAAATGCTTTCTAGTTTTACCAGTTTCAAAGGTAATTTCCCAGATTCAGTAAGTTTAAGAATTGCGTAATTGTTCTTTTAATATGGTATTGTAAATTATAAGTTTATAAGAATATTAAAATAATATCATTTTACTAATAATAGTAATTAGTTATGTATTATTAGCTAGAAAATGAAAGAATATTATTGGGGAAGATGACATGGGCTTGAATCTGCCTTCTTTCTTTGTTAAAAAATTTCAATTTTTTTTCAATTACAGGTTAAATTCAATAATATTTTGTATTAGTATTAGGTGCATAGCATAATGTTACCACCAATATTTTCAGTACCCATCAAGCATAGCTATTACATATTATTGACTATGTCACTTATGTTGTACTTTACATCCCCATGCCTATTTTATACCTCTCAATATCTTCACCTTTTTCACCAAGTCTCCTGTCCATTGTCCCCTATGGCAACCATCAGTCTGTTCTCTGCATCTATGAATGTTTCTCTTTTGCTTGTTTATTTATATTATTCTTGAGATTGCAAATATAAGTTAAATCATATGTTATTTGTCTTTCTCCGATTGAGTTATTTCACTTAGCAAAAAACCCCCTAGGTTCATCAATGCTGTAACAAATGGTGAAGATTTCATTATTTCTTATGGCTGAGTAATATTCCAATGTATACATGGAATACTATGCAATAGATTATTGTTGGGAAATTGTGTTGTTCCATGACCTGTCTAGTTGTAAATAATGCTGCAGTAAACATAGGGGTGCATATATTCTTTTGAATTAGTGCTTTAGGTTTCTTCAAATATATATGCAGAAGTTAAGTTGCTGGGTGTAAGGCAGTTCCATTTTAACTTTTTGAGAAACCTTCTGTTTTCCATAGTGGCTGCACCAATATGCATTACCACTAACAATGCACAAGGATTCCCTTATCTCCACATCCTCACTAACACTTGTTTGTTGATTTATTGATGATAGCCATTACAACAGGTATTGTTATTTTAGTTTGCTTTTCTCTGATGATTAGACATCTTTTCATATGTCTATTGGCCACTTGTATGTCCTCTTTCAGGAAGTATCTATGCAGGACTTTTTCTCATTTTTTAATGTAGATTATTTTGGTGTTAAATTGTATGAGTTATTTATAAATTTTGGATAATACTCTCTTATCAGATGTAACATTTGTGAATATCTTCTTCCTTTCTGTGTGTTGTCTTTTCATTTTGTTGACAGTTTCCTTTGCTGTGCAAGCCTTTTTAGTTTGATGTAGTACTATTTGTTTATTTTTTCTTTTGTTTCCCTTGCCCATGGATATATATCAGAAAAAATATATTGCTAAGAGAAATGTTCAAGATTTTACTGCCTATGTTTTATGTAACATCTGTTGTGGTGTATTCCTGATTTGGATAATATGCTTCTTTTCTCTCTCTCTTTCTCACTTTTTTTTTCTTGGTCACCGTAAGAAAAGTTTTTTCAATTTTGGTGATGTTTTCAAGAGAAGTAACTTTAGGTTTCATTATTTTTTTTATTTTATTTGTTTTCTACTTTATTAATTTTTACTATATTTTCTTATTTCCTTCCTCTTTTTAGGTTTGATTATATACACACACACACACACTATACCTAACAGCAATTGTGTATGTATGAGTCTGTCCAGAAGGTATCCAGCCATGTAGTATGAAAAATAGAGACATTTATTGAAGAAGATACAAGATACAAGAAACATTGTACATAGGACAGCGATTCCTCGGTCCCCTTCAAAGTAGGCACCTTGGGACCTCACACAGTTCTTTCAGTCACCATCAACTGCCCCGTTGTATTTTGATGAATCTCATAGACAGTCTGAAATCTCTTCCCTTTCAAAGGTGATTTTAGTTTTAGGAAAAGCCAAAACTCACAGGGTTCCAAATCTTGGCTGTAAGGAGGCTGAGTCACCTGGGTGATATGATGTTTCACCAAAAAACTACATGGGACATGAAACATGACCAGGTGCATTGTTGTGATTAAGTGGCCAATTACCAGTTGCACATACCTGTGGCCTTCTGAATCATTTGAGTAGTTTACATGGAGCGATATTCAAGTGTAAAGCAAAATTTGATACAGATTTGTTGTACTACTTGCTCAGTCATTTAGAATGGAATGGCTACGCAGTACACATGCTCACTCAATGGCATCTACCACCCCACTGACTAGTACAGTGAAGTCATCATTGTTCATCCATGTGCATTCCAGTTCACTCTCCTTGGCTGCCAGGTTACATCGATGCTGTGCAAAACATTAGCATTATATTAACAATGGCTGGACTTTTTCCAGACAGACTAGAAAAAGTTATAATACATACAGTTGCTAATATATATATATGTGTATATATATATATGTATATATATATATAATACATATAGTTATAAAATATATATTATATATAAAATATATAACAACTATATGTATTGTATATGTTATATATAAACAATTTGGTTAAATAGTTTCATTCAAAACTTATCTTTTCTAAAATGGTATCTATTTCTTTTATATCAATTAGTGAGACAGGGATATCATCTACACTGTAATATTTAATAGTATGTTTCTTAATTTTAGTTATTGATAGTGGTATATATTTTGAGGCACTATTATTATGTGAATATACATATAAATATTTAATTTCTATTTCATTTACTCTTTCATGCTATTGAACTGTTTAACATTTTCCTTTAATATTTTTTGTCTTGTTTTAAAATTTTTTTGTCTGATATTAGTTTAGACCAACAATTTTCAACCAGTGTGCCACAAAAAATTTTAAAACCTGCAGTATTTGACTATTTAGTCAAAGACACTGACCTCTTTTCTCTTAGACTGTCTAACAATAAAATGACAGCAGTCAACACAACAGCAGCTGTCTAGTGTGAAGGAATCAAAATTATACCTATTTTTTTTCATAGGCAAAAAGTATAGTATTTGGTGTACCACAGAATTTTAGTAATTAGTTTATGTGTGCCGTGAGATCATTAAGATTGAAAATTGCTGGTTTAGATACTCTGGTTTTCTCCTGGTTAATGTTTATATGATATACCTTTTTAATCTTTCATTTTAACCTTTCTACTTTAATATGAAATGTGCATTATAATTGTATTTTCCCATTACCATTTATCCTTCTATTTATCCCTCCCCCTCAATCACCACACTGTTTTGTCCATGTCCATGAATCCTTTTTCCTTTTTTCTCAATCCCTCCATCCCCTAAACTCCCTGTCACCCTCATAGCTGTCATTCTGCTCTCTTCTTATGAATAACATATAGTTGAATCTTGCTTTTATTCAGTCTTAAAATATTTGGCTTCTATTTAATGTGTTTAGTCCATTTTATTTAATATAAATATTGTTATGGTTAGATTTACACATGGAAATATATTATTTATTTTCTCTACATATTTTATTTGTTTCTTTCTAATTTTATATTTTTGTGGCATACAGTTATTTCAGTATACAATTTTAACTCTTAATTGATATTTATATTTTTAGTTTTTTACTTATTGGTTGCTTTAAGATTAAAATGTAAGTTTTAATTTATTATAACCTACTTCAAATTAATACCAATTTAATTCTGATGAAATATACCACATTTGCTCCAATTAGCTGTAGTGAAGTGAAATTATTGTTTTATATATCACATCTCTCTATATGATATAAATTACATAATTGTTATTTTATAATTATTGATGTCTTTAACAAAAATTTTGAGACATGTAAAAATGAGAGTGTGACCTATAAACATTGCTTTTGATAAAATTGAATGTGATATTTAGTTCGTTTACAATGTTGTGCAATAAAATTATCACTCAATAAAACACCTTATACCGATTATGTAATCAGTCTCCATTCACCTTTCCTCTACTTCATGGTAAATTTGATATCTATAAATTTGTATATTCTGGATAAATCCTATAAGACAAGTCATGTAATATGTGACCTTTTTATCTGGCTTCTTTTGATTAGTTTTCCTTGTTATCTAATTATTAGCATTTTTCAGTGCTTTTTATGCTTTTATGACTGAATAATACTTTTTGTATTTATACCATGATTTGTTCATTCATTTTTCTATTGATTATAATGGGATTCTATGTGGATATTTTAAAATGTATTTGCTTGTAATTTGTTGAGATTCTTGAATGTACAGATTTGTGTTTTTCATCAAATTTTGTAAGTTTTGCAACAATATTTCTGTAGACAGTTATTACCTAGTTGATAGTTGTTGTTTTTTTCTGATAGGACAAATTTCTGGAACTTCCTTCTCTGGCATATTTTGGTGGACCATTTTCTCTTATTGCTTTTAATAATTTTGTCTTGTCTGTTTTCCAGTAGTCGGAACATTTTCTATTTGATATTGATCTGTCTGTGTGATTCCACTTGGAGTACATTGAGTTTCTTGAATGATCAGATTAATGTTTTACAGCTAATTTGAGAAGGTATTAAATATTATTTTTCCTTGCTCTTTCTTTTCTCCTGTTTCTTTCATTGTTATTATGTTGATAGACTTGAAGTAATTCTGCAGTCTCTGAGGTTCTGCATATTTTCTTCATTTTTAAATTTACTCAGATTTCACAATGTCTATTGGTTTACCTTCATTCACTGCTTTGTTATTCCTAAATTTGATGTTGAACTTTCCTAGTGAAATAGTAAATGTTCATTTCAGTTTTAGTTCAAGTATAAACACTCACACAAATGAATATTAAATCCAATATTTTGTCCCAATCACAGTTCACAGTTTCTATTAACTACTTTGTTTTTTAATATATCACACCTTTCTATTTCTTTGCATGTCTCAAATTATTTTTTGTTGAAAATTTAAAATTTATATATAATATTGTAGGAAAATTGAATCTTGATTTAAAAATTTTTTCTTTCTTTCTCTCTCTCCCACCTTCTGTTCCCTGCCTCTTTCTTCCTTCCTTTTTCTTCTGTAGCAAGTGTGGACTTAAACTATGGAAAATGCCCTCGTCCTCTATTCTCTTTCCAAAATTTGCAAACTCTTATATATTCTACTCAAATACATTGAAAGTTTAACCTATATTCAAGTTTTCTTTAGCTTTCACTTACAGCTGGGATTGCTGTGTTTCCCTTCAAGTCTAAATACTTCCCAGTCAGCTTCTATGAAAGTATGGAGAGCTCATCATTGACTTTCTGGTTTTCCTTTTAAAGAATCTTCAAAATAGCCTGCCTGGGTAGCTTAGTTGGTTGGAGTGTTGTCCCAATATGCCAAGGTTGTGGTAAATTTAAAAATAAAATAAAATAAAAAGAAGCTTCATGCTAAATTTCTCTTCAGAGACTGCTAAATGATTCATTTTGGATTAAAAGTCCAGGCTAGCAGATCAGAAGGTTTTCCCAGTTGTTTCTTACTCAATTTTTTGCATTTACTGACAACGTCTCTACTGATTTATACTACTTTATTAAAATGAATTCCCCCACCTTTGGCAACAATGTTGCTAGTTTTTCTGTCCTTCCCTACACTGTAAAATCAATTCTCAGCAACTCTGTTGGGAGGATTGCAACTTGACAAAAAAGGCCACATATTTTCAGTTTGTAAGAGTAAATGCTTCTTAATCTCTAGTTCTCCTTAGATTGGCTTCCATATTTTCCAACATGGTTGTTAATGAAAATTTTGAATAATGTTATTTGTTTCATTTAGGAAGAGGATTAGTCAGACTTTTCATACTAATAAAGACAGATGTCTGTAGTAGCATATATGACTCATTTCTTTTATTAAGATTTTCTCGTTTATTTGTATAAATCAGAAATAGGAGAAAGGGGTTTTCTGGTAAAAGATGAAGTGTTGAGATCAGCAAAGAATGAAGCCTAAGGTAGACTTCCTCGATATTTTGATTTTTCCAAAGGACAGCTATGTTGGTAAATATGGCATTTACATAATCATCTTGATCATAAGGAAACAGCCAATGGAGAGGAAAGAGTTGGGGTCAGGAAACTGGGTTCCTATTAGCTATGGTGTATTTGAAGGGATCTGAGCAGGTCAATTAATCGCTGAGCTTTAACATCATCCATTAATATAAATAGTTTGGACTATATGGTTTGGCAGTAATCTTCAATTGCCTGACTATAAAGCAGCTGCCTTAGAGTCAGCTTTTTCTTTTTATATATAGAATTTTCCTTTTGTTTTTCAATTACAGTTGTTCCATTTTCCCCCATTGCTCCCCCAACCCAGCCCACCCCTTCTCCCACAATCGTACCACCCTCTCGTTGTCCATGTCCAAAGAGTCACTTTTAATATATAGTTTCTTAGTTTCCTCTTTGAATTCTGGATTCAGTCGGAGAAGAGGGCAGTTGGGGTTTGGAGACGTCTTTATTTTTAACAAACATTTCTGGAGATCTCTGGTGGAACCAGAATCTGGAGGCACTGTTCCCCTCCCCCCAAGATCTGTTCATTCTTCATCTGTCATGTATCAGGTATCATAAGTGGGCGTTCTTTTTCTCTGAGCAATAATGCAGCATCTTTGTGGTTCAGTGTATTTCCTTGAGATAAAGAATGCTTTCTTATTTTCCTCTATTGATTACATACCTGGTTCAGACAATAGACAATGCATCTAGGTGTTAGCAGTTCAGCAAAAGGAGATTGCTTACTTAGTAAAAATTCTGGCACAACCCTCTTTGCACGAGCCAGTAGTGAATGTGAGCCAGAGAAGTCTGGGGAAAGCCTTTGCACTGGTCTCATGTTGTCTATTCACACCTTTGAGAAAAGGTATGTTTGCTTTTAGTCTGCTTAAAAGATCTCTTTTAAAATCTTAATACTTAAAAGAAAAATGATAAATCATAACATAATGTAAGCTTTCTGGGGATACATAAGAATTTGAAATGCATTAGAACCTCCAGTTAAAGGAACATGGGCTGGCATACCAGGCACTAAAAAATGAAATCTGTGAACAATGACAAATAGAAAGAGATCAGATTAGAAGAATTCATAGACTCCCTAGCTTTTGCCTTCTGCTGTTTGGAAGTCAAGACAGTACTCATGTCTAAAGCACTGATTATTTTCTCTTAGCTTAGTGGCACAGAAAGCTAGGCTTAAGTGAAGGTAGTGAGGGATGTAATTGGTAAAAATGTCTAGATAACACTAAACATAATTAAGAACCGAACAGATTTCATAATTATGATACAGGCATACCTCTGAGATATTGCAGGTTCCATTCCAGACCAATGTAATAAAGTGAGTAGCGTAATAAAGCGAGTAGATATGTTTTTGCTGGTGGAGGCTCTTGCTTTCAAAATTTGTAAAAAAAACCCCCACAAAATCTGTAAAATGCAATAAAGTGAAACGCAACAAACAATGTATGCTTGTAGTTTAATGTTCATATTGTTTTAACTTTTTCAATAATAATTTTGCAGTCAGTTGCCTTTTTGTGCCTCACACATTTGTGAGTTTTGCAGAATAAGAAATAGTGGCCTCCTTTAAAGAACAGGAAACTAACACTCTGCAAAGTTCTTGCACAAGGTCATAGGAAGAGAAATGGATGATCTACAAGGAAGACTCAGTTTGCACCAATTAACTGTAATCTCATTTATGACAATAAAAACTCTTCAGATATCTGATAGGATATGGTTTCAGAAAACAATAAAAAAAAAAACAATTCTAGAAAGCTGGTAGGTACAATTTATTATGACATATCAAAAGATCTGGTAGAAAGTTCAGCGTACTAAATCGATAGTAAATGTGCATGTTTTTTCCATCCATCACCCAGTGACATTAGAGACAATAATTTATTTGAAGAAGACAACATTCTTTACATTTTAATATGACATTTGCTGCAGGATGCTATGAGTTCTTTTGAAAGATGTTAAACATATTTTTATTAATCTACACATTTGAAATATGTATTTGTGCAGTTCTTAGAAATGCTAAATTTCACTCTTCTTTAACCTCAATAAAATATATCTCCCATAATGCTTGTTCTTGACAAATTCCCAGACACACTCGGTCTTTAAAATCAATCCCATGTCATTCATTTCTCTTTATCTTAGAAGAAATAAGAGTCACATAAATGTTGTGCATTTTTGGTATTAGATATTATGATCAAAATATGACAAGACACCCAAAAGTCTGAAATTTAAATTAATTACCATATTTGAGAACAATTTTCTGTCATTCTGTGTTCTTCACTCGAGGGTTTTATTTTGGATGAGTGAGTTCACACTTCCATTCTGGCAAATGAGCACTAATAGATACACTTTGGTTAAGATCAAGTGACGATGAAACAGGATTTATAATTAAAGCCAAAAATTTAGGCAAAATTAAAATGTATAAATGAAGCATTTGACTGATATAGTGGAATTATGTATTTAAATCATGGTACCAATGACTGTAGAGAAAAATTTTTAAATGATGCAATTTTGATTAATCTCAAGAACGGCTCCAATTTATGTTTCTCTCAGATTTGTTGGGTCTAATCTGTTGTCCTGGAACTGCTGCTTTCCCCAGTTTTGGCATCTTGCTTTTAGACAGCTGCTTATCCTGCAAGACTCAGGCAAGGTGCACTGGGTTTAGCCATTGTATTTATCAAAAATCATTTAGGAAGCCTGGGCCTGGGTCAAATAGCTGCTGCAATTGTGGCATTATTGTGCATTGAGCCTTTATTTCTATTCTGTGACTGGTCACTTTTCTCCTGTGTATCCCTTCTGGCTGCTGACTGCTGCCTTGCACTTTGAATCCCTGTTCTGAGACCTGTGGTACACGTGTATGTCTCCAATCTCCCTGATTCTGGACCATGTGCCTTGTCTGCATTCTGGTGATTGCCTCCTTGGTCTTTTCCATCTGACTAATTTCCGACCTTCTCTGTAAATGAGAACGTTAAGATAAATAATCCTCAGTATTGCTGCTGAGCTTTCTTTTTTAATATTTATTTTTATTTTAAAAACATTACATTTTGACACATTGTTTCATTTGCTTTTTAAAAATCTATTATCTGACTTAAACCTAGTCAGCAAAAATGTCAATAAATTATATAAAGCATAGTTCGGGTTTTTTTCTTTTTTAACTGGGAACATGATATGCTTTATGATAATCAAACAGCAATACTAAATCTAAGTAGTATGACTGGTTAATTTGCATTTAGTTTTAACATTTAGTTTAAAAACAAAACCAGCCATATGCTAATACACTGTTGCATAAGATTTTCAGAAACTTTCTTTAACACTGTGTCAATATCCTTCTGTTTCTTCCCACAGGTACAGAATGCAGCCATATCAGGTGTCAAGGCACTTACTGTAAACTGTCCTATATTGCTCATCTCGGAAGTAACACTGGATGGAGGGCTGATGATATATATTATCCTCTACCCCCTGTCTCCTGCCCATGCTATCTTGCATTAAATAACTGTATTTCTTTATAAAGAAACTGTTAGCTAGGAACTCCAATACTGATTTTAGAAACGATGGTTCCAAGACATATTAAATCAAATGTGTTAGTACTTAAAGTCACAAAATCTGAAAAGGGAGAATGATAAACAAATAAAGGACTTACGTAAACAACCAATGAACTAAGACAAATAGCACTGTCACTACATGACTTAAAATGGTATATTTTTGGTGTCTGAAGCTATTTAAAATTTATATTTTGAGACAGTTCAGATGAATATCAATAAAATACACATGTTCTACATAAAGTTAGGGTTTTATGGATTTTCAACATGGGTAACATTGTTTAAAAAAATACATCAATAGTCTCATTAGTGAATGTTTCCTCTTGGTTTGTTAAGTTTTATTTTCTGTGGAGGCATACACAAGCACTGTCTTAAGACTCCATGCTCGGAGTTACAAAATGATCTCTATCATTCTAGAGATTTTAATACTAGATATCACCCTGGTCCTTGTCATCATCTTTGTGCCATCATCCTTATCATCTTGGTCTGTGGATTCAAGTTCTTCCTCTTTTTCATCTGGATTACCAAGTTCTTTGTGCAGAGATGACCTCGTTCTTTTTTTTTTTTTTTTGAATTTGTAATGTTCACCTCAAGCTGGTTTTTCTCATTTTGTAAAATGGCAGTGATACTGTTAGATGAGTCCAGCTGCTCTTTAATGGCAGTTCTTTCCTCAAACAAAGCTTTTATTTTATTCTTTAGTCTCTTGTAATAATGCTGGCAGGCTTCCTTCCACAACAGTAGTTTTTGCAGCTATTACAGTTTTACTCTTTCCTGGTACAGGAACTGATTGTACATGTGCTTTTATTTTCTGTAACAGCTCCTGCTTTTCTGTACTTTGGTGATCTCCACAAATTGTGAATTTAACTGAGACTTTAATGTTGCCAGTTCCTGTTTTAATTCTGCAATTTGTTCAGAATCTCTAGCTAAAGCTGTTGCTTCATTTCTATCTGGGGATGTTTAGGCTGTTTTTTTTTTTTTTTAAAGATTTTATTTATTTATTTTTAGAGAGAGTGGAAGAGAGAAAGAAAGAGAGGTAGAGAAACATCAATGTGTGAGTGAAAAAGAAACATTGATGGGTTGCCTCTCGGAAGGCAAACCAGGCATGTTCCCCGACTGGGACTTGAACTGGAGTTCTTTTAGTTTGCAGGCCAGCAATCAATCCACTGAGCTACGCCAGGCAGGGAAGATTTCATTTTTTTTTTTCTCTTGTTAATCTCTTTTATTATGGAGACTCAGCTTAAAACCTAGAAGAGTAGAAAGAAAATATTTTTTCCTCTTCTACAGAAGCAGCATATAATTGTTTTTTCTTCATCTATTTTGATCATCTTTTTTGATTTTTTATTTTTAAGTATATATTATTGACTATGTTGTTACAGTAGTTGCAATTTTTTCCCCTTTACTCCCCTCTTCCCAGTACCCACGTTCCCTCCAGCAATCCCAACCCCCTTAGTTTATGTCCATGGGTCCTGCATATACGTTCTTTGGCTTTATCCTTTCCTATATTATTCTTAACATCCCCCTATTTTGTACAACTCAATTATGCTTCTTAGTCCCTGCACCATTTCCCCATTTCTTCCCCTCCCCCCTCCCAGCTGATAGTCCTCCAAGTGATTCCCATACCTATGATTCTGTTCCTATTCTGGTTTGCTTAGTTGGATCTTGTTTTTATTTTTTAGGTTTAGTTGTTGATAGCTGTGAGTTTGCTGTCATTTTAGTGTTCATAGTTTTGATCTTCTTTTTCTTAAGTAGGTCCCTTTGACATTTCATATAATAATGACTTGGTGATGATGAACTCCTTTAGCTTTAGCTTGTCTGAGAAGCATTTCATCTGCCCTTCCATTCTAAATGAGAGCTTTGCTGGATAGAGTAATCTTGGTTGTAGGCTGCTTTTCATCACATTCAATACTGCTTGCCAGTCCCTTCCTGTCTGCAAAGTGCCCTCTGAAAAATCAGCTGATAGTCCTATAGGCACCCCGCTGTAGGCAACTCTCCGCCTCTCTCTTGCTACCCCTAGGACTCTCTCTTTATCTTTCACCTCTGGCATCTTGATCATGATGCATCCTGGTGTGGTTCCTTCTGGGTCCAGCTCACCCGGGACTCTCTGTGCTTCCCGGACCTGTATATCCATCTCCTTTGCAAAATCTGGGAAGTTTTCTCATTTCTTTCAACTATTGCTTCCTCATTCTGCACTGGTTGACTGTTATTTTATTCCTTATGTTCCAAATCATTGATTTGAACCCTAGTTCCTTTCCCTTCACCATTGGTTTTACGTGGATATTCTTTTGTTTCACATAGGATAGCCTTCACTTCTCTTATGTGCATGCCATACTCAAGCAGATCTGTCAAGCCTGTGAGCATCTTTATCACCAGTGTTTTGAATTCTGCATCTGTTAGGCTGTCTATCTCCTCATCTGTTAGGTTGGCTATCTCCTCATCACTTAGTTCTCCCACTGGAACCTTGATCCATTCCCCCTTTTGGGCTATATTTCTCTATTTCCTTATTCTGACAGGCTCCTCTGTTTGTTTGCCTCCGCATCCCAGGTAGAGCTGTCACTCCTGTTATGTTATAATGGGCGGAGCCTTAGGGTTTCATCAGTACAGGGCGACCTGTTTCACCACATTGTGGCGCTCTATGTGGGAAGGGGTCTGATAGGGAAAAATGCCACCTGCCCAGCACTTGCCCCTTTTATAGACACCTCTCCCACTTCCGCACCAGACTGGCACCCCTCTAGCTGTTGCTTTGGCCGTCGTTCCCAGAGTGGGTGGGTCTGCAGATGTTCTAGGATCCTGGGGGCTCTTTAAACAAGTGGACTCTGCTGAGAGACTGGCACTTTCTGCCTCCACCCTAACCCCTACTGGTCTGCATAGTCAGAAGCAATGAGGCTTGATTATCCCCAGTGCTGGGACTGTGAGCTTCGAGGTCGGGGAGGAGCTGGAAACACTTCCCAGGTGTCCCTCCTGACTTTTTAAAACTTGTGACTGCACTTTCTGCTTGCCTGTCACTGCCACGGCTGCTGCCATCACTGCTGCCACCACCACACCGTGTCCTCTCCGCCCCAGCTCTGCCCCTTCTACCTGTCTGGATGAGTATTTCTTCTTTATATCTTTGTTTGCTAGACTTCCATGCAGTTTGATTTTCTGGAACTTCTGGTTGTCTCTAGTTTTGAGGTAGTTGTATTTCTTCTTAGATGTTGAGGGAGATGTAGCATGTCTGTCTACACATCCATCTTGGCCAGAAGTCTATTTTATTTTCTCAAATTTTTAATTAAAGAGTTCTTTTCATCCAATTGGCTTTGTAAAAGTTCCTAATTACTTTTTTCTCCTATCATTGAAAAGGCTTTTTAAGTTTATTTTTTATTATACAAGTAATTCATAAATTCAGGAATACATTCTTGTTAATTTTTTAAATTACACATAAATTAATTACATGTAAGACCCCTTAAATATAATTCCCCTCTCATCCTCAAATTTTTACTACAATCACTATTATCTGTTTTTCATGAATACTTCCAGACACTTTTACATACAGATTTGTTTTATGTTTTTGCCCTTTTTAAATAAATGGTTTAATACTCTATGTATTCTTGAGTAATTTGTTTTGTTCATTGAACAATATGTCTTATTACATCTGAAGATTTATCTCATTCTTTTATACTCTAAATCTGTACAGTATTTAACAGTAGCACATTCATATCTGTAATGGAGGAGCTCTTGACTTTTACTTATTTTAAGCCTTCTATTTCCTTTCACTACCTCTCATTTTCTTCTGGCTCAATGCCATTGACTTGAGTCCCATCACTGTAAGAACCTCAATGCTGATTGTCTTTTCCTCACTGTACTTTAAGGAGATTATACTGATCTTTGTATTGCTGAATGTGAGATACTTGCTGTGTGACTGCTGTCTGAAGCTGTTTGTTTTGACATTTTAATATAGAAATCTGCTGCTTTAATTCCTCAAGTCGTAGATCTGTCTCTCGAATCACATTTTTGTAGGGAATCACAACACTATCATGCTGTTCTAATGTTTTCTTCTCCTTCTCTTCAGCAGAAACTGCAGTATCCAATAAGATAGTATAAAGCTGTTGCAATAAACTTCACTGGAACATAACTTTCTGGCAGCTACTGGTAACCCCAGGAGGGTTGGTGGGAGATATCAGGGCATGAACAAGATGTAGCATTATGTGCAGGTCCGTTACTTTCTGTTCACCATTCAGAACTTTCATATCCAATTTCAATTCAAGGTTTCATTCATTGACTATATGTTGGTGGAATTCAAGTCTCTGAGTAGGGGCACTTCATGCCCCTCTGTCCAGGTGCTTTGTAACTCAGATAAGCAAGCTGGACTTGCTAACGCTGGCAGCTGCAAGCTAGCTGTAAGCTGTTTCAAGCTGATTATAAATTTGAGAAGGCAGTTGCTTCTCCTTGCCAAGCAGTTCAAAGTCCGATTGAAATGGTTGTTAGGCTACAGTGACCTGGTTAAAAGCAGCCTATGTTTTGCCTGCTATAGGATGACCAGTTTGATGAGCTCCTCTAAGAGCTTTACCAACTTGTTTTACACCTTTGATAACTGATTTTTTCTTTTTAAAGAACACAATAACAGTGCTTTTTAACCTGTACAAGTAAATTAACAAGAGCACTTTGTTTGACTTTAATTTGAGACCTTCTGTGGCTTTCTCTTGGGGTTCCACTTTAAGCTTTAGTTTTCTGTGCTCTTTATTTTGTGAGGATCTCATTTTCTTCCTCTAGTGAGGGCAAGTTCCCCATGACTCCGACTCGTAATGCCAAGAGGCTTGCAGACTCCGCACAACCAAATACCCTTCTCGGTTCTATCTGTTCCCGGGTCTCACCTTCAGTCCCTGTTCGGGTGCCAGATGTTGTAGTACTTTGTGGTCGAGGGCACGGAAGTAATTCCAGCAGACATAATGGGACGGTTGAAGGGCTGCTGCACGCTCAGGCAAGTCAGCACTGAGCAGAGCAAGCACCTTCCTTTTATTGAAATCTGAGGGTGGCAATTACAGGATACACATCCTATCGCTTAAGGAGGAAACAGGATACTGGGGTTCAAACATTAACTACTTAGGTACAAAACAGAACTGTAAGTCCTTAAGGCTAAGTTTCAAACAAGATGATAGGACAAGGGAGTAATGGAGTGCTCAGCAAAGTCTCTTTGTCCTCAGGATACCATAGCTCAGTGGCCTGAAACAGCTTGCAGCTAGCTTGCAGCTGCTGGTGTTAGCAAGTCCAGCTTACTTATCTGAGTCACAGTACACCTGGACAGGGGGGCATGAAGTGCCCATACCCAGAGACTTGATTTCCACCAACAACTATATGAACCTTCCTTCAGAAAACTTTGATTGGAATTGTGTTTTAAACAAATTTTGGTGCAAAATCAGACAATCTTCTACTACTCTATCTTCATCACTGTTACCCTCCTTTATAATAATGTTCAGTGTCTTTCAAAAGCATTTTTACTTCTGGCCAAGATGGCGGTGTATACAGACACGCTGTGTCTCTCTCCTCAGCTAAGAAGGTATACAACTACCTCAAAACTAGAAATAACCAGAATTTCCAGGAAATCAAACTGCATGGAAGTCCAGCAAACAAAGATATAAAGAAGAAATACTCATCCAGACAGGTAGGAGTGGCCGAGCCAGGGCGGAGAGTATGTGATGTGGTGGCAACAGTGGCAGCAGTGGCAGGCAGGCAGAAAGCGCAGTCACAGTTTTAAAAAATCAGAACTGACACCTGGGGAGCGTTCCCAGCTCCTCACTGGACATCGCAGCTCACAGTCTCAGCACTGAAGAAAACCAAGCCTCATTGCTTCTGATTGTGCCAACCAGTGGGGGTTGAGGTGGAGGCTGAAACTGCAGGTTTCAGCAGAATCCATTTGTTTAAAAGACCCCATGGTCCTAGAATGTCCGCAGACTCACCCACTCTGGGAACAATGGCCAAGACAGCAGCTAGACGGGGTGCCAGTCCAGTGAGGAAGTGGGGAAGTTGCCTGAAAAGGGGCGAGTGCTGGGCAGGCGGCATTGTTCCCTCTGGGACCCCTCCCCCACATACAGCACCACAATGTTGTGAAACAGGTCACCTTGTACTGATGAATTCCTAGGGCTCCACCCCTTATAATTTAACAAGAGGGACAGCTCTACCTGGGATGCGGAGGCAAACAAACAGAGGAGCCTGTCAGAATAAGGAAATAGAGAAATATAGCCCAAAAGGGGGAATGGATCAAGGTTCCAGTGGGAGAACTAAGTGATGAGGAGATAGCCAACCTAACAGATGAGGAGATAGACAGCCTAACAGATGCAGAATTCAAAACACTGGTGATAAAGATGCTCACAGGCTTGACAGATCTGCTTGAGTATGGCATGCACATAAGAGAAGTGAAGGCTATCCTATGTGAAACAAAAGAATATCCACATAAAACCAATGGTGAAGGGAAAGGAACTAGGGTTCAAATCAATGATTTGGAACATAAGGAATAAAATAACAGTCAACCAGTGCAGAATGAGGAAGCAATAGTTGAAAGAAATGAGAAAACTTCCCAGATTTTGCAAAGGAGATGGACATACAGGTCCGGGAAGCACAGAGAGTCCCGGGTGAGCTGGACCCAGAAGGAACCACACCAGGATGCATCATGATCAAGATGCCAGAGGTGAAAGATAAAGAGAGAGTCCTAGGGGTAGCAAGAGAGAGGCGGAGAGTTGCCTACAGCGGGGTGCCTATAGGACTATCAGCTGATTTTTCAGAGGGCCCTTTGCAGACAGGAAGGGACTGGCAAGCAGTATTGAATGTGATGAAAAGCAGCCTACAACCAAGATTACTCTATCCAGCAAAGCTCTCATTTAGAATGGAAGGGTAGATGAAATGCTTCTCAGACAAGCTAAAGCTAAAGGAGTTCATCATCACCAAGTCATTATTATATGAAATGTCAAAGGGACCTACTTAAGAAAAAGAAGATCAAAACTATGAACACTAAAATGACAGCAAACTCACAGCTATCAACAACTAAACCTAAAAAATAAAAACAAGATCCAACTAAGCAAACCAGAATAGGAACAGAATCATAGGTATGGGAATCACTTGGAGGACTATCAGCTGGGAGGGGGGAGGGGGAGAAATGGGGAAATGATGCAGGGACTAAGAAGCATAATTGAGTTGTACAAAATAGACAGGGGGATGTTAAGAATAATATAGGAAAGGATAAAGCCAAAGAACATATATGCAGGACCCATGGACATAAACTAAGGGGGTTGGGATTGCTGGAGGGAACGTGGGTACTGGGAAGAGGGGAGCAAAGGGGAAAAAATTGCAACTACTGTAACAACATAATCAATAACATATACTTTAAAAAAAAGCATTTTTAAAGCTACAACTTCCTGGATTGGCCCATTACATCCTGTTAGTGGCTACAGTAATAAGACAACATCGTTACCTGTAACTTCCCTGGAATCCACTAATAAGTCCATCAATCTTGAAACACCCATGGGAATGATTAAAATAATTTGCTATCCCTGAGGTCTTAAGTGTTTTAAACCAGAAGTAAGAAGCTTTACAACAGGACAATGATCATGGATATCAAACTTGCCCCTAAAGATAACAAGAAAATAACATTTTCTTGCCGCTTAATGAATATTTTTGTAAACTGGCTTCCCAAACCTTATCTCCATCTTGTGAAATTTTCTTCTTTTTCTTCTTAGTCATCATTAGATATCATATAGTGTGTTTAAGGAATAAACTATAATTTAAGAATCCAAACTATCTATTTGTAGAACATAGATATCATGTTCTCTACCTTGAATATTCACTTCCAAGCTATATTTCTTAGATAATTATTTGAGAGCACACACAGCATTTATTCCATCATCCAGTAAAGTAGACAAAGCTGCTCTGTCACAATGCTTTTGAATAATCTAGGCTCTGTGTTCTGGGGTCCTGCACTCTGACCTCACATTACTTATAGAAGATATTTATCTTGCATTTAGCCACCTGCCCTACCAACTTGATTGGGAAAGAAAAGAGAACTTCCTCAGCCCTCTGCAGGACTTGGCCCCCACACCCGCACTCTGCACTCCATGGCCACCACTGCCTTCTACTTGGAGGCCACTCCAGCCCTCTAAAACCATGAGCACCCTGCTGCTGCATTTTCAAATTGTATTGTCACCCTCATTTATTAAGGAGCTAGTTTTTCAAAGTAAACAGATGTGCTGTAAACCCTTGAATGGCTCTGTTGCCTATTGGTTAAAGGTTTGAAAAATGTTTTAAAGTATCTGGCCTCTGATCCATTTCTTTCTTTCACTGTTGGTTGAAGAGTTGAATTTGAGGAGGCATGTGATGGGGAATAAACATGTTACCTGTACTAATATCCTTTTTAACTTGACCTTTTGATAAACAAACTCATGATATTTGCCCAGGAGAAAGAGACTTTATCTTTGAACAGGTAACACATGTCTCTAAGCAGGATGTCTTTAAAGGGTTACTCTACATCTACCAGCATTCACAGAATATCACATTGGTGTTGTAATAACTCTCTGGGATACAAAATGGAGACATTTTATACTCTAGCCTTTTGTGAGGTGATTTCGTGAAACTCATTTAGAAACTTCATGTAGTCAGGGCCAGGAAGTCTTATCCAACATGAAAAGAAACAGGAGCAGTTATTGGTATTTTTACTTTGTGTGAGTCCTCTTATTGTGTCCTTGACATTATTTAGTAAAGTTCAAGCCTGGTTAAATCTCTGATTCATGTGAGTCTAATGTAACAACAGTTTGGTGCTTTATATTAGCTAAAGATATTTGGTTCTAGTGTGGAATTATCTGGATTTGAATCCCTGTCCTCTCAATCTTTATCTTAGGTAACCTCTCAGTGATTAACACTCCTACCCATAAGATGGGGATTAGTAATAGTTTGAACTATTAAATAATGCATGTAAAATGTAGAATAATATCTAAATACATGGGGAACTTCCATTTTATATTAGATATTTTATCAAAACTCAACTCAAAAGCAGGGCCACAATAATGACCAATATTCAAAATGTACTTAGTGTACACCAGGTATTGAGTTAGGCACTTTAATTGTTTTTTATGTAATCTTTACAATCATCCCTATAAGTAGTAAGAATTTCTACATATGTGGAAAAGGAGACTAAGACTTGAGTTTTCACTTTGTCCATCTAAAACATTTACAAGGCATATTTGCATGTTATTCCCCACACCTTAATTGAACATCACTAGGCCCTTGATACTCAAAATGCAATTTGTAGCCTTGGAATTACCTGTGGGCTTGTTAGAAATGCAGACTCTCCTGCAGTATTAAAGACCTACTGATTCAGAATCTGCATTTTAACCAGATCCCTGGGGTGACTTGTGTACCTGTTAAAATTTGCAGACCACTCTTTAGCCATTTTTATATGGTTCTTTCCAGTGTTATTTTATCAAATACATCTGCCATGATTTCTTTTTATTTTTTTTCTTGTGTTTTTATTGTTGTTCTGTTACAGTTGTCCCAATTTTTACTCTGTGTTGCTCTCCCTTGCCGCACCCCCCACAGTCAATCCCCACCCTGTTGTCCATGTCCATAAGTCTTTTATACTTGTTCCTTGACTAGACCCTTCCCCTTCTTTCCCTTGTTATCCCCCTCCCCCTTTCCCTCTGGTCACTGTCAGTATGTTTCTTGTTTCCATGCCTCTGGTTCTATTCTGCTCATTTGTTTGTTTTGTTCATTAGGTTCCTCTTATAGATGAGATCATAGGGTATCAAATACATTTTAATTGCTGCAAAATTTTATTGAAATTTGTGGTTTAATATTCAGCTGTAATCTGGAAGTCATTTTACTCATGTTCATTGTCAGTACTGAGGAAGCAGGACGGTACGACAAAAAATTAAGGTGAAATTTTAAGCAGAAGAAAATTTTCTTTAATTGAAGGAAGTTTTTCTTCTATCCAAACTACATTAAAAAGCAAAGACAGAGTTCCATGTAATTGAAGTTTATAAATAGTTTTAAATAGAAATAAATCTCACATTTCCACTTTTCTGCATTTTCTTTCACTTGTGTCTCTGTTAAATGAGATCAGATATGGAATATAAATACTTAATAATTATCCAAAGCCATTATTTGTAAGAAAAATAATTTTGCTCAGATTTTGACCCAATGTCTTTCTTGTTCTAGTCTATGTGTATGAAAGATTTTGCCAAAGTTTTATTATATACTTAAACTTTTAATTTAATATTTTTAATTATTAGAAAAAATTTTGCTTCTTGTAGTTGTCTTATTGATTAGAATACCTGAATATCAATAACATTTTGTTTCATATTAATGCTATGCACATTAAATCAATTAATGAAATGATCATATTATATTATTACATTGTTACTTTAAAAACCTTAGTATAATGCTGGAAAGCATTAAAACAATAAGTTAAGGTGGATACAAACCTCTTTGATAATACTTTCCTGTAAAAACAAAAGCTACTCTGTCATTTATCTTAATTCCAAGTTTGCCATGAGACATCGAAAAAATAGAACAGCTTTAGGGCTGTAGAAATAAATGAAAACAACCTTAAAGAGAACAGAGGCTATTTATTCAGAGCTTGCTACACTATAGGTGTCAGAAACCATCACTTGCAGTCAAAGACTCAGAAGCATCCAGGGTTTAGGAAAGCTTTATAGTGAAATAGTGAAAAAAAAAAAAAAGGAAGACTCCAGTTATGCTCTGATTTCTGATTGGAGGTAATTGACATGGGAAGTAGAAGGAGGGAAAACTAGATTAACAACTTTTATATAATTAACTTGGAGAGCATAATTATGTGTCTTTTTCTAGGTGGTCCTGAGTTGGAAGCAGAGGCAAAAATTAGGGAAACTGGCAGTTATTGATCAAATCCTGATTTCTCTGGGCCGAATAGTGCAGTTCTTGTTTGCCTTATTGGGTTGGTTGCTGCAGACATTTTAGATAAGAGCTCTATTTTCCTATATCATCTGGCCACTGTCAGTCTCTCAGGACAGAATTCAAACTGTTGTCATGAGAGAAGTGAAAATATAAAACCAGCTGTTTTTATACTTTCTACAAAGGAACTGTATGATCTTACCTGTTTTTAATCCAATGCTCTTAAATATTAAAAGTTATTTAAATATAACACATATAAACATTTGAATATTTGCATTTGTGCTGAGTAAGATGCTGCCTGCCAGAACGGCAAGAGTCATAACTAGGTAGTCCCTATTACCGAGGAAATATGACAATATTATATTCTATATCTTTTGGACCTCAGAATAGAGTTATAACAGGGATTTTAGAGAGGAAGTTTTAAGAAGTGGATACAATAATTAATTTGTAGTCATCACTGGTAAGACTAGGAATTATCAATGCAACCTTGGAAGCTTTAGAAAACAGTTGAGTGAGACAGAACAAATGGTCAGTACCATAGCAAGTTCAAGTATAACCTATGGGACTAATGAGAAAAAATGAAGCAGTGAAATAATTTTAACCAAGATATGAACATTTGTACTACTCCAAGTAGAGTTTAATGGGCTATGGAATGTTAAATGAATAAGATCAAGTTCAGTCTTTATAGATATTGATGTAACAGCTAAACATTCAGTTACATTTATCCAGATACAAAAATCTACTACTTAAATATAACAGTGTTATTTAGGAATAGATTGTGGCAGCTATATTTAAACTCATTGATAGTTCATCATGCTATGTGTTATCATTATCTTTATTTCTTTTTTTAATTTTCAATTTCAGTTTATATTAAGCTTGTATTAGTTTCAGGTGTACAACATAGTGGTTAGATAACCATATACTCTACAAATTGGTTTTCCCCAATCTTTCAACTACCCACCTGGCACTGTACATAGTTATTAAAATATTATTGACTATATTTTCTATGCTGTATTTTACATCTCCATGACTATTTTGTGACTGCCAATTTGAATTCCTTTATTGCTTCAACTTTTTCACTCAGACTCCTAACCCTCCTCCCCCAGGCAACCAAGTCTGTTGTTTATGAGTCTGTGTCTATTTTGCTCTTTAGATTCCAAGTATAAGTGTAATCATATGGTATATATCTTTCACTGTCTGACTTCATTTTCATTTAGCATATTACCCTCTAGGTCTGTCCATGATGTTGCAAATGGTAACATTCCATTCTTTTTATGGCCAAGCAATATTCCTCTGTGTGTGTGTGTGTGTGTGTGTGTGTGTACATCCAGAAGTAGAATTTTTGGGTAAAAACGCAGCTCCATTTTTAATTTTTTGAGGAATATATATACTTCTCCATAGTGACTATACCAATCTGAATTCCCACCAACAGTGCACAGGCATTCCCTTTTGTCTACGTACTTGCCAACACATGTTTTTATTTGTTGGTTTCTCGATGGTAGCTATTTTGACAGTTGTGAGGTAATATATCATTTTGGTTTTAATTAGCATTTCTCTGATGATTATTGAACATCACCATCTTTTCATATGTTTATTAATCATCTGTATGTCCTCTTTGGTGAAGGTCTAGGCAGACCCTCTGCCCATTTTAATTGGTATTGAGTTGTATGAGTTGTTTATAAATTTTGGATATTAATAACCTAATCGCATGTATCATTGATAAATTTCTTCTTTAATTCAGTAGGTTATCTTTTTGTTTTGTTGATGGGTTCTTTTGCTCTTCAAAAACTTTTTAGTTTGATGTAGTTCCATTTATTTATATTTTCTTTTATTTCTCTTGCCCGAGGAAATATGTCAGAAAAAACTGTTCTATAAGAAGTGTAAGAAATTTTTATTGACTATGTTTTCTTCTAAGATTTTAATGGGTTTGAGTGAATTTTTTGAAATACTTTGAGAAGAATAAGTGTTAGTTCATCTCTGAGTGTTTGGCAATATTCACTTTGAAGCTATCCAGTCTGGTGCTTTGGTTTGCTGATAGTTTTTCTTATTACTGCTTCAATTTTGCCGGTTGTAATTGGTTTGCTCTTGATTCAGTCTTGGAAAATTATATGTTTTTAGAAATGTAACCATTTTTACCAGATTGTAAAGTTTGTTGACATATAGTTTTTTGTAATGGCATACAACATTTATTTTTACTTTCTGATATAATCTTTATTGTATTTTTTTCATTAGCATTTAGTCCCCTTATAATCCCCTTCCCCCAGCAATTACCACACTGTTGCTCATGTCCATGAGTCCTTTATCCTTTTGCTCAATCCCTATACCCCCTGATCCCAACCCACTGGTTGTCATCTGCTCTCCATCTACGAGTCTATCTCTGTTATGCTTGTTATTTCAATTTGTTCATTTGATTCCACATATAAGTGATATCATATGGTATTTGTCTTTCTCTGACTGACTTATTTCACTTAGCATAATGTTCTCCAGGTTTATCTACACTGTTGCAAAAGGTAAAATTTTCTTCTTTTAATGGCCAAATAGTATTCCATTGTGAAAATGTCCCATAGTTGTTTTATCCACTCATTTATTGATGGACACTTGGGCTGCTTCCATATCTTGGCAATTGTAAATGATGCTGCAATGAACATAAGTGTGGTTATGTTCTTTTGAATTTGTCTTTTGGATTTCTACAGATATATTCCCAGAAGTGAAATTGCTAGGTCAAAAGGCAGATTCATTTTTAATTATTTGATGTATCTCCATACTGCTTTCCACAGTGGCTGTACCAGTCTACATTCCCACCAACAGTGCAAAAGAGTTTCCCTTTCTCCATATCCTTACCTGCACTTGTTGTTTGTTAATTTATTGATGATAGCCATTCTCACAGATGTGAAATAGTATCTTGTTATGGTTTTAACTTGCATTTATCTGATAATTAGGGACATTGAACATCTTTGCATATGTCCATTGGCTATCTGTATGTTCTCTTTAAAGAATTCTCTATTCAGGTCTTTTGCCCATTTTTTAATTGGGTTGTTTGTGTTTTTAGTGTTGAATTTTGTAAGCTCTTTATAAAATTTGGATATTAATCCTTTATCAGATTTATTGCCAAATCTGTTCTCCCATTCTGTGGGTTTTCTTTTTATTTTGTTTATATTTTCCTTTGCTGTGAAAAAAACCTTTTAGTATGATATAGTCCCATTTGTTTATTTTTTTTTCTTTTATTTCCCTTGCCTGGGAGATATACCAGAAAAATATTGCTATGAGCAATATCTGAGATTTTACTGCCTGTGTTCTTTTATGATTTTTATGGTTTTAAGTCTAACATTTAAGTCTTTAATCCATTTTGGATTTATTCTTGTGTGTTGCGTAAGAAGATGGTTTAGTTCTCTTTTTCTGCATGTACCTAACCAATTCTCTCAACACCATTTTTTGAATAAACTATATTTAGCCTATTGCATGTGCTTGCTTCCTCTGTCATATACTAATTTTCTATAAAGGTGTGGGCTTATTTCTGGGCTCTCTATTCTGTTCCATTGATTTATGTGTTTGTTTTTATGCCAATACCATGCTGTTTTGATTACTATGGCAAAATGGTATAGCTTGATAGTAGGTAGCATGATTCCTTCAACTTCATTCTTTCTCAGGATCACTGTTGCTATGTGAGGCCTTTTGTGGTTCCATATAAATTCTTGAAATATAGCCCTGGCTGCTGTGGCTCAGTGGATTGAGCGTTGGCCTGCGAGCCAAGTGTCGTAGGTTTGATTCCCAGTCAGGGCAGATGATTAGGTTGCATGTCAGGTCCCCAGTTGGGGGTACAAGTGAGAGGCAACCACACAGTAAAAAAAAAAAAAAATTCCTGAAATATTTGTTCTAGTTCTGTGAAATACATCATTGGAATTTTGATGAGAATTGCATTGAATCTAAAGATTGCTTTGGGTAATACAAATATTCTAATGATGTTAATTCTTCCTATCTATAAACCCTGTATGTGCTTCCACTTATTTGTATCTTCTTCACTTTTTCTCTTCAATATCTTATGATTTTCTGAGTAAAGGTCTTTTACATTCTTGCTTAGGTTTATTCCTAAGTATTTTATTCTTTTTGAATCAAATGTGAATGGGATTGTTTTCTTAATTTCCTTGTCAGTTCATTGTTGGCATATGAAAATGCAACTAATTTCTGAATACTAATTTTGTATTGTGTCACTTCACTGAATTCATTTATAAGTTCTAGTAGTTTTTTGATGGAATCTTTCAGGTTGTCTATGAACAGTATCATGTCATCTGCAAATAGGGGCAGTTTTATTTATTCCTTTCCAATTTGGATGTCTTTTATTTCTTCTTCTTTTATGATTGCTGTGGCTAGGGATTCTTGTACTATATTGAATATGAGAGGTGATAGCAGACATCCTTGTCTTATTCCTGATCTTAGGGGGAGCACTTGTATTTTTTTGTCCATTGGGTATTTGCTAATGCACTTGATAATGGGTTAATATCCAAAATTTATAAATACTTCAAAAATCAAAAAAAAAACAAAAAACCCTAAACTAAAAATTGGGTAAAGGACTTGTATAGACACTTCTCCAAAGATGAAATACAGATGGACAATGGACATATAAAAATATGTTCAATGTCACTAATCATCAGAGAAATGCAAATTAAAACCACAATGAGATACTATCGCATACCTGTCAGAATGGCTATTATCAATAACTCAACAAACAACAAATGCTCATGAAGATGTGCCTAAGTGCCTATCAATAGATGAGCAGATAAAACAACTATGGGATATATACACAGTTGAATACTACTCAGACATAAAAAAAGAAGAAGATTTTACCTTTTGCAACAGTATGGATGGTCCTGGAGAAGCTTATGCTAAGTGAAATAAGCCACTCTGAGAAAGACAAATACCATGTGATTTCACTTGTATGTGGTATCTAATGAACAAACTGAACTAACAAGCAAAATAGAGAAAGACTCATAGATATGAGCAGCATGACAGCAAAGTCGGGGAGGAATGAAAGGGAGTGGAAGAATTGGTCAAAGAGAAAAAGAAACTATGGTCACAGAAAACAGTGTTGTGATTGTGGGGTATAGAGAGGTATAAGGGGATTAAATGGTAATGGAAAAAGATATAACAAAAAAATTGAAGAAAACTATACCTAGAGTACAAGGCTCAAGCAACCAGGGAGACTGCACCACTGAGTGCACAGGACACCTACTATACTCAGAAGTAGTAGCTCTATATAATACATAGAGACAAACACAGAGAGGCAGTAAGAATAAGTAGACAAGAAACATTATCAAAGTGAAAGGGCAAAACAAAACTCCAGTAAAAAAAATCTAAACAAAATGGAGAGAAGTAACATACCAGATGCAGAGTTAAAATCACTGGTTATAAAGATGCTGAATGATTTCAGTGAGAACTTCAACAAAGAGATAGAAAACATAAAAATTGAGATAGAAAACATAAAAAGAACCAATCAAAATGAAGTACATTAGAAAAAGCAACAGTAGATTATATGAAACAGAAGATTTAATTAGGATTTGGAAGATAAAGGAGCCCAAAGCACACAATCAGAACAGCAAAAAGAAAAATTAATCCAAAAATATGAGGATAGTTCAAGGGAACTCTGAGATATCATCAAGCACACCAATATTCACATATAGAAGTACCAAAAGGAGAATAGAGAGTGCAAGAAATTGAAAACCTGTTTTTAAAAATGACAGGAAGATTTTCAATCCTACTAAAGGAAATAGACAAACAAGTCTAGGAAGACCAGAGGTTCCTAATCAAGATGAACCCAAAGAGACTCACACGAAGACATATCATAATTTAAATGTCAAAGGTTAAAGACAAAGAATCTTAAAAGCAGCAAGAGAAAAGCAGCTAGTTATTGCCCATAAACCTGCAATTTGATTTCTCAACAGAAACTTTGCAGGCCAGAAGGGATTGGTATGAAATATTAAAAGTGATGAAAAGCAAGGATGTACAACAAAGATTACTCTACCAAGCAAAACTATCAATTAGAATCAAAGGACAGATAAAAATTTTCCCAGACAAGAAAAATTTACAGGTGTTCATCACCACCAAACCAGTATTACAAGAAATGTTAAAGGGACTTCTTTAAGTAGAAAAAAAGACAAAAAATGTGAATAATAAAATGGCAATATCTACATATATATCAGAAATTAATTAAATGCACCAATTAGAAGACATTAATGGAAAACAAAACAAAACATTTACATATACTGTCTATAAGAGACTCACTTCAGATCAAAAGACACATGCAGACAAAGTAAAGGGATGGAATACATATTTCATGAAAATGGAAACAGAAAAACAAACAAAAAAAGGTGAGGTAGCATTATTTACACCAGATTTTTAAACAAAAGCTATAATAAGAGAGAAAGGAGGACCCAGCAATTTCACTTCTGGGCATTTATTCAAAGAAATACAAAACACTAAATCAAAAACATCATATACATCCATATATTCACAGGAGCATTATTTAAATTAGCCACAGTATAGAAGGAACCTAAGTATCCATCAATAGATGAATAGATAAAAAAATGGTGATGCATATATAGGATGGAATATGACTCAACCATAAAAAAAGAATGAAACTTTGCCATCTACAGCAATGTGTATAGACCTAGAGGGTATTGTGCTAAGTGAAATAAGTGAGACAGACAAAGATAAATGCCATATAATTTTACTTTTATATGAAATCTAAAAGACAAAGCAAACAAACCAACAAAACAGAAAAACACTTATACAGAGAACATTTTGATGGTTGCTAGATGTGAAGGAGATTTAATTAAAAGGGGAAAGGAATTAATAAGTACAGATTGGTGTTTACAAAATAGTTTTGGGGATGTAAATATAGTATAGGGAATATAATCAATAGTATTATAACTATGGTGTCAGCAGAGGGTACTAGATTTACCGAGGTGATCATTTCTTGATCTATATGAATGTCTAGTTACTACCTAATTTAATGTTTAAAATACCATTTAATATACAAAAATTTCAGCTTGTACTTTTTACGTTGGTTTTAGAGAAGGAGAGGAAGGGGAGAGGGGAGAGAGAAAGAGAGAGAAACGTTGATTTTTTTTGTTCCACTTATTTATGAATTCATTGGTTGCTACTTGTATGTGTCTTGACCAAGGATCAAACCCACAACCTTGATGAATCAGGAGGGTGCTTTAACCAACTGTACTACCCAGCCAGGGCTCATTGGTTGATTCTTATATGTGTCCTGACTGGGGATCTTAACCTGCAACTCTGGCATTTCAGGCTGACACTTAACCAGCTGAGCTACCCTGCTAGGGCCAGTCAGCTTGTACTTTTGACTTAACTATATAATTAAGCATACACGTTATATAAATATACTGAAATTAATTTTCTACAATAACTGTGCAAAATTTTTATAATAAAAAAGTATTACTTTAGACTTATGGCCAGGATGGAGACCTAGACAGACAAGCTACATCTCTCTCCACAACTGGGAAGGAATACAGCTGCCTCAAAACTGGAGACAACCAGGAGTTCCAGAAAATCGAGCTGCATGGAAGTCCAACAAACAAAGATATAAAGAAGAAATACTCATCCAGACAGGTAGGAGGGGCAAAGCTGGGGTAGCGAGGACATGGTGTGGTGGCAGCAGTAGCGGCAGCAGAGGTAGGGAGGTGAAAAGCACAAAGCACAGTCACATTTTTTAAAAAGTCAGGAGGGACACCTGGGGAGCACTCCCAGCACCAGACCAGACTGTGCAGCTCATGGAGGAGAAAACTGTCCGTCTCTCAGCAAAGACTGCTTGTATAAAGGGCCTCCACAATCCTAGGACATCTGAAGACGCACCCACTCTGGGAACAATGGCCAGGGCAATGGCTAGAGAGGCACCAGTCCCATAGAGAGTGGGAGAGGTGCCTGGAAAGGGGGTGAGTGCTGAGCAAGTGGCATTGTTCCCTCTCTGACCCTTCCCCCACAAACAGCACCATAACGTGGTAAAACAGGTTGCACTCTACTGACGAATACCTAAGGCTCCACACCTTACAATGTAACAGGAGCAACAGCTCTACCTAGGACACAGAGGCAAAAAAACACAAGAGGCTGTCAAGATGAGGAGACAGAGAAGGGAACGGATCAAGTTTCCAGTGGGAGGACTAAGTGACAAGGAGATAGCCAACCTAACAAAAAAGGAGATAGCCAACCTAACAGATGCAAAGTTCAAAACACAGTGATAAAGATGCTCACAGGCTTGACAGATTTGCTTAGGTACAGCAAATGTATAAGGGAAGAAGTTAAGGCTATGCTAAGTAAAATGAAGGAAAATCCACACAAAACCAATGGTGAAAGGAAGGAAACCGGGTTTCAAATCAATGATTTGAAACATAAGGAAGAAAAAAACAGTCAACCAGTACAGAATGAGAAAACAATTGAAAAAAATAAGGAGAGGCTTAGGAACCTCTGGTACAACTTTAAACGTGTGAACATATGAGTCATAGGGGTTTCAGAAGGAGAAGAGGAAGAGCAAGAAATTGAAAACTTATGTGAGAAAAAAATGAAGGAAACTCTCCAAAGTCGGTGAAGGAAATAGACATACAAGTCCAGGAAGCACAGAGTCTCAAACAAGCTAGACCCAAAAAGAACCACACCAAGACTCATCATAATTAAAATGAGAAAGGTTCAAGATAAAGAGAGAATCTTAAAAGCAGCAAGAGAATAGCAGAGAGTTTCCTACAAAGGGGTGCCTATAAGACTATCAGCTGATTTCTCAAAAGGAACTTTGCAGGCAAGAAGAGACTGGCAAGTAGTATTCAAGGTGATGAAAAGCAAGGACTTACACTAAGATTACTCTATCCAGCAAAGCTATCATTTAGAATGGAAGGGCAGATAAAGTGCTTCCCAGACAAGGTAAAGCTAAAAGAGTTCATCATCATCAGGCTACTATTATATGAAATGTCAAAGGGACTTACTTAAGAAAAAGATCAAAATTACGAACATTAAAATGACAACAAACTCACAACTATTAACAACTGAATCTAAAAAAAAGAACAAAATCCAACTAAGCAAACCAGAATAGGAACAGAATCATAAGGTATGGGGATCATTTGGAGAGTATCAGCTGGAAGGGAGAAGGGGGAGAAATGAGAAAATGGTGCAGGGATTAAGAAGCATAATTTTTTGGTACAAAATAGACAGGAGGAAGTTAAGAATAATACAGTAAAGGATGAAGCCAAAGAACTTATATGTATGACCCATGGACATGAACTAAGGGGGGTGGGATTGCTGGAAGGAAGGGTGGTACTGGGCAGGGAGGAGCAATAGAAAGAAAAAATTGGAACTACTGTAACAGCATAATCAATAAAACAGACTTAAAAAAGAAAAAAGAATGTATTACTTTACATGTTATAGGCATATTTTGTATAATTGAGAAAATATGAAAATTTATATATAGTAAAAGAACTGAGAGGAAATATGCAAATGTATTTTAAGATTAATATTTATGCTGATGGAAAAGTATACAAATTATAAACACACTAGTCAATTGATTTTTGCTAAATGAGATTTTTACAGAGTAAGGATCCAAAATTCCCCAGAGCTTGTGGTTTGAGAATGGGGAAAGGGAACAGTTTTCAAGATGCCTTTGCACATCTATGGCTGTTAGCCAGTGTCTTAGTTATGCGATTTGCATAACTAAGACCCCAAGGAGATGGGAGGGGTTTTGACCATAGAATGGTGAGGAAAAAACATATAGTCGGCG
Organism: Furipterus horrens; assembly: GCF_987537825.1. Classification (NCBI taxonomy): domain Eukaryota; kingdom Metazoa; phylum Chordata; class Mammalia; order Chiroptera; family Furipteridae; genus Furipterus; species Furipterus horrens. The sequence continues at coordinate 78,504,868 of NW_028327179.1, read as the reverse complement.
CAAGTTTCTGTGAATGGTCAGAACCGGTTACCCTGCCCGCTGTATCACAGGCCACAGTCAGAAATTTAAAAATAAGGCTGCAGCCATTTGAAGGGGGAGAACCATACGGCTTTGAAAGGGTGTGGAACCATGCATGATCCAGTACAACACGGCACATGTTTTGCTGAAATGTTATACGGAGGCTGATGACATTGTACCCCAGATCCTGAAGGAGAAAGCTGACAGACAGATAACAAATAATTAAATTTCTAGGCATGGTTTTTGTGGTGCAAGAGAAGTGCTGGGTCCCATGGGAGAACAGGGCTTTAAGCTGAAGTGCTCACTGCCCCCCCCAGGATGGAATATTGTAAATAAAGACCAGTTTTCCTCAATACTAGTTGTTGGGTTTTACACCAAGGCACCATGTTAAAGAACCTCCTTTCGCTTGGTAACAAGATCACTTATGAAACCATTATTTGCCTGGATTGATTTTGTTATATGATGGAAGCAGAATATAAACATTTTTTTAATGTAGGTATTTAGTTGGGCTAGCTGGTGTGAGGAATGTTTAGTGGGTGATCTTGAGAAGTTCTCCTTATCCCATACTCTTCTGGTCCAAGGAACGTATGCTGGCAGCGGACCAGCTGCTGTGTTCAAAGTTTTTTGGGCTTGAAATGTAGTTGCTGGATGACTAATGAGTGTAATCAAATATGACAGCAATTAACAGTTGTTTGGTTGTTGTAAAGTTTCCTAATCGCGCTGGAAAAGTCTTTTGTGCCCTGATCAAAGAAATTGCCAAGTCTTTGTGAGACCAGCTCAAGAATGGCAAACCTGAGAATCTGACCCTGAAACGTGATCCTAGTGGACGATTGTTTTCCCTTGTCCTCTTCGTTAATTGAGGCATTCTGATAGTTTCCGTAGCCAGCTGTGTTCTCCCAGGAGTGACTAGGTTTTATATAATCTTCATGTTGGGTTCCAGTTCTGCTCTCCAGCCTATGTATTAAAAACACTGTAATTTTTACCATTGAGTTATATAGTGACTCAGTTTTAAATCAGATGGTTGGTATGTAATTGGATTTCTTTCTGGGACCAGTTATACTCCATTGGTCCATTTGTTTGTTGTGCCTCATCATGCTCTATCAATCCTTGATCCAAGTGGTAGTATATGTCCTTTATTTTTGTTTCTTCAAGTTGAATTCAACTTGCATATTCTTATAGGTTATTTGTATTACATATATATTTTAGAATCAGCTTATTTTCACAAAACATCTTTGGGTGTTTGGGATTTCATTGACTAAATAGATCAATTTGTGTTGAGAATTATTTTTTTTCAGGACTTTAAATTTGTTATTTAAATGTTTTCCTGGCTTATTACTTTCATATTAAGGAACTCTCTCCAATGTGCAATTCACTTTTCCTAATAGTCTATTTGAAAATTGTGGAGTCTTTAGAAGTTGTGGGTTAAGCTTTCTCATCAATTTGGGAATATTTACAATTCTTACCTCTTTGAGTATTGCTTCTCTGACTCAACTACTTCTGGAACCCCAGTTATCCTCATGTTAGACCATTTGACTGTGATAATTATTCCATTTTTAATGCTTCAGCTTGGATTTCTTCTATTGATCTGACAATCTGATTTTCTAATGACCTTTTACTACTGTGTCTTCAGTTGTTAAGTTTATTAATTGAGTGCTTAATTTCAGCTTTTGAATTTATAATTCTACAAGTGCCATTTGATTATTTCACAGAATTTTATTTTCTGGTGAGATTTTCTATCTTTTTGATGTTTTTATATGCACCTTGTTCTCCATTTTGTTGACTTTGTTAATGTTAGTAATTTAAAAGAGCTTTTATGTTTCTGTTACATACACATGCTTAAGGACAAATTTTCTATTTTTGAGGGTTTATTTTATTATATTCTAGCCAGACACGTTAAGGACCAATCATGTTACTCTGAACTGTTTGTAAAATTTTGTCAATGTTTTGTTTGCTCCAGGTTCTGGGTGTAACCCTATGGTTTTTCTGGTAAGTTCTGAAATATATTTCTGTTTTTAGTATAATGGAATTGCTGAATACTCTGATCTGCTCATTGGAATATTTATGCAAAGTTTTGTTTAACTTTCTAAATTACATGGCTTCCCTTAAAGGTGAAAATGGCAGTGTGTCAATCTCAGCTGTGTGTTTGTGTGTGTGTGTGTTTTTTACTTTTAGCCTCTTGCCCTGTAAGTCTCCAAATTTTTCTCTCCAACCCCATGACACCACCAGAAGCTCTGTGTACTTCTGTGAACAAAACCAGGACTACGAACTTCTTGTCCTGTGCCTAAAATATTGCAATTATTGATTGTAAACTAACATCTCTGCATTTCCCCTCTCTAAAAACTCTTAGATCTCCTAGTGCAGTTGCTTCAGCACCCCTGACACCAATTTTTAAAAATGTTATTTTTTTCATTTAGTCCATATACTTTGCCTAATTTTCAGGTTGTTTTTTTTCTAGGAACATTGGACTTAGCACTACTTGTGTAATGCTCAAAATAGTGTATCATATTCATAAATAAAAGTAACACCAAGATGTTTTAAATTATTTTTCTTTTCATTTTTTATTTCTTTTGAAATTCAAATTCCATTTTTTTTTAGTTTAAAAAACCCAGATTAAGTGGTAGCATTGGGGCTACCTTCACCAGGGTCTCTTGCTGGAGGAGAGCAGCGGTGTCAATATCAGCTCCCCCCACACCATTCTGGGGTGTGGATATTTAAGGGCCATAGGCAAAGGACCTTCACCCAAGCACCATGCCTGCTTATGTGGGGCATGGTGGTCAGCTCCTTCTGGGTGTCCCCTCCCTGTGTGTCAGGTGTAGGTTTTCTCTACTGTGTGTCATGGGGAGGATCCTGGAGACCATTGTAGCTGTGTCAATCCTACCCACATGGTGTGTTTTCTCCTGTGGATGTCCCCGTGTCCAAGGTTATGCTACTAAGCTGTGGTGTTCCTGTCCCTGTAGTGTGACATCCTGCGAGGTTTCTTTGTGTGTTGTGTATGCAAGATGACTTCTGGGTTTGGGATTCTGGGGAGATTGAAAACTAGAGGGATGCTGTAGATAATTAATTTTTTGGAGGGGTGGACGGAGCCCCCAAGGTCCAGGATTCGGCCTGACTCTAGAGGGTGGACTTCTGCCCCTACTTCATGGGCTGGTAGTGGGGAAGGGGGCATGACCAGAGCTTGGTCTTCTCTGAATGGAGGTGGCCAACCTGGGCCAGGATCTTCCTGATGTGGATAATGGGCTTCTGGTGCTGGGTGGGGTCACAATCCATGTCACCCTGCATCCTTTCCATGTGGAAGCACAGCCTGTTCAAAAATGGGCATGCCACCAGTACCTAGCAGGGTCAGTGAGGCAAAGTTGGTGGTGAGAGCCTGGTGCAGGGCCTGGAGCTACTTCAGCACTGGTGTCTGTCCCTCCTCCAGCACCAGCTCCTGCCCTGTCTGGGCCCTCACTTATCCTCCTGTTCTGTGTGTGCCTCTGTAGCACCGCCTTCTGCCTCCAGCTCTTTCAAAGGAAGCATCATCTTTCCAGAGTGCAGCAGCTCCACCTCTATCACTTTGTTTTAGTCCAACAACTCTTCAGTGAAAGTGAGGAAGTCAAAGGCAGAGAAGCTATCACAGTGCTTATCTTCTTGTCCATTCGAGAGAACATTCATGAGCACGGAGTCTGAGTCCTCTTTCTTGATCTTCTTTTCCTGGATCTGCTCTGTGCCTTTCTTGAAGACTTCCAACAGCTGGTATGCTCTCACTTCCTTCAAGTACTGCTGCTTCTGCTGGGCCATGCCCAGGTACCACTGATTTCCCATGGGCTACTGTTTGCCCGGGACCTTGGTGATCTCAGGAAAGGGCAAGTCGGGGTGGCACCTGTGAATTAGCTGGCAACGATCATTCAAGAAGCACACATTGCAGTAATCTGTGCTTTGGGATCCTTTGGTAGGATGATCTTTGCTCCATGGCCTTGAGCCAGCAGTGTTTCTTCATAGGCTCTTTCTCATTGGAGCCCTTCTTGGCAGGTCCATGGGCCCTCCCCACGCCCCTGATTGACAGCCACCAAGGAGCCCCCATGCTGTCTAAGATCCTTGCTGCCCACCAGGGAGCCCCTTTGCTGTCTAACAACCTTGCTGCTCACCAGAGAGGTGACACCTGACTGCTTGGGGCCATGCCAGCTGCTTGGGGCTTGAACATGCCGCTCCTGGCTGCTCCACCAAAGAAAGTTGCCTGGATCTCTGGCTGCTGCGACCTTCCAAAACTCTATTTTTTTCTTTTTTAAAGTGAGAGAAAACTAACCCCTCATTATATTCCAAATATGTTCTATAGCATTATTTAATTTTATGTATAAAAATAAATTGAAAGTAGTTGGGGGAGGAGTAAATTATCTGAAGAATTATTTGTTCTTGATTTTCTTCTAACCCCTGAGCATGGAAGAGAATTGTATGAGAGCAAAAATACATGAGTCAGTATTCTCTCATTCAATAAATCTTAATTGAACATTTCTGAACACCAGGCAAATAGTCATAGGGCCTGGAACTTATGGAGTTTACATCTAGTGTGAGATAACATTACATTGCAATTATGTCATTAACGTGTTAAGTATATCATATTACACAAATATATGGTACAGAGTAAAAATCTAAAAAAAAATGGGGATAGGTAGGACTGATTTAATGTACCTTTATATGAATATAATTTATTTATATTTTAATTGTGTATTTGTCCTTCAACTGATGATTTGGGTTGCTATTATGCTTCTATGTACAACTGTAATAAAATATACAGTGACCAGGTGCCCCTTCTCTTCTGACACACTTGCAAACCATTTGACAAATTATTACTTTAGACTCTGCCAGGATTTCCTGTCTCTGTCTGCAGGAATGCTTCTTCTTACCCTTGCAGGCAAGGTGTTTTCCTTCAAACAGCCATGCTGCTGCTGATTGCTTTCATCCATCCCAGTGTTCTGCTCTTTCACCCTGCCATTGACATTTATGCCACTTTGCTTCATATTATGCTCTGTGCATCCCAAGTCATATCCTTGATTCTAAAATAACTTCAAAACAACTGTATCTTGGTTTATGGGCATTTCTTCAATGAACATTCATTCACAAAATTTTTTCATCCAAGGGTTGTTATCTAGTTTATTCCATCCAATCAATCAAAATCTCATTATGGTATTTTAAATTATAGCACACAAAAATAGAAATCATATTTATTGATGCAGTATTCTGTATTCTGGAAAATGTGATGTTTACTGGAATTTTCCCCAATAGGTCATATTTATTTAGCATAAGGGCCTATATACAGTGATACAGAGAGGAAAGGGATATGGCATATGTAGGGTATTGGAAGAAGAAGAAAAGTCATTTTTCAATACATCATTTCTATTATTCAATTTGTATGGATAGTATTTTAGCTCCCTCATACCTATTATGTTCTTCAGATGCTGGCCCCTGCCTCAGATGTAGATCTATGAATTTATCTAATTACTCCACTTTTAAATGCTCTTTGTCCTTGTCTTTCTGTTTTTAATTTTTCCCTCCTCTGTTTCCTCTGTCATATTCAGTGATCTTCAATAAGAGAGGGACACATAGTAGTTCTAGATTTAATATTTTGAGGAGCTTATGTACTGTTTTCTGTAGCTGTTGCACCATTTCACATTCCTACCAAAGGTACAAGTGTTCCAATTTGCCCAGATTTCCACTTCTGAGTATATATGCAGAAGAAGTGAAATCAAGATTTTGAAGAGAAATTTGCACTCCCATGTTTATTGCAGTACTTTTTAAGGAATATTCACAATATCTTTTATTTTTTAATATATTTTATTGATTATGCTATTACAGTTGTCCCAATTTCCCCCCTTTGCTCTCCTCCCCCACCCTTAGTTTATATCCTTGGATCATGCCTATAAGTTCTTTGGCCTCTCCACTTCCTAAACTATGCTTAACACCCCCCTGTCTATTTTATACCTATCAATTTATGCTTCTTAATTCCTGTACATTTCCCCTTCTCCCCCTTCCCACTGATAACCCTTCATATGATCTCCATATCTATGATTTTATTTCTGTTCTCATTCTTTCCTTAGTTTGTTTTTTAAAGTTTATTTGTTGATAGTTGTGAGTTTGTTGTCATTTCACTGTTCATAGTTTTGATCTTTTTCTTAAATGTGTACCTTTAACATTTCATATAATAAGGGCTTGGTGGTGTCAAACTCCTTTAGTTTTACCTTGTCTTGGAAGCACTTCATTTGCCCTTCCATTCTAAATGATAGCTTTGCTAGATAAAGTAATCTAGGTTGTAGGTCCTTGCTTTTCATCACTTTGAATACTTCTTGCCAGTATTTTGAACAATAGCCAAGATATGGAAACAAACCAACTTTTCATTAACAAATAAATGGAAAAGAATATGTGGCATACAGATATAATGGAATATTTTCAGCCTTAACAAAAGAAGGAAATTTGTCCATTTGTAATAACATGGATGCACCTTGAAGATATTATGCTAAGTGAAATAAAGTAGTAAGAGAAGGACAAATACTTATGATTCCACTTATATGAGGTATTTAAAATAGTCAAACTCATAAAGCAAAAATGCCATAGTGGTTGACTTAGGATAGGAGAAGAGTAAATGGGGAGTTATTTCTCAGTGGGTATTAAGTTTAGTTATGTTAGATGAATTAACTCCTGGAAATCTGCTGTATAACATGATGTCTATAATTAACCATACAGTACTGTGTACTTCAAAATTTTTGTCAAGTTTTCATACTACATAAAGGGGGGACACAGGAGGAAATTTGGGGATGTGTTGAATATATTTAATACATTCACTGTGGTGCTGATATCATGAAATGTTTTCACATTTTCAAACTCATCAAATTGTACACATTAAATGTGTTCAGTATATTTAATGTCAAATATATCATAATAAAATAAAAAATAAGGAAGAGATACATTAAACCCACTTTGAGTGAGAAGAAATCTAATAGATTCTCTACTCCATCATACCTGATACACTTTTATACCATCAAAAATTTTTAGACAACAGTAGCTCCTAGTTTTTGCAGAGAAATCACTACATACCGTAAATGAAGTGGGATTTCTCAGACTCTGAGGAGAAGGTCTTGAGAGTTAAAGCATAGTAACTTCTAAAGCTTCCTAAAGTACTGAGGAATTAAGATAGCCACTTGTGACATTGCTAGAGTTGGGTAAAATGTAGGGCACTCTTTTTAAAAATTGGTTTAATCTCCTTTGACTTAAGCATTTATTGAAAGTTTTAGGTAATATAAATTAATAATTTAAATTATATACTTCCAAAATGTGTTTCTTGGAATATAATTTCTTTGAGATGCTCCTCTAAAAAAAGTATTTGGAACTGTGAACACTTTAAGAATGCTGTATAAAATATTCTCATTTTGCATTTTTTAACAACCTCACCCAAAGACATTTTTTCATTGCTTTGAGAAAGAGGGATGACACTCCATCTAACTGAACTACAGTGGCCAGGGCAATAATCTTATTTTGAAAAAATATGCTTTAATTTATATTCTAGTGAAGAATTTTGCTAACTTTTTTATAACTACATATTTCAACCAAACTTATTTGACTACACAAATTTCATTTATTTTGTTACATAACCCCTAACATCTGTCTCATTTTGTTTCCATCTAATATAGCTCTTAAAATACATCAAGAAATTAACATTTCTTTAAACACTTTAAAGTAAGTATTGTACAAAAATGAATATATGAATAATGGATTAACATGGAGTCTGTTGACTCTTGTCTCTCCAGTTTATCTTTTATACTATTTTCAGAGCTGCCTTCCTAATTTTAATCTTCTGGAAAAGCAAATCAAAATAACGTTCTCAAAATTAGTCTGTATACTCAAGTTTAAGATATATTTAATATTTAGGTTATAATAATATTCTATATTCAATATACTTTATCATGTGTAAATTCTCCTAAATTTTTAGTTGTATCAAACCATTTCCCTAAGTCAGCCCCCTAGTGGTATCTTAAATCCTTTTACTGTGTCATTTTAATCTCTCTATGTCATTTCTTATTCTTTCCCATAGTTGAACTCATACTCATTTGTCATAGTTGCACAACAGTAAAGTTATATTTTAGTTAAATATAGCTTCTCTTACAAGTCTGTAGAAACTTAAATTTAAATAGATTTTTTCATGTTTTCTAAAGCTCATGTGTTATATCTCAATTATGGAATATAATTAAATCCAAGTTATTTATAGTAAATAGCATTGGTGTCTCTCTCAAGTTTAGTGTATTCTTTTTTTTTTTACTTTTTGAGATTGTTTTCTCTTTTTTTTTTAAATGTGTTTTATTGATTATAGTGTTACATTTGTCCCAATTTCCCTTTCCTCCACCCGGTGGCCTCCCTCCCTCCCCTTGTCCCCCCCTTTTAGTCCATGTCCATTGTTTGTGCATACAGTTCTTCTCAACCTCTCTCTGTCTATTCCATTCCCTCCTACTATGCTCCTTAATTCCTATACCATCTCCCTCCCTCTCCCCCTTCCCCCCTGCTGACCTCCCCCCAATATGCTCCCCATACCTATAGTTCTTTTTCCACTCTCGTTGCCTGTTTAGTTTGCCTTTGTTTCAATTACCCAGCTTCTGTTGTTGTTTCTTGTGATGCAGTTTTCATTTTAGTGTTCATAGTTTTGATCCTCCTTTTTCTAAAACAGTCCCTTTAACATCTCATATAACAGTGGTTTGGATCTAATGAACTCTTTCGGTTTTATTTTGTCCTGGAAACACTTTCTCTGCCCTTCTATTCTGAATGACAATTCCCTGGATAGAGTATTCGTGGTTGTAGGTTTTGGATTTTCATTACTTTGAATATTTCTTTCCAGTCCCTTCTTGCCTGCAGGGTCTCCCTTGAGAAGTCAGCTGAGAGTCTAATTGGGACCCCTTGGTACATGATTCTTTTCTTCTCTCTTGCTGCTTTTAAGATTCTCTCTTTATCTTTAACTTTTGACATTTTGATTATAATGTGTCTTGGAGTGGTTCTCCCTGGGTCCAGTGTTTTTGGAACTCTCTGTGCTTCCTGGACCTGTACGTCTATTTCCTTCCCCAAGTTTGGGAAGTTCTACTTTATTATATTTTCACTTAATTTTTCAACTTCTAGTTCTTCTTCTTCACCCTCTTGCAATCTTATAATCCGTATGTTTGATCTCTTGTAGTTGTCCCAGAGGTGTCTGATCCTCTCATCGTTTTCCTTGCTTACTGTTCCCTCTCTCTGCACTGGTTGACTGTTTGTTCCTTCCCTATGTTCTGGTTTGTTGATTTGAACTCTGTATTTTATTTCCTCACCATCTGTCTTGTATGTGGTTTTGTTCCTTTCAGTATGAGTGTTTTTCAATTCTTTCTCATCTTTTTCCAGATCTTTTGTTAATTCTGTAAGCCACCTTATAACAATGGCCCTGAACTGAGCCTCTAATAGGTTTCTTATTTGTTCATCTGTCAGGTTCTTCATCTGTTGCCTGGTGAGCTGCGCCACCGGGATTTCTATAGTTGTCTGCCTCATTTTGGCAGATGTGTTTTGTTTTCTTGGGCCAGCTATAGGGGGCAGTGCCTGTGTACTTGTCACAACCCAGCGACCAGTGGCGATCTGCAACCTTATTTGCCGTGCTGTGGCCCTTTGTCGTCACTACCCAGTGACCGGCGGTGATCTGCAACCTTTCTTGCCAAGCTGTGGTGCTTTGTCATCACTGCCCAGAGACCAGTGGCAATCTGCAACCTATTTTGCAGCGCTGTGGCACTTTGTGTGGGGGCGGGAGTCCAAGATAGATTCCCGCAGTTATTCCACTAGGAGACCGGGATCTGTCCTCCCGCCCTCTGGACCTCACTGTTCAGGGCAATGTGGTGGCTGCTTTTCCCAGCATTGGGGTCACAGGCTGCCGGGGTTCGACTGCAGCTGGGATTGTTCTCCCTGCCGCTGTCCCTGGTGCTGCTGCAAACAGCACCACCCACTTCTGCTCTTCTTACCTTCCCAAAGAGTGCCGCTGGTTTATAACTTTGTACATTGGGCTTCTGTGTAGTTTTATTTTCTGAAATTTCTAGTTATCTTTTGTTTTGAAGTAGTTGTATTCCTCTCTAGTTGTAGAGGGAGACCGAGCATGTCCATCTAAGCCTCCATCTTGGCCGGAAGTCTCAAGTTTAGTGTATTCTTTTGATCATATTATATATGCAGTGACAAATGATGAGAGTCCATATTTTTAATAATTAAAAAAATTATTTCTAATTATTTTTCCCTCTGGTATTAATAATCTGAAACACATTTCTGAATACTTTATTTCTTTTGTATAAATACTTAAAGTACTTAAAGGCAAAGTATTCAAATCAGAAATATTTTCAAATATCATATTTTACATGAAATGGGATTAGGTGTATCACACACTTAATAAACCCTTTTTAGATAGAAAGAGTTTCTAATTCTGTTTATTTCCAGATGTTATTAATGTTGTCTAAACATTTCCACAGGAATCTTTAGAACATTTTTAGAGAGGCAATAGTAACAGACAGAATTGCCCAGGGGGTATAAGAGTCTAGTTCCATTCAATAGTATTTGCATAAACTTGATAGAGAAAGTAGGGAAGAAAATTTATTATACTTGTAAGGACTTGTACTCTAGTAGAATTCTGATAAGTAAAGTTCACTTTGCCACCCATAGAGAAGAGGAAATTATGCTGTGTGAATGTCCAACCAAGCTATGTATGTTTAGAAAAATAACTTTTCTGTCACATCTTATTATATGGGTGAATAGTCAAACAGGTAAGAGAACAAAAGACTCATATAACTTGGAATTTCATACTCAAGATCTCTTTACAAACACAACAAATCAAAGATGAATAATTTTTTTAAAAAAGGAAACTTTTGAGCATTTGACATTATTATATTTATTGCTTACATTCTGTCACATTTTTTACATGTTTCTTCAATTCCATATTAAGTGAAGTAGGACTGCTTTAATTTATGTCATCAGAGACCTCTTACATTTAGATTTGTTCATTTCCTAGAATAAGCACATTGATGAACTATTTTCCAAATAACGTCTGCATTATTTAGAGAACATCCTTGATTTTCATTTTACTTTGAACCTAGGAAATTATTTTCTCTCCCATTATGGAGAGAAGAAGCATATTGATAAAATATTGGTTAACTTTTTATGCTAATGAAAGTACTTAATTTTCTAGGGAAAAAAATAACATTGTAAATATTTTAGAGTCAGAAATAGTTTAAAATTGACTAAATGTATTAACATTGCCTTCTTAATTGTAAAAGATGCACTATACAATGAAATATATTAAAATAGGGGAAACTGTGTATTGGATATACAGGGATTCCTGTACTATCATCACAACTTTTTTGTTAATATAATTCTATTTTAAAAATAGTTTGTTTAAAAATATATTTCTTCAATTAATTTATGATGATTAAATATCTTATTAAAATTATTTCACTGAAAAATTAATTATTTTACTATGCAACTCTTGGGCAAACTGTAAAATCAATCATACTGAAGAATTGCATAATTTTAAAGTACACTAAAATATATGTGGGTTTCAGTTAAAGTTATGATTAGTGGAATAAGAAAGGTGTTTCTTCAAATTCTCATTTGAGGATGTGGTTATTGATTTGAGAGGGGTAGAGGGAGAAAGACAGACAGATAGACAGACAGACAGACATTACTGTGAGGGAGAAACAGTTATTCATTGCCTCCCATATACCCCAAAAGAGAATTGAATCTGCAACTTAGGTGTGTGCCCTGATCAAGAATGAAAACCATAAACCTTTGGTGTAAGGGATGATGCTCCAAACCTAGCACCCGGCCAGGCTGGGATAGAAAAACTTTGAATATCTATATCTAAATATATAATAATCTAGAAATGATTAAACTTAACCTCAACATAAAAACATAAAATATAATAAACTGAAAGAAAGCAGAAGGAAAAAATAGCAAAGATAAAACAAAAACAATTAGTGGAAATACTAGAAAAATTAATTATAAATGATTTTTCTGAAATATATTTATCTAAATAAAATAATTGTGAACTTAATTAACAAAAAAGGAAATACCCCCAAATACAAAATTAGACAGCAAGGAGGAAGTAGCTAATGACACATGAGGTATTTAAGACATTTATTAGACAAAATGCTCACAACTATATGTATTTCTTCTCAGTTTTTTTCTCCTTTTCTTTTTTTCATAGTATATTTTATTGATTATGTTGTTACAGTAGTTGCAATTTTTTCCCCTTTGCTCCACTCTGTCCAGAACCCCTCTTCCCTCCAGCAATCCCACCCCACTTAGTTCATGTCCATGGGTCATGCATATAAGTTCTTAGGCTTCAACCTTTCCTATATTATTCTTAATTTCCCCTTGTCTATGCTTCTTAGTCCCTGTACCATTTCCCCATTTCTCCCACTCTCCCCTCCCAGCTGATAGCCCTCCAAATAATCCCCATACCTATGATTCTGTTCCTATTCTGGTATGCTTAGTTGGATTTTGTTCTTATTTTTTAGATTCAGTTGTTGATAGTTGTGAGTTTGTTATCATTTTAGAGTTCATAGTTTTGATCTTCTTTTTCTGAAGTAAGTCCCTTTGACATTTCATATAACAGTGTCTTGGTGATGATGAACTCCTGTAAAGTAATTTCACCTTGTCTGGGAAGCACTTCATCTGCCCTTCCATTCCAAATGATAGCTTTGCTGGATAGAGTAATCTTGGTTGTAGGTTGCTTTTCATCACATTGAATACTGCTTGCCAGTCCCTTCCTGCCTGCAAAGTGTCCTCTGAGAAATCAGCTGATAGTCCTATAGGCACCCCCCTGTAGACAACTCTCCACCTCTCCCTTGCTGCCCCCAGGACTATCTCTTTATCTTTCACCTTTGGCATCTCATCATGATGTGTCCTGGTGTGGGCCCCTCTGGGTCCAGCTTGCCCACGACCCTCTGTGCTCCCCAGACCTGTATGTCCATCTCCTTTGCAAAATTTGGGAAGTTTTCCTCATTTCTTTCAATTCTTGCTTCCTTATTCTGCACTGGTTGACTGTTTTTTTTCTTTCTTATGTTCCAAATCATTGATTTGAACCCGGATTTCCGTCCCTTCACCATTGGTTTTGTGTGGATTTTCCTTCATTTCACTTAGCATAGCCTTCTGTTCTTCTCTTATGCACTTCCCATACTCAAGCATATCTGTCAAGCCTTTGAGCATCTTTATCAGCAGTATTTTGAATTTTGCATCTGTTAGGTTGTCTGTCTCCTCATCTGTCAGGTTGGCTATCTCCTTGTCACTTAGTTCTCCCACTGAAACCTTGATATGTTCCCCCTTTTGGGCCATACTTCTTTGTCTCCTGATTCTGACAGGCTCCTGTGTTTGTTTGCCTCCACATCCCAGGTAGAGCTGTTGCTCCTGTTACATTGTAAGAGTATTCCCAATTTTTATTATATGTTTTCTATTACAATTTATCCTTCTTATACCCTCTTTCTTCTGCAATCACCACACTGTTGGCCATATCTATGAGTCCTTCTTTCTTTTGTCTCAATAGCTCCACCCCTTAAATACCTATAACTGTCAACCTGCTCTCTATGAGTCTGTCTCTACTTTGCTTGTCAGTTCAGTTTGTTCATTAGATTCCACATATGAGTGAAATCATGTGATATTTGTCTTTTGACTGGCTTATTTCACTTAGCATGATGTTCTCCAGTTCCATCTATGTTGTTGTAAAAGGTAAAATTTTCTTCTTTTTTATGGCCAAGTAGTATTCTATTTGCATAAATGCCCCATAGTTGTTTTCTCTATTATCTACTCACCTATTGATGGACACTTGGGCTACTTCCATATTTTGATGATTGTAAACAATACTGTAATAAACATAGGGATGCTTATGTTCTTTTGAATTAGTATTTTTGGTTTCTTTGGATATATATATGTATATATATGTATATATATATATATATTGAGAGAGAGAGAGAGAGAGAGAGAGAGAGAGAGAGAGAGAGAGAATGCATGCATGTGTCTAAAATGGGTAACTGGCCCTTGCTCATTTAGTAATTTTTAAAATTCCCTCCAGCACTTATTTGCATATGGCAATATTTTAATAAACATATGTTGAAATAATTTTACTATAAATAAGGTGAGATTGTACTCCTTGATTACTCAATTTGTGTTTCTCTAATGTAGGAGAAACGAAAAGATATAAGTAATACAATGTTTGTTCAAAATCAAATTAAAATATTTTAATAACAAAAATTTTATGAAATAGCTGCTTTTATAAATCCATACATATTGTTCACTTGTTACTAATCTCAAGGTTTATTTATTTACTTTTATAGACTGATTAAGTACATCATGGGCCCTCTCCATTTTTTATAAGACACCACTTTTATGTGGAAGGTCTTTTCTTTTAAAGTATATTTTATTGATTATGCTGTTACAGTTATCCCAAGTTTTCTCCTTTTGCCCTCATCTCTCTGGTAACCCCTTCTTGCCAGCAATCCATGACAAATAACAAATGGTTGTTGATTATTTGATGCTTGGCAGGATTAAAGTGTTCTAGAACAGGGATGAGCAAAATTTCTTTAACAGTATAGGTAGTATATTTTTGCAGCTTTGTGGTCTTCAACACAATTACACAATTTTATTTATGGACAATGAACTTGAATTTCATAAAATTTTCATGTGTCACAAAATATTATTCTACTTTTGTTATTGTACTGCCATCTAAAATGTAATGCCATTCTTATCTCTAAAGAGATTTTTTTAAAAAGTGGCTTGCCAGCTTTAATCCACAGGCTATAGTTGGTTGACCTGGAGCAAGGAATCTAGCTTATATTCTTGTCTAACAAAGACTCTTCTGTTGTTCTGTGCATTAGACTTCCTTCATTTTTTAAATTGAATAAAAATATACAGAGGAAGAAGGAGAAAAAATATAGTATTTTAAAACCCTTGTTATAAATATGCATAATAAGGGGAAAACATCAGACACATTCAAGAAATTATTTGATATTCTTAGACAATAACCCTGAGTTTGTTGTAAATAATGTTAAATTGTTCCACGTCATAGGTCTGTCAAAATGGTGGTGTAGGCAGACATGGCTTGCCTCTTTGCATAATCACATCAAAATTACACTGAAATATAGAACAACCATCAGGCAGAGCCATCAGAAATTTAGTTGAATGGAAGTCTGAAACGACGGAATTAAAAAAGTCACATTAATCAAGATAGATAGGAGAGGTGCAGACATGGAGTGAGCTTATCTCTCACTCACATGTGGTGGATAAAAATCTGGGAGGGATATCTCAGGAGCAAGTAGTCATAGCTCCACCCTAGGCTTCCCAGCCCAGGGTTTCAATGCCAAGAAGATAAGTCCCCACAAGCTCCTGCTGCAACCACCAGTGGAGATTGAGTCAGTAGAAGAACCTACACTAATATGTAGGTTCATATTAAAGAACCTACACAGAGACCCACCTGCTCAGATTCACTTCCTCTGAGCTCTAGCACTGGGGTAGCAGCTTGAAAGACACAAGTGGTATACAAGGAGAAACTGAAGTGTTTGGCATCAAGGTGAGCAGAAGTCATTTTCTTCTTTCTAAACCCTCCCCCAATAGAGCCAGCAAGTTGGTGCCATATCTGAGACTCCACCAACCTAGCTAACACTGCTAACCCAGTTTGGAGATCCTGAGAGACTCTCACCCAAATTAAGGGCCCTTCAGGATGCTTAGAGAAGTGATTGAGTACAGCCACAAAGTAAAGGTAGAAGTGAAGGTTATACAAAGGAAAATATACAGGAAACCAACAGTGACGGGATGGAAGCCTGGAGTCAAATCAATGATTTGGAATAAAAGGAAGAAATAAACATTCATCCAGAACAGAAAGAAGAAACAAGAATTGAAAAAAAAATGAAGAGAGGATTAGGAATCTCTGGGACAACTTTAAACATACCAACATCTGAATCATAAGGGTGCCACAAAAAGAAGAAAAAAGTCAAGAAATGGAAAACTTACTTGAAGAAATAATTAAAGAAAACTTCCCTAATTCATCAAAAGAAATAGACATAAAAATCCAGGAAGCACAGAGAGTCCCAAACAAGTTGGAGCCAAAGAGGACTACACCAAGACACATCATAATTAATAGGCTAAAGATTAAAGATATAGAGGAAATCTTAAAAACAGCAAGAGAAAAGCAGAGTTATCTACAAAGAAGTTCCCATAAAACTATCAGCTGATTTCTCAAAAGAAACTTCACAGGCAAGAAGGGGTTGACTAGAAGTATTCAAAGTGTTGAAAAGCAAGGACCTACAACCTAGATTACTCTATCCAGTAAAGCTACCATTTAGAATGGAAGGGCAGATAAAGTGCTTCCCAGACAAAATAAAGCTAAAGAAATTCATTATCACCAAGCCATTTTTTACACAAAATATTAAAGAGACTTATTTAAGAAAAAGATCAAAACTATGAACATTAAAATGGCAGCAAACTCACAAGTATCAACAACTGAATCTAAAAAATAAAAATGAAAACAAACTAAGCAAACAAACAGAACAAGAACATAATCATAGGCATGGGGATCATTTGGAGGGTTATCAGCTGGGAGGGGGACAGGGCAGAAATGGGGAAATGGTGCAGGGATTAAGAAGCATCATTGGTAGGTACAAAATAGACAGAGGGGAGTTAAGAATAGTATAGGAAAGGGTGAAGCCAAAGAACTTACACACATGAGCCATGGACATGAACTAAAGTAGGGTGGATTGCTGGAGGGAAGGAGGTGCCCAGCATAGGGGGGAGCCTGGAATGGAGGGGGGGCAAAAGGCAAATACTTGGGACAACTGTAACAGCATAATCAATAAAAAATACTTAAAAAAAAGAGAAATAGGAGATTGCACAATTTAGTACAACTTATACTGTTGTACTGTCAGTAAAAACCCATTTCTGAAAGAATGCTTTTCTGTTCTAAGTTTTGTTCCCTTTTCTCAAGGAATAACTTTAGAACAAATACTAGTGTTTAAATTAATCAAGACATTCTCTTCAGTGCCATATTATTGACATTTACTGACATTTTACCTGTAATGTTTCCCCATAGAAGAAACATGTGCTTCATCCCAAAACTCCTTATGCTCTAGTTGAATGAAAACTCAGAGTTGCTGAAATAAATATTAGGAAAGCTTCCAAAATAAATCCACTATCAAGTTTTGAAGAGGGTTTCTTTGTAGTAAAAACAATGAAATGGTCTAAAGTCCAGGCTTATTAGTGAAATTAACAAAGTGGACTAAGAAAACTGTAAAGTATATAATTATTCCTTCACAACTTCCCTCCTGAATTAAAAACAAAACAATAAAAACAGCACTTTATAAGGCACACTTATTAACTTGACAGGCTTATTGTATTCCTCTAAGGCCAAGAACAGGTCTTATTATCAAAACAAATAGTTTCCATAAATGTCATTAAAAAAATGTCTTAACAGCCCTGGCTGCTGTGGCTCAATGGCTTGAGCGTCGGCCTGCAAGCCAAGTGTCACTGGTTCAATTCCCAGTCAGGGCACCTGACTAGGTTGCACATCAGGTCCCCAGTTGAGGATGCAAGTGAGAGACAACCACATAGTGATGTTGCTCTCCCTCTCTTTCTCCTCTCTCTAAAAATAAATAAATAAACAAACAAACAAATAAATAAATAAATTTAAAAAGTCTTAGGAGACATTGTTAAATTATCTTAGTCTTTTATTTTTCTCAACTTTGTTTTAGCAAGAAAATCCACTTTTTTCGTTTAAAAGTTTACAATGAGCAAAAATGCTGTGGCAATTTCTTTTCATTTTTTTTCTTTATTTAAAATCTAGTTTTTCTGCTACATGAAGAGCTGTTTCTGGGGGAAGTCATTAAATAATGCTTCTAGCTCTGCCCCATTATTTTACACACTTTAGGATGAAACTAGAAATACCTTCAAATAGAAATTTATATGGTAGCATTAAATAACTTTAAATTCAACGTGCTTCTTCAAGGATGAACAAAGTGTTCATTTGCATCTTGTACTTAACATTCAAGCAGAAGCACGCTGAACATTTTTAAAGAGTGGGAAAAGACTGAGACTTTCTAAATTTTTGAATAGTTGTAATTTTTAATGATGACTCGAATATTCCTAACAATCATTGCTTTTTATGACTTATTTTTTTCTGGAATTTTCACTGACCGAAATTATTTTACTTGCTAAAACTGAAGAGCAGAAAGGTATCAATAATAGAATGCATATTTGAGTGAAAAACATGACAAAACTGCCCTATGAGAGCACATAAATGCAGTATTACACAATATTAAATCTACTGCTTTCAGCCAGTAGCAAGTGTTTATGGACAAAAAGGGGGCCACATACTAAACCCGACAAGCTCAGGGGAAGCCTGCATGAAGGTCTTCCAACTCAGAGGCCTAAAGAAACCACATAATATGATCTGTGAAGAAAAACTTAACTAAAACAAATTAAGACAGACAGTCCTAGGCTAGAATTTTCCCTGACAAAAGTCAATCATTACCTTAACTGAGCCTATTAACTTTTTGCATCTATGATAACATAACTTTAGAATGTCAAATTTCCTTTTTTACATGTCCCTCAAAGCACAGGCACAGCACCAGAGGAAGAACACAAATTTCTTCCTTGTTATTGTTACTGTGTTAATTGTTGACTGTTAACTATCTTGTACCCACTTATGTAAAAGAGGTTTGTGTCTATCATTTTGCTCCCCTGCTTTGTTTTCTCTTATTTCCTTAATCTATCACCAATGGATTTCATATAACTCACTCACATCTTCTTTTCATTGTTGTGGATAAAATAAGCTTCAAAACTGTCATTTTCTGAAGCATTTCCTCAATTCCTAGAGGTTTTGCTTTCTGAAAATTGTTATCAGTTTGACTCAAATAAACTCAAAAAATTCTCACAGGTTTGGGTGTTTCTTACATTAACATGTTCAAAATTAAAATTACCAGGTTGATACTCCAGACTAAGAAACATTCCTTTAGTCCCTATGATGATTCCCCTAATGGACAGCTTCAATGCATGATGGATGCATTTGAATGTATAATAATTTAATTTAGCCAAAAGCTGACTTTATTCCCTGGTTCAGTTTTATTAAGGAATGTAAATGTTTGAATTGAGTATTTTAGAGGAAAATGTAATTCTGTGCAGAGATATTCTAAAAGATACCATTATAAACTAGCACCCCTTGCAGGATTATCTGCATTTTCACTCAGTTGTATGTAAAATGACATCATCTACTGACTACTGAATTGTAAATGACTGAAAGATTACACTTGGGAACACAATTCTCATTGAGTTATATCTGACACTTGTTTTTGACTAACTTTTGGCATCTGAATCCAAAAATAACCCCAGGTTTTCTCTATCATGTCAACTTCTTAAGGTACAGGATACCCTCCCTTTGTCCCCCAAAATCATACAAAATGTACATACAAAGAAAAATAAAGAAAAAATTACCTAAATATACTGTTTATTTAGAGTTATTTTATTCATATAAAGGCTATATATTGTTACTGTAAGTCAAAGTAGTAAAGTTCTGCTACCAAACATACATATTAAGCTATTTTATCTTTTCTAATGACAGGCTAGGAAATGCCAAAATGAGACACTTGAAACAGTCTCCTTCAGTTTGCAAAGCTTTAACAAATTTCTTCATGAGACCCAGTTTTATGTGCAGGGGTGGAAATATAATGTTTTTTCTGGCAACAAGTGGATCATGTAGAATGTTTGGATCACCAGGTTTGAGGTGAGATCTTGGAGGCCAGTACAACTCCACCCAATGCTTCTCATGATCTCCTCTGTCCCACATACACAGAAAACAGGAGTATTTGGTGTATTCATGTTGCTGACCAAGAAGGAAGCAGACCATTTGAAGGTCAACACAGATGATCCAATTGTGCTTGTGATATTGGAAAAGATCAATGACTCTTTTTATGTCATCATATTCTTCATGAAAGCAAACTGAATGGCCAGTTGGGACTGCACCAAATAAATTGCCATTGTGGGGAAGGACACACTTCAAGCTCTGCGTTGAGCTATCGATGAACAGTCATTATTCCTAATTTCTCCATAAAACCATGTATGTTATGGCAATACACAAAGCCACCATCACTTTGAAAGTACCGCAGAAATGCACTTTCTCTTGATCGAAAGTAGTATACCTTCGCTCCTTTTTCATGCAAATTTTTCTCATGCAGTCCTGATGTTAGGAGTTCTGAAGCTTTTTGGATAGTTCCAAATATCATGCCAAATCATTCAACTCATGCTGATCAAATCCCTTATGAACTGAGTCATCCTCCATTTCAAAATCTTCATCATTGCTCTTACTTAGTTCTTCACCATACTCCTGTTTTTCAAAAGAGGGTACTTCAATAAAAACTGGCACTGGGATTTCAGCTGAATGAGACATTGGGCTTATAACTAATGGTAGAGTAGGATACTCTATTTTACATTTATTTTTCTTGTTATATCCTGACTTCTTCACTATACAAAAGTAACAGTCACTTGAATGAATTCTGGGCTCTCGCCAAACCACAGGTATACCAAATGGCAATTTATCACATGTTCCCTTCATCCACATCCATAAACTCTCGACACACTGCTTGCACACCTTGTGAGGGGCCCAAGACTTATCTTGATCACCAATTTTTACTTTAAAATGTGCAAAATTGACTTGCCTGACAAATGCGCTGATGTTTGTCCTTTGACTGGGAATGGTGAAACTGCCACAGATATAACAAAATGATTCAGAGTTGTTTAGGCACTTATGATGAGAAATAGCAGAGGCAGACATGATCTGAAGTAAAGAAAATAAGTATGTATGTAAATAAAAAAATAAATTCTGCTAACTCCTTTTATACAAACAAAAACTTGGACTACACTTCGGAATATGATTCACTATATAGAGCAGCACACAACTTCTCACCACACTCTCACATGTAACTGAATAGCCTAGACAAGTATGAACCTGTCACTAGTCTCCAAGGTCATCCCCCACCCCTACCCACTAGAGGGAGGTTTGCTCTCAGGCAATAGAAGAGCAAAAGTGCTTCCCTTGATTCAGGCTAAAACCAGCCTAGAGTGGTTGCATTAAAATAAGCTATAGAGAAAAAACTTGATGTGATAGAAGAAAACTAACTGCTGTTCGTAATCAACATGCCTAGTTAAGTCTAGAACAGCTGAAAAATAGAACTCAACAGGAATTATGTTAAAAACTGTTTTCCTGTGTTATGAAATGATGCCAGTACTTGGTGAATTCTATAATCTTCTCCTTAAGGTAGACATCAGTAGTACAAGTCCAAGTTATGAAAATAAACACCCATCCTAGAGGGCCATACAAGAGCAATTTATAGTACCTCCTGATGGTATGTAGAATTTCAAAGCTAACTTGTTGGTACTGATAGAAGAAATCATCCCAATGGAGGCCTCAAGGGAAGGACTTTGACATTATGCTTAAATGACAGTCAGGGCTCTCTATAATATCATTTCATTTAAAGGCCATTTTGAGTATATGGAAGGGAAATTCAAACTATATTTCCATTTCTGACTTGAACATTACTAGAGTGCTAACCTCTCTAAGAACACAGTAGAATGTGGTCCGCCTGGAAAATTGGTTTTATCGGCACTTACGTGAAACTTACTTATATTCAAGCTTTGGCTTTTATTCACAGATCAAACACTTTATTTAGCCTTTATAAACTCCAGTAAATTTAAAATTAAAATGCTGCATCATGAAAATCTTTGTTGAGCAACACCATGAATATTTACTAATAGTTGGTAAATTTCTATTTATTAGACTTTTATAGTAAACAAATAGAGAAAATACTATCATAGCAAAATGTCCCACATGGTTAACTATATTATATATATACATGTATGAATAAATAAAATAACATGTAAATTTACTGTAGAGTAGATATCTTATTTGAATTACTAAGATCTTAATGGGATCCTTAAGATGAGATTTCTGGCTCTCATGTAGTATCAAATTTCCACTCTACAGAGTTAATGATAATTTTATTCAGACTATTATGCTCATAAAATAATAACTAATAAATAAAACATTCAGAAATGTCTCATTTTTCTGTGTAATACATGAAAAATAGTAGATTGTTTTTAGAGTTTAGAGCAAAATTTTACTACATATAAGCCTTAAATATTATAAGTGATTAATATTTGTCTGCTATATCAAAACCAAGTGAATCTCCATTATTTGACACTTGGATAATAGTGACTATTTGCTGCATATTCTTGAAAGAAAGAAAATAAACTTTCCTTACATTAATTTAGATTTCTCTTAGAATTATGCTATAATAAAATTTTGTTTTATATTTGGAAATATTAATAATTGGACTCAAATCATATTATGCTTTTATGCAATCCATATAAATAATGTTTTATATTTATTCTTCACATGACTCTACAATAAATAAAAAATGAGTGAAATGTAGAATATCTCTTACAGATCGTACAAGCAGAGTACCTATACTTTTATCCATACATGACAGGTTTGTCTTGATAACGTAAAAGTGGACTTTAAGGCATGCACTGAAAACCCTGTTAGAATTATGTTCAACAATTCTATTCACCAGCTAGCATCACCCACTAATTTTATTATTGTATTTATGTATTATTTTAAAATATAAATATTTAGAAAATAAAGTACTAGAAATAGATACCTTCTTATACTATCTTTCTTTCTCCAGTATTTTTGCTTAATCTTTGTGATCACATGCACCAAGAGTGTTCAACGTTAGAGGAAATGTAGAATCACAGAAATTTAAAAAATCTACCAATACCTGGTCCCTTCCTGCATATTGTGTTTAATTGGTAGGCATCCTGGGCCAAGTGCAGTATTAAACATATAAAAAAAAGAGGGAAATCAAGCAAAAATAAAACTCTAAAACTGACCCTAATGTCAATCAGATTTGAAAATCACTAAAATATAGGACTGAGGTTGAGCATAATGATTATTTTGCTATTTATCATTCTAAATGAACTCATATGCCTTGTCTTACATAGCAACTATTATTTACCCATATTTATTTTAAAAATAAAGAATAAAAATAAATAACTACAATAGCCAAGACATGGAAACACCCAAAGTGTCCATAACAGGATGAATAGATTTAAAAAATGTAAAATTGACTTAAAAATTAGCAAACATCAAGGGTATTAGTTTACGTATTTTTAAAAGCAAAACTGAAGTCAAATGTTCTTAACTCCAATGTTCCTGAACTCACTTATTTATTATATATTTTTAATTTCAGCAAGTTGAAATTATTAAAAATGTTAAAAACCCAAATGCTTTTCTAGATTTTATTTTATTATCAGCGGAATTTTTTATTACCATTGTAATGATATTTGTAAAGTTAGAAACAGATGTTTGCTTCAATTTTGTGTCACTTTGTTTTCAAAGGTAAAAATCTTTTACCCATGGAATTACTTACTGTAGGTGTAAAAACCAATGTTTCTTAAATAATGTCCTCTAAGAATATACTTTCTACAATAAAAAATCTGAATTCACACTGCTTTAATGATATTGTTGCTTCACATAAGTATTACAGTAGGCCTTAATATAAATAGTTCTGTAAAGTTAATCTGTAGTATATCTATACACTTTAATAGGTAGATATTAATATATAGATATATCTGACATATATTGACTTGATTCTTATATGATTTATTATTATAAATGAACTCATATTAAATGCACCTTGTATTGTATAACAAATATTGTTTCTACATATGATTTTTATATTCACACAAACACAATAAAATTTTAAAGAAAAAAGGGAGTTAGATTATTTTTCAATAAAAGTTACATGTTATATTAGATCATTCAGAATTAATTTTGATCATCCAGTCAAAATACTTTTCAGGACATAGCACATTTCAGTTTAAACAATGTTTCTTTGCTGGTTGAGATGTTTTATTTGAAGAATGTGGGGTTTGCATCATCATCAACTATAAATTATATAATTACAGACAGAAAGCTAAAGTTCTAGGGCCTCTTTTTAAGAGCCCATTTTGACCTTAATAGGCACATTTTATGAGGCAGGCAAACAAACAAACAAAACAGTGTCTATAGCCACATATGGGCCCACCCACCTCAAGCAGTGGAATCTCAGTATCTACCCCACCTTACTTCCTTCCTCCCCTTCTCCTTCCAGTCACTTTCTTGTTCTATCCCTTTTTCTATCTTCCTCCTTTTCCCTTCTCCTCATCCTCCTTCTTTTTGTTTTCTTTAAATATGTTCCTAAAAGACAGCCTTTATCTTGCATTCTTAAGCTCTGATTTCTCTGACATCTTTATGTTTTAAAGTTCAGTGAATGATTCCACTTTATGTCAAAGGGAAAATTCTGGGAACTTCATAATATTAATTCAATAAATGGATGAAGTAAAAATGACTATGTGGTAGAGATGGTATGTCTGTTTCCCACTCTGCCAGGATATGCTCTACCTGAATTTGTGTTTCTAAATGAGTGAATGGTCCTTCTCTTTACCCAATCCTAAACCAGAAATCCTGAATCAAACTGGATCCCATCACTTCCTTTAGGTCTGCAGAACATTAAAATTATATTATTGATTCTAAATACTTCATGCTTCTGGAATCTTTTCACTTTAAACTTTTCACTTGGGCTCAGGCTACCACATTATTCTGTACCTGGACTATTAAAGTAACCTGTAAGTGAATTCCTGCCTTAAGGAATACCATTTGAAACAATTTTTCCATGAATCAGCCAAAGTGAGTGTTTGTTTGTTAAATGTAATACTCATGTTTTTCCTTCAGTTAAAACCATCAGTCTATCTCAATCATCTTCAATATAGTTATAACTCCTTAAAATTGTAATGCTAGTGTTTCTCAACTTGGCTTTGTATCACTTTTCTGGGATGTTTTTGGTAAAGTAGAATCATTTGTGGATATCGCAACATCTAGATGCTGATAATGGCATTTAGTATTTAGAAGTAAAAAATGTTAGCACTCGCATTAACAGTACACAAGGGTTCCAGTTTATCCATGCATTTGCCAACATTTATTAATTTTTACATTTTATTTTTTGATAATGGCCATCCTAACAAGTATGAGGTGATAACTTATTGTGATTTTGATTTATATTTCTTTGATTAGTGATGTTGAACATCTTTTCATATACTTGTTGATCACTTGTATATCTCCTTTTTGAGAAATATATGTACATATTCAAGTCCTTTGCCTATTTTAAATATCAGTTTATTTTTTGTTTTTATTTATTTTTATGTGTTTGCCCTTAAGTTATAGAAGTTTCTCATATGTTTAGGATATTCACCTTTTATAAGATGTATGGTTTGCAGGTATTCTCTCACCTTCTCTAGGCTGCATTTTCATGCTGTTGATTGCTCCTTTTGCTGTCCGGAAGCTTTTTAATTTGTTATAACTCCTCTTGTCTATTTTCACTTTTCTTTCTGGTACTTTTGGGTGTAGCCACTACGTAAACAAGTGTGAAAGTTCTTCAAAAAAATAAAAATGGGATTGCCATTTGATCCAGCAATCCCACTTCTAGGAATTTACTCAAAGGAATTTAAATCAGGATCTGAAAGAGCTAGTTGCACTCCCCATGTCCATTGCCGTGTTAACTCTCAGTAGCCAAGAAGTAGAAACAACCTTGAATATCTATCAATGAATAATTGATAAGGAAAACGTGATTGATGTTGTATATAAAATAAAATGTTATTTGTCCTTAAAAAAGAAGGAAATCCTGCCACATGCTGTGACCTGGAGGACATTGAGCTAAGTGAAATTAGCCAGTCACAGATGGCCAAATACCATATGATCCACTTGTCTGAGGTATCTAAAATAGTCAGGCACTTAGAAGCAGAAAGTAAAATGAGGGTTATCAGGGAGTGACTGAGGGAAGAGGGAAATGAGGAGTTACTATTTATTTAATTGGTGTAAACTTGAATTCATGCAAAATGAATAAGTTTTACAGATCTGTTGTATATGCTTATAGTTAACAATACTGTATACTTAAAATGTATTAAGAGAATAGATCTCATGTTATTTATTTTTTACCACAATAAAAGTGAAAGGCAAGGATGTTATATGTGTTGCAGAGTCCCATACCTTGCAAAAGTATCCCCCTAAATATGAATAATGACAACATTGGAAAACATCATGCAGTGACAGATATAATACAAGAAAGCATATATAAAATAATAATAAATATAAATTTTTAGAATAAATTAATGTAATGTGATGGGAGAAATCAAACATGACTTTTGTTTTGTTTTTTGTTTTTTTGCATTGCATTTCAAGTACTGACACAATGCCTAGCTGATACTCAGATTTTAATTCTTATTGTTCTAGCTGAATGATTCTTAGACATTTAAAGCTGACAAATATATGAAACATAAATAAAAGATGAGGATCTTTTGAAAAATACTCTGTGATGATGTAAACACAGTTATGTTTTTTGAGGATATGAGATGACCATGGAAAAGTTCAATAATGTAGAAAAGAGAACATATTCCAGCTTTTAGTGTTCTGATGCACTGAGTATAAGAAGAGTAAAAGATTGGACATCAAAGAAAAGAGAGGAAAGATAAACAGGAAGGAAAATATACCCTAAAATTTTGTATTTCCATTTAAGGGATAGGTCATGTCAAGAGCTTCCAAGAAGTTAATGATATATGCAAGGTTCAAAATGGTCTACTCAATTAACTAATTATATAATTCTCTGCACATACTAATTATTCCCAAAACTTTGTCAAATGCCCCATTGGTGAAACCTGAAGAGGACATTTTTATGATAGTAAAAGCTGGAGTATAAAGTGAGGGATTAATGTAGAAACTCATTCAAGAAAATTGGTGATAGGAATAAATTGAAACAATGGTTGGTAATTTGAAGTGAGAGGGCATGAAGTAAAATATTTTTGTTTACTAAGGTTTGGGGATTGAAGTGGTAAATCTTTAGCTAATAAGTATTTATAGAGGCACTACTTATTCTAGGCTCTGTGCAGGGCTGTGCATCACAGTCATATTTATAATGGTGAGACACATGCATACAGAGAAACACACATTCAGCATTCCACAGAATTACCTGCTCATTTATCTTTCAAGTCCAGAAGGCATCATGTTGAAAACTATCTGCTATAGCTCTATGAATATTACAACCCTTTTGGCAATCTAATGTGTTCCCCAGAAATTTCACCTGCCTTCTAGAGAGAGTGTTTCCAAGATTGATAGAGAAGAAAAATATACTTCCTTGTTTTATGTCCTCTGTTTTGTCATTTATGGGTTCCCAATAGCCTGAAAATATATGACAGATACTTTTAGGTCGAGTAACATATCTCTCAGAAGATAAGAAGGAGGACTAAACCTATAAAAATAATTTTTTGGTTCCCATGTTCATACTTCCAACCCTAATCATTTACAAGACTTTAATGTTGCATTGCTCTATGAGACCTTCTTTAAAACATCCCTACTAAACACTCATAAATAATACAACATCATTACAATAAAAATTCAATAAATATTCATTGCTTCATGTCCTATGCCAAGTGCTGTATATACAAAGTTGTAAGAAACAGTTGGGCTCTGCTGTCCTGGAGCCTGCAGTTAGATCGCTCACAACCACACAACAGCAAAATTCAATTCATGATGTCTTACTAAAATCCAACAAACAGGAATAATTTCTATTACAATTTGCAGCTCTTTATGTGCACCTCTATTAAAATACTTAATGATCTGACTTGTTGATGTATTTATTTGTCAGTTGTCCTTCATGGATTGTGCACTATTGAATGGCTATACATGAATATACAAAGCATTGAAAAATGTTATTTAAAATTCAATAAAACTCATTTTATTGTATAAAATAAACTACACTGTATTGCTAAATCACTATGAAAATACTGAGCCCAGGTCTCAGAAATACTCTAAACTCTAATAAAAGTAGCCTCTTAACTATTCAGGGAATAGATTTATAGTCCAATGATGTTTTCTGTATAAAAATTTTACCACAAGAGATAAATAAAGGCCTAATAAGACCCTTCTCTTACATTGGGCTAATCACTGAATTCTGGTAGCATTAGTTGTCAGGAAGATCATCCCTAAAACTTGAAGAAAGTGTTTTGTGAGTGACTTACATTTAAGAATCAAGCTCATTTACACTTGTACATTTCACCTATTAGGCAGTAACTATCAAACTATATATTACCACTGGACAATGTAGTGATAGAATATTGCCACTTACAAATCACAGCCTTTTCCTGAGAGAGTTAGACATAATCTTTAATAATTCAATTCTCCTACAAAGCTGTCTGAGAATAAGTTTATGTTCTGGGTTGTAGGATTGCACATGTAATGCAAGAAGGTTTGAATAACTATTTTATCTACTGTTCTAATTCAGAACTTTTGGTTCCAGCAGTTCAGTGATAAGAATATGGGATCATTTTGATAATGTAAACTTAACTAATAAGGTTCTTATTTTCTCAGTGTTTGCAGAGGTGCCAAACTGAGAAACTCCTGGTTGGGGTGGTGCTGCTGGAGTCAGGTGAGGTGAGTGAACTGGCTGCCTCCCACACAGCTAATACAGAAGCATTCCAGAATCAAGAAAAGTGGTTTTCTCTCCAGTGTCCTTCTGGCACCATCTACTGACAAAGTTTAAATGTTGTTCCAATTGGTAAAGGAGAAATCTCTGCACGGTTCAGAAAGGCAGTGAAATTAGATGAAAGGAAAAGCCTTCAGACTGGATGTTACTAAAGCATTCATGTTTATTTCCTGATTCTGATGACTATGCTGTGTCTGTACAGAAAAGTGTTATTTGTGGGAGATGAGTACTGAAGTATCTGCATAGTGCAACATCATGCCTGCAGCCTGATCTTGGGTAAATAAATAAAAGTAGTTATTTAATCTATTAAAAAAAAGAAAGGAAGTGAAAGATGGAATTGCAGCTGAGAGGCAATAAACTGATAACTGGCATGTCAACTTTATTGTGGAAAAGGTATAAAATCTGAGAGGATTGCATACATATGGGTTGATGAATATATAGGTTGAGATATAAAATATTTTAGCATATGGAAATCTGAAAAATATTTCATAATGTTATAAATGGTATACTATTTAGTACAGGCAATTAATAAGACAGTACCCATGTTATTTTTTTATTCTGACAATTTAAAAAGAAGGGAAAACAAGAATAGTACTAGCAAATCAGTTATGTGGCCTATAAAATAATAAAATAAAGTGCACATCATTAAGAAAAACTAGAATATACTAGGATTTATATATACATATATATATATATATATATATATATATATATATATAACTGAGAAAATAAAATTATTTCAGACTATGTAAGGACTTTCCACACCTGACTCACAAAATTAATGAAAATTAATATAGCCAACTCATTATTTTGCTTTCTCTGAAAGATTAGTTCCAGTAACTTATATTCGGTATAATTAATTTTCTGAAAATATATCTTTTAAACAGATGTTAATTTTTCGGAGTAGCCTAGAATGTGAGGATCTTTGTATTGTTTCTCTTTTCAGCCACATGCTATTAACACAGTTCTCAAAGTGTGGTGCCAGGACCAGCAACACCAGGATAACCTGGAAACTTTCTAGAAATCAAGTCTTCAAGCTTTACCCTAGTACCCCTTAATGAGAAATTCTGACTACTGTGTAGATTTAATTGTGGTCCCGGACATGCAAGTAATTCCAGCAAGCAAAATGGAGACGTTCGGGGGGGCCGCTGCATGCTCAGGCAAGTCAGTGGAGAGCATGAGACCCTACCGTCCTTTTATTAGGATTTCAAAAGTTACAAAAAAGAGTAAGGGGAGGGGTGAGTTTTACAGCTAACAGTGAAAGAATTTTTACAATGTATCGTTAAGTGTAAAATACTGCTAAGGTAACTTATAACTTAGCACCTATCAAGGATACAAAGCAGACCCATTAATCCTCAAGGCCAGCTCCAATTAAGACTTTATTTACAAGTAGGCAGATGGAGTACTTAACAGACCCCTTTGATCTCGGGATTCCATGACTCAGTGGCCTGAACAGCCTAGAGCCGCAGGCGGAGACAAGGCCAGCTTATCTCCTCAGTCACAGGACACCTGGACGGAGGAGCATGTGAACATGCCCCTACCCAGAGATCTGAGTTCCTGCTACACTACTGGCCCCAGTAATATTTGTTTCCAGATAATCTCTAGATGATTTAGATACATACTAATGTTTAAGGACCACTGATAGGTTTTGCTAACATAATTTTTTTTCTCACAGTTAAGTTATAGTTACAGAACATTTAGCGAGCATCTCTTTTTAAAGGTCTATTTGAATATGTTTTATTCTAAAGCCTACTTCTCCTGGTAGAGCTTCCCATGTGTCGTGCCAACGAATGCAGATCCCTTGTGTTCGGCAGTCAGTAGAATATACAAGGCAACGATGGGGTATCTAACAGTTTATTGCAGCCATTACAGTATTCACGTGTGCACCCCTCCATGTACTCACTCAGCACTTGGCACCTGCCACTACTCGCTGCCCATTGGCACTCCGCGGCACTCCTCCGTTTGCTCACTGCCCAAACGCCAACACACAAACACTCTCATGGGGGTTCTACCTCTTTTATATTATGTATTAAAAAAGCCGGCTACTAGCCAAGAATATGACATCCATGCTTATTTAACTGCAAGTGCGTTGTGCAAGCCTCTCTAATGTTGTCTCTAGGAGCCCATGCCTGGGCATCTGGGGTAAGGAAGGCCTGACTAGGTTCCATTGTCCTCACACCGTGTATTTCTGTCATGTCCATCGATGGAACAGATTGTGAATATTGCTTCCTGGAAGTTATTACGTATGGGAAAAAAAACAAAACGTTATGGTACTTTAACCTTCCTCTTTCAAAAACACTTGTGCAATCTAAATATTTGACACTTTAGATTTTTGAACTTTTGCCAGTTGGAACTTTGAAGTAAATATCAAGATCCAGCAACTGATCTAAATAATGTGATATGTTAAAAATTTGCAGACATGTAAAGTCACATTTTAATTTTTCTGCAAAAACAAAATTCTGATCACTTTCAAAGATTTGTCTGTATTCTAGATGTATCATCCTCCTGAATAGCATTTATTTTTAGTTTATAATCATGTTTTTAAAATTCCATAGGGTAGTGCCACCAACTTATTTACATACATAGTACATAATTCTGAAATAGATATTTTTATTCTAGACTGCTTTTCTTTTTCCTAAGCATTAATTTAATTTAAAGCACTTTAGACTGTTTTCTAGGAAACTGCAAGCTTTCAGGTAATGTTGTTTACTCATGTATGCATCTTAGGCATTATATTTCAAGCAAATCGAATGTCATGCTAATGTGTTCAAGAATATTTGTATCTACATAGTATCTGATTATAGGCAAAGTACTATTGTCTCTAGGCTCATTTTTATCTTCCATTTTTAGGACTGTGGGCAGGGAAACAGACCAAGTTGACCCAATGTCTGAGATGATATAACATTTTTGGTTGCTGTAATTTCCATCCGAGTATGACCTGCCCAGATTCTGCACTGGGTAATGCCCACACACACCCAGGAGATCATTTGTGCTCTAACACCAGTTTGTCAGAGTAAAGTTTACAGACACTACCTTAGCTACCATTGACTTATTTGTACATATTTGAAAATTGACTATTCCATTTTTCATTGTTATTTTTTGTCATACTTACAGTAAAAGGAAGTATATATTTTTCAGTGTTTGGTTCAGAATAAGGTTGTTACATAGTATTACCAATTCTAAGGTACTGAATTCTTAGCACATTCTCAGTAGAAATACACATACCTTCTCTTGTCCATAAGATAAGAAGAAAGATAATTTTACTTTAGATTTCCATTATAATTTTGCAGCTGTGTCTTGATTAGTCAAGTGAGGCCACAGTCAGATTTCCATGGTGAAACTTCTTTTAGTATTTTGTAAGCATTTATAAAAATTTTGTTCTTCCTATAATGCAGGTTTTGAAGACTATTTCAGAAACTTATTGAATGACTTTAACTCATCTGTAGACAAATTAACACAACACACATTTAAGAAAAATTTGCAAGTTAGCTGGATGAATTCCCTCCTACTGTTCATAACATAAGAACTTAATATTTTTTTCCTCCAACCAGTTTTCCTTTCCCTGTGTGAATTCCAAAATTATCTTCTCCAAATGCATACATTTTTGCTTAATGTATTTCCCTTTATGTATACTATTGTACTATGGAAGAACTACACAAGTTTTATCTTTCTGAATTAAATTATGCATCAAAATGCTTCAAAAAATTTCTTATATTTTTATTGAAAATTTTATGCACACTTTTTTCCAATTTAATGATATGTGATTGATAAAAAAAACTGTATTTATTTAGGTTGTATAAGGTACTTTTATAGCATGTACAGCATGATGATTTAATATGTGTATACATTATGTAATAATTTCTGGCATCAAGTTAATTAACACATCCATCACTTCACATATTATAATTACCTTTTTGTTGTTGAGAACATGTAAGATCTATTTTTTTTTAGAAAATTTCAAGTATACAATAAATATTAGCTCTAATCAGCTTGTTGTATTCAATATATTTTTTATCTTAAAACTGAAAGTTTTTACCCTTTGACCAACTTAACTGAATTTTCTTCACTTTTCTGCCCCTGGCAACCAACATTCTACTATTGGTTTCTATGAGCTCAACTTTTTCAGATGTCACAAATAAATGAAAGTAAGTTAGTATCTCTCTTAGTGTGTCACTTAACACAATGTCTCTCTTGTGCATCCATGTTGCTACAAGTGGCAGCATTTTCTTCTTTTTTATGGATAAATAAGATTTCATTGTAGGGGTGTGTATGTATGTGTGTGTGTGTGTGTGTGTCTCATTTCCTTCTTGTAGCCTCTCTTGATGACTTCTCGTACTGTGCTGAAATTTCTTCAAGGTCATAGAAAACTATGGCAAATTAAAGCTGGAACTAAGGAACATAATCTTGTTTCAACTCTGGGTTGAAAGAGCATGTTTATGCATGTACCCGTGGGTAGAATCAAAGGAAAATTTAGAGAGCTTTATTTGATATAAATATTTATTAAGAAATAAACTGTTCATAAACAGGGATACTTCAAACCTGGAACTGTTAAGATGGTCAGAGTCATAATGTTTTAGAATGGCTTATAAAGTGAAAATAAGGAAGTTTAACATTTACAGTGATTGATTGATTATAACAACAGGGATTTCCAGTTGGCAATGGCTTGGTTAAAAGTGATTATCTTATACCATTTTAGGAGGAGGACAAGTTTTGTTTATGTTTATTGGAGGTATTTACAAGAAATAACCTAAGTTATAAGCTAGACTAAGTTTTGCTTATGTGACTTAAATGGTTTTGTCTGTTCCAGGGATCTTCAAACCTTGTCTTTATTTATTTCATTTTAACAAGATATTATAGTTTTGATATCTTGTAAGTCATGGCTAAGGTAAACTTTATACCTCAATGTTTCCTAAACTTGGTGAATATGTAGATTCCCATCTACAGCATGTGCATGTTCTTATTAATATCCTAACTTCAAAAAGCTACAACAGTAAGCTCTAAGCAAGTGCAGGATCACAAAGAATAGTGTTCATGATCTTTTTTGCATTATCTCCCATTTAAGGAAACCAATTAAATAAGTATTTTGACAAATATTTCATTCAAGGATTTATTTCATTCTACAACTGTCTTTCTTTTTACATATGTAACATATATCATGTGCCATAAGCTATGATCAGTGTTTTAGAAGTGTTGTTTCCTTTAATAAGAACTCAATTATTAAATATTTTATCAAAGAAAAAGCGGGAACAGAAACATTATGTAATTTTTCTAAAGTCACATGGATAGCAAAGGGTACAGGTGGAATTTTGACCTCAACCATTGATTTCAGAGCTCATATTATGTTTTGATAGCTTTATTGAGGAATAATTGAGACATACACACCAATCAAAAACTGTACACGTTTAATGTATACAAGTTGATGAACTTGGACATATGCATATATCTATGATATTGTCACCACAATCAAGGTACTAGACATATCTATAACCTTCAAAGATATTTTTTTGTGTGCCTCTCTGTTTGTGGTAAGAATGTTTAATATGAAATCTATCTTCTTAACAAAATTTTAAGTGCACAATATCTTGGTAAGTATGGGCACAATATTAACAGGAAATCTCGAACATACCTTTCTTGCATAACTGAAACTCCATTATTACTAAACACCCCATTTTCTCTAGCCACTGGCAACTTCCATTCTGTTCTGTGCTTCTGTTGGTCTATTTTAAATACCTCATAAGTAAAATTATACACCCGCTTTCCTTTCTAGACTGGCTTATTTCACTTAACATAATGTAGTCTAGTTTCATTCATGTTGTTGCTAATGGTTGGATTTTTTTTCTCTATTTTAAAGCTGAGTAATACTTCATTGACCATAATGCCTTTTTGAGAATGAATAGTTAAAGAGGTACATGTTTTCAAGAATGAGATGATCATCATCTGGCAGAAATAGATCAACCAACAGCTATTTTTGTCACAGAAATTGCTGCCATAAAATTTTTCCATAGAGGAACCAAATTTTATGGGATGTCAGTATGCCTGGTGTCATCATTAATATTTTCTGTCTGTTTGTTTGTTGTTTTGGGGTGTCTTTGTGTTCAACTTTCATTCTAATTTTGACTTCTTCCTCTTTTTACTTGGACAGATTTGTGAGAAGTTCCCTGAATTCTACCACTTGGTCCGACGGGTCTTCAAGGAATGGTACAATATTTGGAATCAGCACTGGTTATTGTTACTGACAAGTTGGACATTTGATAATAGCAGTTTGCAAACATAGCGAGTTGTCCCATGGATATCTTAAGATCCAGCCATCATGACTACTTCATACATGAACCCATTGTTTCAACATTGGGGTGTAGAGATCAATTGGCTGATCAGTCTTGTCTACCTGGTTGCTTTGGGTGGGTACACTCTGGTGAGTGTTAATATGCAATCTGAAGACCTCCACATTATGTTTCACATTCATGCTCACCACATGCCTCAATTCCAATCCTCCTTTTCTAAGTCTTTATTCTTTCTCATTTCAGGCCTTTGGCAGGCTGGCCAATGGATTTACTAGTGTTCATACATAAATATATGCTAAAAGTGTCATTCACTTCTTTCATTCAAAGCAGGTAATCAGGGGAACTTAACAAGCCCTTGTTCACTGGAAAGATATTCTTTAGCACTATCTTTAAATGGCACTCCTGAGTAGGGTTTTAGGGCAGCTTTACTATAGTGATTTATTCCTGAACCAAGTTGGAATTTTTCCTTTACTGTTATCTGCTCATAGGGGTTGTCCTCAAGGGGCCATAACTGTGCACTGAAGAAGGGCCTCTTGTAAAATATTGGTGAATGTCATAAATATGTGGGCTGCCTGCTCATGCAGCTTGCCTATTCTTTAGTCCTGTTGATGTTTGATCTTAGACATACACTCGCATTTTATGATTGAGTATTATTGAGCCTACCCAACTTATAACTCAACTAAGTGAGTCTGAGGAAAACAAGTTCATGGTGAATAGTACTTTCCACCTTATCCCTTGTGGTTTTTTGTCAAGAACTCTGTCTCTGCAATATCCAGTACTTTGCCAGTAACTATTTTTCAAAAAATATAATTCTAAACTGCAGATAGCATGGCCTTACTTAGAAATCTGGTGGTTTCTGTTATAATTCTACTTACTATATCCCCATGCCTGTTCATTTTTTTTTTCAAGAATTTATAAATTGGTAAATGTTTGAAATATTGTTCCACTCTCTTATTCTAGAAGCTATCTGTGGTCCATCTACCGCAGGTGATGGACATCATTGACAGCTGGAGAGAAGATGATCCTAGCACAAAATCCAATATTAGCATTAAATTTCTTGAATCCCTCGACTTCTGGTAATAATTGCCAAAATTTGGATGTCCCAATGTAGATGGTGATTGTTATAAAAGATTTTGATTAGGGAGTGTTCAGTATTGACACCTCTGGAAGGGAGATGAAAGAAGCAGGTTTGGGCACTAACTAAAATGTTGCTAAGCAGTCCCAATGAAGGGTTTATTATCTAATGTGGAGTTCTGGAGCAGGACGATGCTTTTCAAAGTTTTCCTGTATTGGGACACAAGGACCATACTTTGATTGGTCCATTTGCTATTGGCTATTTGCTATTTTACACTGATAAATGTTTTGATATTTATTTTTTTCCATTTTATGTCTTAATGGTATCTTACTGAGCATTTGCACCTCTGTTCATTTCTGCCCGTGAAACACAATTTGATCTACTTTGCACTATATGATCAGCGTTACTGCCTATAATCTAAAACTAAAGGAAATCCTAATGTGACATTCCATAACAACATACATGCTACTTTTTAGTTCAGTACAGTTAAGGTCTTTATTATGACAGTGTATCTTGATTTTATTATTATTGCTGAAGCAGTTGTGTTCTACTAGCAGGCAATGCTGTATTTTTCCTCAGTCCTCTTTTCCTATCCTTTTTAGACATTGTTCAATAATGTATGCCTTCTATATTTTAATGGAGTGGATGAACATTGTTTTCTTTTAAAGAACAGGTTATTGGGAACTACTAAGAAGGTCTGTCAACTTCATGGCATTGAAACAATTCCATTTATGATGGTGAAGATATCCATTAAGAAATTAGAAGTTTTAAAAGTTGCATCATGTGAACATCACTTATTAGTTATAAACTTATACTCCTAGCTTTAAAAAATGTCCAATTGTGTCAAAATAAAGGATATCTCCATATTAAAATTTTCATAGTAAAAACAAAAAACAAACAAAAAAACAAAAAAACCGTGGTGAGGTTTTGAGGAAATCAATCGCTTTTTAACTGAGACAATCTCCAAAGGGACTGACAACTGAGGCTTGTCTTCCAGCAGCTGGGGCATAAGTCCTTCACTCATTAAGGGAGATACAGAAAGCCCATCACAGTGTGTCCATTATAAATGTGTTGGACTTTTTGTCTGTAATCACACACACATGCACACACAGAGGCAATATTTTTCTGATAGTCTTTCCTTGTCAGATAATTCATTTTGCTACCATTTTAAAGAAATCCTCACCCAAGTGGGGAGGGACAGAGACAGAGACAGAGAGACAGAGTGACTCATTGATGTGAGAGAGAAACATCAATTGGTCGTGGCCTCCCCTACTGGGAATCAAACACACAACCTCCCCCACCCAACCCCCACATGAGATGACATTCCAACCAACTGAGCCACCTGGCCACAGACATGTGGCTAACAGTTCTACTCTTTTTTTCTTGTATAGTATGTCTTTACAAGTACTGTGCTAGTTCTTTCCTTTTTTATTTCTTGTTGAATGAGTTTGTTTTTCCTGGTTCAGTTGTGTCTCTCTTGCCATTAGGAATTGATCATTTAAAAATTTCTGGCTAACTTACTTTCATAGTATACCATAAAAATTCTCTCTCAGTAACTGCAAACACATCCTGCTTCTTGCAAACATGGCTCATTTGAATAATTTTAGTGCAATCTTAGTGACTCTTTTTCTTTAAGTTAATTGCATTGGAATGTCTTCTGCCAACATGCAACTCATTTCATGTTTTCTTACATGTTGTAGATATTTGCTGTTAACCTATATTTGCTCCTCAGAAAGTATATTTTGTGATCTGCTGCACTTGTATTCACACCTGGAATCTATCTTGAATTTCTCTCCTCTTCCCTATATTAATACTCTGAATAAAATTATTGCTTTTGACAGTTCTTGTTTATATTATTGTTTTATTTTAAAATGTGTGATTTTTTTTATCCTTATAGCTTTTGAGTGATTTCTAAGAAGAGAAAAGATATTTGCTTATTTTTTCAAATTATATAAATTCTGAAACTAATACATACTTAGAATAAGCTCCTTCAAGTCCTTCTACAAATGTAATTGAACTTACAGTACATTTAAAAAATAAATTGGGAAAAATTGGTACCCTTACAATAGTATGTAGTCCAATTGATTAACCTGGTATTTCTCTTAGTGTTTCTTTATATTCTTTAAGAAAATGATACTTAATAACTCAAAGTGTATATTCATATTTTGGATAGGATTTTGCTTTCTATTATATTTTCTAGTTGATTATTACTGACATATGATCATGCCATTGATTTTTGTTAGCTGAGCTTGCATTTGGCAACCTTGTTGAACTCTCTTATTTGTTATTGGTTCTGTTGATACTCTTGATTTTTCTATACATTTTTATTTTCCTCAGAATCATGCCTCTGTTCTTTTTCTCTTCTTCCTCTAAAATTATGTTGAATAATTGTAGTTCATCTTATTCCTACTCAAGAAAAGTAAGCATGCTAGTGTGTTCTTGATATTTAAAGAGGTGATGTATATTTATCTGTTATTTCCTATATAATATTGGTATATGACCAATATTAGGTAAGGAGAATTTCCACTTGTTACTGATTTGAGGATTATTAAACATTTTGGCATATTGAACATTAAAAAAGATTTTTCTACATTAATTTATAATTTCTATCTCAATTCATTAACAGTAAGACACTTTGACAAAAGTTTATCTTACTAAAATCACTTCTGAATTTTTGGGGCAAAACTTATATATACATTTTAAAGAAACAAACATAGACTCAATTAGATAATATAGTCATTTAGAAATCCGGCATTTTGATAACAAGAGAAAAGTAGCATCTTCACTAACTTTGTAATTAAGTTTAAGAATAAATAAGACATTTATCTTATGTTTTCTTTTTCTATTAAAACTTCCATAAGATAGGGAGATTCTTGATAATTTGTTAGAGTATTCATGTAAAGCAATCTTATAAAGGCATAAGGATTGTATGAGGTGAGTGTGAGGTTGTGGAAGTGGGGGACATGCATTTTTAAGTCAACTTTGCCGATTTTGACATTTTATATTTTTCTAGGAAGAGCATATTTATTTTATCTAGGTTTGCAAATATATTGGCATATATCTTTGTGTGTGTGTATACATATATTAATTTACATATATTAGTATACATATATTAATTTATTTGCACTTTGTATGCATATAATATATAATATATTTTATCTAAATTAATTTTATTTTAAATTTTATATTTTCTTTACTATTATCTTTTTTTTTTTTGTAAAATAGTGAGTTTTGTTGGAGCTGTGTTTGTGTTATGTCTTCTCCAAAGAAGTATCCTTTAGCTTTATTGCAATTTGTTAATTATGCTAATAAAATTTTCTACACTGTGAATGGCTTCTGAGAATTAAGGTCCTATTTTACGGATCCTTCAACTGCTCTTTGGCTACTTTTATGTCAAGGGTACTGGACACATGAGAGGGAACTAAGAATCCAACATCTTTTCAAGAGTTAGTATCTTTATAGGAGCCAATACCAGGTGAAAAATTGAAAAGTATTGACAGAAATAGGTAAGATAGCTGTACATCGACAATGTGTTCATGTGATAAGTATGTTTTTGGCTATTGGTAAAAGGCATTACACAAATAATAACTTAGTAATTGAAACTTAGTCTTCTTAGTTCATAAAAATCCAGAGGATAGATTTTGCTGCCATAGGTTTGTTTAATGGTTAAGAACTCTTGGCCGTCAACTTACATTACTTTGATTTGTGTTGTAGCATTTACATTTAACTCTCTTCAACACTTACTGTGTGACAGGCTTATTTTTTAAAATTTATTTATATTTTTACATTTAATCTTAACCAAACAAACTATGAGGTAGGTCTTATTATTTCTTCCTCTGGAAGCTCTATAGGAAATAAAAATTATTACCAGAATTTTCTAGCAAACTTCACTTTATTTCTTACTGGTTGACACTGAGACAAAACCTACCCTTTTTTCTAGAGGTTAGATTTGTCTTTCATGAAATCGAATCATTTCTGCCAGTCTCAGTAAATGTGTCAGGTTTCTTTTACCAGAAAAAAATGAAGGGCTATAAATAGTAGTCTCTAACACAAAGTTTTTGTGGAAGAATTAATATAAATACAGGATTAAAATAAAAGTTCATGATAAGACACAGTGAAAGGTAAGATGTTTAAAGTGCTTGGATGCATGTCATTAATATTAGTATCATCAGAATTTATATAAACAGTAAACAAACAAAAATGGTTTTAACAATTTTGTTCTCCTTGTTTATTTTTACTTATGTATGCATGTATTTATTTATTTATATTTTCACCTTTTTTTTTCAATTACAATTGTCCCATTTTCTCCCCATTGCTCTCCCCCACCCAGCCTACCCCTTCTTCCACAATCATAACCCTGCCCGCTGTCCATGTCCATGAGCCATTCAAACACGTTCCTTGACTAAACCATTCCCTAACTTATCCCCCTTCTCTCCCTCACCCCTCGCCATTATTGACTGCTATTCTGCTCTTTGTCCTATTTAGTTCATTTGTTTATGTTGTTCTTTAGTTTCCTGTACTGGTGATATCATATGGTATCTTTCTTTCTTTGCCTGGCTTATTTCACTAAGCATAATTCTTTCTAGTTCCATCCATGTTGTCGCAAATGGCAGGAGTTCCTTCTTTCTTTCTGCTACATAGTATTCCATTGTGTAAATGTAACGCTGTTTTTTGATTCACTCATCTACAGATGGGCACTTAGGCTGTTTCCAGCACTTAGTTATTGTAAACACCGCTGCTATAAACATAGGGGTGCATAAGTTCTTTTGAATTGGATTTTAGGATTCTTCATGTATATTCCTAGCAGTGGAATCACTGGTTCAAAAGGCAGTTCCATTTTTAGTTTTTGAGGTAATTCCATTACTGTTTTCCATAATGGTTGCACCAGTCTGCATTCCCACCAACAGTGCAGCAGGGTTCCCATTTCTCCACATCCTTGCCAACACTTGTTGTTTGTTGATTTGTTGATGTTAGGATGATGGCCATTCTGACAGGTGTAAAGGGGTTTCTCATTTTGTTTTTTATTTGCATCTCTATGATGGTTAGTGATGTTGAACATTCTTTCATCTGTCTAAGGACACTCTGTGTATCGTACTTAGAGAAGTGTTTTTCAAGTCTTTAGCCCATTTTTTAATTGAGCTGTCTGTCTTCTTGGTGTTGAGATGTGTAAGTTCTCTATATATCTTGGAGATCAATCCCTTGTCTGAGGTGTCATTGGCAAATAGGTTTTCCCTTATGGTTGGTTTCCTTTTCATCTTGCTAATGTTTTCTTTTGCTGAGCAGAAACTCTTTAGTTTGATGTAGTCCCATTTGTTTATGTTTTCTTTTATTTCTCTTGCCTTAGGAGATGCATTGGTGAAAATATTGCTATGTGGGATATCTGAAGTTTTCCTGCTTATTTTTTCCTTTTTGACTTTTATGGTGTCATGGATTACATTTAAGTCTTTGATCCATCTTGAGTTTATTCTCATGTGTGGTGTAAGTTAGTGTTCTAGTTTCATTTTTTTGCACATCCCTGTCCATTTCTCCCAGCAACATTTGTTGAAGAGGCTCTTCTCACTCCATTTTATGTTCCTTCTCCCTTTGTCAAATATTAGTTGACCATAGAGTCCTGAGTTTATTTCTGGGCTCTCTACTGTTTCATTGATCTATATGTCTGTTCTTATGCCAGTACCAGACTGTTTTGATCACAGTGGCTTTGTATTATAGTTTGTCTCATATTATAATTCTTCCTTCTGTGTTCTTCTGTCTCAAGATTGCTTTGGTTATTCAGGGTCTTTTTTGGTTCCATTAAATTTTTGAAGTATTTGTTCTAGGTCTGTGAAATATGTCATTGGTATTTTAATAGGAATTGAACTGAATCTGTAAATTGCTTTGGGTAGTATGGACATTTTAATGATATTGACTCTTTTCATAGTATATGCTTCCATTTATTTGTATCTTCCTTAATTTCTTTCTTGCGTGTTATGTAGTTTTCCAAGTACAGGTCTTTCATCTCTTTGGTTAACTTTATTCCTAGGTACTTTATTTTTTTTGTTGCTAGAGCAAATGTAATTTTTTTTTTTTAGTTTCTACCTCTGATATTTTATTGTTGGTGAACAGAAATGCCTTAGATTTCTGTATATTTATTTTGTACCCTGTTATTTTGCCAAATTTGCTTATTATGTTGAATAGTTATTTAAGGAAGTCTATAGGGTTTTCTATGTACACTATCATGTTATCTGCAAATAATGACAGTTTTACTTCCTCTTTTCCAGTTTGGGTGCCTTTTATTTCTTTGTCTTGTCTGATTGCTG
Source organism: Furipterus horrens (assembly GCF_987537825.1). Lineage (NCBI taxonomy): Eukaryota > Metazoa > Chordata > Mammalia > Chiroptera > Furipteridae > Furipterus > Furipterus horrens. The sequence goes on along the minus strand of NW_028327179.1, from coordinate 78,462,582 downwards.
TGGCTAGAAATTCCAATACTATTTTGAATAGGAGTGGAGAGAGTGGACATCCTTGTCTTGTTCCTGACCTCAGGAGGAATGTTTTCAGTTTTTGTCCATTGAGTATGATGTTGGCTTCAGGTTTCTCATATATAGCCTTGATTATTTTGAGGTATGTTTCCTCTATTCCCATTTTGCTGAGTGTTTTCATCATAAATGGGTGTTGTACTTTATCAAATGCTTTTTCTGCATCTATTGATATGATCATGTGATTTTTGTCTTTCATTTTGTTTAGGTGGTGTATTATATTTATTGATTTGCGAATGTCGAACCAGCCTTGCATCCCTGGGATTAATCCACTTGATCGTGGTGTATGATCTTTTTTAATGTGTTGCTGGATCCTGTTTGCCAACATTCTGTTGAGGATTTTAGCATTTATGTTTATCAGTGATATTGGTCTGTAGTTTTCTTTCTTTGTTGTGTTGGCCTGGTTTTGGAATTAGGGCAGTAATACTGGCTGCATAGAAAAAGTTTGGAATTTTTCCCTCTTCTTGGATTTTTTTGAATAGTTTGAGAAGGATAGATGTTAGTTCTTCCCTAAGTGTTTTGTGAAATTCACCCATGAATCCATCCAGTCCAGGGCTTTTGTGTGCCAGCAGAATTTTGATTGCTGTTTCAATTTCACTCTTTGTTATGGGTCTGTTCAAGCTTTCTACTTCTTCTTAAGTTTTGGAAGGTTATATGTTTCTAGAAGTTTGTCCATTCATCTAAGTTTTCGAGTTTCTTGCCATACAGTTGTTTGTAGTAATTTCTTACAATCCTTTGTGTTTCTGTGATATCAGTCGTGATTTCTCTTTTTTCATTTCTGATTTTGTTTATTTGGGTCCTCTCTCTTTTTTTCTTGATGTGCCTGGCTAAAAGCTTGTCAATTTTTAAAAATTTTTTTCAAAGAACTAGATCCTACTTTTGTTGATCTTTTGAATTGTTTGTTTAGTCTCTATATCATTTAATTCTGCTGTGATCTTGATGATTTCATTACTTCTACTTGTCCTGGTCTTTGTTTATTGTTGTTGTTCTAGTTCTTGTAGCTTTAGGGTTAGATTTTTTATTTGAGATTCTTCTATCCTTTTCAGGTAGGCCTGTATTGCTATGAAGTTTCCTCTCAAGACTGCTTTTGCTGTGTCCCATAGGTTTTAGACTGTTGTGTGTTCATTATCTTTAGTTTCCAGAAACTACTTGATTTCTTCCTTGATGTCATTGTTAAGCCATTTATTATTTAATAGTTCATTATTCATTCACCATGAGTTTGAATGTCTTTGATTTTTTTCTCTGAGGTTGATTTGTAGTTTCGAGTCATTGTGGTCTGAAAAGATGCTTGATATAATTTCAATTTTTTGAATTTGTTGAGGCTCGTTCATGTCCTATCATGTGGTCTATCTTTAAAAATGTTTCATGTGCATTTGAAAAGAATGTATATTATGCTTCTTTGGGGTGAAAATTTATATATATATATCAGTTAAGTCCCTTTGGTTTAGTGTGTTGTTCAATGCCTCAATATCCTTGGTGTTTCTTTGCTTCGAAGATATGTCTATTGTTGATAATATGGTGTTAAAGTTGCCTATTATGAGTGTGTTTCTGTTGATATCCTTGTAGTCTTCTAGATTTTCCTTATATATTTGCGTGTTCCTATATTGAATGCATATATGTTTATCAGGATAATATCTTCTCGATGGATTGTTCCCTTAATTATTATGAAATGTCCTTCTTTGTCTCTTTTTATTGCCCTTGCTGTGAAATCCATTTTATCTGATATAAGTATTGCTACTCCACCTTTTTTTTTCCTGTTCATACGCTTGGAATATTTTTTTCCATCCCTTCATTTTCAGTATGTGTAAATTTTTTGTTTTGAGGCATGTCTGTTGTAGACAGCATATATGTGGATCATGTTTTTGTATCCATTCTGCTACCCTATGTGTTTTAATTGGAGCATTTAATCCATTTACATTTAAGGTTATTATTGACAGGTATTTATTCATTTCCCTTTGTACTTGTGTTCTTCCTCTCCTCTTTTTTTTCTCTTTCTTTTTCTTAAAGCATTCCCTTTAGCATCCCTTATAATGCTGGTTTGGTGGAGATGTATTCTTTTAGTCTTCCTTTGTCTGAGAAACTCATTATTTCACCTTCCATTTTGAAAGAGAGCCTTGTTGGGTAGAGTAGTCTTGGTTGTAGGCCTTTGTTTTTCATTGCTTGGAATATTTTTTTTGCCATTCCTTCTGACTTGTAGTGTTTCTGTTGACAAATCAGTTGATAGCCTTATTGGAGCTCCCTTGTAAGTTATTTGCTGTTTTTCTCTTCCTGCTTTTAGAATTGTTGCTTTGTCTTGAATGTTGCCATTTTAATTATGATGTGCCTTGGAGTGGGCCTTTTTGAATTCATCTTTATTAGGACCCTTTGTGTTTCCTGGACTTGCATAACTTTTTCTGTCATCAGGTTAGGAAAATTTCCTGTCATTACTTCTTCTATCAGGTTTTTTATTCCTTCCTCTTCCTCTTCTCCTTCCTGTGTACCTACGATTCTAATTTTGTTTAGTCTCATGTTTTCCTGCAGTTTTCTTAAACCCTCTTCATTCTTTTACAATCTTTTTTCATTTTGTTGTATTGTCTGGGAATTTTTTTCTACATTGTCCTCTAACTCACTGATCTGACCGTCTGTTTTGTTAACCCTGCTTTTGATTGATTCTCTGTGTTCTACAGATCAGAACCTGTATTCTTCATTTCGTCCTGGTTCTTATTAATAGTTTCTATGTCATTTTTTATGCTGGCACAATTCTCTGTAAGTTCTTTCTAGCTTCCCAGCAGTTCTTTGTAGTTTCCTTGTAATTTCCATGGAGTTTGTCGTAGTTTTCTTTGAGATTGTCAAGTTCATTGTGCTTCCTTGTTACCATTCTTTTGAATTCCATGTCTGATAGTTGGCTTATGTCTATTCCATCTATCCTCTTTCTGGAGATTCCTCCTTTCCTTTCATTAGGAGGTTGTTTCTGTGTCTCCGCTTGTTAAATTTTTCTTGTTTGTCTTTGTTTATTAGATTTGTCTGCTTTGATTTCCCGCCTTCATGGTATGAGGTTCTTTATAGGAGACCTGGGAGATTCAGTGGTGCAGTCTCTTTGATCTCCTGAGCCTGATGCTCTTGGGATGCCCTTTATGTCGTTTGTTTAAGTTGTGTGGTTGTACTTCAGTTACTCTTTGGTGGATCCTTCCCTCTGCCTATTTTATTGAGAGTTATTCTTCCCACCTTGTCTTGACTTTTGTGGAGATGCTGTTAAAACATAAACACACGATCCAGGCAAGAAACCCGCACCCTCAAAATATCCCCCATTTATAATCCCACTATCGGCAGTAAATGAGCCAGTATTAATATAAATGTAGAGAGGTTAAGACTATTATACCATAGAAGAAAGAGATAAGAGTTGTTTTAAATGAAATAAAGATGATTTTTGAGAGGGAAGGTGATAGAATAATAATAGTAGCAAGTAGAGTCAGGGCTATGTGAGACAGTAAGTAATATTTATATTGTATGTTAAAAAAGTGGGAAGAATGCAAAATTAAATGAGAAAGTGGAGGTGTATAGTATTAGGTTTATATAGCAGTTATATGCTATATGTTTAGTTTGAAAGTGAAGATAAACAAGACAAACAAACAAACAAAAATTAAAGAAGAAGAATAGAAGTGAGAGAAGGTAGGAAACAGATTAAAGAAAGAATTTTTTTAAAAGGGAATAAAAAAGGGAAGAAGTAAAAAAAGGGAAGGGAAGAAAAGAAAAAAAAGGAAGGAAAGAAAAACCTGAGAGTTTTTATTCAGTTCAAACTTTGGGCACAGTCTTCTTTTTCTGGTTCCACACCTGGTCAAAATTTCATGAGTTTCAAATCTTTTCAGGCTGGCTGGCTGTTAAGAGATCTGGCTGCTTTCTGTGACTGTTTTTCTCTCATTCGTGGGCCTACTGCAGCTTCCTGCTGTGAGCCACACTGTTGGGTCTCTCCCCACTTGTCCTGCGGCACCCTCCAGCAATCCTCAGGCTTGTGTAGCAATGTTGTTCCGCTGGCAAGCCAGTCTCTAGTCCCCATCCATCCTTGGGTTCTGTCTTCACACTTCCTTCCCAAAATCTCTGTGCTCCAAGCCGCAACACTAGGCTGCATCCATCCCTGGCTGGCAGCATCCCACTGTTTGCTAGTGTGCACTGCTCGCCTGTCTGGGGTTCCCACTGAGTCTATGCCTCCACCATAGCCTTCCTGCATAGGCCCCTCTCCCTGGCTCAGTTCCACTTCCTTGTTTGGTGGTGCCACGGTGCGCATGCTTGGGCCACAGGGCCACCAGTCCAGAGTTGCCAGGCCAGGGAGTCTCCACCTAGACTCAGTTTGCAGTTTCCCACTGTCCAGGCTGCTCTCTGCCTTCCCACACCTCCAGCTGTTTTCAAAGAAACCCTCTCATTGACTCCCTTCCAGACTTTGCTGGTCCCAGCACCTATGGCAAGTGGCAGTTTCCAAGCAGATCCCAGCTAATGAGCCAGTCTGAAGCTGCCCCTTTGGGGTGCGGTGTGGCAGCAGCACCAGGCTGGGGGGCCCAGCAACTCCTTTTGAGAGTGCGGGAGAGCGTTCTGTCCTCTTTTACTCTGCTCTCACACTCCCTTCCCTGTTTGCACTATCTGAAATCTGCACTAACTTACTCTTCTCCATGTTTGTACTCCAATTTTTTCCATGTTGGGAGCAAGCAGACAACACTGCTACTTACTCTGCCACCATCTTCTCCCAGCAGGATTATTTTTAACAGGAGATATATAAAAGTCATTAAAAGTTTTTCACAGAAATAGTAGTCCCTCTCTATATCACGGTTCACTTATTGCAGTCTCACTGTATTGCTGAATTTTTAAAAAATATTTAATTATTTATTGCGGATTTTTCAATATATCGCGGGATTTTGCGGTGCTGTATACATATATTGTTAAAGTTACGTAGGTTTAAGAGTGTAGAATATGTTTAAGAACATTAGTGTTTATAAAAGTGTGGAAAAGGTTAAAAAGGGAGTGGGAAAGGTTAATAAGGGACTGGGAACGATTTATAAGTGGTGAGAAGGGCTTATAAAGCCTTAAAATATACATAAATACTAAAATAAATGTAAGGTTTCTACTTCGCGGATTTCCACCTGTTGCGGGGGTGGTGGTGTCTAGAATATAATATCCGCTATAAGTGCGGGAATACTGTATTTAGAAATGTTGGAGAATAATTTTAAGAAAAAAAAATTAAATTCCATACTATGAAGTTTGAGAGTTGACAAAATGGAAAGTATAATGTAAAATTGTCTGGAGAACACAAGAAAGATGATTTGGGGGAAAAAAATCTATATTTTCAGATATCTTTCTAAAATGTAGATAATAATAGTTGTATTGTAATAAGTTTGAACTTTCATTAAAAAGAAATGTAAGCTCATGGTTTTTAAGCTGTAAGAATGGAAAGTGATTATGGCAAAACTTGAATTGTGCAGTGAAATAATTTTAATTTGTTAGCTGACTGTGTGAAGCAGGATATATAATCACAGAAATTCATAACACTCTGGATTGTTCTAATTTTATGACTGCTGTTGCTTTCCCCCCACATGTACTTTTACCATATTTCCTTTGTGTTTTTAAAGTTACTTAAATATAAAACCTTCTTTGAGGTTTCTTTCTAGTGTATCCACTTGGACATGATTTCTATTTCTTTTAAATATTCCTTAGTGATTTAGTGTATATTATAGTGGAAGAATACTTTCTGTCTCTTTCTCCTTCCCCTCCTTTCCTTTCCCTTCCCCTCCCCTCTCCTCTCTTACTAGACAAAATCTCCCTGAAGATAGAATTTTAGTGTGGATTTTCTGTGTATCTTCAAACAGTTTTCTTGATGTTGATTACTTGGTATATAAAATAGATGGCAATGTATTTTCATTAATAACGTGAATAATATAGATTTAATGGCAACAGAGTGACTTATTAATAAAATAAAAAGAAACACACAAAATAAAATAGTTTCAAAAAATGTTGAATAATAGACATAACTATTTGGAGAAGATATTTCTGTTACCAAGATGCTGGCATCCAGCGATTTGAAATAAAATATCTGGAATTTGCTTATCAAATATACTCAGAGAATTTTTGTGATAAATTTTAGATGAAAAAATGAATTCAATGACCTATATTATTTCCACCTTTTAAGATATGGTTAATTATTCTTAGAGATTAAATTCTGTAATGATCTTTAATGAAACCTATGAAACCTGAAAATTATATAGTAGATTTGTAATATCCACAAAGGCTATAAAATAAATTAAAATTCAAAGAGATCTCTATTACACATCAAGGATTTGTTAAAACATTCTAGGTTATTCCTGAAAGTTATGTGGATTGATGTGCTAAAGAATTAGCTAGCAATCTTCATAAAATTAAAAAATATTCAGAATTTTACCAATTGATAATTTTAAATCTTTGGGATTTGGAATGAGAAAAAAAATCTATATTTTTATCATGTCCTTAAGCTGATTTGGATACACAGTGAAGTTTTACCATCACTGATACGTTATTTTTTATCTAAGTCTCATTGTCATAAGTGAAATGGGAAAACATGAGAACTAAGTATTAATATTTAGCCATTGCTTACACCAAAGACACAAAATCAAGTGTCAAGAAAGTAAAATTTTAGAACTGTGCAGAAGACAAAATATTTTTTAAGAGATAGGGAAAACCTTTAATATTTTTAGAAAAGAATATACCTTTAAGAGAGAGAAACCCAGTAATTAATTGCACTCACATGGCTGGGGGGAAGTTGAGGCCATGTTTTAACAACCTTCAATTATTTTAAACTTATCAATCATAAGAACATTTTTATTTCATTGAATTCATGAGAAAAAAAATTATTGGAGAATATTGTATACAATATGAATACAAAATCAGGGTCCATTGACAATAAAAGAGACAGTTGAATGAAAACATTTAGATGGCTCAGTGGAGTATTTCAGAGATAAGCTATTGAAGTTATACTTAGTTGGCAGCTATGTCAGAGAATTAAAATGCCCTAAGACTCTATTCTTAGAAAAAATTACTGTGTTTTTAGTATCTTAGATTTTATCTCACTCCCTATAAGAAGTGGACTAGAAATGTTTGATTCTTTTTTATTTTTGATGAAACAGGTTTTTAGTATGTAAACTTCAGCATTGGAAAGACAATGTTTAATAAAAGAAAGATGTTCTGTATTAGCACTGGGACACAGGGGCTCAGACATTTTGCCTTGGTGCTCCAATGCTACAACTAAGTTTATTAGCAACAACCCATGAGAATATGTAAAGTTATCCTTCAGTCATTTCAGAAGTAGAATGCTCCCTGGCATTATTCTTGCTCAGAGGTCAATGCATTTGGCACCAAGTAGTTTGCTCATATGAGTTGCAGTTATATTATTCCATTGAAATAGCTCACTTGGTGATAGGTTCTTCTATTAGTGACCTTTGCTTCTTTTTCAGGCTGCCATACTTACAGGCATCGCCTCTATCAACCCTTAGTTCATGAGGACATGCTTAGTACTTTATTAGTAATGCAGGTCTTTTCATACTGTAATTTTCTTGGGCTTATCCAAATATATAGAACTTTGGTTCAAGGGAAGTTTTTCCAGAATGGAAATGCCATTCCTAAGAATTTTGGCTTTTTGTTTGATGACACAAGGTTTTCCTTTACAATCTATGAATAAGTTTAGAGTTGCTGCCAAAAATACAAATAGTTCAGTAGTATACAGAAGATTTATGTCCAAAAGTTCAGTAAAAGCTGATGCACCCAAATTTTTAGTGCTAAATACATCAATCATCTGTAATATTGGCCACTGATAGTTTTAATTATACAGCATGTGGTAGAAATGGGTAACACAAATAAAAGCTTATTTTCTCATTCACTTTCAAGGCTTCCTGTTGTAGAGGATTGTACTCAAATTTGTCTGTTTACCCCAATATATCATAGAAAATTATCCAAGTTCAAGTGTTGATTTTGTTGTCTCTAATAGTCAGAGATGATGATTGTTCGGCCTCCTTCATTATAGCAATGGATGAGCTCATGGCCATTTTTTTTGGTTTGTTTGTTTAATAGGTAATAAAAATTTTTTAGACAAGATAATTACCCAGGGAATGTGACCTGAGATTTTATTCTAGTTCAAGGCCTACCAATTTTTTTTCTTATCTGTAAATGGATAACACATATAAGACAAGGAGTTTCCTTGATGGAAGCCACTATCAGAACATCATTAACATAAAGAAATATTTGGACCACATTTGAGGTCCCTATTATACCAAGGTTTGTCTGATTTACATATTACTATTAAATAAAAATACCTCTATATCAGGATGTATATTGCTTTCCCTACTAGGACTTTCTTATGGAGAAACGTGGAGAAGGAAATAGCAGTTTCAAAGAACAAACGCCATGTACTAATAGCATCGTCACTATGAAAATATCTGGCATTATGCATGCAATAAAGTTGAACCAAAGCCCTATAGACTTGGAGAAGCCCAAGAAAATCACAGTATGAAAAGAACTGGATTATTAATAAAGTACTAAGCATGTTCTCGTGAACTAAAGGCTGACAGGTGATGCCTATAAGCATGACAACCTGTAAAAGGAGCAAAGTTCACTCATAGAAGAACCTACACTAAGTGAGCTGTTTAGCCTGCTATAATGCACAATGAAGTATTAAGCCCTACTGGCTCCTTTTATCAACAGGACAGGACTAATAAACTAAAATAGCATAGTGTTCTACCTGTGTTAAGTCTGGTATAACAGAGATTATTTCATAGTATATATTTTCAGTTGCACTACTACTCTGGGAGTACAATTACTTTAAAAGTGGCCCCTAGGAGGTATTATAATAAATGTACACATACAGTTCATTAACACACTAACATTGAACTTGAGTAATGCTGAATATCTACAATAAATATACAATCTAATGTATAACTAGTAAACTCACTTCAATGATCCTTTAGTCTCAGCAACAGATGCTACTGGTTCTAAATCCCAACAGGGTAATTTGTTTATTATGGTCACTCTTCAGTCTAGATATAACTAGGGCATTTAAGCGTACCAGTTTCTTTGGACTTAGTAGTATTCCAGGACATAAAACGCTGATGCTAAGCCAGTAGAAGATCAGGAACACTTGGATAAGTTGGTCACACAAGGTGTATTTGTCATTTGGATTCTAATGTCTATAAATCCAGGAATTTCCTCCTCACTTTCTAGCACATTTGACTTGGGAGTGGAAATGGCCTCTGCTTTTGATTTTTGCTATTATTGTTTTTTTAATTTCAAAGCAATCAAACTTAAAGAGAACATGAATTGCCAAGCTAGGATAATCCTCTTGGAATACTGGTGAATGTTGTGGGGAATCTCTGAACAGCCTTGCTTTAGATGTTCTAAAATGTGATGAATGACACACACACACACACACACACACACACACACACACACACACACGACCACTTAACTTTATAGTATTCTTGTAGATTTCTTTCTTTCTAGCTGATATTCTGGTAGATTTCCTCCTGACACCAACTCTTGTAACTGGTATTCTTTATATTCTTCCACAATTGTTGGACCATATTTCAAAGTACATGGTAGATACTTGCTAAATAAATATATGTTACAAATGGAATCGAGAGTGATGGTCTTGTGAGAAGACATTAATCTCAAAGTAAGTTTCTTTCTGATTATATCATTGTCCTGGATGTGAGTACTGGGATCACATTGGAAGAAGAAAGGGTAATTTATAAAATAGAGAGAGGAGATTGCATATTATATTTAATTAAGTATTCTTAGCTTGCTAGAGCAGGTTAATTATCTCTACTTAATAATTACACTTTGTTAAATAGTATATAATATCCTTTTATTTTGATGACTAAAAATGGCATAATTCATAGTAGGCATAAAATTGAATTAAGTGAAAAGGTTAGTAATATATTATTAAAAAATTAAGTAAAATGACATTTCAAACCAAAATATATGAAATATTATGGAACATTGAGATTATATAGAAAAGTAAATAAAAATTACATAATTTCTTCAATACAAATTACCTAATATTAGAATTTTCATTTGTCAAGATTATATTTATATGTAATAACATTTAACATCCTGTTTTAAACTTTTTATAAGCATTGTGTTTTGAACATATTAGTACATCAGTAATTATTCTTATATAAAAATATTTTAAATAACACTCTAGGCTTTTATTTTATAGATGTAACATAGTTTCAAAGCATTTCAATTGTGAGGTTCATGGATTGTTTTAAATATTATCACTATATTAAAGAATCCTGTAAAACATTAAATTCTTTATACTAATGGTTTTCTTATTATATATTTTTTAGATATAAAGCAGAGGAATCAAATTACATAAAAATGTTTATGATTTTGCTAAATTACCATTAAAACACCACTGGCTCTCCCAAAAACATTGTTCAGAAATGCCACAATATAAATAATTGTTAATTATCCATTATTTGTGTAAGTTTACTTTTCTTTCTACATTGGAATGGAAAGTTAAGAATATTGTATGTTAAATATTCTCTATGTAGTGTATCCAGACTATATTAATAGATCCATAAACTAAGATCACATTTTTGACTATTTTACTGGTCAGGCTTAATTTCATTTTTATAAAAATGCAGAGATTAATGAATGAGTGGACCATGAAATAATGTTCCCAAAAGGATGGACAGTTTATATCATTATTCATTACATATAACTTAAGTTTTGTAGAAAAAGATAATTCTGTCCTAGAACTGCATGTTGACAGGTTGATTTATATTTGTTTTCTTTGTGTTTGATGCATAGACTTTTTAATGGCAATTCATTCATTAACTTGACAAGGTATACCTCCTATGTGCATGACACCATGATGATGCTAAGGGTATATATAAATGAATAAAATACAGATTCTCCCCTCAAGGATTTTAAGAACTAGTAGGAAGGAGACATGAAAATGAATAACCATGATGCAAGATGAAATGCTGAGTGCCCCAAGAGAAAAGTGAAGGGCTGACTCCTGGATAATGCTGATGGATTCAGTCGCTGCTCTCTAAGGAACCAGGTAAGTTGACATTGGTGAGGATTTTAAATGTTGAATGGAGTTTTACTCCTCTTCAGAGGTCATTCTTTTTGCAGCTATAAAAATAATAAAAGTAATATAATTCCACAGATGATAATTTACCAATAGATTTCTTAAAATATTGATGTTGTAAGAAATCTAAAAATCTTCTAATTCTATATACTGTCAGAACATAAAATACTTGGCACATTAAGGCAACTTTACAACCTAAACTCAGCAACCCATAATCATGTTACAAAACTATGAGAGTTGTAACTTTAAGGATTATCTTTCTCTGATTTCTATATTATTCTGAGCAGAGACTTAGCTCTTTAAGCTTTTCTCTGAGGGTGGGGGTGGGAGAAACTTTTAGTGAAAGTACTTAGGTCTGTTGATTGGGGTCAAACATGAGGAAACTGAGGCTAGATTATAAGAATAACATTATCGAATAGTTCTGTCACAAAAACTACTTCCCATGAACATAGCAATTTCTTTATTTATAATTACTCTATTTTATTTTTATTTTTTATTTTTATTTTTATTTTATTTTATTTTTTGGTTTTTCAATTACAGTTGTCCCATTTTCCCCCATTGCTCCCCCCTCCCAGCCCATCCCTTCTCCCACAATCATATCCCTCCCCGTTGTCCATGTCCATGAGTCATTTATACATGTTCCTTGACTAGACCCTTCCCTTACTTATCCCCCTTCGCTCCCTCCCCCCTCCCCCCTACTGACTACTATTCTAATCTTTGCCTATTTAGTTCATTTGTTTGTGTTGCTCTTTAGTTTCCTGTAGTAGGTGATATCATATGGTATTTTGCTTTCTTTGCCTGGTTTATTTCACTAAGCATAATTCTCTCTAGTTCCATCCATGTCGTCGCAAATGGCAGGAGTTCTTTCTTTCTTTCTGCTACATAGTATTCCATTGTGTAAATGTACCACAGTTTTTTGATCCACTCACCTACAGATGGGCACTTAGGCTGTTTCCAGCACTTAGCTATTGTAAACAGGGCTGCTATGAACATAGGGGTGCATAGGTTTTTTTGAATTAGGGTTTTAGGATTTTTTCGGGTATAATCCTAGCAGTGGAATCGCTGGCTCAAAAGGCAGTTCCATTTTTAGTTTTCTGAGGTAATTCCATACTATTTTCCATAGTGGCTGCACCAGTCTGCACTCCCACCAACAGTGCAGTAGGGTTCCCGTTTCTCCACATCCTCGCCAACATTTGTTGTTTGTTGATTTGTTGATGATGGCCATTCTGAAACGTGTAAAGTGGTATCTCATTGTGGTTTTTACTTGCATCTCTGATGGCTAGTGATGTTGAGCATTTTTTCATGTGCCTATGGACCTCCTGTATGTCCTCTTCGGAGAAGTGTTTGTTCAGGTCCTTTGCCCATTTTTTAATTGGGTTGTTTGTTTTCTTGATGTTGAGTCGTATAAGCTCTTTGTATATTTTGGAGATTAGTCCCCTGTCTGTGATATCATTGGCAAATATGTTTTCCCATATGGTTGGTTTCCTTTTCATCTTGCTGATGTTTTCTTTTGATGAGCAGAAACTTTTTAGTTTGATGTAGTCCCATTTGTTTATTTTTTTCCTTTATTTCTCTTGCCTTAGGAGATGTATCTGTGATCAAACTGCATTTAAGAGAATAGATCTTAAAAGTTACCACCACAAGAAAAAAAAGTTTGTAGCTATGTATGTGACGGATGTTAACTAGACTTATTTTTGTGATTATTTCACAATATATACAAATATTAACTCATTATGCTGCATACCTGAAACTAATATAATTTTACATTTCATTTATATCCCAATTAAATCTTTATTTCTTAAGATTGATTTATTTTATTGGGGAGTATTTTCAGTTGAGAATCAGAAGTTTGTTGTTTAGCTTTTGTTCTGTAAACAATGTAAATAATTAATGGTTTGACCATTCTTGACATTTTCCTTATTGGTTAAAACAGGAGAAATCATCTTTCCCATGATTTTCAAGTTGCTTTTGACTATGTCTAGAATCTTCTTTGTCTTTTTTCTTCTTTAATTTCTATATAAAATACAACTTTTATTATTAATTTTACTAGACAGAAAGACCAAAGATTTGGATGTTGAAAATTCTCATTCTTAATTATAATAGTATCAACTATTAACTGCTTCAGTGACAGTGCATTGTTTAATGAGAACCTTTTTTTCCCACTCCCAGAAATAACTGCATTCTACAAGTTAAAATTGTCTTCTATTTCTATTATCACAGCATTGTTAAAATTCAAGCCCAACTTCAACTGTTACTGTAAATTATTTTTGAAGTTATAATTGCATGCTTTGTTTCTTAAATGCAATTACAAAATTACAATAGAGACTTATTCTGTGTTGAGTGCAGGTGGGATGAAATGTAAAATGTACCTTTTCTGAACAAAGAGAGAAAGTTGTGCAAATCAGCTATAATTGCTAGGTGCATGTGTATCAAAAAATTATTTTCTAAGCTCTGTATTCATTCACCTTATTTTGAATAGAAAATTGTAGTTTTTCTAATTGAAAAAAGTTCTTTAATTTGCTAAGCACTTGGTTGGTTGAATAATATCATATACTTCTACTTTTGTGTGAAGTGACCTGCTTTGGGGTTGCTTTCAAGAAAATGTTGACTTTTTAAATTTTTGTTTGTCGTTTTGTTTGCTTAATTGTTTTTTGTATGACGTACTCCTCTCATATGTTGGAAGATATCAGAGAGAACTAAATATTAATGTAAAACTCTAAATGCAGACTGTATTGTGGTAAGCAGGCAATTCTTATGTTTCTTGCATAGCTAATTATGAACATAATTAATTATTATCTTTTGATCTAAAGTTTAGTTTTACCATTCCTAAGCAAATCAAACATGTCAAAAAACAAAACAAAACAAAACAAAACAAAAAAAACAACAAGCCAACCAACCAACCAACCAACCAACCAAAAATCTTCCTCAACTCTTACCAAAATTGGTTAGGTAATACTAACTGATTATCTACAATAGGCTTTGTGAATTTTGTAAAATTTATGTTTAGCAATAAATATACAAGTTCTTCAAGTATTCATGTAGTACTTGTATGTTCTGAAACCTATTACCTAATGATTCTGGGAACTTAAAGGGCACTTGAACAATTATTTTTAAAAGATATTGTTAATAGTTATTACTTTGACATGTTAAAAATAATAAGGCCCACTCTCAAAGCTAATTTGGTAAGATAATTACAGATATAATGTGTTTAATTGAGATGGATGGATAATATTCATTAAGTATAGCAACTTCAAAGTGAAGAGTGAGCCTATTAAGTTGTTGAAAATGTAGCCTTCCTAATAAAAACACAAACTGTTCTGTCATTTTAATCTAAAATTAATTTGTATAACTATTTCCATTAGCTGTAATTTTCCATGTTATCACTTCTTCAGCAAATTAACAATGCTTCTTTTTTATATGTAATTATTATTGGATAGGGTTGACATTCCTCATATTTAAAGTGGTTGTTAATATAAATATATATTATTAGAGATGCCAAATTTAACACCTTTAATTAATTTATGAATCATGCATGCATACACTCTACATGTAATAATCAAGACACAGGCTTTAGAAGATATATGACTAAATTACTATGTTATTTTGTATATTTAGTTTAAAATAGTACTGAGCAAACTTGAATATAATTAAACCAAAGTGATTTTTAAAAATTTATATATTATCTCTTCAATGACTTTTGCTAATAAATTCCATAGTATTAAAGAACCTACTTAAAATGTCACCTACTCTTTAATGGCACATTGTCTAGCAACTTTAAACATGATAGCAAGCCACACAGTTTTTCTATAACATACTCAAAATATCAGTAATTTGCTATAAAAGGTGCTTTTCACATTTTTACTTCATAAATCATTATTGAAATACCATTTTAGGCTACATTTCTAGATACAATGGAGTAATTGTGTTGGGCTTACTCTCTCCTTCTAAACAATTGTAAAAATGAACAAAACATTAAATATGACATTTTTTCAGGCATTGTACAATAAGTAGTACAGGTCTTAGGCTCTTGAAGTAAGGGAAATGCATGGATCTGGATTTTCATCCTATAGTATTTTCTTACTACAGAGCAGAAGTGTGAAGGCCAAGTGGAGAATTGCTGTCCTGCTGAGCTGAGCAGGTAGACATATAATGAAAGGTGCTGAGTTCATCAGAATTTGTGGATGATTATCCTGGAAATGAGGGTTTTTCAGAAAGAGGTGCCTAATGTATTGTATGATCTTCTTCAGTTTTTGACTGAGAGCTGGACTGTGTGTAAACAGTGAGATACTATCAGGCTTACGATATAACAGTGTTTAAAGGAACAAGTGCTAATAAATATACTGGAGACTACACAGTGCTGGGAATTCTGGATTTCCAACCCATTCAGAGTAGAGCACCCACGAGATGTTCAGCATTTGTTTGAGAAAACAGAAAGTCTATGCTTTAAGAGGAAAGACTCTGCTACTGCAGGGTTGACAAAGCTTTGGTACTAAGGATGAGTTAATAAACATCTTAGGATTTCATGGCCACATGTTCTCTATAACAACTACTCAACTTTGCCATCTAAATGTAAAAAAAAAAAAAATCCTACAGACAAAACATTAAACAGATGGGTATTTAAAAAGTCTTTAAAAAATGTAACAAAATATACAAACAAAAATAGGCCATAGATTGAATTTGGACTGTGATCTGTAGTTTGCCACCTCTGCCCTAGAGTATGTGATATGTAAGTAGAACTGAACACAAACTCTAAAGGAACATCCTCAACAGAGCATAAAACCAAGCCTCACAGGATCAATTGCTAACTCACTATCTGAGAGGTCATATATTTACCCAAGGTGAAAAAGTAGAGTAGCATCCAGGCCTTCCCATTTGCTTTCTCCTCCCCCTACACACTATCCACTAGTTTCCCTTATCTTCAATATAAATTATCTGTATGGATAAATACACACACATGTGCATGCATATACATGTATATTCAAAGGCCATATGTGTATATATATATGCATTTCTATATATCTATATGTATTCTACATGCAAATACATATGAATATTTGGTATATATCATATATGTATATTATAATATATATTACATTTTGCATTATATATTATTATATATTTTATATATATATATTCACAGTTCACTATAGCCATTTGTGCAGATTTGATGGTGTTTTCTAAAGTTCTAGACCTGTGGGAACAAATTGGTTACTGTTACAGGTGGTCTAGCATAACTTCCTTTAATTATTCTTTCCAGGTAATTTTGAATGTAGAATTGCTCGCTAACACAGTATTACTGTGCTGCTTTATCATTCTATAATCTGTAATTTTTTTCATTCACTTGACATGGTATTTCCAAGTGCCACAGGAATTTTTATTTTGGGGGTTTTCATACCAGTAGTACTCAGAGATTTCTGACTACTTTTTCCAAAAATGTAGTCTTGTAGACTTAGCTAAAAGATAATTTCATAATTATTTGCTGAAATCATATAGCCATCAAAGTATACTATGTCTTGTTAACTATTTTTATATTTTTTAGCATATAATGAAATTTTTAGGAGATCATGGAAGGGATGGTAAGCTCTTTGACTGCTGGAGCATGTCCGACAATACTTAAGTCATTATTTATCAAAATTCTACTCTGGAACTAGTATCATTTTAGTAATAAAGATTTTTTTTAAGTTTCATTTCTCAGCAGATACATTATACTTGGACAATCAATATGTTTCCACATTAAATAAATACAGATCAATATAATTTAATGTATACTATAGAAAACTTAATAAATTTTAGAAAAAGAATGGTTACTTTAGCAAGAAATGAGAGTTTACATGAAATGAAATCTATCTGAATCTTCTTCAGGCTAGAAATAAAAATAGTCTTCTAATGATTTTAGCTGTAGTTCCCAATGTTTCCTTTTAAATAAACAGAGCATAAAAATCTTGATGGCCTTATTTTTATATTGTTTGATACAATTTTTACTAGGAAAAATTATTTCATTTCATCAATGAAAATAAGACTTCAAATGACACTATTCTTGAAAGGTGAAACACAGTGACATGTTCAAGATGGAATAAAAATTACTGACTGCTGATCATTTTTTGAGGCTAGATTTTGATAGCTGTGAAGATTCTAGGTACAAGAAGAGAGAATTGAAGATGAGGTGGGGGACCAAAAGCTGAATTACTTTTCATTAATTATAATGGATAGGGCTGGCCTGGGAAGAGTCATAATTTGGTATGCAGTTTTTTTCTTTTTCCCCTCAGTGTCTTGGAGTTAACTGGAGGATGCTAGTAAATATTAAATCATGAAAACATGTAAATGTTTTTATTCACAAAAGAACACTAAAATATGTATTGGGAAAAATGATAGCTCTGGGCTTGGAGTCCTTTCCAAGTGTGCGAGCATTTGCCAGGTTCCAAGGATTGGTTGCTAAATGTTTCAGTAAAAGTAACTCTTATCACAGAGAATGGAGAGCATATTTTTGTGGGTTGAGTAAATCTAAATGGAAACCACTTTGGAAGATAATATTCAAATATGCTGTAAAATTACAAAGAATTCTTAATGGGAAAAAGGAAAACAAAACCTGTTACAGCAAATCTTTGAAGAAAGTCAATTCTCTATCATTTTTCTCAACTTTTAAATGTTTTTAGTTTAAAATGTTATTTCTCTTGTGACCAAATAAATTGGTGAAATTCAATAAAATAATATAAAATGAAGGGAAAACATATTTTATATGGAACCAGGTGATGCATGTA
Organism: Furipterus horrens; assembly: GCF_987537825.1. Classification (NCBI taxonomy): domain Eukaryota; kingdom Metazoa; phylum Chordata; class Mammalia; order Chiroptera; family Furipteridae; genus Furipterus; species Furipterus horrens. The sequence continues at coordinate 78,444,672 of NW_028327179.1, read as the reverse complement.
GAATATTAGAGCTATTATCTAATAGAATATTCAGAGTGACATGTCTCTAGTCATAGACATTTATGTATTAATTTAAAAAGAAAGAAGCAAACTCATTTTTACTTTAAATTGTCCATTAGCAATTTCATAGCCTGTTTGTATGAATCTCAAAAATTTTCAGAAATCTCTCAGAAATCTATTTATACTTGATTTGTGTCTAAACATCACCAACAAGCCCTGGCTGCTGTCGGTCAGTGGATTGAGCATCGGCCTGCGAGCCAAGTGTCGCTGGTTCGATTCCCAGTCAGGGCACATGACTAGGTTGCCCCTCAGGTTCCCAGTTGGGGGCACGAGTAAGAGGTAACCACACAGTGATGTTTCTCTCCCTCTCTTTCTCCTTTCCCTTCTCTCTGAAAATAAATAAATAAATAATTAATTTAAAAAAAAATCACCAACAGCTGGTTAGCTTTGTATATAATAATTATTAAAAATAAGTTACATTATCTACCAACAAAACCATCTCAAATAAATTTAATTAATTTGTTCTATATGATGATGTTGGGTGACTGGCTAAATTATTTACTTTCCAAATAGATAGATTGGATTCAGTGTAGAAAACCTTAAATATTTGAATAAACAATATTTTTCTTTTCAATTATATTAGATTTTGAATGAAATAATTACATAAGTATTTCACTGACTGTCTATGGCACAAGAATACATTTTAATTTAATTTTACATTCTATTATATTATTTTATTTTTATATGTTTTAATTTTATTTTTTTCCATTACTATTTAACCCCCCTGTACCTTCCTCCCCCTTGCAAACAACAGACTGTTATCCATGAGGCCCTTTTCCTTTTTGCTCAATCTGTCTACCAACAACCTCCCTCCTCAGCTGTCACCTTGCTCTCCATCTATGAGTCTGTCTCTATTTTGCTTGTTAGTTCAGTTTGTTTATTAGATGCCACATATGCTTGAAATCATGTGATATTTGTTTTGGCTGCCTTATTTCACTTAGCATAATGTTGTTCAAGTCTATCCATGCTGTTGCAAAGGGTAAATTCTTCTTTTTTATCGCCAAGAAGTATTGCTTTGTGTAAATGTCCCATAGTTGTTGTATCCACTCATTTACTGATAGACACTTAGACCACTTACATATCTTGGTGATTGTAAACAATGCTTCAATGAACATAGGGGTGCTTGTATTGTTTCAAATTAGTGCTTGGAATTTCTTCAGATATATCCCCAGGAGTGACATCACTGGGTCAAAAGGCAAATCCATTTAAAATTTTTTTAGATATATTCATACTGTTTTCCACAGTGGCTGCTCCAGTCTGCATTCCCACCAAAGTGCAAAAGAGTTCCCTTTTCTCCACATCCTCACCAGCATTGGCTGCTTTTTGATTTACAGCTCTCTGATGATTAGTGATGGTGAGCATCTTTTCTAATGTCTATGGCCATCTGTATGTCCTCTTTGGAGAAGTGTCTGTTCATTTCCTTTGCCCAGTTCTTAGTTGGATTGTTTGTTTTTGGTGTTGAGTATTGTAAGTTCTTTATACATTTTGGATATTAACCCCTTATTAGATTTAAGTAGAAGATACCAATAGACTATTATTGTCTGTGAAGAAAGCAATAAAATTTGATAAATTATATAATTTCTGCCTTTTACCTATGAACAAGAAATAAAAATATAACTTGCATTTGTTAGAAGTGCATAAATAGATATCTGTGTTTTTATGTATCATTGTATAAATGTATTACAACTTCTAAATATGGGTAGGTAAAAAATACTATAACAGCATTGAGCAAGAAATGTCCATAGCTATAATTATTCATCAAGTGGGCTACGCATTAGACTCTCAGAGGAAACTTATGAAGCACTATCTTTGAGAGTCATAATAGGTAGGCCACTTCATAAACCTTCATAGTCATGTATTAAAAGATATTTTTGTTGTAATTTCCATCATATGTGCTTTACAAAGAAATAATTGGTAGAAGTCACTTGAAATTTAAACCTGTTTATATGCAAAATAGCAAATCATTCCTTTTGTTAAAATGCACCTACTGGAGATAGCTTCCAAAGCACAACATGAGCCAATATATTTATTTTTTAGTTTCAGATAAAAATGAAATTTTAAAGGCAGCATGAGCATCATGGGTGTCTTCTATTAGAAATGCATGCTACTCAACATTGTAAAAGTTAAACATAAAAGCTGATGAACACTATTATTAATAAGAGTTTTCAAATTATTTATTTTTAACAGTGTAGATAAGTGCAGTAGCTTTTGGAAAGAATTTTAATCAATAAATTATTTAGTTTAGAATTTTTCAATATTATATAATCACATGGACCATGGAAATTTAAGTTCCACTGGTAGAGTATTATTCAGATTGCTTTTTCCCTAACAAATAGAGAAAGATGTAAGTAAAAAAACTGTTTATTATTATTTTTTGTCTACCATTTATTACATTTTAAAATAAATGATACTTTTTTTTGCTAAAGTGTAAAATGGAACTGAACCAGAGAGAATGTTAATCAAATAGTTACCAAAGCTAATAGATTTTTCGTTTATTTTATAAGAAAAAGAATCAGTTTGTAGAAAATCTTATTTTTAATGTCATTTTTGAATTAAAAAGTGTTATCACAAAAAGTAGTTTGCCTAAACATATTTTTGTTGTTGCTATTTTTGTATAGGTGAAGACGTGGAATTATTCTGATATTTGAATTTATCCTAAGAGCAATACAAAGGCACATGTCTTTTTTTTTTTTAACAATATTGTTGCATGGACTGAGTTTTTAAAAGTTTAATTTAAATTTTGTAGACTAGATGAGAAATGGGAAGCATAACTCATGATACAAGACAGTAGAGTAAATTGATAGGTGCTTTATCAGGTGGTGAAACATGGAGTGGAGAGAAGAATTTCTGCTTTTGTTTGATTTTATGCACAAAATTTAGGAGGAATTTTCGATGTAAAAGTCTCAAGAAAGGTGAAAACAAAGGTAAGTGGTTAGAAAACCCAATGAGGGAGCTCCATGAAGCTGCATAGTGTTTCTGGCACAGGAGCATGGACTTCAGAGGTCTCAATTTCTTTTCTTTTTTTAAGTATATTTTATTGATTATGTCATTACAGTTGTCCCAATTTTTTCCCTTTTGCCCCCCTCTATGTGGTACCCCCTTCCCTTCAGCAATTCCCCCTAAGTGCATGTCCATGGATCATGCATATAAGTTAACTTGGCTTCTCCATTTCTTATACTATTCTTGATAACTAATCACTGGGTTGTTTTGATGATCTGATAAGCTAACGTTTCTTAAGCTCTAAGAACAATATTTTGCACACTGAAATACTTCCACAAACGTTACCTTTTGAATACACTATGCTACATATCTTCTTGACAAATCTCCTATTTACATAGAGCAGAGAGACAAATCATGCATGGGGAAAGTGCCAACTCCACAGGAGAAAAAGTGTTAGTCATCTAGAGCTTAAAGAAATGGGAGAATGCCAACAATAAAAATAAAGTTTAAAAAAAGATATGGGAGAGAATATTTGTTCCAAAAGTTATAGTTGGGAGGTGTCATTTATAGAGCATATTGAAATAAATTTCTTTAAGAATACTGTTGGCAAAACTTGTTGCTTCAAAGCAAATTTTAGGTACTACAAACAGATATCAGGAGTATTCTAAATAAAGACATAAGAACTGTGATCCATATTAGTACTATGTAGGTAGAAAGAACTTGACAAGCATGGATATATAAGAAAGTATCAGGTGAACTTTGAAAGTTCAAGAACCAGAAATAGAACAGACACCCCCTCATATATGTATGTATATACGCGTTTATGTGTGTATGTACATATAAATTCACCTATTGTATTTTATGATATATGTTTATAAATAATTTATAATCTGTTTGTATATTTTTAAAGTAAATTAGTTTAGCTAATCATGTATATGACTCCTTAGGCCATAGAAGTTCTTTGATATTATTATTGATTCAGCTTTGTGCTGACATACAATACTTAACAAATGATTCTCATTAATTAATATCTCTTACAAAATAAAGTCTTAAGGGTTATATACATTACACATACATACTGACAAATATTATGATGAGTAAATTATAAATAAGGTATCCAGAAAAAGTTTTGCAAAGATATATTTTAACAAAATGTCAGATATTTAAAGGAGGCATAGAACAAATCTATTACTAACAAATCATGTTTTGTCATACTGATTTATTGGAAATGTTTGTCAATGTTGTTTTATGTAATAGGTATTTTTAAATTTCAAATTTTTTAGTAATGTATAAAATAACATTAGAATTGAGTTAAAAAGTAAAAAAGAAACAACACCACCCAAAGTTTCTAGATCACATCAATCTGAGATTATTTCTCTAATATATTAAATAAGAACTTAAAATTTATTTTTAAAATGTCAGATTTCAGCCTTAACTTTTAAGAATATATTAATTGAAAAACATTATTAATGGACCCGTTGGCTGACTCAGCAACTGCTAAGTATATTATTGGTTAGATGTCTTAGTCCCTGAGAGTTATGTCCATGTCTTGTAAACTTATAATGAGCAATACTAATTTTCTGAACCCTACATGTAGGTAATTAATTGCCTTTCTTGTTCACACTCTATCCCCCAATCTAGAAGCCAGAAGTATCTGACCACACATGCAGTACTACTAGGCTTTCTTTTGCCTTAGCATTATTTGTATGACCCTATACCTAGTCTCACTGACCAGTTCCTCTGGCCTTCTTCGTGTTCATCATTCAACTTCCTGAATCTTGATCATTTCATGTTTCACCTTGGCATGTATAAAATAGGCCTTTTTTAGATAATGTAAAGACACTAAAACAATTTAATAACAGAGGCAGAATGAAAACTATTATAAAAACTGTGTGTGTGTGTGTATTGGTTTATTGGAGCTGAAATTAAGTTACTTAAGTGAGTCTAAAGAATTCTAAGATTTTTGGTGCCTGGAAATATGGAAAACAAAAGATAAAATATAAACAACAACATAAATCAAACAATGTCCTCCTTTATTTTCTTTCTTTGATGGTTATCACTATACATTTTTAATATGCTTTATTGATTATGACGTTATAGTTGTCCCAATTTCTTTTCCCTCTGCTCCCCTCCATCCAGTGACCCCTCCTCCCTCCAGATGTCTCCCCCCTTTTAGTCCATGTCCATTGGTTGTGCATATAGTTCTCCTCAACCTCTTCCTGTCTGCTCCATTCCCTTCTACTATGTTTCTTAATTCCTGCATCATCTCCCTCCCTTTTCCCCTTCCCCCTCCCCACTGACCTCCCCCCAATATGTTCCCCATACCTATAGTTCTTTTTCCACTCTTGTTGCCTACTTAGTTTGCCTTTGTTTTGGTTCCCTAGTTTCTGTTGTTGGTTGTTGTGATATAGTTTTCATTTTAATGTTCATAGTCTTAATCCTCATTCTTCTAAACCAGTCCCTTTAACATCTCATATAACAGTGGTTGGGATCTAATGAACTCTTTCAGTTTTACTTTGTCCTGGAAGCACTTTCTCTGCCCTTCTATTCTGAATTACAGTTTTGCTGGATAGAGTATTCATGGCTGTAGGTTTTTGATTTTCATTACTTTGAATATTTCTTGCCAGTCCCTTCTTGCCTGCAGAGTCTCCTTTGAGAAATCAGCTGATAGTCTAATTGGGACCCCTTTGTACATGATTCTTTTCTTCTCTCGCTGCATTTAAGATTCTCTCTTTATCTTTAATTTCTGACATTTTGATTATAATGTGTCTTGGTGTGGTTCTCCCTGGGTCCAGTTTTTTTGGAACTCTCTGTGCTTCCTGGACCTGTAAGTCTATTTTCTTCCCCAAGTTAGGGAAGTTCTGCTCCATTATCTTTTCACATAATTTTTCCATTTCTAGTTCTTCTTCTTCACCTTCTGGCAACCCTATAATTTGAATGTTCATTCACTTATACCTGTCCCAGAGGTTTCTGACCCTCTCCTCATATTCCTCACTTTTTATTTCCTCTTTCTGCACTGGTCGACTGTTTATTCCTTCCCTATGTTCCGATTTGTTGATTTGATCCCTGGTTTTCCTTTTCTCACCACTTGTCTCGTATGTATTTTTGTTCATTTCAGCAGGACTAGCCTTCATTCCTTCCCTGTCTTAAGTCCCACTGTTAGGTCTGTAAGCTGCCTTATGATTATAGCTCTGAACTGAGCCTCAGCAAGGTTTTCTATTTGTTCATCGTTTAGGTCCCGTATTTGCTGTCTGGTGAGCTGCATCACTGGTATCTCTATTTTGATCTGTGTCACCCTGACAGTTTTGTGTTTACCTTTGCTTCCTGGGTGGGGCTGTCACACCTCCTACACTATAGGGGGAGGAGCCCTGTGCACACATCACTATCTGGCGACCCTTTTCACCATACTGTGGTGTTTTGTGTGGGGGCAGGGGTCCAAGATGGATTCCTGTCATTACTCTCCATTGAGAGACCGAGAGCCTCTTCCTCTGTCCTCATGCCCTCTGGGCCTCACAGTCTGAGGCAATGGGGGTCTGCCTTCCCCAGCATTGGAATCAACAACTGACGAGTCTCGACTGCTGCTGGGAGTACTCCCCGGGTATTTCTCGCCTTCCTGCCGCTATCCCCGCTGCCGCCGCTGACAGTACAGCCCAATCTCTCCATTCCGGTTTCGCCTCTCCTACCCGTCCAGACAAGCACCACAAGTTATATGGTTTGTAACTTCTTATGTTGGACTTCCATGTGGTTTTATTTTCTGGAACCTCTGGCTGTTTTTAGTTTTGAGGTAGTTGTAGTCCTTCTTATTTGTGGAGGGAAACAGAACATGTCAGTCTAAACCTCCAGCTTGGTCAGAAGTATCATCACTATATTTTTTAACAGCATTTTTATATCAGCCATCCCTTTGGACATCTCTCTGATAAGATCTTTTGTAATTAAAATTTGACCGCCCTTGTTCTCCATGATGAAATCCTTTTTGAGAGAGAGGGGAAAAAACCTTTTTCCAGGTCATCTTCTGACTACTTCTGTAGGTTTCATTTGGACTAGTATGTCCAATTAGTCTTTACTCGATCTCTGTAACCTCATTTCAATAGGTGCCATATTTCTCTTATGAGTATTTGTTACAGAATATTTTCTAATTTAACTTAATGCTCAGAATACTTATTTGAATTCTTGAGGACTGTTTATACCAAAGACAATGACAAGAAAAAAGTTGCATTTGCAAGAGTATTGGGAATAAAGGGGGTGGCTTAGGCAATTCCCACTGCCCATTCTCACCCGATATCCCAAGGTAGGGTGTTCTCACAGACTTGACACTCTTCCCCTTGTAAAGCATGGGAACTAAGGTGAAAGGCTTCTGTGACATTGGTCAATTTTTTAAGTTCCTAGGTTTCTTTTCTTTGTAAACAAATGTACATAAAGAAGTTACATATTCCCTTGTATACAGCTCAGTGGATTTTCAGAAATGACATGCATTCATATAATTAGTAATTGGACAGAGGAATACAAATTTAAAAACACCCAAAAGTTCTCCAAAACTTTTAACTGAATTAATTAATTTGCTTTTTTTGTACTTGGTATTAATAGTCACATAATGTGATGTTTGTGTTTGAATTTTTTCATTGAACATTGAATAAGATTCATCCATATCACTGTATAATTTTGCATATTATGAATTGCTATATAGCATTCTTTCATGTAAATATAGGACAATATATTTTTAATTCTTCAACTGATGGAAATTTTGGTAAGTGAGAAATTGCATTATATTGTGGTTTTGCATTTCCTTTAAAATTAATTATCTTGAGGATCTTTTCACATATTTATGGATTATTTGCATATCTTCAATGGAGTATCAGTTTAACTTGTCTATTTTTTTTATTGGGCTGTCATTCTTTTAAGGCTTTGGTTGAAAATTATATCATAAATATCTTCTCTCTGTTGAATGACTTTTCACTATTAATAGTTATAGGCAGATATCATAATCAATATATTTAACATTACAAATTATCATTTTTTCTTTTATCATTAGTATTTTTAGGTCCATTTAAGAAACCTTGTCTACTCTAAGTTTCCAAAGATATTCTCGTGTGCTTTTTGATATTGTTTTGCTTCATATAGATCTGTTCTCCACTTAAAATGTGAGTGTATGTGTGTTTTAAGGGGTAAAATGGGGATCTAGGTACATATTCTTTTTCACGTGACTGCACAATTCAGCTAGCAACATATCTTTAAAGTCCTGTATTTTCTCAATTGCATTGTAATGACATATATGTTATAAGTCAGCAGACTACATATATTGCATCTATTCTCTATTTTGGGTCATTGGTCAGTTGACTGTTCTTGAACCTAAAACTGTCTTAGTAACTGGTGGTAAAAATTCTTTGTTCTTCAAATCAATCTTAACTGTTTTTGTCCTGCTATGATTTTGACTGTGATTAAGTTAAATCTAATGTCTTACCATGTTAAATTTTTCAATATACAGTTATCGAATATCCCTGCATTTGGTTTTCAAAATACTTTTTAAAAATTATGTGGTGGTAGGAGTCTTGCACATCTTTTTCTAAAAATATATTTCTAGGTACTTTGTGATATTTTTAAATGTTGTTTAAAATTTTATTTTATATTTGATGTTGCTGATATAAAGGAACACATTTTTTGCATATTTACCTTGTATCCAGTGTTCTTTGTAAAGTCATTTATAAGTTAATTTATAGATTTGCCTGATTGTTTGGGTGGTCTCTATTTACAATTATGCAGTTTGCACAGTAACTTTTATTTATATGTGTGTGCTTTATTTATTTGTTTGTTTTTAAATTTTATTTATAGCTTTATTTCAAATCAAAGATTTCCAATATGATTTTAAATAGAGGTGTTAATAGCAAGCATCTTTATCTCATTCCCAATATCAGAAAGATATATTTCAATAGTTTAATTTCATTAGGTATATTTGCTATAGGTTTTTTCACAGATACTCTTTGTTTTGTAAATATTATAGATTACAAAGACTTTTCAAAAAATCAGAAACCATGTTGAATGCTATCAAATATTTATTTTGCTTCTTTTGGAATAGTCATATAAATTTTTTCTTTTTTTACTTAATGTGTATAGTGAGTGTTGAGTGCTGAATTAAATTTGCTTTTATAGAGTAAACCAATGTGTCATAACATGGCAGCAGCTGGACTGCCCACCCGAACATTTGGTGTATGCAAATGAACCATATGCAAATTAACCCGGTCCGATCCTCTCCCATAGGAAATAAAAATTGACTTCGATCATTCCCAGAAGAAATGTTGGTAGATATAGCACCACATATTGACTGGTTTGGTGGGGGGAAAGCAGGGAGATGTAAATAACCTGCCGAATATGTTGAAGGGTAAACTCACCCTAACCGTAATGTATATTTGGAAAGGTGTGGAGAGGGCACCTGCAGGCAATTCCTACAGGCCCACGTGGGTGACGGGGAGTCTCCATTCCCCCTTCCTTCCCTCTTTCCACTTCCCCCTACACTCTTTCCCCTTTCCCGTTTCCCTTCTTGCCCTTTTCCCCCTTCCCCCTTCCCTTGCTCCTACAGGCCCTTCGAGTTGCTCGTCTTACCTCTAACCCCTTTCCCTCCCTTCGCTCTTCAATAAACCTGATGTAAAATCTTAGACTGTTTTCTGGATGATTTCTCAGAGCAAAGGCAGCCTGACACAATGGGCCTCCTGTTTGTGTATCATCAGATGTTTTATGTATATTAACACACTTAATTTTCACAAGAACTTCAGTTTATATTAGTTTATTGGTGAGGAGCCTAAGGAATAGGAAAGATTGGTAACTACATTAAAATCACACAGCTAGAAATGGCAAACGGAGTTTGAATTACTTAGCCCAGATACAAATTCTCAACATTTCACATACTGCATCTCACCTGATAAATGGCTTGTATATTTTTCTTTTCATTTTCTTTAAAGGTTAGCAGGAACTTGAAGAAACCATGAAGTAATGAGTAAATACACCTAATTTGTAAAGATTTTTAATATAGTTAAAGTTGCATTGTCCTAATAATTTAAGAGCACAATTTAGGCATTTTTACATAGTTTGTGTCTTTACAAAATAATCGCTCAGTTTGCAGAACACTAACTCTCAGAAACTATGTAGTAATACATTAGATTATGTGCATATATAAGTGTGCAAACACACACACACACACACACACACACACACACACACATATATATATATGCAAACACAACTGAAGTTTCACAGATTTAAAAATGGAAAAAAAAGGCACTTCTTTCTAGTTAGGGGTTCTTATGCTGTAGGCCTCAGTGAGTATGTCTGGGTTAAGAGAACTTTCATTGAATATATGTGTTATACAGTATCATGTCCAAAAATATGGTTCTTGTTTTTTTAGACTTTTTATTGAATATTTTAATGTTGTTCTATTACAGTTGTCCCAAATTGTCCCCCATTGCTCTCCATTGCCCTGTCCACCCACTCCCCACAGTCAATCTCCACCCACTTGTCCTTGTCCATGGGTCATTCATACATGTTTCTTGACTAGTCCATTCCCCTTCTTTCCATGCTTATCCCTCTCCCCCTCTCCTTTTGTCACTGTCAGTCTGTTCCTTGTTTCCATGCCTCTGGTTCTTTTTTTTTTTTTAATAATTTATTTATTTGTTTGTTTATTTATTTATTTTATTTTTAGAGAGAGGGGAAAGGAGAAAGAGGAGAGAAACATCATTGTGTGATTGCCTCTCACTCGCGCCCCCAACTGGGGACCTGACGTGCAACCTAGTTATGTGCCCTGACTGGGAATCAAACCAGCAACACTTGGTTTGCAGGCCGATGCTCAATCCACTGAGCCACACCAGCCAGGGTTCTCTGGTTCTATTTTGCTCATTTTGTTAATTTTGTTCACTAGGTAAAGAATGTGTGCACCCCTCTGTTCATAGCAGTGTTATTTACAATAGCCAAGTACTGGAAACATCCTAAATGCCCATCAATAAATGAGTGGATAAAAAACTGGTGCATTTATACAATGGAATACTATGCAGCACAAAGAAGGAAGGAATTCCTACCTTTCACAACAGCATGGATGGAACAGGAGAGTATTATGCTAAGTGAAATGAGCCAGGTGGTGAAAGACAAATACCATGTGATCTCACCTATAAGAGGAACTTAATGTTTTGTTTTGTTCTTTAAATAAACTTCTATTTTGTAATATATTAAGACTTATAGGAAAGTTACAAGGCTGCTTCAGAGTTTCTTTATACCTCTTACCTAATTTTTCATATTATTAAAAACTTACAATTATTATGGCACTGTTATCAAAACTGAGAAACTAATATTACTACACAATTATTAAAAAATCCTGGGTTTATTTGCATTTTAATAACTTTCCATTAATGTTTTATTTTATTTCTAGAATTCAATCTGTGGCAACATGTGTTTTCAGTCTCCTCTCTGGTCTGTGAAAATTTCTCACTGTTTTTCTTTTTTGATATTACTTGACTGCCTTGAGGTACCCTGGCCAGGTATTATATTTTGTAAAATGTCCACAATCTGGGTTCATCTATTTTTTTTTTAATGATTAGACTGGCATTTTAAGTTTTCATAAAGAACATTCCATAGATACCACATCATATCATATCATCCATATGACATCTCCAGTACTGTTAAGTTTTATCACCTGGTTAAAGAAGTATTTGCCAGGTATTTCTTCTGCAAGTTACATGTTCCTTTTCTACCATATTCTTTGAGAGTTAGTGACTAAGTTTAGCTTACCCTCAAAAGTGGGAAGAATTAAATTCCCTTTCCTGGCGACAAGCAGTTAATATCTAAATACATTATTTGAAATTCTCCTGTAAGAAAGATTTGTCTCTTATTTGCAATTGATTTAAAAAATTAAATAAATTAACATAGAAACCATTATATTAGCAATAATTTCTATTACTGGTATATCAGTTTCTCATTTTAATTGCCTAAATTAAAAACAACTAAAAAATATAGACAGTAGGAAAAAAAGATAAAATATTCTATTCATAATTTTCATTTATTTATTTGAGATAGAGTTTATTTATTTATTTTTGTTTTATTGTTGACACAACTATAGATGTCACCCCATTTTTGCCCCCTTTGTCCCCAATGTGGCCCTCACCACATTGCTCTCTGTGTCAGCGAGCTATGTATATATTCATATATATTCTTTGGCTAATCTGAAGTAAACATATTATTAAAATAAAAAGCAAACAAACAAATTGTGGATATTATTGCATTGTATATATGTTTAAAATACCACAGCATTAGTGCTCAATTGCCACTTAGCATTTTTATCTGCCATTTATCTCAAAAGTCATATAACATGTGAGTAAAATGATAATTATAGAACACATATTTTATCTCAGACATACATGATTGGACATACACTTTGATTTATACTGAAAATGTTCATTTATATGTGAATTCTACAGTGCTGATGCTTACAGATAACATAATATACTCATGGTAGGAAATATCTGCTTTATATTACTTCTGAGACTACCAAGATAGAGTATAGCTAAATTAAAGCCTACTAGAAAATTTAATGCTTATGAAAAACAGGTTTTCCTCCATACAAAACATAAATAATATTCTTTAATACTCTGGATTTGCTCAATATTGCTCATAATCATTTAAATGCTGTATACAAAATACTTTCCTTTAAAAATATTTAAGTTCGTGATATTTTAAACAAACTCTTTAAAAATTAAACCAACAAAAAGTACTGCCTCAAAATCAGTAATACAAGTCTAGTAGTATATTTCTATCTCAGATTGCCTTTGAGATGTGATTTTAATAAAGGATTATAAGTAGGTATAATTAAGATTGTGAGTCAAGTGCTTCAGATCTCACCCTGGTTTGATTTGGGCCCTTAAAAAATTTCTCTCTCTCTCTCTCTCTCTCTCTCTCTCTCTATATATATATATATATATATATATATATATATATCCATGCATAGATGGAATTGATATAAATTTCATCATGTTAATTTTTAATTAAAAATGTAAATAAATGTTCTTATAAATAAGCTGTTTAATTTTTCACTGGATATATCAATAAAAAGTAAAACTTCCCCTGGAGTTTCAGACATTAACTGTGAAATAAGATAATTGCTGATTGGTCTTTGTAAAGACAAAATGTGTATCAGAGTTAATCCTCTTGTCTGGCTTCATCTTTTAGAAGAATGATCTATGAATGATGTTATCAAATTATCATGTTTTCTGTCTTGCTGCTATTCAAATACCTTTAATATCCACATATTAAAATTTTCTGAATATGAAGGGAAATAAATAATAAAGAAGATTCTAGAAAAATAAAATTTTAATCAACAAATAATTTAATTTAATTTTTGAATGGGTATAGGTCTCTAAAGTTCTATATAAATGAAATGATCCATTTGCTTATATTTCTGATTCAAAGGACTTTAACATTTGATTGAAACTTTCTATTATTTAGATAACAAGTACACCTGGTAATATTTTTTTTTAATTTTATTTTTTGGTTATTCAATTACAGTTGTCCCATTTTCCCCCTATTGCTCTCCCCCACCTAGCTCACCCCTTCTCCCACAATCATATCCCTCCCCGTTGTCCATGTCCATGAGTCATTTTTACACGTTCCTTGACTAAACCCTTCCCTTACTTATCCCCTTCTCTCCCTCCCCCCTCCCACCTATTGACTGATATTCTGCTCTTTGTCCTATTTAGTTTATTTGTTTATGTTGTTCTTTAGTTTCCTGTAGTAGGTGAAATCATATGGTATTTTTCTTTCTTTGCCTGGCTTATTTCACTAAGCATAATTCTCTCTAGTTCCATCCATGTTGTCACAAATGGAAGAAGTTTCTTCTTTCTCTCTGCTGCATAGTATTCCATTGTGTAAATGTACCACAGTTTTTTGATCCACTCATCTACAGATGGGCACGTAGGTTGTTTCCAGCACTTAGCTATTGTAAACAGTGCTGCTATAAACATAGGGGTGCATAATTTTTTTTGAATTAGGGTTTTAGGATTTTTCGGGTATAATCCTAGCAGTGGAATCGCTGGCTCAAAAGGCAGTTCCATTTTTAGTTTTCTGAGGTAATTCCATACTGTTTTCCATAGTGGCTGCACCAGTCTGCATTCCCACCAACAGTGCAGTAGGGTTCCTATTACTCCACATCCTCGCCAGCACTTGTTGTTTGTTGATTTGTTGATGATGGCCATTCTGACAGGTGTAAAGTGGTATCTCATTGTGGTTTTTATTTGCGTCTCTCTGATGGCTAGTGATGTTGAGCACTTTTTCATGTGTCTATGGACCTTCTGTATGTCCTCTTCAGTGAAGTGTTTGTTCAGTTCCTTTGCCCATTTTTTAATTGGGTTGTCTGTTTTCTTGATGTTGAGTCATATAAGCTCTTCATATATTTTGGAGAGCAGTCCCCTGTCTGAGATATTATTGGAAAATATGTTTTTCCATATCGTTGGTTTCTTTTTCATCTTGCTGATGTTTTCTATTGTTGAGCAGAAACTCTTTAGTTTGATATAGTCCCATTTGTTTATTTTTCCCTTTATTTCTCCTGCCTTAAGAGATGTATCTGTGAAAATATTGTTACGTGGGATATCTGAAATTTTCCTGCCTATGTTTTCCTCTAGGACTTTTATGGTGTCATGGCTTACATTTAAGTCTTTGATCCATCTTGAGTTTATTCTCATGTGTGGTGTAAGTTGGTGGTCTAGTTTCATTTTTTTACACGTCCCTGTCCAGTTCTCCCAGCACCATTTGTTAAAGAAGCTTCTTCTCACTTCATTTTATGTTCCTTCCGCCTTTATGAAAGATTAGTTGACCATAGAGGGCTGGGTTTATTTCTGGGCTCTCTATTCTGTTCCACTGATCTATATGTCTGTTCTTATGCCAGTACCAGACTGTTTTGATCATGGTGGCTTTGTAGTATTGTTTGATGTCTGGTATCGTGATTCCTTCTGCTGTGTTCTTCTGTTTCAAGATTGCTTTTGCTATTCGGGGTCCTTTTTGGTTCCATATAAGTTTTTGAAGTATTTGTTCTAGGTCTGTGAAATATGTCATTGGTATTTTAATAAGGATTGCATAGAATCTGTAAATTTTTTTGGGTAGTATTGCCATTTTGAGGATGTTGATTCTTCCCATCCAAGAACATGGTATTTGCTTCCATTTATTTGTGTCTTCCTTAATTTCTTTTTTCAATGTTAAATAATTTTTAGAGTACAGGTTTTTATATCTCTTTGGTTAAGTTTATTCCTAGGTACTTTATTTTTCTTGTTGCTATAGTAAATGGTATTTTCTCTTTTGTCTCTGTCTCTGATATTTTGTTGTTGGTGTACAGAAATGCCTTAGATTTCTGTATATTTATTTTGTACCCTGCTATTTTGCCAAATTCACTTATTATATCAAGTAGTCTTATAGTGGAATTTATAGGCTTTTCTATGCATACTATCGTGTCAGCTGTATATAATGATAGTTTTACTTCTACTTTCCCACACCTGGTAATATTAAATTTATTTATTAGCTCACCTAAACTCACTTCTTTTTTTAACTTTATTTTTTTTTTACTTTTATAAAATTAATACATGTACATAATTTTTACATAAATTCCACAGACTTCTCAGGTAAAGTCCATTTTCTACAGTTAGTCACTTTGACTATTGATATTGTTCTCTAATTTTCTTTCTTTTTGGAGCTCCTATTGATTGAATGTTACAATTCCTCAGAATATTCTCTAACTTTCTTGTTTTATTTTCTACATTCCATCTCACCATTTTTTTAAATTTTGAAAGTTTTCTCAAATTTATTTTTTTTTAATTATATTATATTTATTTATTGACATTAGTTAATAAGATTATATAAGTTCAAGTGTACAATTCCATAGCACTGTATTTTGTGTTCACCACCCAAAGTCTACTCTCTTTTCATCACCATACATTTAATCCCCTTTACCCTGTCTTACATCGCCCCAACCCCTTCTCCTCTGGTAACCACCATACAGTTGTCTGTGTCTATGGCTATTTTATTTGTTTTTTAATATTGTTTGTTTGTTTCTGTTTTATATCTCACATATGAGTAAAATCATATGAAATACATTTTGTTTTGAAGAGTTTTAATTTTCGTTTGAAATTACAAATTTATTTTTCTGATAGTGTTCATTTTTCAAACCTAATATGTAAAATTTCTAGTTAGAGTATGGATTGACAGAACTGTAATTTTACCAAGTAATTTATGTCATGAGTCATGGAGTAACTGAACCAGTCAGAAATCAAAATACCCTTGATAGATTGACAGAATCAATAAGAAAAAAAAAAAAACAAAACAGGGGTGGGTAACAAATCAATGTGAGATAATTAATTTATATGTATACATTCTTAAAAGCATCTGTTTCACAATGTCCTGTTGGTAGGGGAAAAAGTAAACTAACATTAAATATGTGCATGACATATGAACAGTTGCTTTGCCTGTGAGGCAGGCTTATGCTACTTGTATTTAAGCAATCACATTAACAAAAATCAACAGTAATCTAACAAAAGATCCCTTCTTTCCACTACTAATTTTGACTTTTTAAATACTAGCAAGAAAATCTTAATATGGATGAAGATTTTTATTTTGTTGGAATGGAAAATTTTCTTTCCACTTGAAGAGTATTGATTGCTTTTCTCAGTTTGGGGGGAATGCTAGATTTAAAATTACTTTTATAATAATTTTTATTTTAACTTTGTTAAATTGTTATAAGGAAAGAAAATAGAAATAAACTGTGGAGTTGTAAATAAGTTTATGAAGAAAAAAGTAAAAAGAAAGTGAATGGGCAATAATGTGCATTTGAAATGCTAACATTAATTTAAGAAGTGAAGGATTTGGTCTTATCAAATAATCTTAAAGCTGCACAAAGTTTGAAGAAATTTTGACTTTGATATTATTGGCTGAATGAGTATAACGCTCTCATTCCAAAATCTAAATTAAATAAATAGACACCTAACTTCACATTCTGTTATCTAACATAATTTAAGTTTCTACCTAAAAGGACATTACAATACATTTTGTTAATACTCCCAGTCTGCAGGTGTAAACATATTAAAATATTAAATAACTTACTTAAGTATTCAGGGACTGCTAAGTACAAGAATCTATGAAGCTGTGACACTCTACCTTTCATGTATTTAGATAGATAAAGATGTAGTATCTATAAATATATTTATTATATTTATATTATATTTATATTATAATATAATATAACATTTATATTCTATTATATTCCTATTTGCAATAGGAATATTTGATTTATATCATAATATAAATGCTATCTAATTAAATTAAAAATACATCAGAGTTGGTAAAATATTTTAATTTCTAAAATTTACTTTGTACTAGTATATATGGCTACATTTTTAATATTTTAGGAGATAATTTCATTGGTTTGGCATTTTACAATTGTTCAACCTCTGTAAAGAAAAAAATAAACAAAAACCGCATAATTTTGTTAGAAGTGCAATAGCTGGGACAGAAAATACGATTATAAAATAGATAGTCCCCCTTTTCCATAAGTTTTAAATTTCAAGTCATTCTAGGTAACGTCATGAAATTTCCAAAGTCTTGCCCAAATATGCACCATTCTTTTGTCTAACTTCTCCATACTTTCATGCTCCATGCCTGTAAATCTCATTAGTCATGTAGTAGCCACCTTGGTCATCAGATTGACATTTGCAGTATCTCATTGCTGTGTTCAAATAATCCTTATTTTATTTAATAATGCCCCCAAAGTGTAAGTGTAGTGATCTGGTAATTCAGACATGCCAGAGGGAAGCTATGAAGTGTTTTCCTTAAGTGAATTGCTGAATATAGCACAACAAAATATTTTGAGAGAGAGACCACATTTACATAAGTTTTATTACACTATATGTTATAATTGTTCTGATTTTCATTAGCTATTGTTATTAATGTCATGCTGTGCCTAATTTATAAATTAAACTTTATAATAAGTATTATGTAGAAGAGAAAACATAGTATGCATAAGGTTCAGTATTATGTTCAGTGGCAGGCATCCACTGGGGACCTTGAACATATCCCTGGAGGATAAGGAGGACTGTTGTAGTTAGATCATATTAGACTATATCATTGCAAAAACTGCTATGAACCAGCCTGGTTGACCTATTTCCTAGTGGTTTTTTTTTTTTTTAACTAATTTATTTCCAAAGCTATATAAAATAATTACATCCAACATCTAATCATCTATTATAATTTTCTTCATTATTTTTGGAACTTCTAATTTATACTATAACAGAGGAGTAAAGTTTAAGTGACCAGAGTGAACCCGTTTGTGTCAGGAACATGGCTGCTGCTGTAAAACACTAGCACCAACATGGGACATTTGCCATCTCACTGTCCATTTTCCTTTGAGAGCAATTCAGCTGTGGTACTGTTTTCATTAGAGCCTTTTGCTTAAAATTTGCCCGTTTAATCTTGCCTTTCCTCTCTTTTGATACATTTAATATAATTTTAAAACATTATTTTAATTTTGAAAAAAGACTGGAGGGTCTTTGTGTGTGTGTTTGTGTGTGTGTGTGTGTGAGTGTGTGTGCACCTGTGCTCCCCTGTGCATAAACTTTGAGTTTACCCAGTAATTATGAGACAGTTATCCCCAGTGTAGATGTTAATATTAATGAGTGGTAGATTATTACATATTGCAGACTTATTTTTGAAAGGCAGAATATACTATATGAAAGAAAAGTATGATTATATTTATAAAACCTATACATTTATGAAACATGAAGCTTACTTCTTACTATGAAACTATTTTTTTTAAATTTTATTGTTGTTCAATTATAGTTGTCCCAATTTCTCTCCCATTGCTCTCCCCTACTTCACCAATATTTTTTTAAAGTTGGTAAAATGCTCAATGACATATTTTTTCATTTCCTTCCTTGGCATTAAGTAGAAATTGTACTGTTCAGTGAAGCTCTGGCTTTGGCTGGACTCTGAGATGATATGTCAAATTAATTTGTGTAAATTATATTATCTTTTAAAAACCACATATTCCATTTCCCATTCTTTAAATATCTGAATACACACATTCAGAATACAGATATAGTTGAACATTGTTCATTAGTAATAACCAGCAACTGAAAATAATCCCTTAATAGATAAATTTATCCTTAAACACATTTTACTCACAATCTCAGAAATGCTTGAGTAAACAGATGGAGCTGGGATAATGCCTTAAAGGTCTAAAATTTCAGACTGAGTAGAGCTGATGAGGTGGAAGGGAAACAATATTCCAGACCTGAAGATTGTCTTGAGAAAACACTTTGGTCTTACCCACCTATTCAATAATGACCTCAGATTGTCACCAGAAGGTTTCTGATTAAATCCACTTTTTATGATGATACATGATGAAAATAAGAGCTAAAGCACAGATTACAAAGGAGGCTGTGCTGTTGACTCACCCCCTGTAGCACTTATCTTCCTCAACTTTACCACCTTCTCCTTCTAAATCCAGAAAAAAATGGATCAAATGCAAATTTATGAAATAGTTGATTCTGTTATTTAGAAATTTTAATTATCATATATCACAAATAACATATTAGTCTTTTTAATGTTATCTTTGACCTGGATAAACTACATATATTGTATGTGAATAAACCACATGTATGTTATATTATTAATATAAATTAGAAGGAAGTCCATCTGTGGTTTACTTTTCTTCCAGGACTTCATATTCTTGGGTATTGAATTCAAGAGCAACTAAGAGGGCCTGGTTCTTAGAGTGTAAATGCAGATAAGTCACTTCCTTCTCTTTGCTTTGATGTCTATTTATGCTTTTTCCTCTTGTACCAAAGATTAAGAGTGAAGTTTTCGGTAAGTAATGCAGGACAATTTTCATAGTAAATAAAGATACCTTTCCTTTAAGCTCTGAAATAATGAGGATAATTGAGATCGCTTTTAAGTATTTAATTTAAAACCTATTTTGAAACAGCCCAAGTGTCCATCAGTAGAGGAGTGGATAAAGAAACTGTGACATATTTCGTCGGCAGCTGTCCGTCTCGAGAGACGATGGTGTAGCTTCTTAAGAGTCTATCTGCACCGCCGAGAATGGTTGTGCAGTCCGACTCGGGAGTGACACGGTATCTCTCTCCTCCCATGTTGAATCGACATCTTGCGATGACGCTGGAGTGTCCTCTCCAGTGGAGCTGAAGCTACAGAGCCTGGGCAGGGTGATATGGAGGGTCTGCTGTTGCCCATGCAGCAGACCCCCCCTCTCTTCGCAGCTGAAGGATCCAAGGGAAAGACAGAGTCAATACAGCTTGGCTTCAGGTGCGCCGCAGGAGTTGCCGGTGTTGACTACAACGTCAAACCGCCTTAGGGACTCCGGCTCCGGATTTTCTGTCGGGGTTTACTCCCTTAGCCTTTCCCCTGAAGAAGTATGTCGCAAGGCAGCGGAGGTTTTTTTGGAATCAGAGTTTTCCTTCTCTGATGTGCCCGGACTGGAAGATCGAACCAGCGACACTTAGCTCGCAGGCCGACGCTCAATCCACTGAGCCAAACCAGCCAGGTTTTGTGACGTATTTACACAATGGAATACTACAGGGTCATAAAAAAAGGAGGAAATCTTACCCTTTGTGACAGCATGGATGGACCTGGACAGCATTTTGCTAAGTGAATAAGCCAGTCAGAGAAAGACAACCACTATATGGTTTCACTTATATGTAGAATCTAATGAGCAAAACAAACAAATAAAATAGAAACAGAATCATAGACACAGAGACAGACAAACAACTGTCAGAGGGAAGGGGGTTTAGGGAGCTGGGTAAAAAATATAAAGGAATTACACACACACACACACACAAAACAGAAGGAAGAGTGTGGGGGAGGTAGAAGTCATAAAGGGGAGATAAATGTTGATGAAAGGTGACTTGACTTTGGGGGGTGAATACACAATACAATATAAGATGATGAATTATAGAAGTGTACACAAAACATATATAATTTTATTAACCAATATCACCCTGATAAGTTCAATAACAATTTTTTTAAATTAAATGAACTAAAATAAGCTTTTGTCAAACTTCCTATTTTACTCAAGTATCAGAATAAGACATGTTTTAACACTAAGATAATCATGATTATTTTTTTCAGTTTTCATGTTCACAGCTGATTGCCATTTTAGTCAGCAGAAATTTAAGAAGTGAGAAAATATACAGGATAAGTTTTAGCATGCAAAACATAAAGTTCATCTTTGTATTAACATTTTTTAATTACTGTATTGTTTTCCATATGAATAACTGTAAACCTATTTTTGCCCCACTCTGTTTCAGAGCTTAAAACTTCAATATGGTTATGATTTACATCTGCTTCTATTGTCATAAACCAAGAAAAATGTGAAAGCTTATGAGCTTGTGCTTAAGAGAGTAAGAACAACCCCTTATTAAGTATTAGTCATTATTTAAACTTACTATTTCAGAGTCCACTTTAACATGCAGTTAGGGTTGCAAGTATGGTGCCAATACATGTTCTCTATACTTTGGGGAAACTTATCAATAGCACCTCAGAACACCTTGCCTTGTGGGTCCTCCATCAATATTTTATTCTGTTTCTGTCTTAGAAATATGTCATGCAAAATACTAAGAAAGTCACAGTTCTCAAACCAGGAAGCCTATGATATAGGAGAACTAAACAACTTTTTCTGAAAAACTTTTTTACAATAAATGTTGTTTAACAATCTGAACAGTTCTCATTTTCCATAGCTCTGTCTATTAACACCTGTTCCTTATCGCCACGTTTTCTATTTAAAAGAACATTCTCCATTTTCTTTGTCTACTTACCACATTCAGTAATGGGGCAGGAAAATATAAAGTGCTCAAGAAACAGTGTTTTATCCAAGAGACTAGAATAATTTGCAAAGCAACTGTCACCACTCTGCTTGTTTTCATTTCTACCTGCATTCACAGGATTGAACCAGTTGGCTGCTAAATGCAATATAACACAATTTGATTGTTTTACTTGATAGGAGAATATGTTAGCTCTGGATACCAGGAAATCTATGTCTTCATTGGTGACATGGTGAAAAGTCTTCTAGTCACACTGGCCCTTAAAATGGTCTCAGTTCATAATTAATATGACTGCTGTAGTGTAAGAGTGCACATTTACACAAAGTTATTATTTTTTTGGACTGCTTTAGGATGTTTTCTGCAATGAAAGATGAGAGAAACTTTTTTCAGTTTTTTAAATTTCCAATCTAGATGTTCTACCTTATTCTTTAAGTTTGTTAATTCTTAGATGCCATAGGAGGTGGGGAAATGAAAATGGGAATGTAATTTCCAAAGGCCCTTCCAGGATTATACCACCCCAAGGAGGTGCTGGCATTCTTTGGGCTCAGAAGGTGTTCAAAACTGACGTTCTTTCATAAAGTGTTTTGTTTTGGTAAAAACTGGTTTCTTGGAACAGCCTCTGATATGATATCTATATGTGGGGAATTTACTGAGTGTTCCTGAGAACAGCGCCTATAAGGGATTGAAGGAGGCAGAGTGGTGTAGGAATTGGAAAACTGTGTAACAATAGAGGCCTCAGCTGATGCTACAGGAAAGCCATACAGTTGCTATAGGCACTAAGAACTACCCAGAATTGAGGTAAGTCACCGTGTGCCCAGTCATTAACAAATCTAGACACAGATATGGGGTGTAAACTTAGGTGAATCAGCACTATTTGGTAGAGGATAATTTCTGAGAGAGACTTTACTATGAACTGTCAACAATTACATGTATGGCAGCTGGGAAATGGATATCTGGGTCCTGAGAGGAGATATTTTTGGCATAATACAGCATCTGCTCCAATCCATCCATTGTACTCTATATGCATTTGTTTCATAGAGCAATAAGGAAGGAAAAACTTTATAAATTTTCTGGGAAAATCATGATGGAGGAGGCGACTTTTGTATTAACTAGAGAAGCAGAAAACAATTATAGAAGAGGGCAGAGCACAGCTAAGCACAGAAGTAGGAAAGAGAATGGTTTTCTTGGGGAGGGAAAGAAATTTATCTTATTAATATCAGATGACAAACATAAGAAAATTTTAAAAGATAAAACACAAGTGTTAATACAAATAAAAATGGTTAAAAAGAACTGAGTGCTTTTGTCTTGATTATAAAGTTCTGTTCAAATTTAAACAGTGTCAAACTCCCATCTGATAAAAATTACATAGAGATATATAGAGAAAATTTATTTTAGAAAACAAAGTGGAAAGAGGTTCACAGACTGAAAATTCAAGCCAAATAAGTTTATAAGAAATTAATAATTAGTATTGTGATATATATTTGTATCTAAATATCTATATAGCTATTCTTTTAGAATGCAAGTAGAAGGCCTGTAGCTTCTCTTGTCCAGTCTCCTTAACTTTCCTCCACTTCTCTTCCTATAATATAAAAAGTTGGTAAATGTGATTTAGAAATCTCTGTTCCATTAACAAAATTAAGTGCAGATACAATGTGAAGTATCAAATATTTTCCTAAGGTATAATTTAAAATTCCTCTAAATTATAATATTTAATTTGAGTATGATATTCAAACTCTTTCCAATAATATTCAGTGTGCACAATTTTTATTAAAATAGATGAAATATGGAGAATATACCATAAGGAAAATACCTTATAATGGTGGTTGAATATAACCTCATTATTGATTATTTTTCAATTTCTGCAGCTATAAATTGAAGGGGCTTGACTAAATGATCTATATAGACTTTTCCAGATATGTAATGTGAATCAATGCATTTTTATATTATAAAAGTAAAAATAAATTATATTTATAGAAATGTCTAAATGAATTTATAATGCTTATATTAAATAACGTTTATTCACATTTCAATTTATCCTTTTTTTTTTTTCTTAGTTAGCCAAATGTTACATGGCTCTAATTTGATAAGTGGTGAGCCAACAGAGTAACACTGTGAACCACATTCTGTAATCACATATCCAGTCTAGATGTTAAAATGGACAAGTATACATTTTCTAAAGTGCTAATGAAATAGAAAAAAAATTGAACTTTGAGATTGGTCCCAAAAAGCTCTACCTCTGGTACACATGGCTACTGCATAATTTTATTGTCCAATTAAAGCCATGAAAAAATTTTTTTGAGAGAGAGTCTAAACATAAATATAGAGTAAATCAACCATCATCCATCATGGTCAACCAATAAGGTATGCTGGTTAAAAATATTTCAATAGTTATAAGACTCTTCTCCATGTCTCAATAAAATGTTGGCCTTTCTGCCATCTAACCTACCTCAAAACACTTTGTTGAGTCAATATTGTCTCTTCTACAATAAACAGAAAATAAACATTATAATTTATTTATTTTTAGTTTTTTAATTTTATTGTTGCTCAGTTACAGTTGTCCCAATATTTCCCCCATTGCTCTTCCCTGCCCCACCCACTCCCCACTCCCATAGTCACTCTCCACCCCATTGCCCATGTCCATGAGTCCTTTATACTTGTTCTTTGACTAGACACTTCCCCTCTTTTCTCCCACTATCCCCCTTCCCCCTCCCCTCTGGTTGTTGTCAGTTTGTTCCTTATTTCCATGTATATGATCACTTCTCTTTGATATTAAGTTGTTCCTCAGCTTCTTATCTCCACAGCTGTGCCCTTCTCTACTCTGACTTATGGCCCAAGTGGCTCCTGGTCACCCTTAGAAACATCTGTCTCACTTTCTGCATAGATCAAAGGAAAATGTAATATAAAGACATCACACTTTATTCTACTGACTTCTACTTTTTTCTCCAAAATATTACTACACAATGCCATCTGGATAAGTCAATTAGAAGGCTATTGCAAGTCATAGGTATTAAAACTTAATCACGCAATATGTATATATGGAATAAATACACCATGGTGTGTGTGTGTGTGTGTGTGTGTGTGTAAAAACTATTTCTTGAAACCCTTTTTAAGCTACTCCATACACCTGTTCTCCAGGCTGGGATGAAATTCACTTTTAGTTATAACATTGGATTAAGTGGGGAGGACTTTCTCTTCCTTAGAATCCTACCCCATAGAAAAGACATTCCTGTCATCTGCCACACAGATGCTCAGTGATGTGCTTGTTGATCCAGTTCACCTTGAAGATGTCTTTTCTGCTGGCATTTTCCTGTCTTAAAACCAGTGATCTTTTCAGAGCTGATAGCTGCAGCACACCAAGTGCAGCCACCCAGGAGGCAGCATCACATAATCATCCAGGGACTCATGAGGTAGTGTCGTTCACAAAACCATAATTCCATTCTCAGTCTTTATTGGACACTGTTTAGATGTCCTTTTTCCTGTTTCTGCAAATTCAAATGTAAATTTACCTTTCAAGACATTGATATTTTCAGTTAGACTGTTTCCCTGGAGATTAAGGACTTTAACAAGACCCTGAGGAAAAGAGATTATTACATCTCATTCCATCCATCCACCTAGAGCAATGTGAACAAATTATAAATATATTTCTCAGTAAGTATTCTACCACATATGATTTAGCCATGTAGTCTGGAATGAAGGAAGAGGAACGCAGTGTAGATAGACTGGGGAATATTATATGTTAAACCATTCTCCTGGAACACATAAGTGTAAACTTTTAATACTGATATTTCTTATGAAAGAAAATGAAGAAAGGTAGCAGTGCAGTACAGTAAAATAAATGCTGTCTTTGAAACCTCAGATGAGGATTGGAAGGCCAAATTAGACATTTTCTGAACATAAAGCACTTGACAAGATGTTTTTTTACAGTTACCCATCTGTAAATGAAAACGTAGTAGTTTGCTAAGGCTATGGCCATAACAAAATACCGCAGACTAAGTTGTTCAAGAAGCAGGCATGTATTTTTCACAGTTCTGGAAGCAGGAAGTCCAAGATCAAGGTGTCAGGAGGTTTGGTTTATTCTGGGGCCCCCTTTCTCTTATAAAGGCACAAGTCATATTGGATTGAAGCCCACCTTAATAATTCCATTTTAAATTAATTACTTTTTCAAAAACAAGAGCTTCCAAATGTAGTCACATTCTGAGGTACTGGACTTTAAAGATTCTACATCTGAATTTTGGGGGACATAATTCAGCCCCAAATGGAATAATAACATTTATCTCATGAATTTTTTGATGATTAGATGTAATTAAAGGTGTAACACAGCATGGCATGTAATATTTACCTCAAATGTCTGTTTTATTCTTTTGTATTATTTTAAATGTAAATGAAATATTAGTCTACTGGTCTGGTGATCTTCTGTTTCTCAAAATCTAGGATATTAAAGGAAACATAGTTGGCAAAAGACTTTTGTGAACAAGAATCTCAGATTCTACATTAATAATTTAAAGGAATGACTTCCCACATAAGACCACAAAACTATCCACAAAAGCAACAGGTGAAAAACTTGATTCACCCCTTGCTCTGAGATATAAATGAGCCCAACTAGGTGGGAGAGGAGAAAGCAGAGAAGGAAGAATGTTTTAAAATTAAATCCATTTTATTAATTTTTCTAAGTAGATTAGGTTTTGTTTAATGTTTTATTTATAACACAGATATTTGTTCCAATTTCTTCTAAAAGTCCAATAGTTTTATCTTTCACATTTAGGTCAGAGTCAAATTTTGAGTTAAATTTTTTGTGCAAGGTGTGAGGAGAGTCAAGGTTCATTATTTTCCTATTCAGTTGTCCCAGTTTGTGGAAAAGACTCTCTTCTGATTGAATTACTTGACACCATACCCATTTTTACATGTATTGCTTGTATATACAGTACATTATAAATATCACAAGAATTTTAGCATTTACATGGTTATAAAGAATTAACTAAGACATAATAGGAAAAAGCCAAAAGAAAAATATGTTCTTTTTGCATTTACTCAGATATTTACCATTATAAAAACTTCTTTATTTTCTAGAGTTTGTACCTGGCATAACTTTTTTTCCTCTGTCCATATAAGGCTTCCTGCATTGTGTCTGTAGTTTAGGTCTGCTGAAATTTAAGATTTTTTATTTTTAACCTTAAAATAACTAAAATAAATCTTTACTTATTCTTGAAGAATATTTTAACTGGATACATAATTCTGCATTGATATTTCTTTTTAACACATTAACATTGCTCCACTCTCTCCTATTCATGGATTTTGATAGAAAGTTAATAATTAATCAAACTGGTGTCCCCTGTATGTAAGATGTCATATTTTCATTTGCCTCTTCAATACTTGTTCTTCATCTCTGGCTTTTAACAGTTTGACTATGATACTGCCAATCTTGAGCTTCTTTTTGTTTATTATTATTGGTTTTGATTTAGTATTTTGGATATAAAAATTTCTTGTCAAATCTGCAAAAGTTTGGAGAATAATATCTTCAGATTATTTTACCTGTTTTCTGTTACTCTATCTTTTCTATGTGGTGTTCCAGTTACAAAAATCATAATGACTATATGTGTATAGAATGCTCAGTGTTTATTTGCTATTTTCTAACAGTTTCCAGAGGCTCTCTTCTTTATTCTTTATTTTTTCATTTTTTCTGATTGGAACTTACTCTGGTATTTTCTGTTAATCTATATTCAAATTCATTTCTCCTTATTTGGTCATTTTAATTTGGCTATAAAATCATCTACTTTTTAAAAATTTGTCAGTTATAAAATTTCCATTTTTATTATTTCTAATTATCAGCTGAAATCCTTTCTCTTTATGTTGGGATTATTATTTATTAAACATGTTTTATTTTTCTACACTAAAGATAGGTATAATAGATGCTTTTCAAACCTTGTCAGTGAGTAGAAATATCTGGTTCATTGCAGTCATATTCATATATTTTCATTTTTCTTGAGAGTGTATTTTTTGGATTGTATCCCAGACATTATGAATATTAGATTGGAGAGACTCTGGATTGTTGTATTTCTTTAACAGTGCTGTTTTGTTTCAGCAGAGCATTTTCTTGGCTAAGTTTGAAAATCTCCAGTCTTTTCCTTTCTGGGATTTTTCTATTCTGTTTAGTATTCGCGGTTTGTTCAAACTTTTCCATGTAAGAACACTTTGCATACCTTATGACATGTCAGCTACAGACTAATACTATGTAGTGGATGACCGACTTGTACAGGTCTCTCTATATTCTCCTTCATGTACTCATTCCCCAAAAGGAAGTCTTCTTTTGCTCACTTTTCAGAACTAACAGGTATTTGCTTCTGTATTATCTTCCAATTCTATAGTTGATTTTCTGCAGGCATATTCTAATATTTTCATAGTCCATCATCGTGAAATAGAGAAGTTGCATTGTTTCTTGCCACACATCTGATTTTGTATGATAATAAAATTTAGAACATTATATCATTATATCAGCTACATAAATAACCAGGTATGAACAATGAAATAGTGAGTATGCTAAGGTAAGACTGAGCAAGGCAGATAATTGACTTCCAGGTGTGCTGTTACAGAACCATTTAGGTGAACTAACTTAGGTTGATAGCGCAAATGCTAAGACAAAATGAGAAAATTTCAGAATAATTTTGAAAGCTTCTCATACACTGGAAGTAAAAGCCATAGTAACATCTAAAATTCCTATATTTTTTACATTACAAAAGTGCAGACTAGCCTGCAGTCAGGGTATTGGTGTGGTTTGGGGTAATAGTGATGGTGATGATGGTAACAGTGGGCATGATCACAGTGCTGGCAGTGTGGCGGTGGTGGGGAGGATATTAGCATTGGTAGTACTGATTGAGGTAGGAGTTGTAATGGAAAATACTCCTTCACTCTGCTCATATAACATTTTGCTAATATTTCTTTTTTTAATTATTAATTTGTTTGTTTATTCATCTGTTTAGTTATTTATTTATTTTTAGAGAGAGGGGAAAGGAGAAAGAGAGGGAGAGAAACACCACTGTGTGGTTGCCTCCCACTCACACCCCCAACTGGGGACCTGATGTGCAACCTAGCCATGTGCCCTGCCTGGGAATCGAAGCAGCGACACTTGGCTTGCAGGCTGACGCTCAATCCACTGAGCCACAGCAGCCAGGGCTTTGCTAATATGTCTTAATTAATTATTACCATGCCGTAATGAACTTATTCACTTGTTTGTATGTATATTAATTATTTGAGAATGGGCAGTAGCTTTATCATTCTCTGTATTATCATTCATAGTACTTTGAATGATGTTCAAAGGTATGTAATTATAACCACTATTTGAGGTCTGCAAAAACATAACATTTTTTTCCATTAAGTAAAATTAATTTTACTGAGTTCCCAAAATATTGACTAGAAATATATTTATAAAATATTTAACAGAGCTTCCCCTCTGCTTATTCCCACACAATATCCTTCAAAGATCTGCAGAGCAAAACAAAAATTGATGCCTGCAAATTTGGTCCATATTCTAAATTTTTGAAATGTTCAGATGTGATTTCTGAGGTAAGAAACATTATGCCCAAAGTCCAGCCTATTAGAATCACCACTGAGCCATCCATTTCCCTTTGTGACTTTAGCTACTTCTACTTCTCTAAGGCATGCTATAGAAAGAGGCATGTAAAACTGGTAATCATAAGAGCCAGGGAGCTTTTTTTTCTTCCCAACTTGCAGATACCACCCCCTCTTCTTGATATTTTTCCTCTTCATCAACCCTTTCTACTTTATTTTGTGGGGTTCTCCATTTATTACTGTGTATGCAACATTAGGATGACATGGTTCCCATAAATAAGGAGCATGAGCCTTTTCTCTTGACCATGGTTCATGACAAGGGATGAAGCAGTGTGGGCCTGAGTGGGAGTCCTTGAAGGGGACCAGGTAGGAGACTTGGATCAGCAAGCACCAGAGGATGAGGAAGAGGCTAGGAGGCTACCTGGGCCTCAGCAGGCTGGGGAAGTGGTCCCGAGCTGCCCAGGATCCTCTCCATGTAGCTGCAATGTTCCTCAGGGTTTTTCAGTCCCATATCCTCACACACCCAGTGAATCTCCTCTTCTCTTTCCACCAGGATGGACTGCACAACAGAGGCCCACATGGGCCCCTCAGGGTGCTGGGCTGCAAGGGCTTGTCCAAAGAGTTACAAACTGCGAGCATCCACTGCCCCTCAGCTTGCTTCCCAGCCAGAATACTGACAGAGGTGGTGGTGCCCCAGCAGGTGCAGGGGCCAGCATCAGGACCTCCTCTTGTGCGCTCTCACAGGGGCAGTCCCTCTTCTCCCTGGGTAGGCCAGGGCACTGCCGGTTGAGATGACAGCTCAGTTACTCCTGGTCAGTGCTCAGCCAGACCCAGTATTAGGGCTGGGGGGAGGAAGGGTCAGTGGCACTTCCGGGAGTTCTTGTGGTGGTAGCACAGCATGAAGACCACACCATTGACCAGGAGGATGAGGATGGGCAGACAGATGATGCCCAGCAGGGTGTACATGCCTAGCTTAAGTTGGTGGCCTGCTGAAAGGCAGGGATCATTTCTTTGCCTCCCCTCCCCTGCCCTAGCCTCTGCTTTCTCTTCCTGGCCCTGTCTTCTGCCTGCTCAAACTTGCCCCTCACATATCCTTTGCCCCCCACACTGCCTGTCCACCTTTTCCCACAATGCTGGCCTCCATGGCTGGTGAGCTCCCAACAGGGTTGGATGGGAGGGTGGCACTGGTGTGGGGGGAGGAGGCAGCCCGAGCAAGGCCATGCTTGAGGCCAGGGGCACATGGTGGCAACTCCAGCATGTGAGACTCAGATGGGTACAGAGACACATGTGGGGCAGCCCCTCATGGCCTGTCCTGCTCACCACCATCCCTAGCTATGCACCTCACTTCTTGGCTGGCAGGATAGCACCTGGCTCCTTGGCTGAGGTCATGGTGGTTGTAGAGTTCAGCAGGGACCAGAATGTGGTCAGAGAAGAACAGCCATAGGGAACAGACCACCTGCTGCTTTGGGGCAGGAAGAGCTGACTGTGCCCAGCACGTGACTGTGACCTTTCCAAGGTGGGCAGCGCTCTGGCTCAGGGCAAGTGATATGCCCATTACTGCTACATCCAAAGCTCCAGCACCAAGACCTTGTCATCTGTCACAACCATGGCCTGTGCCCCCAGGATGGAGTCAAACAACAGGAAGTCACCTCCATGGAGGTGACACCCAGCTTCCAGCACACCAAGACCATGGTTGCCCTCCATCCGGCCAGACTACCAGTGGGTCTTGAACACTGGAATGCAGTACCACCTGGTGGGAATTGTCCATCTCAGTTGGAGCCTAAGAGGTGAGTGAGGTGGGGACAAGGAAGCACATGCTGTGCACTGGTACTGCAGGTGGCAGCCAGGGTGCGCTGCTCTGCTCCTTCCATGCCCCTACCTCAGGCTCCAGCACCCCTCCACCCGGGCCAGGTGACCTCCAGCCTCAGACTTGCTCAACAATACCATCAGCTCTACATGCAGGGGCAACAGCGGCACCCACACCATCAGCGGTCAGCTCCAGCAGGGCCCGCTGCCAGTGCCACCAGAATCTACAGGCACTCATGGCGCACCCTGGCTCTTATTGACATTCACAAACACAGTGAGCATCACAGGCCTTGGACATGTGCAGGACCTGTGCATTGACCGCATCACAGCCATGTGCTCTGTCACCTCCACCAGAGATCTCCCCCCCTCAACACACATACTGTCCATGGGAACACACCAGGGCACTCCAGTCAGTGGAGCTGTATTCACCAGCTCCTCAATCAGTCTTGGCTAGTGGACTGAGGGGCCTTATGTTCCACTCCAATACCAGGATCCCCCACTCCATTTTGTCCTTCTCTGCTTCAGGGGCCTGGCCTGGGTACTCCAAGTGCCATGTGTTGGGGCAACTCACTGCCACACCTCACTAGCATCATGTCCACCGAAAAGTTTATTCATAAAAAATAGGAGAGTTCAGGGGACTGCTGGAGTCTGGCCTTGTGGGCCTGGCACAGTGGCAGGTGACGAAGGTAATATGGTCCTTGGAGCCCTTGGAGCAGTTAAGTTTGGCAGTCCAGAAGTGGCCAGGGATGGACAGTTAGTCCTCACATGTAGCCTCTTCACCTTGCTCCTCAGGGTCAGGACATTGGCGATAAAATTGTGCTTAAGCAGGAGGGTGGCACTGAAGACCTGGAAGGACCATAGGAGCACATCGGGCACCCAGAGAATCACGGCCTCATCCAAAGGATGTGGGAGGTCCATGAGGCATAGCTCCACATCCCCAACTGGGAGGGCCTATTCTCCAGGGTCTTCCTCCCCACCACTGGCCACAGTCCCAAGGGCCCTCAGTGGCAAGCTGCAGCCTACAGGCCAGCCTGGCCATGTGGTGGAGCCCTGGGAGAATCAGGGTGAGGGCAACTCCAGCTGCACCATGCAGGTGCTCAGGGATGGCTGGAAGCTGCAGGCTCATTGAGCAGTGCCTGCAGGATGTGTGGATGGTGTGGAGCCAGGCACAAGGCAAGCTGCCATGTCTTCGTGGCCAAAGCTGCCCTTTGAGGTGGAAGAGGACTTGGGCATGTGGCTCTGCTGAAGTCACAGATGCTTCCACCAACACTGCCCACATGTCCCACTGGACTGATCATTTGTAGGGCTCGGTGACCTGATGAGGGACAACCCACTGAGTAGCAAAGGGCAGGAAAGAGGCCAGGAGAAGTGGCTGGACCATGGGCAGTGCTGCAGGAGCAGAAAGATCTGACATGCAGAGCGCAGAAAGGAGTTTCCAGGTCCACCTGCTGCTCATGGAAGTGCTCTGGGCCATACAGGAGCTCCAGGGCTACGGGCAAGTAATGAGGTCCAGGTGGTCCTATTCACAGTCCATTCTCATGACATTCAGGGTGAGAGTCACCAGGAGACAGAGCTAGGGGCCACAGCACCCCCAGGAAGCCAATGCCCTGTGCGCCATTATCTGGGCACATATTCTTTCCATGGAAGGCGAGGACTAGCCTGGTGGCTCAAGTGGCCACTGGCTTCCCTGCATCTCCCTTGTGGGTTAGGCACAACCCAATCTTGCTGACTGGGTCCAGGCAACTGCCAGCCAGGCTGCCAACTTGTGGCTGCAGTTCCCAAACACTTCTACCTACTTCAGAATAACACCACTCCAGAGTCTCAAAATTAAACATAACAAGTATCCTAGAACCTTTTTTTATTTTTTCTATTCTAATCTCCCCTTCATTGAGACAATAAAAAGCTAGCTACCTGATTGAAGTGGAGTATATTGGGGAATTTAAGGGACTATGAACAGGAACAAATTACTATAACACCTTACTATACGGTCCTGATGCCCACTCAGTGAATATTTGTGAAATCAATGAGAATGAAATTAGTTCAGATCTGAAGGGAAATATTAATTTCATTTTAATTTGGGTGACATCTAGGGGAAAAAAATCTAGGGTTTTACTATTTCTATTTTTTAAAAATTATCAATCATTTATTATTTTTGTTAAACTTTTCCAGGCATCTAATAGTCACTAATATTTAAAACTAGAAGACTGAATTTGTCCAGGCCTAGCAGGAAAGTGTTGGGTTGTGAGTACAGTGGTTCTTTCCTCATCATACTATGCTACAAAGCAATCTGGCCTGAAAATGGGTGGAAGTGCCCATTTAGGGGATTAAATCATCCTTGGGTTGGTGGGAGAAAAAAAAAAAAAAAAGTAAAAAGAGTGCTTAGGCTGGACTGAGAGTCATTGGGACTTTGAATTGAAGTTTCCAAATTTGGAAAAATAATTATCTTAGTCCACATTTCATCTCATCACACCCTCCTTGCCTATAAAATTCCTCATTCTTATTGCTTAATACAACCCACTGGCCAATGCACTGTTTTTATGGCTATTAGTTTATTATACAAAATTCTTAAGCAGAAAAAAAAAAAATTCCCCTTGCCTCTATCTTATTCTGAAGTAAAAGATTGTTACTTTAGCTCAACCAGTTGAAGAAAATACTGAAAATTTTCCCATTAGTTCTGTTCCTTTTTCCCCTGATGGTATCTAAAATAAATTAAGCCCATGCGTTGATCTGCAGCACACATAAATTCCCTACTTGGCAGAATTTAACTTGAAATATGTCCCCAGGGTTCATCCCAATTGAATTAATAACTAGGTAGCCACCAAAAAACCTCTTGAAAGGAGGCACAATTTTCCCTTATGAAATGGTTTCTTTGACAAACTTTTGCTTTAAGCACTGCTGCTCAAATTTAGTATAAAACCCACAGGTATCCTGGTGAAATGCAAATTTTGGGCCAAACTTCTAGAATTTCTGATTCTGTAGGCTCAGAGCGAGACCCAGAGATCTGTGTTTTTAACAATCCCTCAGCTGACTTTGAGACAATTGCTTTGCAGACCCCAATACTTGCATTATGTGTTGCCTTCTGAGATCTTTCTCCTATCCATTTCTAACCACAGTAGAAGACATAAGATATCATTTTCTTGTTTTCTTTTCTTCATTAACATCTCTCCTTTTCTGATAAGAAAGAGACAAATCTAAGAACCTGATTTTTGTTGTCTACTTCAATTCTTTCTTACAACTTTTATTTTACTTTATTTTTCAAAATAAAATCTCAGAGATTTTTCTGATGTATGCTTTTCTTCTTCCAAACCAGTTAGGCTATATTTTCCCTGTGTCTCCTTTAAAGTCTTCTGCTATGTGAAACTTATTATTTCTCTAATTAAAGAACTTCTGAATTCACTACAGTAGAAAACTGACAGTTAAATGGAGTGTATTATATACACCATCTTCATAAATACCATTATGCACTAAAAGTCTTATTTAATAATCACATCTGAAGAGAGAAAAAAACAATACATTTTGAGCATTTTTTACATTTTTTATTAATAAAAAATGCATATGACTAACAGAATTTAAGGAGGCCTATTTTTTTAAGTACATTTTATTGATTATGTTGTTACAGTAGTCTCAATTTTTTCCCTCTGTCCAGCACCCCTTCCCTCCAGCAATCCCACCTCCCTTAGTTCATGTCCATGAGTCATGCATATAAATGCTTTGGTGTCACCCTTTCCTATATTATTAATTTCCCCTGTCTATTTTTTACCAACCAATTATGCTTCTTAATCCTTGCACCATTTCCCCATTTCTCCCCCTTCTCCCTCCCAACTGATAACACTTCAAATGCTCCCCATACTTATGAGTCTGTTCCTATTTTGGTTTGCTTAGTTGGATTTTGTTCTTATTTTTTAGATTCCGTTGTTGATAGTTGTGGGTTTGTTGTCATTTCAGTGTTCATAGTTTTGATCTTCCTTTCCTTAAACAAGTCCCTTTAACATTTCATATAATAATGACTTGGTGATGATGAACTCTTAGCTTTACCTTGTCTGGGAAGCACTTTATCTGCCCTTCCATTCTAAATGATAGAATAGATAAGAGTAATCTTGCTGGATAGAGTAATCTTGGTTGTAGGTCCTCCCTTCTCACCATATTGAATACTTGTTCCCAGTCCCTTCTTGCCTGCAAAGTTTATTTTGAGAAATCAACTGATAGTCTTATAGGCCCCCTTTGTAGGTAATTCTCTGAGATTTTCTTGCTGCTTTTAAGATTCTCTCTTTATTTTGAATATTTGGCATTTTAATTATGATGTGTCTTGGTATGATCTTCTTTGGGTCTAGCTTGTGTGGGGCTCTCCATGATTCCTGGACTTGTATGTCTATTTCCTTCACCAAATTTGGGAAGTTTTCTTTCATTATTTTTTCACATAAACTTTCAATTTCTTACTCTTCCTCCTCTCCTTCAAGCATCCTTATAATTCAAATGTTGGCACATTAAAGTTGTCCCAGAGGCTCCTAAGCTTCTCCTAATTTTTTTCAATTTTTGTTTTCTCATTCTGTACTGACTGTTTTTTTTTTTCTTCCTTATGTTGCAAATCATTGATTTGAACCCTGGTTTTCTTCCCTTCAGCATTGGCTTTGTGTGGACTTTCCTGCATAGCCTTCACTTCTTTCCTTATGTATGTGCCATATTTAAGCATATCTGTCAAGCCTGTGAGTATCTTTATCGCCAGTGTTTTGACTCTGCGTCTGTTAGGTTGGCTATCTCCTCGTCACTTAGTTCTCCCATTGGAATCTTGATCCATTCCCTCTTTGGGCTATACTTCTCTGTCTCCTCATTTTGACATGCTCCTGTGTTTGTTTGCTTCTGTGTCTGAGGTAGAGCTCTCGCTTCTGTTACATTGTAAGGGACAGAGTCTTGAGGTATTTGTCAGTACAGGGCAACCAGTTTCACCATGTTGTGGTGCTGTATGTGGGGTAGGGGTCTGAGAGGGAATAATGTTGCTTGCTCAACACTTGCCCCTTTTCTATGCACTTTTGCCACTTCTCTATGGGACTGGTGCCTTTCAAGCTGTTGCCCTGGCTGTCGTTCCCAGAGTGGGTGGGCCTACAGACTTTCTAGGACTGTGGGGACCCTTTAAACAAGCAGACTTTGCTGAGAGACCACCAGTTTCTTCCTCTGCTCCAACCCCCAATGGTTTGCACAGTCAGAAGCAATGAGGCTTTATTTTTCCTGGTGCTGGGACCATGAGCTGTGCAGTCTGGTTGGGTGCTGGGAGCACTCCCCAGGTGTCCCTCCCAACTTTTTAAAACGTGTGACTGCACCTTCTGCTGGCCTGCCACTGCTGCTGCCACCACACTGTGTCCTCTCCGCCCTGGTTGCGCCCCTCCTACATGTCTGGATGAGTAGTCGTTCTTTATTTCTTTGTTTGTTAGACTTGCAGCTCAATTTTCTGGAATTCTGATTGTCTCTAGTTTTGAGGTAGTTATATTCCTTCTTAGTTGTGGAGGGAGACTCAGCGTGTCTGTCTAGGCCTTCATCTTGGCCAGAAATCCTGGAGGCCTATGTTTTTAATAAAATAAATAAGATCTCATTTAGTCAATAGATGACCAAAAGTAGTAAAAATGTGAATATACATAAAATCCTAAAAGCCTTTGAGTGTCATTCTCCTCAGAATGTTTAAAGGTGATTTTTTAATATTTTAGGGATAGAGCTTGAAGAACTGTTTATATACACTTTTTATTGAAAACAACTATGTTTATGCATGAAGGGGAGCAGAGGGGGTAATAAGTAGGACAACTGTAATAGCATAAGCAAGTTATATTAGAAATTTAATTATGTGTAGCACATATTTAATTACAGAGTTATGGGAGTAGGTACAATGGGGATACTAGGGCACTTCTGTTACTCTTAAGTATTATATTTAAACAAAGTGAAAAGTCTACATTTACATTATTTTAGTAAAACAGTAAACTGTACATTCTCAGTCGATTAATCTGTTTTTCATATATTTTATTTTTTTTTTGAAATATAATGAAACATTAGCATTTGTATTTTTTTTGTTATATAGCCATTAATTGAAATTGTTGCTTAACTATATATATGTGTGTGTGTGTGTGTGTATATATATATATATATATATAAACATGTTACAGCTTGTTAATAGGTGAAGATGCATATTAAGTAGCAGTTTATTTTTCTGTGTTGTTTTATTAAATTTTTCTTAACAGGAGTTTTATAAATAGTAACAGTTAATTTTCTCCCATCTGTTATGTATATTCAGAACTTACTAAATCAAGTTGATTGCTTCCTAAAATAATCTCCTCCAACCTTTGACAGTACAATTGTTCATCAGCGTACAACGTAATGTCAAGTAAACCTTGTTACTAGTCAGATTCATGGTGGAAAACTCAACAAGAAAATAAGTCAGAGTAAAACCTGTTATTTACTGTGTCTCTAGTAAGTAATTTCAATTAGCATAATATGGGAAAATGCTGTGTTTCAATGATAAAATATGGGGTGAAATGAAAACTACCAAATATATCTTTTGAACATGTTCTCCTTCATGAGATTATGATGATACAAATATGTACCTATTTGGTGTATTTATTTTGTGGCTGCTGTTTTAATTTTTTTATTTTTTATTTAAACTAATTTATTTATTTATTTTTAGAGCGCAAGGAAAGGAGAAAGAGAGGGAGAGAAACATCACTGTGTAGTTGCCTCTCACTTGCGCCCCCAACTGGGGACCTGACATGCAACCTAGTTATGTGCCCTGACTGGGAATTGAACCAGTGACACTTGGCTCACAGGCCAACACTCAATCCACTGAGCCACAGCAGCCAGCCCTGGCTGCTGTTTTAAAGTAGTTCACATTCTCCTTCTCCTTCTCCTTCTCCTTGATTCTGCCTCTTGTCATATGTCTATAGACATAAGAAATAACTGATCAACAAAACAAAAATTTTGAAGGATTTATTTCTAAATTATATTCAGGACTAAAATTATTATTCATCTAAACTTTTCATCAAAAGTATTACCCTATTTCTCATATCTCTATATTTAGGATAGTTTAACCATATTTATGTAATTCTATGCATTAGAGGTTTTTCTTATTTTACTTTTTTATCATCCCTTTAGCATAACCACATCATTAAAGTATTTTAAATAGAAGAAATAATCATTCAGAAAATACTACTGTACTATTAAAACTATTTTTCACTTTACAGATTCCCTTAAAATACATCTCATTGTCATCATCATAGTTTTTTTTGCATTTTTCCTTTTTACTTGAGATTACAATATTTATGAAAAATTAAAACATACATAACATGCTATATACACACTTTACACTATAAAATAGTTGATATTTAAATTAGTTATTTTCTTAGTTGTGAATTTATGTGATTTACTTTTAAATTTTAAAGCATGATTAAGATGATGTATGTGTAAAAATCTTAATCTAAGTTTGTAAAATTAAGTCTGATTAATTAATATTATAAGTATCAGTTTCTGTTATAATGATATATCATTGACAAATTAGCTTACTGAATTTTAAAACAACTTTCGATTGGAAATTTTACAGTGTTTCCATACATACTTGATTAGGAGTTTTGTGATAAAACCAATTGTCCTTACATGATGATGTCTAAGAACACATCAAGTCAACAATTTTTGCTTCTTCCATTTTACTGAGGATCTACCACATAATTCCTACCACATGTCCAGTGTATCCTTCCATCTGATATAGTGGAGGACTTTTCTACAATATTCTCCTCAGAATATTAGAAGGAAGAAATAGCAACTTTTCTATCACTGTATCCAAAGGCAGAAGGGAAATTTCCCTGCAAGTACTGGAAGGTTTAATAAGTTGAATAACTTTATGTGATTTCTGATAAGTATCTGTTTTGTTTTTCCTTTTCTTTTCATTGAGGGGATTGCCTCTCTCTCAAACTTGCTTTCATCTTGATGTACTCACCTAAAAGCAAGAACATAGGAGTGAAAATTTTTAGACCCTATTCTCTGTATCTTGAATATTGAAGACAATTGATGCACCAAAATGAGTATCAGTTCATTCTACTGAATATGTATACTGAATATCCTAATTTTTATTAGGATAGTCTAAGTGATCATAAATAGATTGAAATATATACATTCTAGTGTTTTAAATTTGTGTAAAATTACTTATTTCAAAATAAATCCTTAGAAGTTGGATTACTAGGACAAAGCTTTGAGCATTTTTACAGCTCTTGATTTTTATTGTCATGTTGTTTTCCAAATAAGGTACTATATATCAATTTATAATTATCTTTACACGTTCTTTAAGCTTTACTATTTAGTAATCTGAATTATCAGTTTACATATTAGGTAAAATGATAGTGTTAAATTTACACTCCTTTTATTACCATGAGAAAATAACATTTTTCCATGTCTGTTTAACATTTTTTATATGAAGTAAATTTTTCATTTAATTTTCCCAATTACCATTGTGATGCTAATGTTTTCTTGTAAACTCAATGAATTACTTATATCTAGAATATATAGTATTCAAGTATGTTTTGTGTACTACTAATATTTTCACCTAGTTTTATCTTAGTTATGTTACGTATTTCATGATTTACTCAAGTTTTGCAATTCATGCAATAGTCTTACAATCTTTCTGTAAATGTCTATTATTTTAAATTTTAATAATTTTTCACATAACAGTTCTCACAAATATTTATTTAACTTTAAAATAGCTTTTATAATTATATTTTTATTTTACATTTAACTCTATATGCTTTCTATCAACCTGTAAACATGTTTACTTGTCTCCTTGCAAAATGTAACTACACCTTGATTTATTACCTATAATATGACAGATTATACAGGTTGAAGTGGATATTTCCTGGGAAATTTCTCTGCAAAACCTAGAAAACATTTTAAGTCTGAAGATTAAATGAAAGAAATTTATAGAAATTCCAGAAATACAAAAATAACAAAACATACAGGAAGATATTGATGAAGTGAGTGCCTTAAAAATTCGGGACTTTGATCCATCCAAAAACATGATAAAAATATTTAAAAATTTTTGAAAAAGACATTTGAAGTGCATGTAACAAGAAAATCTGTATAGGCACTTCTATAAATGATTAAGTACAAGAAAAATCAAAGTGTAAGGAAAAGAATCAAATGGATAGCTTGTAAACCTTTGAAACATATGTTAACCCTGAATAAGAATCAGGAAGTTTCAGATGCATTCTAAATTGATTAAAATGGTATTTTTAGAAAGATGAGATGTATTCCCAGTTTAGGATGCTTTTAATAACAAAAATTAACAGAAAAGCCAACCTGACAGAAGTAAAAGAAAATGTAAGAATACCTTACTCTATAAGCAGCAGATAGATAAGGCAGGCTTTACTTGATATTTGGTCTGATATTGGATCTATCTCTAAGCAATTCTCTACACATTGTTTACTTTTATATGTTATCTTTTTCCTGGGACTGGAGCTGGAAAAACAATGAATTCATTGTCTTACAGAATTTTCAAGCTTAATATTCTTACATGATGCCATACAGGAGACAAGGCATATGATGCTATAATTTCTTACAAAAAAATCTTAGCTTTTATGAATTGGAATAACCCTAAGAACAATTTCTATGGCTGGGGAATTTCTATGCGCTGCTGGACTTAGGCCTGGGTAAATCAACAAGTTGTTGGGACAATGGGAGGTGGATTCTGTAGTTATAACACCTAGATGTCAGCCCTGGAGATGGGGATGAAGTTAATATTAACCAATCTGCATGGTAGCAATCTAATGTAAGGATGGGTGTGTTAAAATAAAATTTTACTGCAGAATAGCTTACAAAATAAATCCAAAGAGATCAAATTTAGCAAGATGGAAGGCATGCCAGTTCTTGTGTAAGAATCAACAGTGTGATTAGACAAGGAAGAGAAGATGTATAAGTCAGTTCAAATGGTTATATATGTTTTTATATAACTTTACTGAAGTTTGAAACTTGAGGGGCTGAGCATTTTATTAGTCTGTCCTGAGAAACAGGAGTTCTGCTTTTCCAAGCAAGGCTAGTTGTATTTGTTGACAAGTACCTTAAGACTTGATCCAATGGAAAGGATAGAATCCAAACCAAATCCAGGACTTGTTTTGTTTTGTATTTATTTTTAGAAAGAGGGGAAGAGAGGGAGAGAAACTTCAGTTTACAAGAGATACATTGATTTGTTGCCACTCTCACACCCCCTCTGGGGACCTGGCCTGCAACTCATGCATGTGCCCTGACTGGTAATCAAACCTGCGACCTCTTGGTTCACAGGCCAACACTCAGTCCACTGAGCCACACCAGTCAGGGCTAAATCCAGGGACATTTTAAGGGAAGAGAAATAAGTGCTAACTTGCAAAACCATCAGAAGTTGATTACTATAGTTATGTTTATTATTTAAGTCGTCGTCGGCATCCGTCCGTCTCGAGAGACGATGGTGTAGCTTCTACTGAAGCTACAGAGCCTGGGCAGGGTGATATGGAGGGTCTGCTGTTGCCCATGCAGCAGACCCCCCCTCTCTTCGCAGCTGAAGGGTCCAAGGGAAAGACGGAGTCAATACAGCTTGGCTTCAGGTGCGCCGCAGGAGTTGCCGGTGTTGACTACAACGTCAAACCGCCTTAGGGACTCCGGCTCCGGATTTTCTGTCGGGGTTTACTCCCTTAGCCTTTCCCCTGAAGAGGTATGCCGCAAGGCAGCGGAGGTTTTTTGGAGTCAGAGTTTTCCTTCTATTATTTAAGTATAATTTAATATTCCTGGCTTTGTCTAAGAAAGTATTGCTTGAAAGAAGTATTTAAAATTATTTTAACACAGTTACACACTATTCTATGTCAATTATATTTCAATAAATTTAAGTTGATGGGAGTAAAAAGATCTATGCCTTAGTCTTAAAGAGCCTGCAAATATAAATGTATGAACCAAATTAACAATTTTAAAATTCCTTTTATTCCAAATTTTTAGTAACATTCTGTAGTGATTTGATAGTATTCTCACCAAAAGATATCTCCACATTTTAATTCCTGGAACCCGTGATCTTTCCTTAATTAGATAAAGTGTCTTTGTAGGTGTAATGAAGTTAAGGATTTTGAGACAAAAAGATTATCTTTGATTATGCAATTGGACCCTAAATCCAATGACACCTGACTTTATAAGACAGGCACAAAGACAAACAGACAGACAAAAAGGTGATGTGAGGACAGAGGCAGGAGTTGGAGTATATGGCCACAAACCAAAGAAGTCAGCAACACCAGAAGTTTTAAGAGGCACAGGACACATTTTCTCTAGAGCCTCTGTAAGGACGGCAGTTCTGCACATACTTTGATTTTGGACACTGACCTCCGGAACTATGAAAGGGTAAATTTCTGTTGCTTGAAGTCGCTAGATTTGTGGTAATTTGTTACAGCAGGCCTAGGAAACTATGCATATTGAAAACATCAGAAACTTCTTGGGACATAGGAGCAATATTCTATACCTAAAGCAGATCATGATGTAATTGGAAAGGCTAGTGTGATGTCTATAGCTGCTCTATGTTGAAATGCCACCTGCCTAGTTCAGAAATATTTTGAGCAGGGATGTGTAGGAAAGTAGTGGTACAGATTGCTGAACCATGGTGTATAAAGTATATTTCTCACCATTCTGACTTTCTTTGAAACCTAATTGAGGACATGAAAAAAAGGTAGTTCAGACATCCCCACCCCCTGCCTCCTCAGAGGTGAAGCTTATGTGTCTCAAATTGAGGCCCAGTATTTTCCCTTCTTGACTGCACTGTAAAAATATTATCTGGATTGCAGTTACTGCCTTTGTTGTAACTGCTTTCCCTTGTTGGTTTCATTGAACTCCCCAACATGCTCATAAATAAATTCTTCATTATACTGTCCTCAAATTACCCAGATTGTGTAAGCTGCCTGCATTTGTTTTCTTCTGCAAGTTTATAAAACCTACTTGCTTAATAATCATTTCTCTGTGAAAAAAAAAGAAAAGTAAACAAATATTTCCCAATAAGATTGCATGCATGTGTATAATACATGTGTGTGTACTTAACTGGCTACCAAGTAAGTATAAGAGATTGTTTTTATTAGCAACATCTTTTTGCTTCCTCGCATAACACCTCAGTTAGTTTCTGAGGGCTACTATTTAAAAAGTGCCACAAACTGGCTAGCTTAAACAGAGGACTTTATTGTCTCACAGATCTGGAGTCTAGAAGTCTGATATCGAGATGTTAGCAGGGTTAGTTTCTTTTGAGTGGTACAAGGGAACATCTTCGCCATGTTTCTATCCTAGCTTGGTGATTTTCTAACAACCTTTGGCATTCCCTGGCTTGTAAATGCATCACCCTGATCTCTGCCTTTGTCCTCACGTGGCATTCTTATGTGTACATGTCTGTCTCTGTCTCCAAATTTCTCTTTCTTATAAGGACAGCAGACATAATGATTTCAGGGTTCACTCTGCTGATTTCATTTTAACTTGATTACCCCTGTAATTGATCCTCTATTCTCTATTCTCTATATCTAACCTAATTCTGAGGTAGTAGGAGTTAAGACTTCAACATATGTTTGATAGACACAATTCAACACATAAATCCTTATATGACACAAAATCCGTCGTCGGCAGCCGTCCGTCTCGAGAGACGATGGTGTAGCTTCTCAAGAGTCTATCTGCACCGCCGAGAATGGT
Source organism: Furipterus horrens (assembly GCF_987537825.1). Taxonomy (NCBI): domain Eukaryota; kingdom Metazoa; phylum Chordata; class Mammalia; order Chiroptera; family Furipteridae; genus Furipterus; species Furipterus horrens. Next base: position 78,400,768 of record NW_028327179.1, on the reverse strand, counting down.
TGTGCAGTCTGACTCGGGAGTGACACGGTATCTGTCTCCTCCTGTGTTGAATCGACATCTTGCAAGCTACAGAGCCTGGGCAGGGTAATATGGAGGGTCTGCTGTTGCCCATGCAGCAGACCCCCCCTCTCTTCGCAGCTGAAGGGTCCAAGGGAAAGACGGAGTCAATACAGCTTGGCTTCAGGTGCGCCGCAGGAGTTGCCGGTATTGACTACAACGTCAAACCGCCTTAGGGACTCCGGCTCCGGATTTTCTGTCGGGGTTTACTCCCTTAGCCTTTCCCCTGAAGAGGTATGCCGCAAGGCAGTGGAGGTTTTTTGGAATCAGAGTTTTCCTTCTCTGATGTGCCCTGACTGGAAGATCGAACCAGCGACACTTAGCTCGCAGGCCAACGCTCAATCCACTGAGCCAAACCAGCCAGGGACATGACACAAAATACATAAACAATATTTACAATAAGTATATCTGTAAATCTTCAGTTTATGAAAAGGCATACGTTTTTACTCAACAATTGTAATACTAGAATTTAGAGTTAAGATAAACTCAGACAAGGATATTATTTTAGCATTCATTATTTGAAATGTATATTATCTGAAATATCAATTTCAGCATTAAGAATATAATTCAAAAGTGAATGTACATTCAAATCTCTTAAGGACTGTTTAAAAATATTATGATTTACTATGGTAAATTTGTGGAATGCTATGCAGATTTTATAGAAAATAAAGTCAAAAATGGGAAAAATGGAGGCTAATAAAGTAAAAATAAAAATCAAATTTTAAACTGCTGATTGTAATACTCCTGAAATGCATAAATATGTAATTATATATTCCTGGAAAGTGGACACAATGCTGTTCTTCACCTTTTTAATGTGATGACTTTTGGGAAGTGGGAAACATCTGGCTGAGATCAGACATGTGATACAGTACATGTTAGAATTTTAGACTTACTCTTTTTCCACATTTTTAATTTTAACTTTTGACTTTATTCATTTCAGATGTGATAGAGTTCATTGATTTTTTATAATAAGTATACTTTACCCCTAAATTGTGAGGGGAAAAGTTAAGAGATTCTTGTGTTCACTTAGATGTGTCCTAAAATAAAAACTTAATGGAATTTTTATTTGAGAGTGAAAATATTTCTATCTACTATAAAATCACTAGAGATTATATAGCTTCCTTCCGGTACCCAAGGAAATAAGTTTTTCCTATCATTCAGTTGTGCATTCTGAAATTATATCATTCATGTATTTATCTAATAATTATTGTGTTCCTGCCAGGTTCTAGGCTTTGTGTGCTTGAAATAAGAAATTAAAAAAAAAAAAAAAAACCTGCAAGAGACAAATTTCCTCACTCTCATAGAATTTATATTTCTCTAAAATGAATATATAAAATTTATCTATCATCTATCTATCTATCTATCTATTTGTTGGATATTGCTAATAACTATGAAGAAAGAAAGGATGTTTTGAGTTCCTTCCTGAGAAAATGATATGTAAATAAAAAGAGGTGAGTGACTGAGCCAAATAACTATCTAAAGAAAGAGCAGTCCAGGAAGAAGAAACAGAAGTGTAGCTAGTCTATTTGAGGAACAGCATGGAAATCTGCATAGCTAAAGCAGAGCTAAAAAGTTGTAGAAAATAATGTCAGAGAAATATTTTTAGGAAGCTGTCTAACTTGCCATTTAGAGTTGTACTATAGTCACCTAATAAATGGGAATATATGTTACATATTAAATAATGCACTATTGAATATTAATAATAATATAATATACTAAAGTATGTCCAGTTAGGTCCTGACTCATTATTACCATTCTGCCTGTTTTTATAAAAGAGATTCTCTCAACTACTTTATGGGAGATTTTTCAGTGTTGACAATATTACTACAACTTCTACTACTGTCACCACTACTATAATTAATATTATTGGTTTCTGTAAAAATAATGTATCCCTATTAGTGTCATTATCTTTTATTCAGAATTAGAATCTATAAATTTCACTAAGAGAGTTTTCTCAAAAACCTATGTTTAATCTTTTGAGTAAATCATGAGGATTCTAATTAAACTGATTAGTAGAGATGAGCACAATATAATTTTTTAAAGACTCCTAAAGAAACAAGTTATCCTAGAGCTACAGAGTACCGTTCCAAGTTCTTTCTTTATATTAAAATACAAAGAGATAATATAAGATGGTGTTGTAAATTATACACTTTTTAAAATCCATTTTAATAAGGACTTGAAAAGCAAATCAGTTAAAAAAACACAATAATTCCTATGCTTCTGTAACATAGTCTGTTTCTTGGAGATAATATTCTGATTCAATTATGTCTGCAAGCACCATAACTTCTATTGATGAATGGGGATTGACATAGTAGTTTAATCCTATAATGAACTAAATGTTACAAAGAATACAATTTTCCTCTTCATTTACCTTAATTTATTCTAGTTGTAAATGCCATTGACTACCATGATTACAGAATAAATCTCACTATAGGAATAATTACTATAGTGTAGAATAAAATTTGAGCTGTTTTATAATTATATCCACTGGGTATTCTGTTTTAATTTAAAAGAGTTTTTGCAAAAATACTGGTGCCTTACTGAATGACAAACAGGATTATATTTGAGCCATTTATCATGTAATTATTAAAAATATTACAGATTGTTATTTTTGTTCAGTCTGGTTAATTTTCTCAATGTATATACCTAAATAGATGGTTTCTGTATTGAGTATATTATTTTCATGTTGGATGTTAGAAAATGTGTTTCTCAAAATTAAAAATGTATATTTTTTGTTTCTGAATTTTAAAAACATATCCCCTTTATCAGAAAGACTAAGAATATCATGTAATAACTTTTGCCATCATTAAATATAACTGAAACGTAGTCTTCGAAATGCAGGTGAAATAATTTAAACACCAATTCAGTTTTAAAGAAAGAACATTAAATATCTCTTTCACTTATTATAAATGTAAATTTACAAACACAGGATGGGATAAATGTAAGTTTACAGTTTTGAGTATATAAAACAGAGAGTTTATTCCTGTATTAGTATTTATTACTTTATTATTTTCCATACAAGTTTACATACTATAAACTTACTCCCCCCCATATGTACTCTCTTAAATCAGTGATTCTCAAAAATTTTGGTTTTCCAATCCATTTGCCTTCTAAAAAATATAGACCACAAAGAACTGTGGTTTATGAATATCATCTATAAGTATTTACCATTAGAATAAAAATTGAGGGTTTTTTGAAGTAAAATAATATGCATGCATGCATTTCAACTGTTATCAGAGAAGTGACATAATTACATTGTTGTGTAACTTCTGGAAAACTCTACTGTTCATTCATTAGAATTTGAAAATTTACAAGGCTGAAATTGTTCTTGGGGTTGCCACACAACTTGAAAATGTCTGCTTTACATTAATGTAAACAATCCTTTTTATTAGAGCCTAATTTAACTTTATTTTTTTTCTTTTTTTTCTTTTGGTTTTTCAATTACAGTTGTCCCCTTTTCCCCTAATTTCTCTCCCCCACCCAACCCACCCCCTCTCCCGCAATCATATCCCTCCCCGTTGTCCATGTCCATGAGTCATTTATACGGGTTCTTTGACTAAACCCTTCCCTTACTTATCCCCCTTCTCTCCCTCTCCCCTCCCCCATATTGACTGCTATTCTGCTCTTTGTTCTATTTAGTTCCTTTGTTTGTGTTGTTCTTTAGTTTTCGGTATTCGGTGACATCATATGGTATTTTTCTTTCTTTGGTTGCCTTATTTCACTAAGCATAATTCTCTCTAGTTCCATCCATGTTGTTGCAAATGGCAGGAGTTCCTTTTTTCTTTCTGCTACATAGTATTCCATTGTGTAAATGTACCACAGTTTTTTGATCCACTCATCTACAGATGGGCACTTAGGTTGTTTCCAGCACTTGGCTATTGTAAACAGTGCTGCAATGAACATAGGGGTGCATAAGTTCTTTTGAATTGGTGTTTCAAGATTCTTCGGGTATAATCCTAGTAGTGGAGTCGCTGGTTCAAAAGGCAGTTCCATTTTTAATCTTTTGAGGTAATTCCATACTGTTCTCCATAGTGGCTGCACCAGTCTGCATTCCCACCAACAGTGCAGTAGGGTTCCCATTTCTCCACATCCTCGCCAGCACTTGTTGTTTGTTAATTTGTTGATGATGGGCATTCTGACTGGTGTAAAATGGTATCTCACTGTGGTTTTTATTTGCATCTCCCTGATGGCTAATGATGTTGAGCATTTTTTCATGTGTCTATGGACCTTCTGTATGTCCTCTTCGGAGAAGTGTTTGTTCAGGTCCTTTGCCCATTTTTTAATTGGGTTGTTTGTTTTCTTGATGTTGAGTCATATCAGCTCCTTATATATTTTGGAAATCAGTCCCCTGTCTATGATGTCATTGGCAAATATGTTTTCCCATATGGTTGGTTTCCTTTTCATCTTGCTGATGTTTTCTTTTGCTGAGCAGAAACTCTTTAGTTTGATGTAATCCCATTTATTTATTTTTTCCTTTATTTCTCTTGCCTTAAGAGATGTATCCGTGAAGAAATTGTTACGTGAGATATCTGATATTTTCTTGCCTATGTTTTCCTCTAGGACTTTTATGGTGTCACGGCATACATTTAAGTCTTTAATCCATCTTGAGTTTATTCTCGTGTGTGGTGTAAGTTGGTGGTCTAGTTTCATTTTTTTGCAGGTCCCTATCCAGTTCTCCCAGCACCATTTGTTGAAGAGGCTCTTCTCACTCCATTTTATGTTCCTTCCTCCTTTATCAAAGATTAGTTGACCATAGAGGCCTGGGTTTATTTCTGGACTCTCTATTCTGTTCCACTGATCTGTATGTCTGTTCTTATGCCAGTACCAGACTGTTTTGATTACAGTGGCTTTGTAGTATTGTTTGATATCTGGTGTTGTGATTCCTCCTGCTGTGTTCTTCTGTCTCAAGATTGCTTTTGCTATTTGGGGTCTTTTTTGGTTCCATATGAATTTATGGAGTATTTGTTCTAGGTCTGCGAAATATGTCATTGGTATTTTAATAGAGATTGCATTGAATCTGTAAATTGCTTTGGATAGTATGGCCATTTTGATGATGTTGATTCTTCCCATCCAAGAACATGGTATTTGCTTCTATTTATTTGTATCTTCCTTAATTTCTTTCCTCAATGTTATGTAATTTTCAGAGTACAGGTCTTATATCTCTTTGGTTAAGTTTATTCCTAGGTACTTTATTTTTCTTGTTGCTATAGTAAATGGTATTTTCTTTTTTGTCTCTGTCTCTGCTATTTTATTGTTGGTGTACAGAAATGCCTTAGATTTCTGTATATTTGTTTTGTACCCTGCTATTTTGCCTAATTCACTTTATATCAAGTAGTCTTTTAGTGGAGTTTATAGGATATTCTAGGTATACTATCATGTCATCTGCATATAATGAAAGTTTTACTTCCTCTTTACCAATTTGGATGCCTTTTATTTCTTTTTCTTGTCTGGTTGCTGTGGATAGGGCTTCCAACACTATGTTGAAAAGGAGTGGAGAGAGTGGACAACCTTGTCTAGTTCCTGAGTTCAGGGGGAATGCTTTCTGTTTTTGTCCATTGAGTATGATGTTGGCTTCAGGCTTCTCATATATAGCTTTAATTATGTTAAGGTATGCTCCCTCTATTCCCATTTTGCTGAGTGTTTTCATCATAAATGGGTGTTTTACTTTATTAAATGCTTTTTCTGCATCTATTGGTATGATCATGTGATTTTTGTCTTTCATTCTGTTTAGGTGATGTATTATATTTATTGATTTGCAAATATTAAACCATCCTTGCATTCCTGGAATGAAGTCCACTTGATCATGATGTATGATCTTTTTGATGTATTGCTGGATCCTGTTTGCCAATATTTTATTGAGGATTTTAGCATCGATGTTCATCAGTGATATTGGCCTGTAGTTTTCTTTCTTTGCTATGTCTTGACCTGGTTTGGGGATTAGGATAATACTGGCTTCATAGAAAGAGTTTGGGATTTTCCCCTCTTCTTGGATTTTTTGGAACAGTTTGAGGAGGATAGGAGTTAGCTCTTCCCTGAATGTTTTGTAGAATTCGCCTGTGAAGCCATCCGGTCCAGGGCTTTTGTGTGCAGGGAGATTTTGGAATACTGTTCAGACTTTCCACTTCTTCTTGATTCAGTTTTGGAAGGTTGTATGTTTCTAGAAATTTGTCCATTTGTTCTAGATTGTCAAATTTCTTGTCATACAGTTGTCTGTAGTAATTTCTAACTATCATTTGTGTTTCTGAGGTATCAGTCGTGATTTCTTCTCTTTCATTTCTGGTTTTGTTTATTTGGGTCTCCTCTCTTTTTTTCTTGATTAGACTGGATAGAGGCCTGTCGATTTTGTTAATTTTTTCGAAGAACCAGCTCCTAGTTTTGTTGATCTTTTGGATTGTTTGTTTAGTCTCTATGTCATTTAGTTCTGCTCTGATCTTGATGATTTCGTTCCTTCTTCTTGCCCTAGGCTTTGTTTGTTGTTGTTGTTCTAGTTCTTGTAGCTTTATGGTTAGGTTTTTTATTTGCGATTCTTCTATCCTTTTCAGATATGCTTGTATTGCTGTGAACTTCCCTCTCAGGACTGCTTTTGCTGTGTCCCGCTGGTTTTGGGCTGTTGTGTGCTCATTATCATTAGTTTCTAGAAATTTCTTGATTTCCTCTTTGATGTCATTGTTAACCCATTCATTATTTAATAGCATGTTATTCAATTTCCATGAGTTTGGGTGTCTTTGATTTTTTTCTCTGAGGTTGATTTCTAGTTTCAAGGCATTGTGATCTGAAAAGATGCTTGATATGATTTCAATTTTCTTGAATTTGTTGAGGCTTGTTTTGTGACCTATCATGTGGACTGTCTTTGAAAATGTTCCATGTGCATTTGAAAAGAACGTATATTTTGCTTCTTTGGGGTGAAAAGTTCTATATATATCATTTAAGTCCGTGTAGTTTAGTGTGTTGTTCAATGCCTGTATATCCTTGGTGTTTCTTTGCTTCGATGATCTGTCAATTGTTGATAACGGAGTGTTGAAGTCCCCTACTAGGAGTGTGTTGTTGTTAATATCATTCTTGTGGTCTTCTAGTATTTTCTTTATGTATTTGGGTGGTCCTACGTTGTGTGAATATATGTTTATCAGTGTTATATCTTCTTGATGAATTGTTTCTTTAAGTATTATGAAATGTCCTTCTTTGTCCTTTTTTATTGCCCTTGCTTTGAAATCCATTTTGTCTGATATGAGGACTGCTACCCCAGCTTGTTTTTCAGGTCTGTTTGCTTGGAATATTTTTTTATATCCCTTTACTTTCAGTCTATGTAAATCTTTTGTTTTGAGGTGTGTTTCTTGTATACAGCAAATATGTGGGTCCTGTTTTCTTATCCATTCCATTACCCTATGTCTTTTAATTGGAGCATTTAATCCATTTATATTTAAGGTTATTATTCACGTGTATTTATTCATTTTCCTTTGTACCTGTGTTCCTCTCCTCTTTTTTTTTTCTTTTTTCTTAGAACATTTCCTTTAGCATCTCTTGCAATGCTGGTTTGGTGGAGGTGTATTCTCTTAGTCTTCCTTTTTCTGAAAAACTTCTTATTTCACCTTCCATTTTGAATGAGAGCCTTGCTGGGTAGAGTATTCTTGGTTGTAGGCCTTTGTTTTTCATTGCTTGAAATATTTTTGACCATTCTCTTCTGGCTTGTAGTGTTTCTGTTGAGAAATCGGTCGATAGCCTTATCAGAGCTCCCTTGTATGTTATTTGCTGTTTTTCTTTTGCTGCTTTTAGGATTCTCTCTTTGTCTTGCAATGTTGCCATTTTAATTATGATGCCCTTGGAGTTGGTTTTTGGGGTTCCTCTTCATTGGAACTCTCTGTGCTTCCTGAACTTATATAACTCTTTCTCTCCTCAGATTGGGAAAATTTTCTGTCACTATTTTTTTTATTAGTTTTTCAATTCCATGCTCCTTTCCTTCGTCCTCTCTTATTCTGATGATCCTGATATTATTTCTTCTCATGCTATCCTGTAATTCCCTTACATCTTGTTCTTATTTTTTCAATCTTTTTTTATTTTGCTGTACTGTTTGCGACTTTTTCTCTACATTATCTTCTAACTGACTAATCTGATTCTCTGCTTCATTTAGTCTGCTTTTGACTGATTCTACTGTGTTTTTCAGTTCAGAGATTGAATTCTTCATTTCTTCCTGGTTCTTGTTAATAGTTTCTATGTCTTTTTTTATGCTGGTGTAGTTCTCTCAACTTCCCTGTAATTTTCTTGGAGCTGTTGGTAAATTCCTTGGAGGCTGTCATATTTGTTTTTAAGGTTGTCGAGTATATTGAGCTTCTTCACCACCATTGTTTTGAATTCCATGTCTGACATTTGGGCTATGTCTATTCCATCTACCTCTCTTTCTGGGGATTCCTCTTTTCTTTTCATTTAGAGGTTTTCTGCATCTTACCATGTTGGATTCTTCTTGTTTGTTTTTGTTTTTTGGGTTTGTCTGCTTTGATTTTCGCCTTTTGGGAATGAGATTCTTTATAGGAGATATGGGGCTTTCAGTGGTGCAGTCTCTTTGATCTCCTGAGCCTGATGTTCTTGGGTTACCCTTTATGTCATTTGTTTATGCTGTCTGGTTATATTTCAGATGCTCTTTGGTAGGATCTTCCTTCTGGCTAGTTGATTGAGAGTCACTCTATCCACTTTGTCTTGAGTTCTTTTGTGGAGATGCTGTTAAAAACATAAACACACAGCCCAGGCAGGAGACCCACACCCTCAAAAATATCCCCGACCCTCTATCCCGCTATCGTCAGCCAAGGAGCCAGTATTAATATAAATGTAGAGAGATTAGAGCTTTTATACTATAGGAAGAATAGATAAGAGTTGTTTTTAGGGAGGAAAAGTATGATTTTTGAGAGAGGGGATGATAGATTAATAATAGTTGAGACTATGCAAGACAGTAGGTAATATTTACATTTTATGTTAATAACGATAGAAGAAAAGGAGGGAAGAATGGAGAATATAGTAAGAAAGTGGGATTGTATAGTATTGGATTTATATAATAGTTATATTCTATTTATTTAGAGTGAAAGGGAGGCTAAACTAGACACACAAAGAAATAAACAGCAATTAAAGAGAAAGGATGAAAAGGAGAGATTGTATAAAACAAATAGAGATATAGTTGTTTTTTTTCCCTTTCTCTTTAAGGAAGAAAAAAAATAAGGAATCTTTTTACTCAGTTCAGCCTTTGTGTGTCGTCTTCTTTTTCTGCATCCACAGCTGGTCTAATGAGGCAGGTCAGAGGTTCCTGTTCTTGCATCAGTGGTGTGCAGCCATGGTGGCTGGCACAGTGCGCTCCTTTGGTGCCTGTTGGAGCTAGCCAAGGTGCCTTTTTTTGCCTGCCCCTGCACGCGCAAGGCGGCTAGAGAGCTTGCCTCAGGCCTGCCATCTCTCCCCTCTTAGGGTGGGGCCCCAGACACTTGGGCACAGTGGAAGTGAGAGACTGGTGCCTATTGAAGCCAGCTGAGGTGTTTTCGCGCTCCCACATCTGTGCAAGTGCAAGGCAGCCAGAGAGCTAGCCTCAGTCCTGTTGAGCTGAGCTCCCGAAATTGATCTCTTGCCTCTTAGGGCGGGACCCCGGACACTTGTGCACAGTGGAAGTGAGCATCTGTGAGTCGCTGCCACCCGCTGTTCCCACACTGCAGCCACCCTTCATTCCTGCACCTGCCTAAGCAGCATGGGTAGAGCCTGAGCAAGTGGTCTGTGCTATGGCCTGGCACTCACTGGAGCTGGCCAGGGTGTCTGCACATGGTCTTCTGCCTGTCCAGTGGGCCCTCCCTGCACCCATTGGGGCACTGATCTTATGTCTGTTGTGGCGTGTCTGAGGGGCACCTGGACTCGCAGCCCCACACACCTGGGCCAGTGAATGAGGGCACTTCCCTCTGCGCACCCTACTGACCCAAGGGGAGGGTTGGGGAGTGGACAAGCACACCTCTGCGCCTGCACTCCTCAAGAATGTCCTTCCACCCCCAAACTTTCCACCCCTCTTCGCAGTCCAAAAGAGAAAAATATAAAGAAATATTATGTTCTCACTTGCACAGCAGTACCCTGTATCCTATCCTTCAGCACCAATGTCACCTGGTCGAGTCCTGTCTCTGCTAGTGGGCAGAGATCTGCTCTCCTTCCGACTCCTCTCTGGGGAAGCCTGTGGTCGCCAAAAAGCCTTTGTGTACTTCCAGCCACAGCTCAGGCAGCCACCCCAGTCAGGAATCCCATCTCATCCCTTTTTCCTCCGCTATCCTCACTAAACAGGTTGTTCCCAGATGGTTTTTCTCTAATCCAGCAGTGCCAAGGCTCGACTCCTGCCAGTGCTCAGCTGCTCACTGAGATGTTCTGTCTGCAATTAGCCCAAACTACAGACAGGTCTCGGGAGCCTGAAAGTGCAGCCTCCCCTCACTCTTCCACCATCTTCTCTCTCCAAAACTCCTTTTACAAGGCCAGTATTATCTTAGTTCCAAACCAGGTAACGTCACAATAAAGAAAGAAAACTATAGGCCAATATCTCTGATGAACATAGATGATAAAATCCTCAACAGGTTATTGGCAATTGAGATCCAGCAATACATTAAAAAGAGCACACACCATGATCAAGGGGGAATTCATCCTGGGGATGCAAGGCTGGTACAGTATTCATAAAGCAATAAATGTAATACACCATATAAACAAAATGAAGGACAAAAACCACATGATTAGATCAATAGACAATGAAGAAGCATTTCATAAAACCAGCACCCATTATAATAAAAAACTCTCAGGAAAGAAAAAATAGGGGGAGCATACTCAACATAATAAAGACCATATGTATATGAGAACTTACTGTCAACATCATAGTCAATAGGAAAAATATAAAATTATTTCCCCTCAGATAAAGAATAAGACAAGGGTGTCTGCTTTCACCACTCCTTTTCAACATAGTACTGACCACAGCACTGAGACAAGAAAAAGAAATAAAAAGAACCCAAACTGGAAAGGAGGAAGTAAAATTGTCATTATTTGCAGATGACATGATAGTGAACATAGAAAACCTTAGTGTCTCCACCAAAAAACTACTCAACCTAATAAGTTAACTTGGCAATATTCAGAAATCAAGGGCATTTTTACACACCAAGAATGAAATATCAGAAAGAAAAACTAGGAAAAAAACCCATTTACTATAGCAACAAGAAAAATAAGTTACCTAGGAAAAATTTTAACCAAAAAGATAAAAGATATGTATTTGGAAAACTATAGAACACTGAAGAAAAAATTAAGGAACATACAAATAAATGGAAGCAAGTTCACGGATTGGAAGAATTATAATTAAAATGTCTATATTACTCAAAGAAATCTCTGGGTTCATGCAATTCCTATTGAAATACCCATGGCATATTTTACTGATTTAGAACAAATATTTCAAAAATTTACATGGAACCTGAAAACATCCTGAATAGCATCAGCAATCTTGAGGAATAAGAGCAAAGTAGGAGAGATCACAATACTTGATACCCACCTTTACTACAAGGCCACTGTAATAAAAACAGTCTGGTACTGGCATAAGAACACACATAGATCAATGAACAAAATAGGGAACGCAGTAAAAAAACCATGTCTCTATGGTCAATTATTATTTGACAAAGGGGGCAGGAGCATACAGTGGATTAAAAATAGCCCCTACAATAAATGGTATTGGGAAAACTGGACTGGTATGTGCAAAAAAATGAAACTAAACCACCAACTTACACCATACACTAAAATCAACTCAAGATGGATAAAAGACTTAAATGTAAGCTGTGAAACCATAAAAGTGCTAAAGGGAAAAATAGGCAGTAAAATTTCAGATATCCCACATAGCAATATTTTTGCAGGTATATCTCCTAGGGCAAAGGAAATAAAGGAAAAAATAAACAAATGGGCTACATTGAATTAAGAATCTTCTGCAGAGCTAAGAAAAAACCAACATCAAAGTGAAAAGGGAACTGACTGTAAAGAACATATTTGTTAATGATATATTAGACAAGGATTTGATCTCTAAAATATATAAATAACTCATCCAATTCAACACCAGGAAGACAAACTATCCAATTAAAAAATGGGCAAAAGTCCTGAATGGACACTTCTCCAAGGAGGACATACAGAGGGCTGGTAAACATGAAAAATGCTCAACATCGCTAACCATCAGAGAGACGCAAATTAAAACCACAAAGAGCTATCACCTCACTCCTGTCAGAATGACTATCATTAATGAACAAACAAGTGTTGCTGAGGATGTGGAGAGAAGGAAGCCCTAGTGCACTGTTCATGAGAATGTAGACTGGTGCAGCCACTGTGGAAAACAGTATGGGATTTCCTCAGAAGACTAAAAGTGGAACTACCTTTTGACCCAATGATTCTGCTGCTAGGAGTGATCCCTAAGAATCTGAATTACCAATTCAAAAGAACTCATGTACCCTTATGTTCGTAGCAGCGCTATTTACAATAGCTACATCCTAGAAACAGCCTAACTGTCCATCACTAGATGTGTGGATTAAAAAACTGTGGTACATTTACACAATGGGATATTATGCAACAGAAAAATGGAAGGAACATTTACCTTTCTGTGACAGCATGGATGGAACTGAAGAATGTTATGCTAAGTGAAATAAGCCAAGGGCTGAAAGACAAATACCATATGATCTCACCTCTAAGAAGAATCTAATGAACAAAATTCAATGATGAGCAAAACAGAATCAGCGGCATGGCAACAAGGAAAAGACTGATAGTAATTAGAGGGGAGGGAAGAGGGGGATAATGGTGGAAAAAGGGCAAGGGCTAGTCAAAGAGCATGTATGAATGACCCATGGGAATGGACACAGCATGGGTATTGCCTGTGGGAACAGGCCTTGATGGAGGAGGGCAGAGGGGAAATAATTGGGGGAACTCTAGTAGAATAACAATAAAAAATGTTTAAATTAAAATAAAAATAGAATGTAGGAGCACAGGTTGATAAGCAAGGACCAAAGCTGGTCACTGCCCTGAGACGGTCTTTCAAACCCTGTGAATCTTGGGCTTTCCCTTTGGTGGCTTCACACAGCTTAGAAAGAACAGATATGGCTGAGGGATAATTCTGCATACAGATGGACCTTCAGAAGGCATTTCCAGAACTCTGTGTAAGGAGAATGAGAGATAAACATTTCCATAGAAGGTGACAGCAAGTAAATTGGCCTGGGTCATTCTGGATGGTAGGAAAAGTAATAAATATCCCTGCAGAATTCACAACTACAAAAAAGAAAAAAGAAAAAAATTTATTTACCATTGATGTCTTAAGTAATTGCTACTAGATTAAAAATGGAATATACCAAAGGTTTGATTGATGCGGAAAAGTTAAGAGTTGCCAAGTTTATTGATTTTAAGGATAAAAAATGGGTTGTAGAAAGGGAAGCACATGAATTATGAAAACATTTAAAAGGGACCTAATGAATTAGGCTGGGTGACAATTGGGCAGTCACAGGAAGTAATGTTTCAAATAGAATCTGAAAGATGAGTAAACACTGGGCAGAACACAGTCACAAAACTGCTAAGTACAATATTTATATCTGTAATTATCCAAGTTGATCTTTTAATCTAAACAAAAATATATAAAAATAAAATGATAACACATACTATCATTCCATTTGAATAAACATCAGATAGACCTCCTAAACAACTACCAGAGCACACGCCTTTATAAAAGTGATCATCATAGTATTGTAAAATTGTGATTTTCTTATTTTTATTTTATATTTATTTTTATTGTAATACCTTGGCTGGAATTTTTTTGTCAATCTAGAGCCTTTACACCAGGAAAGCAATAAAGCAACTTTTAATTTTTCCATTAAAAAAAGATGATGGACATGTCTATTACATAAATAAAAGGGAAGAAATGAAGATATTTAAAGTATAATCACCATGAATCTTTAGAAAAAATGGTTGCAGAAGGGCCTCTGAAAATTCTCTCCTTCATTAAAGCAATGATAAACTGACAAAATAAAGTGTGAGAACCAACTTTTTCAGAAATCTTGAAATTAGTCAAAGGTTTACATGCATCAGTTCATAGAGTGTATATTAAAGTGTGGGGGGGTGAGTCTTGGTAAGCACAGAGAGCTTCACGGTGTTGTAATTTGCATGTTGCTACGTTATTCTTTCCAGTCTTCTAGGAAACTTAAAACTGATGGGCCACAATCATGCTAAAACCAAATAGCCTCGCATCCTCTAGAGGAGACAAAATGAGGTTTTGGCTCCTTCAGGCTTCATTCTTAAAGATTGTTATTATTTGAACAACTAGTAGTTCTCTGTAAAATCCCATTTGCAAGTCTGTCTGTTTGACCAGACTTGGAGCTTGAGAGGTACATATAACCTTTCTTCTTGGGTAATTGCCAAAAAACAATTACAGGTCATTGGTTAACTTTCATTGGCCTGAGGTGAAAAATATGTTAGACAAAAAATAGGCAGTCCACAAAAGCTCAAAAAGAAGAGTTTAGAAATAAAATGTTCATGGAGTCATTACAAAACTCCAACATATTCTTGGAAAGCTACAAGGCCACACACATGGATAAGTCTCTGTTTATGACCAAGAGAAATTTGAGATAGCAGAATTGTTACCTGGCTGGCTGAGTTTTGAAGGCATGCCCCAACACACATACACACACAGAGAGAACTTAATAAGAAATTACGAAATGTAGATTCCAGGCATTTAAGAAAATCTCAATGAAATCCTTAGCTGACAACTAAGCCACCTGAGCAGAGACTTCAGTGACTGAACAAAGCAAAAAATATAGACATCATAGAACTATTCAGAAAATGTAGTATACAAGAAAAGAATAATGACAATAGGCCCTGGAGAGGGTTGGGGATCTGATTTCCAGAATTGCTGCATTATAGTATTTACAATTTTAAGGTCCTGGCAAAAAATCTTAAGACTTGCAAAGAAGTTGAAAACCAGCAGTTTATTTTCTAGAGCAATAGAATATTAAAGAAACTAATATACTCTGCTTCTGGCCATGGTGAACAAATTAGTATTGCATCATTCTTTTACTATAAATGACTAAAAACACTGAAAAATATATAACACAACTGTTTATAGACTGAATTAAAAGCAGTACATGGCTGTTATCCCTACAAGAGGTAAATAAATGAGGTATATACTCTATGATGACACTGGATTTCTGCCTGGAAGTATTTTATGGACAGAAGTTTAAAGAATGATGCCATTAGCAGAGCACAATGGTCTCACTGAGTTGAGAAGATAGTAATCAGAGTGGAAGAAATTAAGATGTCTAGAGTCTGAGGAACACAGAAGTGGAGAGGAGGGAATGAGCTATAGAAGTGCATATAAGGATTCTATTGATTCTGCAGCTGAAAAATTAGCCTCACATCAAAAGAGTGAAACTCTAAGTGGAGGCAAAGGATGAATCCTTAAGTATCCACAAAACTAGTACTGGAATAAGCAAATTTTTAAAAGTCACAGTATATGAGTTTAATATAAAAATTATTAGTATTTATATATGCTAGTAGTAAACATTCAAATATGATATTTAAAAACATAATAACTTCAAATTGAATAAAATATGTACAATAGAGAAAAAATGAAAACATTGTTGAGAAAAATTAGAGACCTAAAGAAGTATAAAATATATCATGTTAATGGATTGAAATACTTACTATTGATAAGTTAACTATACCCAAATTGATATGTAGACTGAACACACTCCTAATCAAACATGTCCATTCACAAGCACTCTGTAGAAATTGAAGATTTTATATACAGAGAGCTACAGCTAGCAATAAAGATAGAAATATATTTGTATAATGCATGTACTACACACACGCACACACACACACACACAATGCATATGTTAGATACATCTATATAATCAAAGGACCTAGAAATAATCAAAAGAAAAATATTGGAAAATATCCCTATTTGATTATAAGACTAACCATAAAAATACCATAATCAAGGCAGTATGACATTGATACACTGATAATTGTTTATGTCATTGATACAAAACAGATAATCAAGAAATAGACCCATTATTTGTCGTATACCACAATAAAGCTGAAAAAAAGTAGATTCGCATCTATATGGCCTATTTGTTTTTTAAATTGGTGCCTAGAGAGTAAAAGAAAGTATTTTCAACACACATGCTAGAACAGCTGAATATTCATAGGAAAAATTAATTATTATGTCACAACCTACATAAATATTAAATTATTACTTTGATGATGGGAATGTCGGTTAAATGAGACAAAGATCATGTAATACACATTCTTATGTGGTTAAACATGCACTTGCCATGTGACACAAAAATTATTGTATTTATTTTTTAGAAACAAAAACATATGCTAACAAAATATTTTTCACAAATGTTAGCAATTTATTAATAATATTCAAAACTGTAAATAATACAGAGCTCTCTTAACAGATTATGTTTATGACATACATACATCAGAATGATACACAGATATGAAAAGTAAAAAATATATACAGAACAACTTGAATTAATATCAAAACCTTGTGCTGAGTGAAAGAAAGCAGACACATATTTGCATTAGTATAAACTCATTGAACTTAATACTTAAAATGAATTAATTTTATTGTATTTAACTGATACTTCAAAGGATATAGTAAATGATATTTATAAAATATCCTATTATACTATCTAAAGTTAAACTTCTTATAGTTTCACAGAAATGTTTTCACAGAAATATATTTAATTTGAGATCTTCAGGGTCAAAATAAAAAGCAAAAACACTATGTGGTACATTCTTTCTCTTGTTTTATGAGATTTATTTTATTTTATTTTATTTTATTTTTAGTGTATTTATTGGAGTGAGTGGTTTACAAAACTATCCAGATTTCAAGTGTGCAAATCAACAAAACACCACCCAAAGCCAAGTCTTTTTTTGTTCCCATTTTTCTCCCTTAGTCCCCTTCCACTTCCTTCACACCCTTTTTCATATGGCTATCAATACAAATTGTCTGTGTTTAAGTTTTATCCACCTAAGGTTTTTTAATCCCTTCTTTCATCCATCTCCTCAACCACCCTCCCCTTCTGACCACTGTCAGTCTGTTTCATGTATCCATGCCTCTGTTTATATTTTGTTCATTAGTTTAGCCCTGGCTGGTTTAGCTCAGTGGATTGAGCGTCGGCCTGCGAGCTAAGTGTCGCTGGTTCGATCTTCCAGTCAGGGTACATCAGAGAAGGAAAACTCTGACTCCAAAAAACCTCCGCTGCCTTGCGGCATACCTCTTCTGGGGAAAGGCTAAGGGAGTAAACCCCGACAGAAAATCCGGAGCCGGAGTCCCTAAGGCGGTTTGACGTTGTAGTCAACACCGGCAACTCCTGCGGCGCACCTGAAGCCAAGCTGTATTGACTCCGTCTTTCCCTTGGATCCTTCAGCTGCGAAGAGAGGGGGGGGTCTGCTGCATGGGCAACAGCAGACCCTCCATATCACCCTGCCCAGGCTCTGTAGCTTCAGCTCCACTGGAGAGGACACTCCAGCGTCATCGCAAGATGTCAATTCAACACGGGAGGAGACAGATGCCGTGTCACTCCCGTGTCGGACTGCACAGCCATTCTCGGCGGTGCAGATAGACACTTAAGAAGCTACACCATCGTCTCTCGAGACGGACGGCTGCCGACGACGACGAGTTTGTTTTGCCCTTTCTTAACAACACATTTAATCATTTACTTTCATATTTTATTTTTATGAAAAATGTTTTCTTCTTTTTACAAATAAATATTGTATTTCTTTTAATTTAATAATGAAATTTGTAAAACCTATTGTGTTTCCCTCAATGCATTTTTCTCTCTCCATGCTTTTATATGCAAGAATGCAATAACTAAATATGTGTTTAACTATAGTAATATTGGACTAAATAGATAACATAGGTAATGTATTGGATATTCCTGATCATTTTACATTTAAATTACTATCACTTTGTATAGAATTACTATATTGTGTATTTGACTTAATCTAAAACATCATTGTAATTTAATGAGGTTAAAAATGTTTTGGTTACAGAATTACTTAACAACAACAAAAATGAATCAGCCTCTTGATAGTTTAAAGTTATAGGAATGTCACATGTAATTGCTTCAAGCTTTATGGGCAAAACGTTTTGAAATGTAGATAATATAAAATTAAATACTTTAAAAATATAGTTGATAATGCAACACATTTATTCAGAAAGGTTGTAATGGGGATTAACGCATTTATTTTGTCAAATATTTATTGCACATCTATATATCAGAAATCATTTTTTCATACCTGGCACTTATAGATTAATAAAAACTCAAACATTAAATAGTGAGAAGGATAAGAGAACAGATTGATGGATGGATAGATAGATAAGTAGATAGATTAATGTAATGTTAGAGGCTGCTTAGAGATAGAAAAGAAACAAAATGTGGAATAGGATAAGGGGAATCAGCTGGAACACAAGGATGAGGGCCAATAACAGTATATAATCTGATGGTTGAGATTGGAGCAAAAGATGGACAGAGCTTTCCTAACAAATGGAACAGCAGGTTCAATGGCCCTAAAGTGTAGTGTCCTGGCATGTTCCAGCAACAACAAGTTCCAAGAGTGGGGTAAATGGAGAGTTAGGGCGTATTCAGAGAGGAGGTTTGAAGTTAAGGTCAGGGACAGGAAAGTTTATTAAATATTAAATTCTAGTTATATATATATAAGATTCAAAGCTAAACCTTAAAAATAAATAAATATGATTATCCTTGGTTAATACAACTTAAAATTTAATTTTTAATTGAGGTAAAATTTACTACCTATTTTGTATTTCCTTTAACCTCAAAAACACCTAACTATTTGTGATTTTTTGCCTGGTAGGGTGACCCAAACACATTTCTGAAGAGTATAGACCATTAAAAGTCTTACCTAATTTGGCTTGTTTTAATGTTTCTTTGACTTTAATCACAACGTGATGTACTAAGAGACATCCTGAGCAATATTCTCTATCCCAGACGTGTTCTTACCTCCATTGTGCAGTAGCAGCACCATTTCCCATTAGTAATGAGCATCAGTCACCCAGCCATTATAGTATGTAATCCCTTTTCTGCCTGTTAATTCAGAGTCATGGGGATCCCAAAGTGCTATAGAAATACTGTAGTCTTAACTCTAATTGAGCAGAATCATTTACTAGAACTTTATTTTGTAAATTACTCAGAATTTGTCGTTTTGAACATGGTGTATGGGAATATAATATTAATATAGTCTTTTTTTATCGATTGTTATTCCCCCTTTTTTTCACTTTTTTTGCCAGATTTTCCTGAACAGCACCTTGAGTTCAATGTTGTGTAGAAGGGCTGAGGGAAAAGTTGGTTTTTTTTTAACATTTTTTTTTCTAACTTTCTATGATAGTATTCAAAGTTTTACCATTAAGCATTACATTAGCTCCAGGATTTTAGTAATTTCCCTTCTAATTGGTTAAGAATTATTATTTTACTGCCTTAAATTCTGTCAATGTCTACATTTATAAAGATGATTGTGTATTTTTTCTTTTTGATTTTCTTTTTGATTTTCTTTTTGATTTCTTAATGCATAAATAACCTTGATTCATTTTTGAATGTTGAAAATAATCTTTATAACCTTGTGTGTCTTCCTTTTTTATATATTGATAACTTTGACTTCCAATTATTTTTTAAGTTTTTCTATATGTTTTATGAATATTAGTTTATTTGTTTTTCTTGTAACATACTATCATATTTGATAAGTGAGTTATACTGTTCAAATGACATGAGTTAAATATCACTCTCCTTGAATTCAAACTATACAATCATGTGTCACTTGATTATGCGGATGCATTCTGAGAAATGCGTCCTTAGGAAATTTCATCATGCAAACATTAGAGAATGCACTACACAAACCTAGGTGGGATAGTCTATTATATACTTAGGTGACATGTTGTAGCCTATTGTTCTTAGGCTACAAATCTGCACAGCATGGAGCTGTCCTATATATTGTAGGCAATAATAAAACAACATAAGTATTTGTGTATCTAAGCATATTTAAACATAGAAAATAAGACAGTATAAGTATGGTATGAAAGATTAAAAATGCTACACTTATATAGGGAACTTACTATGAATGTAGTTGACGAGACTGGAAGTTAATCTTGGTAAGTCAGTGAGTGAGTTGTAAATTAATGTAAAGGCCTAGGGCATCACTGTCCACTCCTATAAACTTTGTAAACACTGTACACATAGGCTACACTAAATTTATTCTAAACATATTTTTCTTTCTTTAATAATAAATTTGCCTTAGCTTACTATAACTTTATCTTACTTTAGAAACTACTTACATGTAAATTTTTTTAATGTTTTATGATATAATAACATTGAGCTTAAGGGCAAACATGTACATATGTAGAACTATGTTATTTTTATCCTTATTACAGGTTATTTTCTATTTAAATATTTTAACTTAAAAAAATTTTTAAAACTACAACACAAACACACACATTAGTCTAAGACTACACAGGGAGGGTCAAGATCATTATCACTGTCACCCACTTCTACATCTTGTCTCACTGCAAGGTTCTTCTGCAAGGCAATGAAAGGTGAATTTCCTTTATCTGTAATTGGGTTGGTTTTAGGTTCATTGTGGGAGCATATTTCAATTTAATTTTAGTCTTAAAGTGTATATCTTAATCCTATAATATAATCCTTATCTTTGAGGCATGATTTCTAGATTTTTGCTGACAGTTTGAGGTTTTTGCCAAAATCTTTTAACCCCTCAAATTTTGTACTCCTAATTCTGTCTATTCAGCATTTTTAGCTTTTTTAATGAGGTTTTCTGCTGTGTTTTTGCAGTGTACAGTCTCAAACTTCTTTTGCACCATAGAAGTCAGCCAACATTTTGAGATGCATTTGTTATAACTGGTGGTTCACCCTTCTGCTTCTCACTCTTTACTAAGATTCTTCTCCTTAGTGTGCAGGCACTCTGGCAAATACTAATTTCAATTCCAATTTTATAATCCAGTAAAATGGCTTGTGTAAATTGGAAGGTTTTCTCTGTTATGTTGCTTGGTAAATGCATTTTTATTTCTTTAAGTATTGTTTCCTTCCATTTTCCAGCTTCCTTTTGATTTCTCATTAATTTCTTCAAACAATTATATATATTGTTTATGTATATATAACATATAATATATATCTCCATAACTTACAGTTTTCAATATTATCAGGAAAGTAATTAATTAGATGTAATTAGATGTAACTCTTACAAACTAATTTTTACTTTAGATTAATTATGAATAATATAATATCAAATTCATTTAAAAATTTTAAATTAATTAATTTTAATAGTACTTAGATTTTTAAAACACAAA
Organism: Furipterus horrens; assembly: GCF_987537825.1. Lineage (NCBI taxonomy): Eukaryota > Metazoa > Chordata > Mammalia > Chiroptera > Furipteridae > Furipterus > Furipterus horrens. The sequence continues at coordinate 78,379,332 of NW_028327179.1, read as the reverse complement.
ATTCAAAATAATAACATAATTTTAAGAGACTCTGAAAATAAATTGATGAAATTAAAAATGTACTAAATGCTTTTGTTCAAAGCTTTAAATGTATAAATAAACTTTATTTGATCTAACCATAATCCTGCAAACCAAAATTATAAACTTTTTAATCGAGATGACAATGGAGGTATCAGAAAAATAAAGTAACTTTACACACGTTTTATTATTAGGAGGCAGAAATTTGACCTATACTTATTTCTTTAATTAAATTTATTGGGGTGGTGTTGGTTAATAAGATTATATAGGGTTCAAGTGTACATTTCTATGATATGTCATCTCTGTATTGTATTGTGTACCCACAACTCAAACTCAAATATTTTTCCGTCATCATATATTTAGCTTTCTTTTCTCTTTATTACCCTTTACCCTCCATCCCTCTGGTAACCACCATACTGTTATCTGTCTATATGAGATTTTGTTTGTTTGTTTTTCTTGTTTATTCATTTGCTACTGTCAATTTGATATGTCACATATGAGTGAAATCATATGGTTCTTAACTTTTCCTGAATGACTTATTTCCCAAAGTTTATCCAAGTTATTGCAACTGACAATATTTGATCTATGACCATACAGACTTGAACGTGTATGATCTCATCTGACCTATACTTGTTTAATAGAACAAATCCAAGGTTGAGGCTCTATACCAAAGATCTTTTTATTTTTTTTCAAAGGAATAAAAGTTGTTAAAGCTATGGCAATCAAGACCAAGGGCACACAGGAAGCTTTAGGTTGGGAATTAAGAAAATAGATAGGTTTACCACTTATGAAGTCAGAATCTTCTATATTCCAGACATACATCATGTCATTTTTACAGTGTTAGTGAACACGTAAGAGTTTAGTGTTTTGCAGTCCTATTCCAACATGAGAGGACAGCACTTTTAAGGTAGAGATACTGTTTAAAACATCATTGTATTTTCTATTCTTAAGCCCTTGTAATCTTCGGGAAAGTTCTCACTTTTATTCCAGATGCATTCTTTGTCTCAGTGATAAGGTCTGGCACTCCAACCCCTCCCCTGATCATCAGTCCTTCTTTTTCACCTCTCCTTCTTGTGTGGTAACCATTATTCCATGAAATCTAGTTATTTGGAATAATCACCCTCTATAACATTGACTAAGCACATGCACACAGACACACATTCAGTCTGCATCTTCATGCAAATCCTAACAACTTTAAATGAGAATATGTTCATGTATATTTTGTCATTTTGATTCTCAGGAAAAAAAGGAAAGATAAATAAACTGACAAACAAAATAGAAACAGAGGCATGGGCACATGGAACAGACAATGGTCAGAAGGAATGGGGATAAGGAGACTGGATATAAAAGGTGAGGGGATTAACCAAAGAACATATTTGCATAACCTCTTGACACAGACAACAGTGTGGTGATGGCCACACTGTGGTGTGGGAGCTAGGTGGAGGTGGGCAAAAGGGAGGGAAAGATGGAGACATCTATAAGAGTGTTAATAATAAAGAAAAATAGGACTTCTGGCCAAAATGGAGGCCTAGACTGACACACTTCATCTCCCTCCACAATTAAGAAGAACTACAACTGCCGCAAACCCAGAAATAACCAGAAGTTCCAGAAAATAAAGCTACATGGAAGTCCAATGTATGAAGTAATAAAAAAGTGGTGCTCATCCGAATGAGTAGGAGGGGCGAAGCTGGGGTGGAGAGGTCAAGCTGTACTCGCAGTGGCAGCTGTGGTGAAGGGCGGCAGGACTGTGGTAAGCACAGACACCCCTATTTAAGGGGAGGTATGAAGTGCCTGGGGAGCACTCCTGGCTGCATACCAAACCTGTCAGCTCACAATTCCAACACCAGGGAAGGCAGACCCCCATTGCCTCAGACTGTGAGGGCATGAGGATGGAAGAAGAGGCTCCCAGTCTCTCAGTAGAGAGAGAACAGCAGGAATCCATCTTGGATCCCCGCCCCCACACAAAGCACCACAGTGTGGTAAGAAGGGTCACCCGGTAGTGAGTGCATGAGGCTCTGCCCCCTATAGCATAGGAGGTGTGACAGCCCCTCCCAGGAAGGAAAGGTAAACAAACCTGTCAGGATGGCAGGGATCATGATAGAGATCCCAATCACCCAGCTGACCAGACAGCAAATATACGATCTATCAGACCAGTAAATAGATAATCTTTCTGAGGTTCAGTTTAGAGCTATAGTTATAAGAAAGCTTACAGACCTAACAGCAGGTCTTAAACAAGATGGGGAAGCAGTGAAAGCTAGTCCTGCTGAAATGAATGAAAACACATATGAAACAAGTGGTGAGGGAAGGAAAACCAGGGATCAAATCAACAAATCAGAACATAGGGAAGGAACGAATAGTCAACCAGTGCAGAAAGAGGAAACAAAAAATGAGGAAAATGAGGAGAGGCTCAGAAACCTATGGGAACATCCGAATCATAGGGTTGCCAGAAGGTGAAGAGGAAGAAGAACTAGAAATTGAAAAATTATGTGAAAAAATAATGAAGCAGAACTTCCCTAACTTGGGGAAGGAAATGGAATTACAGGTCCAGGAAGCACAGAGTTCCAAAAAAAAATGGACCCAGGGAGAACTATACCAAGACACATTATAAAATCAAAATGTCAAAAATTAAGGATAAAGAGAGAATCTTAAAAGCAGCAAGAGAGAAGAAGAGAATTATGTACAAAGGGGTCCCAATAAGACTATCAGCTGATTTCTCAAAGGAAACTCTGGTAGGCAAGAAGGGACTGATGAGAAATATTCAAAGTAACGAAAAGCAAAAACCTATAACCATGATTACTCTATCCAGGAAATGGACTTACAGGTCCAGGAAGCACAGAGAGTTCCAAAAAAAAAACTGGACCCTGATGCTGGAAATCAAGGTTCCTAAACTGAGGCATGTCCTCATGTCTCTCGGTCCAGGTGTTCTATGACCCGAGCTGGTGAGCTGGACTTGCTAGCCCCAACAGTCTTTGACTGATCAGACCTCAGGGTTTCAAGACATTCTGTGACTTAAAAGGAATCTTGCTGAGTACTCCATCCTCCCTGATGTTGACAAGGAAACCAAACAAAGCCGAGCAAAGGTAGTGCTTAACCCTGCGTGCTTTCTGTTAATGTTTAAGGAACAGTGTATCTGTTCCCATAGTCTTAAAAGAATAGATGATTGAATTCCTGTTTTTTGTTTTTGATAGGAATCATTCTTTATAGTTTATATATTAACCTCATTTTGTTGTAATCCCAAGTAAGTAATTGTATATTGTAATCAATATTGGAATGTGCCTGTGAGCTCAGTCCTTACCCTCCTTATTGATTTCTATACTTGTAAAACTCAATAAAAGGAGAGGTCCTTGCATCACTCGCTACTGACCTGCCAGAGCATGTGGCAGCCCTCCAACCGACTCATTCTCCTTGCTGGAATTACTTCCGTGCCCTCGACCACATTTAATACAACAGACCCAGGGAGAACCACACCAAGACACATTATAATCAAAATGTAAAAAATTAAGGATAAAGAGAGAATCTTAAAAGCAGCAATAAAGAAGAGGATTATGTACAAAGGGGTCCCAATAAAACTATCAGCTGATTTCTCAAAGGAGACTCTGCAGGCAAGAAGGGACTGGCAAGAAATATTCAAAGTAATGAAAAGCAAAAATCTACAGCCACTATTACTCTATCCAGCGAAGCTGTCATTCAGAATAGAAGGGCAGAGAAAGTGCTTCCAGGACAAAGTAAAACTGAAGGAGTTCATTAGATCCAAACCGCTGTTATATGAGATGTTAAAGGGACTTGTTTAGGAGGAGGAGGATCAAAACTATGAACATTAAAATGAAAACTGTGTCATAGCAACCAACAACAGAAGCTAGGAAATTGAAACAAAGGCAAACTAAGTAGGCAACAAGGGTGGAAAAAGAATTATAGGTAAGGGGAATGTATTGGGGGGAGGTCAGCTGGGAGGAAGAAGGGGGAAAAGGAGGGAGATGGTGCAGGAATTAGGAAGCACAGTAGGAGGGAGTGGAGTAGATATGAAGATATCAAGAAGATCTATATGCACAACCAATGGGCATGGACTAAAGTGGAGGCACTGGCAGGAGGGGAGTCACTGGGTGGAGGGGAACAAAGGGAAAAGAAATTGGGACAACTGTAACAGCTTAATCGATAAAACATATTACAAAAATAAGAAAAATAGCATAAGTATGGGAAAGGAAAAAGAAGTCTGTGAAAGTCCATAATGTCATTCCATGCATACCATGCTCAAACTCACACCCAATACATAACACACACATGCACACATATATACACACACCTATAGTTCATTCGAAGAGGTATGTGATGCAAAACAAAAAAAATACATCAGTGTTACAATCTCTTGTAGCTAATGCTTCACCTGAATTACCTTCATCAATACTTCAGATACTATCACTGCAGCAGTGATATCTGTTGAGGTAGATTCTCCTGCAAGTTTTTTTATGCAGAGCTTTGTTCTTTTTGAGTTTTTGAAACCATCCTCCCTTTTCTTAATCCTTACTGTATTTAAATAAAATGCCCTTTCTTCTTTGTCTCATTTTCACAGAACCTTGTAAAATCCAAAAATAACTAGCTATTTAGGACTGTTTAATAAGTATTTTACAATATAAAAGCTTACATCACATATCCATATTCTGAAAGCAAATATTAATCCATAATGCTATTTCTTTATTTGTGTAAGATTATATTTGGACAGAATTAATTTTGTTTTCCTGTTTTTGACTTATAGGAAAAAATTTAACCAAATGTTTAGAAAAACTAAAAATTTTTAAATTTATATGCAAATGTAAATCAATATTATTGTAAAACTATGGTGGATAAAACTTGATTTGTATGATATCTGGACAGTTCAACAGAGATGGCTAGCAACCACATTGTTAATTTGTTGAAAATGGGATTTTTTAGTCATTCAGTACATAAGATAGAGGTACACCTGATTATTTCTACATTATTTAGTAATTAAAACATTTTAAGACATGTAAGCTTTATTTAATAAGATATTAAAGATAGATGTATGTTCTTCAGTTTTGAACTTGATCATCACAGTGTTTTTAATTCATTATAGGAAGAATAATAGAAATATAATTTGATGGATAGTTTCTGGATAAAAACATTTAATTTTAAAATTAGGGAACAGACGAGACATGAAAAACAACAATAGCCACGATAAAAGCACATAGTTGATAAATATTTGCATCTCTATGTGTTATATATGAGATCTGTTCAGAAAGTATCCAGCCATGTAATATGAAAATTACAGACATTTATTGAAGAAGGTACAAGAGACATTGTACATAGGACAATACCTCAGTCCCCTTCAATGTAGGCACCTTGGGACCTCACACAGTTCTCCCAATTGCCATCAGCTGCCCCATCATATTTTCCTGAATCTTATCAATGGTATGAAATCTCTTCCCTTTCAAAGGCGATTTTAGTTTTGGGAAAAGCCAGAAGTCAGAGAGGGTATGGGAGCTGAGTCACCTGGGTGATTTGATGTTTTGCCAAAACTCTTCACCAGATATAATGCATGAGCAGCATGTTGTCATGGTGTAGTTTTTAATCACCAGTTGCCCATAGCTGCTGTTTTCTGAATCATTTGAATAGTTTTTATGGAGAAATTCTAGCTTAATGCAAAATTTGATGCATATTTGTTTTTCTACTCATTCAGTCATTTTGAATGTGAAAGCCACACAGTACATGTGCTCACTCAGTGGCATCTATCGTCCCCACTGAATAGTACAGTGAAGTCATCATTGTTCACACATACACATTCTAGTCCACTCTCCTTGGCTGCCAGATTACATCCATGTTGAGCATACCATTCTTGTTGTATTAACAATAGCTGCACTTTTTCTGGAAAGACCTCATATAATTTGAAGTTTAATTTATCCCAGATCCTCCATAAAATTTACTCTTCCTAATGTATTTTTTATTTCAATGAATGAGACCATTTGCAATCCCGTAGCTGAAACCAAAACTTCTATTCCCATTCTTGATTCCTCTCAGATCTCACTTCAAATCAGCTAAAAGTCCAATTTTATATTTCTTTATTATATTTCTAAAGCATCCTCTTCTCCTTACTGATATTTCTTGGGGCCAGATCCTCCTGCTTTGCAAACATCTTGAAAAAACTTTCAGCCTTCAATTTTTTCTCTATCTATTGCATTTCCACAACAGCAGTAAGTTAGTCAAAGGAACAGTGGTTTCTCTAAGAGACTGGCTATATAAGATTGGCTTATTTTTTCAAGATGTTTGATAACAAGAGGGCATGGTATGAAGCAGCATTTGTATTATGTAATAACATTTAGAAAACATTAAATGTTCTACCCAAGAATGGAGAAGACTATTTGAAAGGGTGAAAGGCTACTAAATTCCCATGGAAAATCCCTTGGAGCTTTATATGTTAACAAACAGGTCTTCCCATATCTGCCCCCTGCTTAAATCCTTTCCGCAATACTTCATTATTTTCATGTAGCATGGTTTAGATAAACCTCTGAGATCTGACTTCTTCAACATGTCAGCTTCTTAACATGATTTTTCATTTGCTTGCTCTACCTAAATTGGAAAATACAGCCACTTTCATCACTCTGAATATAATACAGCATTTAAATATTGTCTTCTCTGCCTAAGACACACTTCTGCATCTCCAATTAAATTAATTCCTCAGTGACTGTAGGAGGGTATTATATGTAATAATCAAGAAAGAATACACTGTTATCACACCAGCTAGGACAGAATTTCAGGTCTACTATTATATTGTGGTATGAGCTTTACTGAATCCTTACATATACCAATATATATGGAGATCCTGGATTAAGATTAGCTCAAAATATTTTGATGAAAACAAACAGTAACTTTTGTACATTTTTTTTTTTTGGTTTTTCAATTACAGTTGTCCCCTTTTCTCCCAATTTCTCTCCCCCACCCAACCCACCCCCTCTCCCGCAATCATATCCCTCCCTGTTGTCCATGTCCATGAGTCGTTCATATATGTTCCTTGACTAGACCCTTCCCTTACTTATCCCCCTTCTCTCCCTCCCCCCTTCCCCCTATTGACTGCTATTCTGCTCTTTGTTCTATTTAGATCTTTTGTTTGTGTTGTTCTTTAGTTTCCTGTATTAGGTGATATCATATGGTATTTTGCTTTCTTTGCCTGGCTTATTTCACTAAGTAAAATTCTTTCTAGTTCCATCCATGTTGTTGCAAATGGCAGGAGTTCCTTCTTTCTTTCTGCTACATAGTATTCCATTGTGTAAATGTAACGCTGTTTTTTGATCCACTCATCTACAGATGGGCACTTAGGTTTTTTTCCAGCACTTAGCTATTGTAAACAGTGCTGCAATGAACATAGGGGTGCATAAGTTCTTTTGAATTGGTGTTTTAAGATTCTTCAGGTATAATCCTAGTAGTGGAGTCACTGGTTCAAAAGGCAGTTCCATTTTTAATCTTTTGAGGTAATTCCATACAGTTTTCCATAGTGGCTGCACCAGTCTGCATTCCCACCAACAGTGCAGTAGGGTTCCCGTTTCTCCACATCCTCGCCAGCACTTGTTTGTTGATTTGTTGATGATGGCCATTCTGACTGGTGTAAAATGGTATCTCATTGTGGTTTTTATTTGCATCTCCCTGATGGCTAATGATGTTGAGCATTTTTTCATGTGTCTATGGACCTTCTGTATGTCCTCTTCGGAGAAGTGTTTGTTCAGGTCCTTTGACCAACTTTTGTACATTTTTGATGATCTGGATAACTCAAAAATCTGTTTATAATCCTTTCAAATTTAATGTTAAATAAATTCATATTTTAACATAAACTTCACTACCTGTGTTTTTCATACATTTATTATTATAAAACTCTATATATGATCAATCCTTATAATCATCAAAATGCCTCATGAAGTCACATCTGACATTTCATTTTTCCTGAGCATATCATTATGTTATCTGTGCTTGAAAGTTGTTCATGGTACAACCCTTTTAAAATTCAGATGTAATGCTGTCATTAGGAAATTTATTTCAAGTTCCAATAAAGTCAAACCTCAGTTCCTGAGTGCCTTGGATCTTGAACAATTTGGTTCTTGACCAAGCTACTTATGAAAAAATGTCTCGGTAGTCTAACAAAACTTCAGCTCTCAACTCTTTCATGCTGATAATTGTATGATGAGTCATGTGTCTCTCAGGGGACAAACAAATGAGATTAGGTTTTCAAACAAATCAGTTCTCAAACAGTTTTCTGGGATGAATGAAGTTCACGAACGGAAGTTCCACTGTATATATTTGTCTAATATCTAAAAAGTAAGTATTTTAATTCAATAAGTATATGCATTATATTCCATAGTACAACTGCCTCTTCTATTGCAGGTAGGAATTTCTATAAATTGAAAAAATGTAATTTAAAATTTGTAATTCCCTAGAAATACTTTTTTTTTGTTAAATTTCTTAGTTAAACACATAGAAAAACAAAGGATCCAACAAATATGCTTTTCCTTTCCCAATTCACATACAAATTCTTGCTGAGAATAAAATAAATTGATTAAGGACTCTTTAACATAAGACGATAAAAGTGAATATATGGTGATTTCTTAAGTTTTCTGAGAAATCATTTGAAAAAGAAAAAATTTTATCTTGTAATTAGTATGCATTTTATTTAGAAATATTACTTAATTTATATGCTTATCATGAACTTTAAATAAAATAATATATTAAAACTCATTTCATATGTTTCCTGGAAAAGAATAAGCCCTATCTGCTCATTAATCATTTATCTTGATGTTGCTGCTATTGTTTTTAGCATTTAAAATATATATTTAATATTTTCATGACCCAGTATTATCTAGAAAGCCATGCTAGATACATCCAAACTATTTTTTGATCCTCTTATGTGCAAGTATAGCATTATACATATTGATCGTAACATTTGAGATTGAAACTACACATATAATTTACATGGAATAGATTGGAAACATATTCTCAAACAGTATTGTCAATTGTTTATAACAGCAGCTAGACAATAAATAAATAAATAATTGTATTTCTAACATTTTGAAGGAAGTGGAGGAGTATCATAGAAATTATCTAGAATTATTCGGCACAGTGTTTTTATGACTAAAAACACATAGAACAAAAAGCACTTTCCCCTTTTACTTAGTTAAAAATGCTTAACAAGAGTTTAGTTTATTCTGTATAAGGTATTGTGGCAGTTATTAGGAATCCAGCTATCTAGTAATGCTCCGGTTTTTATCCTTATGGATGTTCACTCTATAATGGAGACATTTAAAAAAATACAAAAGTTCAATTTAGAAAGGATTTCTGATTAACTAATGGCAGACTATTTTGAAGAGATTTTCTCATAATTTATTGTCAAACTTCACCATTACAATGAAGGTAAATTTCGATATGAAACATTGTAATCAGTTTAAAAACCTTCTTCAATATGCAAAACATTCCATAAAATCTGAAAATATTGTCTAAAACCTTAAGAGATACTTTGCTTATCACCTTGAACATGTCACTCAATTGCTGAGGACAAGAAAAATACAAATTAAGTAAAAATGTAAACTGTTCTATAAGCCCAATGTTTGAAAGTGGTTTTAACCACTTTATAATTGTCAAAAGTGAAAGATAAATAAATTCAAAATGAAAATTTGTATGGATTTTTCTGTTAAAAGATAAATATATTTAAAATGGAAATGTATATAGTGTTGACCTGAGTGTTTGTGTGTGATCTAAAAGGTAGATCTTATTCTCTTTGGCTTGATCTTTCAACTGAAATTGTATAATATTCTGGGCCCTATGATGACACAGACATCTGTTGTCATCTTTGTCCCTATAGTTCCCAACACTGCATTGTGCACTTAGAAATTTGCTGGAGGACAGAACTTGTATTAAGAGATCTTACCAGTGTTATATATATATATATATATATATATATATATAGAGAGAGAGAGAGAGAGAGAGAGAGAGAGAGAGAGAGAGAGAGAGAAAGAGTAAGCTTTTATTTTTATTTTATTTTTATTGTTTTTTTATTACAACTGTCCCACTTTTTCCCTCATTGCTACCCCCCACCCAGCCCACCCCTTCTCCCACAGTCAATACCCACCCCATTTTCCATGTCCAAGGGTTATCTATATTAGTTCTTTTAATAAAACCTTTCCCTACTTTCTCCTTTCTCTCACTCTCCCCTTCCCCCGATAAGTGTTAATCTGTTTCTTGTTCAATTTTGTTCATTTCTTTGTGTTGTTCATTAGTCTCCTGTATCAGGTGATATCATATGGTATTTTTCTTTGTTACTGGCTTATTTCGCTAAGCATAATTCTCTCTAGTTCCATCCATGTTGTCACAAATTGCAGGAGTTCCTTCTTTCTTTCTGCTGAATAGTATTCCATTGTGTAAATATACCACAGTTTTTTAACCCACTCATCCACAGATGCGCAAGTAGGCTGTTTCCAGCACTTGGTTATTGCAAATAGTGTTGCTATGAACATAGTGGTGCAAGGTTCTTTTGAATTGGTGTATCAAGACTCTTCAGGTATAACCTTAACAGTGGAATCACTGGTTCAAAAGACAGTTCCATTTTTAGTTTTTGAGGAAATTTCATACTGTTTTCTATAGCAGCTGCACCAGTCTGCATTCCCACCAACAGTGCAGCAGGGTTCCCGTTTCTCCACATCCTTGCCAGCACTTGTTGTTTGTTGATTTGTTGATGATGGCCATTCTGACTGGTGTAAAGTGGTATCTCATTGTGGTTTTTTTTGCAACTCTGATGGTTGGTGATGTTGAGCATTCTTACATATACCTATGGACCCTCTGTATATCCTCCTTGGAGAAGTATTTCTTCAGGTCCTTTGCCCATTTTTTTATTGGGCTATCTGTCTTCTTGGTGTTGAGACTTGTAATTTTTTTTATATATTTGGAGATCAATCCCTTCTCTAAGGTATCATTGACAAATAGGTTTTCCCAAATGGTTGGTTCCCTTTTCATCTTGCTGATGTTTTCTTTTGTTGAGCAGAAACTCTTTAGTTTGATGTAGTCCCATTAGTATATTTTTTCCTTTATTTTCCTTGCCTTAGGAGATGTATCAGTGAAGATATCATTACGTGGGATATCTGAAATTTTCCTGCCTAAGTTTTCCTCTAGGGTTTTTATGGTGTCACATCTTACATTTAAGTCTTTGGTCTATCTTGAGTTTATTCTGGTGTGTGGTGTAAGTTGGTGGTCTAGTTTAATTTTTTGCATGTCTCTGTCCATTTCTCCCAGCACCATTTATTGAACAGGTGCTTCTCATTCCATTTTATGTTCCTTCCCCTTGTTGAATTTTAGTTGACCATAGAGACCTGGGTTTATTTCTGGGCTCTCTATTCTGTTTCATTGGTCTGTATGTCTGTTCTTGTGCCAGTACCAGGCTGTTTCGATTACATTGTCTTTGTAGTATAGATTGATATCAGGTATTGTGATTCCTCCTATTGTGTTCTTCTATATCAAGATTGCTGTGACTATTTGGGGTTCATTTTTGGTTCCATATAAATTTTTGAAGTATTTTTTCTAGGTCTGCGAAATAAGTTCCTGGTATTTTAATAGGGATTGCATTGAATCTATAAATTGCTTTGGTAGCATAGACATTTTAAATGTGTTGATTTTTCACATCCATGAACATGGTATATGCTTCCATTTATTTGTATCTTTCTTAATTTCTTTCTTCAGCATTATGTAGTTTTCTGAGGACAGGTCTTTTATGTCTCTGGTTAAATTTATTCCTAGGTACTCTATTTTTTTTGTTGCTATACTACATAGAATTTTTCTCTAGTCTCTATTTCTGATATTTTATTGCTGGTGTACAGAAATGCCTTTGATTTCTGAATATTGACTTTTTACCCTGCTATTTTGCCAAATTCACTCATTAGGTCAAGTAGTTTTTTCATGGAGTCTATAGAGTTTTCTATGTAGACTATCATGTTATCTGTAAATAGTGACAGTTTTATTTCTTATTTTCCAATTTGGATGTCTTTTATTTCTTTTTCTTGTCTGATTGCTTTGGTTAGGACTTCCTATACTATGTTGAATAGGAGTGGAGGGAGTGAACATCCTTGTTTTGTTCCTGATCTCAGGGGGAATGCTTTCAGTTTTTGTTCACTGAGTATGATGTTGGCTTTGGGTTTCTCATATATGGCCTTTATTGTGTTGCGGTATGCTTCCTCTATTCCCACTTTGCTGTGTTTTCATCATGAATGGGTGTTGTATTTTATTAAATGCTTTTTCTGCATCTATTGATATGATAATGTGATTTTTGTCTTTCATTTTGTTTATGTGGTGCATTACACTAATTGATTTGCAAATATTAAACCATCCTTGCATCCCTGGGATGAATCCCACTTGGTCATGGTGTCTGATCTTTTTAATGTGTTGCTGCATCTGGTTTGCCAATATTTTGGGGAGGATTTAAGCATCTATGTTCATCAGTGATATTGGCCTGTAGTTTTTTTTCTTTGTTTTGTCTTGACTTGGTTTTGGAATTAGGGTAATACTGGCTTCATAGAAACAGTTTGGGAGTCTTCCTTCTTCTTCCACTTTTTGGAATAGTTTGAGGAGGGTAGGTGTTAGTTCTTCCCTAAATGTTTTGTAAAATTCGCCTGTGAAGCCATCCTGTCCAGTGCTTTTGTGTGCCAGGAGTATTTGATTACTCTTTCAATTTCACTCATTGTTATCAATCAGTTCAGGCTTTCTGTTTCTTCTTGATTCAGTTTTGGAAGATTATATGTTTCTACAAATTTGTCCATTTCATCTAGGTTGTCAAGTTTCTTGCCATATAGTTGTTTGTAGTAATTTCTTACAATTCTCTGTATTTCTGTGATATTGGTTGTGATTTCTCCTCCTTCATCTCTGATTTTGTTTATTTGGGTCCTCTATCTTTTTTTATCGATAGCCTTGCTAAAGACTTGTTGATTTTGTTTACCTTTTCAAAGAACCACCTCCTACTTCTGTTGATCCTTTGAATTGTTTCTTTAGTCTCTATGTCATAGAATTCTGCTGTAATCTTGATTATTTCCTTCCTTTTACTCGTTCTGGGCTTTGTTTGTTTTTGTTCCTCTAGTTCTTGTAGCTGTAGGATTAGATTTTTTATTTGAGATTCTTCTATCCATTTCAGGTAGGCCTGTATTGCTATGAACTTTCCTCTCAGAACTGCTTTTGCTGTATCCCATAGGTTTGGGGCTGTTGGGTGCTCATTATCATTTGTTTCCAGAAACTTTTGATTTTTCCTTAATGTCTTTGCTAACCCATTCATTATTTAATAGCATGTTATTCATTCTTTATGAGTTTGAATGTTTTTGAGTTTTTTTCTTTGAGGTTATATCTAGTTTCAAGGCATTGTGATCTGAGAAGATGCTTGATATTATTTCAATTTTCTTGAATTTGTTGAGGCTTGTTTTGTGTCCTATCATGTGGTCTATCTTTGAAAATGTTTCATGTGCTTTTGAAAAGAATGCATATTTTGCTTCTTTGGGGTGAAAAATTCTATTTATATATCAATTAAGTCCATTTGATCTAGAGTATTGTTCAATGCCTCCATATCCTTGATATTTCTTTGTTTTGAAGATCTGTCCATTGTTGATGGGGGGATATTAAAGTCCCCTACTAGGAGTGTGTTTTTGTTGATATCCTTCTTGTAGTCTCCCAAGGTTTTATTTATTTGGGTGCACCTATGTTGGGTGCTTATATGTTTACCAGTGTTATATCTTCTTGATGGACTGTTCCCTTAAGAACTATAAAATGTTCTTCTTTGTCTCTTTTTATGGCCTTTGCTTTGAAATCTGTTTTGTCTGATATAAGTATTGCCACCCTAGCTTTTTTTTTCATGTCTATTTCCGTGGAATACTTTTTTCCATCCCTTCACTCTCAGGCTATGTAAATCTTTTGTTTTGAGGTGTGTCTCTTGTAGAAAGCATATATGTGGGTCATGTTTTCATATCCATTTTGCTACCCTATGTCCTTTGATTGGAGCATTTAATCCATTTACATTTAAGGTTATTATTGACAGGTATTCATTCATTTCCTTTTATACCTGTGTTCCTCTCCCTCTCTCATTTTCTTCTTTTTCTTAAAGCATTCCCTTTAGCATCTCTTGCAATGCTGATTTGGTGGGATGTGTTCTTTCAGTCTTCCTTTGTCTTGGAAACTCCTTATTTTACCTTCCATTTTGAAAGAGGGCCTTGCTAGGTAGAGTAGTCTTGGTTGTAGGCCTTTGTTTTTCATTGTTTGAAATATTTTTTTGCCATTCCATTCTGGCTTGTAATGTTTCTGTTGAGAAATCAGTTGATAGCCTTATTGGAACTCCCTTGTATATTATTTGCTGTTTTTCTCTTGCTGCCTTTAGGACTCTTTCTTTGTCTTTGAATGTTGGCATTTTAATGATAATGTGCCTTGGAGTGGGCCTTTTGGGTTCATCTTCATTGGGAGCCTTTGTGCTTCCTGGACTTGCATGGCTTTTTTCTCCAACAAATTAGGAAAATTTTCTGTCATTAATTTTTCAATCAGGTTTTCTATCCCATGCTCCTCTTCTTCTCCTTCTTTTGTCCCTATGATGTGGATATTGTTTTGTTTCATGTTGCCCTGCAGTTCTCTTAAACCCTCTTCATTCTCTTACAGTTTTTTTCATTTTGTTGCACTTTTTGGGAATTTTTTTCTACATTGCCTTTAACTTACTGATCATATCCTCTGCTTAGTTTAGTCTGCTTTTGATTGATTCTACTGTGTTCTTTAGTTCAGGAACTGTATTCTCCATTTCTTTTTGGTTCTTTTTGGTAGTTTCTATGTCCCTTTTTATGCTGGTATAGTTCTCAGTAAGTTCCTTGTAGCTTCCCTGGAGTTCTTTGTAGTTTCCCTGGAGTTCTTTGTAGTTCCCCTAGAGTTGTTGTAATTTTCTTTGAGTTTGTCGAGTTCATTGAGTTTCCTCATTACTATTGTTTTGAATTTTACATCTGATAGTTTGCTTGCTTTTATTTCATCTATCCCTCCTTCTAGGAATTCCTCCTTTCCTTTTGGTGGGGTGTTGTTTCTGTTTGGTGGGGTGTTATTCTGCCTCCCCATTTTGGGTACTGGTCTTGTTTCTGCTTCTTAGATTGACCTTTTATTTTCTGCCTTGATGGTGTGACCTTCTTGTATACAGTTGTTGAGCTGCTGCTTCGACTTGACACCACTTGAAGGGGAGCAATTTGCTTAAGTGATTTCTCCCATAGCACTGGGGATGAGTCTGTACTGGGACCTAGTCCTCTGCTCTCCCAGCTCTTTCTTGAGAGCCAGTGTCCAAAACTTATTACAAAGTGCCTCTAGGTCACTTCACCATCCTTTGGCCTCAGCCAGGGGCAAGTGCACTCCCTTGCACAAGCCAGCAGTGGGTTAATCCATTATGCACTGGGGTGGTTGGGTCCAAGGCAGACTGGTTGCTTGCCTGTTCCAGCAGAGGAGGAGGCCTCAGAGCACCAGTAAGCAGGTTTGTTGTGTGCCTGGTGGGATGGGCCATGGGCACCTAGGCATGGCAGCTGGCGAGTTGGTTGCACGCCTGGGTGGGCGGACTGGGGAATTTCTGTATGTGTGCTAGTGCAACCCAATGGGAGGGTTGGGAGTGGGTGCATGCCTGCGTTCCTCAAGAATATTGTCCCACCCCTAGCCTCTCCTCCCCTCTCTGCAAAAAACAAAAGGAAATACACATTCATACACATACAACAGTACACTGTTTCTTGCCTCTCAGGGTCAGATGCCACCCAGCCCACTCCTGGATCTGCCATTGGGCCGAGCCTCGCTCTCCTCCTGACTCCCCTCTGGGGATACCTACGGTCACTAAAAAATCTTTGCTCACTTCCAGCCACAGCTTGGGGAACCAAGCCAGCCAGAAATCCCATTGCATCTCTTTCTCCTCCACTTTCCACACCAGACAGGTCACTCCCAGACACTCTTCTGTGATCCAGCAGCATCAAGGCTCAACTCTTGCCAGTATCCAGATGTTAACTGAGATGTTCTGTCTGCAATTAGCCTAAACTACAGACAGGTCTCAGGAGCAAGCAATTGCAACCTCCCATCACTCCTCCACCATCTCCTCCCAGAGCTATTTGTAGTAATCTTGCTGACAATTACCAGACACCTTCCAGAGAACTGGAAATGATTTATTTTTTTATTGATGATCTTAGTTTATAGATTTCCCTGCTTACTTTGACCAAAAGTGATGCAGTCCTCTGTTTAAGGGAACTGTAAAACACAATAAAGTCATTTTTCATTTGTATTTTAATTTAAACATGGAAACTTTTTAAAGAAGCTAGGTTGCATATGTACAATGGAATACTACTCAGCCATAAGAAAAGATGAAATACTGCCATATACAACAACATGACTGGAACTTGAGAAAATTATGGTAAGTGAAATACATGTCAGAAAAAGCTAAGAACCATATGATTTCATTCATATGTGGGATATAAAACAGAAACTCAGAGACACAGACAGGCAAGGCAATAGTATGGTGGTTAGCAGAAGGAAAGGGGTTATGGGGTGGTAGAGGGTCAAAGGGGAAAGATATGTGGTGATGGAAGATGATTTGACTTTGGATGGCAGACACACAATGCAATATACAAATTATGAATTTATAATAATGTACTTAAAATCTATATGGTCCTATTATCCAATGCCACCCCAATAAGTTTAATAAAAATTTCTACCACAAAGAAAACCTTGTACCTATTGCAGATTTTTTAAATATTCTTTAGGTTAAATATGTTATTTGAATATAAACTTTTATAAGTTCTCTTAAGTCACACCTACCATGCTAATGTAGGTTATAGTTTTACCTTCCTTTTTATTTTCTCATGTCTCAAATAGCTGTCTTGGCTTTATTTACATTTTAACTACTAATAATTCACTTGCATTTGTGATTCCTATTATACAATAAGATTATAATTGCACACAACAGAATATACCCTATGTAAATGTATTTTCTCTAAAATGTACTATTTAGTTGCATAGAATCAAACATACTTAAGTAAATGTATTTTTCCTGAAATGTATCAATCACATTAAACAAATATAGCCCAATTATTTTGTGAAGACTATATGTGTGTGTGTGTGTGCATGTGCGTATATATATACACACACATATATATATTTGCACGCATTATATATAAATAGCATATATATGTATATAGAGAGTACACTTACAAGTACATCCATTCCTTCATATTTTGTTTCCAATAGTAGCAATAACTCCATCTATTTACAGATGAAAATAGATAAAAAATGCCAAGCTCTTAGAACAAAGTCAGAACATAAGAATTGCATAATTAATACTTATAAACTTGCAGTACAACATTCACATTAACATTGAAACATTCAATCACATAACAGTTCATTGCTAAGAAATTTTAAGTAAACACACCTAAAAAGATCACTAAAAAAGATAATTTAACATTTTATCTTTCAATAATGCTGTTAAAATTAGCATTTTAATTTAGTTTGTGACAATTATTGCTATAATTTGTAGGGATTCCTGAACATTATGATTATTTCAAAGCACTGTGTTTACACAGACTAAGGATTACCAACAATGTTTACCTTAAACACATCTCAACAGGGTTAAGAGTAACAACTTCAATTAGAAAATTTATATTTTATGTCTACATACAATAAAATTACCTCTTAATTGAGTTATTGCTAAGTTTAGTAAAAAAAAGTAGTCAAAACTTTGCTTTGTTTTGTTTACTGTTCTAAACCAGTGTCTGATTATTTGATCCCTTTACATTGTTATTTGGAAACAAAATGTAATTCTTGGTATTTTTCTATGGAGAATCTGTCATGTGAAAAGATAAAAAACATGAACTAGACCAGAGGTCTTAGAATATAATTCCTGAATACTCAAACTTTGAAAATAAATATAATAGATCTACTTTTTTTTTTTACTTTATTGGTAGTTCCAGTTGCAGAAGAACAATAGTCATAAAATAAATAATAAAAATTATTTAATACTTAGAATAAATTAACTATCCATTGTCAATTGAATTAATGGCTCACTCCATTTTCTGAGACAGCCTCAGGAAAAACATTAATGTTTTATAGTATCATTTTTACAGTAGTCATGCTAATATAAGACTCAGTGTGATATGAGAGTATACATCTAATCTCTAAATGTTAAATATTTTGACATAAAGAGTGAAATTTTTATGGTGGATAGTGGATATATTGTTCATCACTATTCTTATTCCCTGGCTGGTTTGGCTCAGTGGATTGAGCGTCGGCCTGCGAGCTAAGTGTCGCTGATTCGATCTTCTAGTCAGGGCACATCAGATAAGGAAAACTCTGATTCCAAAAAACCTCCGCTGCCTTGCGGCATACCTCTTCAGGGGAAAGGCTAAGGGAGTAAACCCCGACAGAAAATCCGGAGCCGGAGTCCCTAAGGCGGTTTGACATTGTAGTCAATACCGGCAACTCCTGCGGCGCACCTGAAGCCAAGCTGTATTGACTCCGTCTTTCCCTTGGACTCTTCAGCTGCAAAGAGAGGGGGGGTCTGCTGCATGGGCAACAGCAGACCCTCCATATCACCCTGCCCAGGCTCTGTAGCTTCAGCTTCACTGGAGAGGACACTCCAGCGTCATCGCAAGATGTCGATTCAACACGGGAGGAGACAGATACCGTGTCACTCCCGAGTCGGACTGCACAGCCGTTCTCGGCGGTGCAGATAGACTCTTAAGAAGCTACACCATCGTCTCTCGAGACGGACAGCTGCCGACGACGACTATTCTTAACTTTCTGGAGACTATGCTTAGCAAAACACGCCAGGCAATGAAAGGAAAATACCATATGATATCACCTAATACAGGAGACTAATGAACAACACAAACAAACAAGCAAGATTTAGCCAGAGTCATGCAAACAAGTAACAAACTAACAGTTACTAAGGGGTAGAGGAGGAGGGAGAGAAGAGGGGTAAGTAGGGGATGGATTTAGTAAAGGAACCCATGGACATGTACAATGAGATGGGGACTGACTGTGAGAGAAATGGTGGGCTGGGTGTGGGGGGAGCAATGGGGGAAGAAGTGGGACAACTTTAATAAAAATATCAATAAGTAAATCAAAAATTAAAAAATAGAGTATTTATAAAAGTAAGTGCTTATTATTGCATAATACAATATGTTTTTGTTTGGATGTCAACATTATGCTTTTCATAGGTTCCTTACTGAATTTTAACTTAAAATACAAAAAACCCTGGCTGATGTGGCTCAGTGGATTGAACGTCGGCCTGTGAACCAAGTGTCGCTGGTTCGATTCCCAGTCAGGGCACATAACTAGGTTGCACGTCAGGTCCCCGGTTGGGGGCGTGAGTGAGAGGCAACCACACAGTGAAAAAAAAATACCTACAAAACAAAATATATTTGGAGTTTGAGTTCCTCCAATTCCAAAACCAATGTAATTATTTTACTTTCCTGATCTGGATGCTAGTATTTAAAATTTGTGTTAAACTTGTGAATATTCATGAGTATACTTCAATTATTATTTTAAAAAATGTTTTTGGGAATCAGTCTTAAACCTAAAGCAAAAATAGCATAAATGATTTATAAAGATGAAAGATATGTTGCAGCTTCACATTTTCATACCTTTTGGAATTAGGAAAAATAATATTGGGACACTTAAATATTTTATTGCTACAGAATGGGGAAAAAACACTACTGCTGGTGGTTATATAAACTGCATCTGTATCTTCTTTATACGCCTTTATTGAAATCACAGACTGGCTTGCCAGATAGCAAGTTTTTGCCACACTAAATTTTTTTCTTTGAACTTTACTTTGTGTTGGTTTCATGTGTACAGCTGAGTGGTTAGGCAATCATATACTTTATATAGTATTCCCCTCAATATCGCCAGTACCAAATTGGCACCATACATAGTTATCATAATATTATTGACTATATTTCATATGCTTTACTTACATCCCCATGACTATTTTGCAACTACCAATGTGTACTACTTAATCCCTTCACCTCCCTTACCCAGCTCCCCAAAACCCCTCCATTATGGCAACTACCAGTTTGCTCTGTGTGTGAGTCTGTTTTAAGTATGTTCATTCATTTGAAGAATGGGATAATTTTTTAAAATTATTGAATTTATTAGAATGACAATGGTTCATAAAATCATATAGGTTTCAGGTGCACACTTCTACAGTACATCATCTGTATATTGTATTATATATTGACCACACCAAAGTAAGTCTCCTTTCATCACCATTTATCCCCCCTTTACCCTCTTTTTCCTCCTGTCAACTCCCCTTTCCTCTGGTAATCACCATACTGTTGTCTGTCTCTGTTTTGTTGGTTTGTTCCTTTGTTTGTTTGCTAAATTGCTTCATCGTTTTCACCCTGGGCTCCAACCCCCTTTCCCGCTGACAGCTGCTATTCTGTTCCCTGTATCTATGATTCTGTTTCTATTTTGCTAATTAGTTTATTTTGTCCATTAGATCCCACATATAAATAAAATCATATGGTACTCATCTTTCTCTGCCTGGCTTATTTCATTAGCATACTACTCTCTAGGACCATTCATGCTATTGCAAAAGATAAGATTTCCTTCTTTATTACAGCCAAGTAGTATCTCATTCATTGTGTAAATACACCACTACTTTTTTACCCACTTATCTACTGATGGGCTGCTTCCAAATCTTGACTATTGTAATTAATGCTACAATAAATATAGGGGTGTATATAGCATATATTCTTTTGAATTGGTGCTTTGGATTTCTTAGGACATATTCCCAGAAGTTGGAATATTCTCAGAAATTCCATTTTTTTATTTTTTAGGTAATTCCAGACTGTTTCCCACAGTGTCTGCACCAATCTGCATTCCCACCAGGAATGCATGACAGTTCCCCTTATCCATGTCCTCATCAACACTTGTTTGTTGATTTATTGATGACAGCCATTCTGACAATTATGAGGTAATAGATTGGTAAACAAAGAACAAGATAGTTGTTTAGACTAAATTAACTTTTAGATCTTTACCAAACTTAATATTCTATATTTTGTTCTATTAAAACACAATAATAACAAAATAATTACCAATGGATCTTTTCCATTAGGACTATAAGTAACCAACCCATCATCAGATGGTGTAGGATACTAGGATTTTAGAGACTATAGTTAATGCTCCTTGTTGTCTAAATAGTTTCTATTCCATATGAGTACACAGGCATTCCTATATGTTAAATACATATAAAATTATATATATATATATATATATATATGAATTTTGCACATGATATATGCCCATTGAATGCTTTTTTATTATTATCCTACTTAGCATTTTGTTGACTCTTATTTTTTCAAAGATGGATACAGTGACTCAGTTGGCCACACTGGATTAAAAGGCATGGCTTTACTACTAGCCAAAGAGGATTTTCTATACTCCACTGTGTGGCCTAAGGCATCCAGTTTCCCCAGAGACTTCCTGCAGCTCAGATATTATGTGACCATGAAGGGAATCATCCTGAGGAACAAGCTGTCCCATTTAAGATGACATAACAAAAGTATGAAAAGAATCTTGATCTTTGCTGTTGAGCTGCTGAATTAACCACCTTTGCATTCTCTGCTCCCCTCTTTAAAGGTTTTTTTTTTTTTTAATATGGGATAATAACTGTCCCAATTCATTAAGCCAGGCAGAGTCAGATATTATGAGAATATGCAAAATCTTGCTAACTGATACTGACATATTTGATGTAATCAATTTTTTTCTCATAAGCTACATGACCCTTGAAAACAATGCTACTTGAGGCTTGGTTTATTCAACTGTAAAATTATTTGACAGTCCCCTTTCAATACAAAAACATGTAATTTTTTTGTAAACATAATGATCAAATTTATTGCTAAAAATATGAGTATGCCTAGAAGCTTTTTGTGAATCACATAAGCAATTTATGATGCAAATTATAGATGTTTTCACTATTGCTCCAAATATTCTTATATTCTCTCAGATATGTTCTTATATGTTTTTATATTCCCTCAAATTTTTGATGGTGGAGACTATTTCAGAAACAGTATAATTTTATTAATATTATGCTTTATTTTTGAAGTTACCATAAATTAAGAGACCATCAAACTCAAACACATTTCTCACAATATCCCACCTCAATATCCAAAGCATTTGATAAGCTTGCTAATAAAAAAGCTAAAGAAATAATCTTTTTTCCTTGATATATAAGAACAGATGTGCATGATTGCTGTCTAGGGAGAAATGTAAATTTCGGTAGCTGTATATCATGCCTGCCTCTTTTTTCCCTCCTGAAGCATTTTCAGTTAGGTATGGAGAGTCCTGCCACAATCACAGTGTCACCATCTGCTCTTTAACCAAATGTCCTCATTTTTTGCTAGACCAAGTGAAGCTTATATAATGGTTTTGCATTGTAATTTATTTAATTTTATGGTTTAAATCAACAGGAGCAGGGCTAATGAATCTGCCAGTTTCATAAACCTGCATTTCCACTTTCACCAGATTTCCTTGTTAACTTTGCTGGATTGCCAGCCAATCTGTTTGTATTTGTTTCTCTCATCATTGAGAGTTACATCTGTCAACCTCTGAAGATTTCATATTCTTTGAAGAGAATCTGCTCAAGGAAAAACTCATAATAAGGTTACATGATAAACAAATTAGGTACAAAACAAATAGCTCCATAAAATACCATTTTCTCATAGGGAAAACATACATATAATGTCTACTTTTGACCCTGAGATGTGTTCAGAGGAAGAAAAATAAAAAGGACATGTAATAAGCCACTTAAGTGCTATATCTACCTAAAAACAATATTTCTTCCTTGCCATGTATAATGTAGTAATAATAATGATAATAGCAATAATCAAATGTTCCTACATTGCCAAGTAGAAAAATAATTATAATAAGCCTTTTATGATAACCTTTTCCAGTATAACATTTTTTTCAATGCAAACTCACTCTGTGCCCACCCGCAGTCCCAGATGGGTGCTTTTTCTGTCTGCCACAGCAACTTTCCAGGGTGCCATAACTGCCCTGACCTGTTAAGGATAATGCAGCTGTTTGGGGACACAGGATTCTTTTAGAACGTGAGCTGGCCATCTAGACTACTAATGCCTGCTCCCAGGCCTGGGCTCACAGCACTTGGCAGGTGGTCAAGTGACTGTGTCTGACGAGAGCCCTACAGAAGCTGAACGGGCTTTGAGAGGCCCTCATGGTCTCCTGCTTACTCCGGGCCTGATTTGGCTGCCGTAGCAAGTAACCCTGACTGAGCACACTGATTGAGGTCCCAGGCAGGAGTGCATGTTTATGTGGGTAACTCTGAGGGCATACGGTAAACAGCCTGTCATGTGGGAAGTATGACCCAGGTTTGCACCAGGCAGGAACTGGCAAAAAATAATAGTGCTGAGAAAGTGGCTGAAGAAAAGAAGCTCTTTGGGTGAAAGAAAAGAGCAGAGTTCAAAGATGGCGAGACCAAGGAGAAAGCTGAGAAGAAGCGATAAATCCTCTGCCTTAATGTTCTGTTCCTTTTTAAGATAATGTGGTTCCTCTAGTTTTTGGTGTGTTTTTATTGTTCTATTTTTTATAAGAGGCTTTATATATAAAGAACTGAATTTCAACAAAAACTTAATCATGTGGACAGATAATTTATAAATTAAGTTAAATATGAATTCCTGACATTTTCATTTATGCTTACATGGCCTTCTAGTCTTACTTTTTCTGTGTTTTGATGCACTTTTATCCATTAAACCTCAGCCTTACCATGATTCAGAGACATAATACAAAATGCCTTATCTGTTTGTTTCTCTAGTCTACCTATCAGTTATTTAAATCAAATTTTATCTATTCTAAGAAGACTTTCCTAATACCCAAGCTGAATTTTTGATTTTTAATCTTTAAATAACTTAAATAATCTTTAAATAACTAGTGGGTCTAACTTTCTATTTTTTCTTATAGCGCAGAAACATGATAACAAATACTAAAATGAGAATAAGGAATAAAAAAATTGTTCCAACATGAACAATTGAAGAGACATGTTTAATTGTAAATTTATGTATATATAGTCACACCCTACAAATACACTGAACATCATTCAGATTAGAGATTATGCAGTATTTATGTTGAACTCACCTGAAACATTTGATAAATACCTGAATATACTTATAACACTGAGTTAATTATTCAGACTCATGCAATATAATTTGTTGGAATTTTAATTTTTAGTGGTACGGAAATATTATCTTACTATTCAAGTGCTATTTTAGAAAAAGCTCAGCTTATAATGTAATTGACAGACTAGTCAGAGCTACACAATACTTTAAAAAGTATGCCATTAAATATGTATTCCTGAAAATCAGCCATTCTGACTTTTACAAAATATGGCCCTTCAGTGCTGCTCAGAATGCTCAGGTCCTTGGCTATATTATATATGTATTATTGAACCTACAAGTGCTCAAGATTCTTCCACATCTGGGTCAAGTTAATTCAGCGACTCTTGAGAGCCCCAAATGCCTTCAAAAATGAATTATTTTGATCTCCTAAGCAAATGCCATACTACTGCACTATGAAACCTTGCTCCTGTCATTTTCTCCGTTTAAATATTTACATTCTTATCACTCAGAACCTGGGTTGTTCAACATATGCAAATTAATATAGGTGACATACCACATTGAAAGACAAAAATCCTATGAGTATCTCAATAAATATAGAAAAACATTTGACAAAATACAACATCCTTTCATGACAAAAACCCTCAACAAATTGGGTACAGAATAAACATACCTCAAGGAACATATATAATATCCATACATATATGAAAAGTTGAAAACTTTTTCTGTAAGTTGAGGAAAAGACAATGGTGTCCACTCAGAACACTTATTCAACATAGTATTGGAAGCCC
The DNA here is from genome assembly GCF_987537825.1 of Furipterus horrens. Classification (NCBI taxonomy): domain Eukaryota; kingdom Metazoa; phylum Chordata; class Mammalia; order Chiroptera; family Furipteridae; genus Furipterus; species Furipterus horrens. The sequence continues at coordinate 78,354,392 of NW_028327179.1, read as the reverse complement.
CAGTTAGAGCAATAAGATGAGATACTGAACTAAAACGGATCCACAGTGGAAAGGAAGGAAATGAAATAATAGAAACATGTCATTCAAATCAGAAAATAAAATTGTCATTATTTACATATTATATGATCTTATATATAAAAGCCCTAAAGACGGAACTGGAAAAAAATAAAACCTGTTGGAACTGATTAACAAATTCAGTAAAGTTGGAGGATATAAAATCAATATAGAGAAATCAATTGTATTTTTATAAACTAGTAATGAAAAAATGAAAAAGAAAGAAAATTATCTCATTCATGTAAGCATTAAAAACAATAAAATACAAATAAATTTAACCAAGGCAGTAAAAGATCTAGCTATACAATGAAAACTACAAGACTTTGAAGAAAGAAGTTGAAGAACACACATACAAATAAAAAGTTATCCCATTTTCATTCTTCAGAATAATTAATTAATATTGTTAAAATGTTCATACTATAGACTCCAAAGCCAACTATAAATCTAATGCAATCCTTATCAAAATTGCAATATCATTTGATTTTGAGAAGTGGGCACAAAATGCAATATGCAGATCATGTATCATAGAAATGTACACTTGTAACCTATATTATATTATTAAGCAATGACACCCCAATAAAAATTTTAAAATAATTGCAATGTCATATTTTTACAAAAAACAAATCCTAAAATTTGTATGAAAGCACAGAAGATCTTGACTAATCAAAGCAATCCTGGGAAAGAAGAACAAAGCCAGAGGCATCACATTTCCAGTTTTAAAACTATACTATACCTAATGGTAGTGGCATAAAAATGTATAGATCTATGGATCAGTGTCAAGAACTGAGATATAAACCCAAGCATATATGGTAAATGAATATTTTATAAGGGAAACAAGAAATAAATCTCAACGGAGAAAAGACAGTCTCTTCAGTAAATGGTGTTGTAAAAATTGGATATTCACATATAAAAAGTACTAAAGCTTATGATTCAAATTGTATTAAACTTCATGGTCAACAAAGAGAAACATATTATGTGGTACAATTTGAAAACATGAAGGACTATTTATAGTTTAATTGTTGCAATTAAGGACGAAAGAAAGCCTGAACTGACACTTTGAGGTTTGATTTAATCTGGTTTTTACTATCAAAAAAGCCTTATTATGAAGCCTTATTATATGAAGCCTTATTATAAAATACTTTTTACAAACTTACTGTTTAATAGTAATTACTGAAACTGTTACTTAGTGTTATTAAGAATTATTTTAACTGTTTATTTAAATATTTAGTTATATAACATAACACCTCCTTTAATGTTTCACATAACTATGAAGCCTTAGTTGTCTTTTGATACCTCAATGAATAAAAAACATATTTGTTTTATAAGTTGTTACATATCATATATTTTCTCAAAAACAATAGACTTCACTATGTGATATGCAAGCTAATGAAGAGTGAGTGCATTCCACTATTCAAATATAAGCTCATCTTTTTCTGAAAGTTAAGCAAGGGAGGTCATTTAGGTAAAATTCTATTTTTAATCATTGTGAGAACATAATTAATTCTCTTGACTCCATTCCTTAAGAAGAAAAATAGTTTCAATTATAAATGCCTTTTTTCCAAATTAACACTATTTTGTTCATGCCCATATATAGAAAATGTAGGTTCTCTCAATGTCATTTGCAAATGCATTAATCACGTTTTTTAGGTACTACAGAACTCTACAAAGTAATGTCTATTGTATGCTTATCAAGGCAAAGTTTTGTTTATGTGCATTTGAATGAAAGCTTGTTTACTGCTTAGGTTCTTTCTGTTTGAAATAAAATATAGCAAACTGTAGTAAATTTTAGACTACTTCATTTAGAATTAAAACTTCCTGTGAAAATTATTGCACATTAGGAATTGTATATGACTCTCTACTCCAAAGCAATATTATTTCCACATATTCTAAACACTTATCAATATGATAGGCTATCTTACTCCAATAAGATGTTACGAAGTTAAACAAAGTAATGTAGAAATGGCAAACAAACTGGCATGGTCCTAGTGGTGGATATTGGTAATCACTTTGAGAACCCATCCTAAATGGACTTCTGTGCCACCTCCCATTCCTCATCCACAGTGAAATCAAGAGAGTCCTTATCAGGTAGTTGGAACTGTCTTGTGAAATAGAACATATCTGCTATCTACAGTAAATCATATCTTTAAAGATAAATTTTAAAGTGTGTTGCAGGTATGTTATTTACAGGATATAGTGACAAAAATATATGAATAAATCACTTAATGTCTGCCAACTTTATTATACGTATGACACTGTCTGTTACATTAGATTATACTCTCTTTAGTGAGGTAGATAAGGTATTATTGCAGAAATCATATGCCTGAACACAAATATAACCTGAAATAAGTATCAAGATGTAAAAACACTCGACTAAAAAAAAGGTTTGAGAGGAAGCTCTCCCTTCAAAGACAACCCCTCCTTGCCAGATATACATTGGTTTGACAATAAAGGAGTTTTAGAATTTATTAAGCAGATATATTATATATTTTTCTAGATGATGTCACATATCACTATTTTAGTCAATACTTAGAAAATATGAGGAAATAGTAATTATATTCTCATTTTAAGTACAAGCAAAAATGTGCCCAAAGGTTAAATTCTGTTTATCATTACAAAACTAAGACAAATACAGGATTAAGAAGTACACACTTTGATGTTGTTATATATATAATTCAGAACACCCACAAACACAATTATAGTTCTTGCTTTAAACCAAAATGCCCATATTCTTGGATTAGTAAAATGGAACCTCGTTGGAAGGTTATTCATTAAACTTATGTTTATTTGGTGCTATTCCAGTTGGGTCATGTTTTATCCAAAGAAAGTTGTGAGAGAACATAGAGAGTGGTTAGTTCTAGTCCTCTCTGTCTCATCAATATCAGCACCTCAAATTTGTTCACCTCACATCCACACTTATACCCACCCACCTTATACACCCCATAAACCCGACACACCCCCATAGCCCCTCCTTAGCCAAACTCTTATCTCTGATCTCCAGTTTGCAGACTCTCATTTCTTAAGTGGTAAATAACAGATAAAGCAGTGTGTGTCCTCAGACCACAGTTCTTCACATACTGGGTCTCCAACTACAATAGTAATATGAGCTGGAAGACAAGGAACTGAGAGTTTGAAAATGGTACCAAAATAGGCAAGAGTCAAACTGCAGCAGGCTAAGGCAGGGAGTGAAAGCAATGAAAGTACACACTGAAAACCCCTTTCAGTGTGTGAAAATGATATGTACAAATGAATTTCTGAAAATGTTTTTCCTATAGTGATCTTTATTTCTCCATTAGACTCTATTTTCACTCCACCTATAACAAATATGATCTGAATCACTTCCTGTTCCCACTCAAAATTCCAGTGACTCACAAAGTGTCAGAAATGGTATCATCAACCCCCTGGAACCTTCTATTAATTTCTTTATTCTTTTGATTGGTCTTAACAAAATGCCATAAATTTCTCTTTCCTTGATTACAAACCTTTCTTCTAAATGTGTGTGTATTTATATTATAGCAACACAAAATATTTTATTGCTCCATAACCCATGACAAGTGTCATCATTATTTGGGGTCTGTTTCAATTCTTTAAACCTAAACACCCTACATAGTCACATAACTCGATGAGGTCCACACAGTGCTGAGCATGAATTTATGCTACAAAGTACTACCAATAAGGTAAGGCAGAGATCTTCTCTGCTTTCAGTTCCTCTAAACAAATTTTATTTGCTAACATTTTTCTTATTCTCATCATACTGGGAGGTACAGATAAGAGATCCACCTTTTTTAGACATAAGTGTCACCTTTATTTCTCTGTGCTCTGTATTTTGTCCCTACTCTATTTATTTTTTTTCCTTCTGCTGGATTTGGGTTTAGTTGGCCCTCCTTTTTCTAGTCCTTTAAGGAGCAAAGTTAAATTATGGACTTGAGATCATCTTCTTTTTTTTAAACATAGACATTTGCAGCTCTAAATTTTCCTCTTAGTACTCTGAGTTTGGGTGTGTTTCATTTTAAAATTCATTTATCTCTTAAGTATTTTCTGATTTATCTTATATCTTCTATGGTGCATTGGTTGTTTAATAGTGTATTTTTTAAATCTCACCATTTTTTAAAATTTCCAGTATTTTTATTATTGATTTTATAGCTTCATTCCATTATAGTCTTAAGATATATTTTGTATAATTTCAAATCTTTTAAATTTATTGGGACTTGCTGTATAGCCTAATATATGGCCTATCTTAGAGAATGTTCTATGTGCTCTTGAGAAGAGAGCATATCTGCAATTGTTGGATCAAAAGTTCTATATGCCTTGTTATATCTAATTGGTATGCAGTGTGTTCATATCCTTATTTAATTTTTGATTCTGAGACTAAATGTCCCATCCAATTTTTATGGTGGTTTATTGATATAACGGAACAGGCTATTTCTCTCTTCAATTCTGTTCTTGTTTGCGTCATATATTTTGAGGGTTTTTTTCTTATATTTAGGTGATATATTGTATGTTTTCATTGTCTTGCAATGTTTTTTAAGTAATAACCTGGCCTGAGTTTCAAGATAGAAAACAAAAAAGAGAGAATTTTTATGTAATTTCTTTAAATAGCCTTGAGGTACATTAGGTCAGACATACTCAATAATTTGTAAGTTTTTAAAAAATTCATTTGATACCATAGGTCAAGTTCCAATGCTTGGAATGTAGGCCACAACAGCTTCAAGATTGCTTCACACCAGCAGGCACATACAAATATAAATACCACAAAACTTTCATAAAGTTTTGAAATTCTTTTTTAATTGACCCAGTCTTTGTCTATTTTCAACATGCCTTTGACAGGTCTACAGATGTGATTATGAAAGACAGTAGATGTAGGAAATTCTTTTAATGTCCATATCAGGAGCTACAAAATGGGCTACACAAAGAACTTATTATAATGACAGGAGGGAGAGTATTTATCATTGCCATAGGATAGTGATTGTGTTCTTCTGGTATGTTATTAGTTAAAGAATGCTGTCCACTAAAGGAAATACAAAAAGTTTAGAAAATTATGTGTGCACACATGCCTGGGTGGTTACTTCTTTAACTGTACCTCCCATCATGGAAGGACTTGGAGTACAAACACTGAGCAGAGAGTGCGTGAGTATGACTTTCAGATAGGCCAAACAGGAACAGGAGCATGGGAGCAGTGTGGGAGAGGGCAGAAACCATGGCCCGCACTCTCCAAGCAGAGTTGCCGGGCTTCCCAGCCAAGCACCTCCTCCGCACTGAAAGAGGTGCTGCTGATCATCTCATTAGCCAGGATGTGCTTGGAAACTGCACTCCCACCATAGGCACCAAGACCAATGACATCCAGGAGGGAGTCAGAAAGAAGGTTTGGTGAGTTGGATGTGCAGGACGACAGAGGCTAGCCCTGATTGAAAGAAACTGTGTGAATGGAGACTTGGTGGGGAACCCCTGGGCTGGCAACCCTGCACCCATGGGCATACATGCACAAAGGGTCTGCCAGACAAAAATGAAGAACTGAGCTACAGAGAGGGCCCCACATGGGGGAAAGCTGAGGCAGAACCCTAGACTTAGTAGGGAACCCCAGGCAGGCAACCCAGCTTGTGCACATGCATGCATGCACCAATGCTCTGCTAAACAAAAACGCAGACCAGTGCTGCAATTTGGAAGCCAGACAGAGACTGTTTTGGAAGAGCAGCAGAAACAAGGGCAGAGACTGGGTAAGGACTATGGATGTGTATACCAGCTTGCTGGCAAAGTAGCATTAATAAACAAAAACGAAGAGCAGTAGAGGGTACCACAGGACCAGTGCAAGGGGATTCAACTCAGTGCAGCTCACAGTGGAGAGCTGCAGCAGACCCACAAGCAAGAGAATAGAAGCCCTAGAATCCAGCTAGATCTCCTCACAGACAGCCAACCAGAAAGGAAGATATGAAACCTATGGAACTTTGACCAGGAGCAGATCCAGAAAGAAAAGAAAGCAGTAAAAAACAGATATTAATGGGACAAATTGCACCGCAGTATTTTTCATGAGTTTTTTTCTTATTCTCCAGTTTATGCATTTTAAGTCACTAGCTGTTATAGTTTATTCCAAATATCATATGTTGCTCCTTTCTTGTATTACCCCACCTTAACATTTGATCTCTTCTCACTTTGGTCTCAAATTCTATCTTCTCTCCTACTACAACTAGTATCCATTCTTTCAGCTTAAGTTTGTAAAAAAAATTTCCCTCTCTTAGCCTGGTTTTCACTCCTCATTCTTAGTATACCTACCCCCTTTATCATCTCAAATTCAATTCCTTTTCCTTTGGACATTTTTAAAACTTTTCTTTCTTTCTTTCTTCACTCTTATTCCCATTCCAACCAATATCAATCATAGCCAAAAGTTTCTACTGGGAAAAAGCTCTTTCTTTAATCTATTTTCTACCTTCTCTCCCTCTTCTTTTTCTTCTTCATCTTTTTTGTTTGTTTTGTTTATGCTCCCTCTTGTACTAAATATAAAACATATAACTTATCTATAAACCTAACGCTATATGCTTCCACTATCTCACTTCATTCTGTCTTCTTCTCTGCCTTTTCAACATAGAATTTAAATATGACTTACTGTATTGCATTGCCTTGTCCTTACACACTACTATTACTACTCTTTCACCTTTCCTCTCAAAAATCATCTTTCTTTCAGTTAGCCAATGCTTATCTGTTTTTCTGTTAGTATAAAAGTCTTAATCTCTTTACATCTATACTAACACTGGCTCATTTTCTGCTGGTACTTTTGAGTGTGGGGGTTTCTTGCCTAGGTTGTGTGTTTATGTTTTAACAGCACCTCCACAGAAATATTCAAGATGTGGTGGGCAGAGTGACTGTCAATCAACCAGCCAGAAGGAAGTTTCCACCAAAGAGCAACACAACAACAACCCAAACTGAAATACAACCAGACAGCCTAAACAAACAGAATAAAGGGCATCCCAGGAGCATCAAGCTCAGGAGATCAAAGAGACCACACCACTGAATCCCCTAGGTCCCCTATTACAGAAGGTCACACCACAAGGCAGGAAATCAAAGTAGACAAATCTAAGAAATAAAAACAAACAATAAGATCACCTAAAATGGGGAGACAAAGAAACAACCACCCATTGAAAGGGAAAAAGGAATCCCAAGAAAGAGTGCTAGATGAAACAGAGCAAGCAAACTATCAGACATGGAATTCAAAAGAATGGTTATAAGGAAGCTCAATGAACTTGACAAACTCAGAGAGAACTACACCAAACTCCAGGGGAATTACAGAGAACTCCAGGAAAACTACAAAGAATTCCAGGGACACTGCAATGAACTACAGTGAAGCTACAAGGAACTTACTGAGAACTGCTCTATCATTAAAAAGAACATAGAAAATATCAGTAAGATCCAGGAGGAAATGAAGAATACAATTTCTGAATTGAAGAACACAGTAGAAGGAATTAAAAGCAGGCTAGAGGAAGCAGAACATCAGATTAGCGAGCTGGAGGACACCATAGAAAAAAACTCCCAGACAGTGCAACAAAATGAAAAAAGACTGAGGAAGAATAAAAAGGGTTTAAGAGAGCTGCAGGACAACATGAAATGTAACAATATCCATATCATAGGGATATCAGAGGGAGAAGAAGGGGAACAAGGGATAGAGAACCTGTTTGAAAAGGTAATAACAGAAAACTTCCCTGACTTGAGGAGAGAAAAAGTCATACAAGTCCAAGAAGCACTGAGGGTCCCAATGAAAATAAACCAAATAGAGGTCCACTCCAAGACACATTAAAACGGCAACATTCAAAGACAAAGAGAAAATCCTAAGGTAGCAAGAGAGAAACAGCAAATAACATAAAAGGGAGCTCCAATAAGGCTATCATGAGGTTTCTCAACAGAAATACTACAAGCCAGAAGGGAATGGCAAAAAATATTCCAAGCAATGAAAAAAAAAAAAAAGGCCTACAACCAAGACTACTCTACCCAGCAAGGCTTTCTTTCAAAATGGAACATGAAATAAGGAGTTTCCCAGACAAAAGAAAGCTAAGTGAATACATTTCCACCAAACCAGCAATGGAAGAGATGCTAAAGGGGCTGCTTTAAGAAGATGAAGAAAAAAAGAAGAGAGAGAAGAACACAGGTACAAAGGAAAAAAAATCACAATGAATAAGTACTTATCAATAATAACCTTAAATGTAAATGGATTAAATGCTCCAATAAAAATGCATAGGGCAGCTAAATGAATTTAAAAAAACATGACCTACATATATGCTGTCTACAAGAGACACACCTCAGAACAAAAAGTCTACACAGACTGAAAGTGAAGGGATGGAAAAAGTATTTCAAACAAATGAACATGGAAAAAAAGCAGGTGTAGCAATACTTATATCAGGAAAAATAGATTTCACAACAAAGGCCATAAAAAGAGACAAAGAAAGGCATTTCATAATATTAGGGGAACAATCCATCAAGAAGATATAACCCTGATAAACATATGTGCACCCAAATATATAAGAAAATTTTTGGAAGAGTATAAGAAGAATATCAACAGCAACACATTTATAGTAGGGTATTTTAATACCCCATTATCAACAATGGACAGTTCTTTGAAGCAAAGAAAGCACCAAGAATATTGAGGTATTTAACAACACTCTAGATCAAATGGACTTAATTTATATATAGAACTTTTCACCCCAAAGAATCAAAATATACATTCTTTTAAAGTGCACATGGAACATTTTCAAAGATAGATCACATGGTAGGACACAAAACAAGCCTGAGCAAATTCAGGAAAATTGAAATTATATAAAGCATCTTCTTAGATCATAGTGGATTGAAACTAGAAACCTGAAGTATGCACGATCCTTCCCCATGTGGGAAGGCAACCCTCCCCTCCACACCCCCACTCTTATTAGGGATTTCTGGACCCAAGGTTAGATAGGATGATGACCATGTCCAGCTTGAAGCAGCTAGAGGAGCTCAAGACCTTCACCCATTGTCCTTTATAAGATATAAAGGGTCTTAAGTCTGAGAGGGAGGGATTGTTATTTTTTATTGTTAAAATAATTAATTAATTAATTAATTATTTAAAAAAGAAGAAGAAGAAGAATATATGAAAGGGTGAGGCAGGAGAGCTTGTATGTATGACCCATGGGCATGGACTTGGGGGGGATTGTTGGGGGAGGGGGGTGCTGGGCGGAGAGGAGCAAAGGGGAAAAATTGGAACTATTGTAACAATATAATCAATAAAATATACTTAAAAAAAAAAGAAACTAGAAACCAACCCCAAGGAAAAAACTTAGCAAAATAAGCCAGGCAGCAAAAGACAAATACCATATTATATCACCTAGCACATGACATTAATGAACAACACAAACAAGTGAGGAGAATAGAACCATAGGCAAGTAAACAAAGAGCAGACTGAAAGTGACCAGGAGGGAGGGGATTTGGGTGAGGGAAGAAGGAGGGAAAGAAGGGGAAGTGTTTAGTCAAGGAACTAGTATAAATGACCCATGGATATGGACAACAATGTAATGGGGTAAGAATGGACTGCAGCAGATGGGGTGGGCAGGGTGTGGGGGAGCAATGGGAGAAAAAGTGGGACAACTTTAATAGAAAAATAAATAAATATTATAAAAATGAAAAAAGAAGAGGAATTAACAAGCTAGTCAAAAATAGAACCCCATATACTTTTAATTTATTTTCATTGAATTTGTATTTGGGGAACATATAGTATATTGAAAACAGTCAAAAACAATTTACCAGGATGATCTGAGTCTATAGCTAATTCAAAATTATTGAAGAAGCAATTTGGGCATGCAGGGTAGGGCAAAGGAAGGTTTAGAGTTGTGAGTACATGAAATATAAGAGTTTATTCTTGTATTATTATTTATTTAATTATTATATTATTTTCCATATGAACAACTGTAAACCCACTCCAAGAAACCTCCGCTGCCTTGCGGCATACCTCTTCAGGGGAAAGGCTGAGGGAGTAAACCCCGACAGAAAATCCGGAGCCGGAGTCCCTAAGGCGGTTTGACGTTGTAGTCAACATCGGCAACTCCTGCGGCGCACCTGAAACCAAGCTGTATTGACTCCATCTTTCCCTTGGACCCTTCAGCTGCGAAGAGAAGGGGGGGTCTGCTGCATGGGCAACAGCAGACCCTGCATATCACCCTGCCCAGGCTCTGTAGCTTCAGCTTCACTGGAGAGGACACTCCAGCGTCATCGCAAGATGTCGATTCAACACGGGAGGAGAGAGATACCGTGTCATTCCCGAGTCGGACTGCACAACCATTCTCGGCGGTGCAGATAGACTCTTAAGAAACTACACCATCGTCTCTCGAGACGGACGGCTGCCGATCGATCGATCGATCGATTATTACTGTATCTACCTATGATTTATTGATTATTTATAATAGTAATATTCTTTCTTTATTTTATTTTCTACTCAAAGATACTGACTCCATAATAACTGTGGGGTAAAATTCACAGATTGTTTATACAGGCACATAAGACCTTCTAGGGCCAAGCACTAGCATATTTAACCAACCTTACCTTTGTCTAGTTAGAGGTAAACAAAAATAAGAGACTTGTGCCCCACAATGATTTGTTCCTGGACAAGCCAGTGATAGTAATTACCACACTATTTATGATTTCCCCAAATTGCCACCCACTCTAAGCTACTTCAAATATTCTCTATCTCTTCTACAATATAAATCCTCCCAAACATTAATCTATATGTCAGGATCACCTTTGGAATTAGGTGGAAAAAAAATCAACACTTCTGAGAATTAAAAGTTGTGGATCCAAGATCTTGATGCCTGAGCTTAAACTCTTAATGTTTTATTCTTACCTCCTAATTCCTTGATGAAGCAAGTTGCCATGTTATATGCTGCTGCATAGACTGAGCCATATGATAAGGAACTGATGGCAGGCTCCAGGTGACATCCAACAAGAAAAGGAGGTCCCAGTCTGGAGGCCTGCAGGAAATTAATGCTGTCAATGACAATGTGAGCATGACAGAGATCCTTCTCCAGCTGACATTCTGAGAAGCACTGATGACCCTTTGATTGCCATCATGTAGAGAACCCTGCTAAGAAATGCACTGATTGAAGACTCATAGAAACTGTGAGATAATAAACTGTCACTCATTTTATGCCACTAAATTTGCTACTAGATAATACAGATATGTGCTGATTTTACTGGATGCTAAGTATGTCTGTTTTGATCATGTGTTTCAGAAATTTAAAAGTAAGCAAAAGTGGGTTTGGAAACTCATTCATCCCACTATAAGATGGACTTGAACTAAAAATGGACTTGATTTTCTGACCTCCATAAATCCCTACTCTGAATCTTGGAACATAGCTAAATTTTGATTTTCTAAGGATTTGTGTCAATTGGGAGCCAAAGTCTTGATCAGGATCATGAATGCTCACGATCATCATGATCATGATTTTGGGGCATTACCCAAAAGTCTGTTGCACAATGATATGGGCAAATGTCCACATGTGCCTCTGAGGAAAGCTATAAGAAAGATTAAAAGCAGTATAATTTTTGGCATTATAGAAAAGTCCTTCCTCAAGGAGATCAAGCTTATATTTTATCCAGTAAGATCTGGATATATAAACTGACTCAAATCTGGGGATCAGTTGAGGAACTGTGACTCCCTTCTGGGGAATTTAAGTCAGACCTTTGTTCACTGGGCTTAGACTTTTTCTGGTTGTACAAATCAGACCATTGTTTTGATTCTGCTGTTCATTGCAGCAACAAGGCACTTGTGATAACCTTGTCTTGTCTTAGAAATTTAAGTTCCTTCACTGATTCCCTGCCATTCCATTGCCCTATCACCCTCTTTACGTTTGGATAATTAAGTTCAGTGACAGAATATCCCCCTATAATTTCTGACTGCACTAAAGAGGCATAATAGAGTTCTTCAAGAATGCTGGGGCTCCCATAACAGCTGCGGTAAAAGGTGTGTCCTCTGGCCACTGTTGGGTGGATGATATTAGTGATAATATTCTAATGTTCCTAAGGCTTAGGATACCATATCTGTGCTATACCAAACATGAATAAGTTATCTATTGCTATGTAATAATATCACCTCAAAATTAGCATATAAGAACAAAACACTGTCACTATTTTACAATTCCTGCAAGTCAGGAGTCTGACTATGGCTTTAGCTTGGTCCTCCGCAAGGCTGATATCAGAATATTGAATAAGGTTGTATTCTCAATGAAGAGAAGTACTCACATCCTCGCTTGTATGGTTCTTTATAAAGCTGGTGACCATTATTCTTATTCAATTCACTATCATTTGTTCTTTGACCTGACATCTTGGACCTCTTCTTCCTTATTATTCAAGATTTTTCCCCTTCACACTTAAGTTTGACCTGATGTGTAGAGTACTTTGTTCCTGTGCTCTTTACAAACTTTTTTCCTGGCGGTTTCTCTTACATACTACCCTTAGCTTGTAAAGTCCTGATATTGTATACAAATCATTATAAAAGCAAGGCTTTTTCCTGTGAAACAACAGGAACACAAATCAAAGTAGCATATACTAGAGGCTAATTGGCTAATGAAACTGGAGATTTGGAGAATTATCTAAACAATATTACTGAGATCAAGAAATTCTGTGCTATAAAGAGATTACACTTTCATTATTAGATAAATAACACTGGGTGGGATAACTTTAATACCTTAATCCTATCAAGAGAATGGTAATCTCTGCAGCATTCTGCAATTACATATTTAGTATTCTATATATTATTAACTATGTAGAATATTACTATAATCTATACTAATGTTCCATGAATTATATTAGGCCCTATCCTATATATAGTATCATATATAGTATATATAGCACTATATGTAATATACTGTCCCTGGCTGGTTTGGCTCAGTGGATTGAGCGTCGGCCTGCGAGCTAAGTGTCGCTGGTTCGATCTTCCAGTCAGAGCACATCAGAGAAGGAAAACTCTGATTCCAAAAAACCTCCGCTGCCTTGCGGCATACCTCTTCAGGGGAAAGGCTAAGGGAGTAAACCCCGACAGAAAATCCGGAGCCGGAGTCCCTAAGGCGGTTTGACGTTGTAGTCAACACCGGCAACTCCTGCGGCGCACCTGAAGCCAAGCTGTATTGACTCCGTCTTTCCCTTGGATCCTTCAGCCGCGAAGAGAGGGGGGGTCTGCTGCATGGGCAACAGCAGACCCTCCATATCACCCTGCCCAGGCTCTGTAGCTTCAGCTTCACTGGAGAGGACACTCCAGCGTCATCGCAAGATGTCGATTCAACACGGGAGGAGAGACAGATACCGTGTCACTCCCGAGTCGGACTGCACAACCATTCTCGGCGGTGCAGATAGACTCTTAAGAAGCTACACCATCGTCTCTCGAGATGGACGGCTGCCGATACGATATGTAATATACTAATTTATAATGAATGTGATATGTATACCATTCTGATCCTGTACCAATATAATCTGTAGCCATCGATCCCTGGGAAAAAGACAAATGGAGTCTAAAATTGGACAGTCTAACTGTCACAATTTCAGGTTCTGTAGCACTATCTTATCTTTATATATTTCTAATTTCTTACAATGCTATTGATCTGGAAAAATAATTATTTCTGATCCTCATCAATAAGGCAAATTTGAAGTGACCTCTTTTTATTTGAGAAATATACTAGTTCTCATTCACTCTCTTATCTTCAGGCTGTGCTATTTTTGTTAACCCTTAAGTCAATACAGTCTCTTGGGATCCTGGTCATTGTGACACTGCAGATCATCAAGTTGATTTACCATATTGATGACTTTATGTTAATTGGATCTCATGAACAAGTAAGGGTTACATGTACTTCAATGCCCTAAAAAGACACTTGTATGCTGGTTACAGAACAATAAATCTCATGAATGCTTAGAGGCTTGCCATATTAGTAAACTCTTTAACAGTTTACTGGTTTGGGAAAAACTTTTGTAATAAGGTACAGAGCATGGGTCCCCTGAGGGCAAGGGGGCCCGTCATCCCCCAAAATCCTGCAGGGACATAGGAAGGAGACAGATTTGGGATCGGAGGGGGTGCTCGCAGCATGAAAAGTATAGCATTTAAGACACATTGCACAACAAAGGCAGGTTAACAGCCCATTCCTTCCTGCAAGGAAGGTCCACAGAAGCTGCAGAGTTGTGTAGGTGACTGTGAAAACATGCAGTGTGACTCATGACATAGCTGAGCTACATGATCTATGGGGGTGGATGCCCTCCCCAGATGCCGTGAATTGCTGGGAACTCTTGCCTGACTAAAGATAGCAGCTGAAAGAGGGTCAAAGACACTGGGGAGCTGACAAAAATGGCAGACACTAACATGCCACAGGAAGAGCCAGATGTTAGATCATGCAGGAAGTTCTGAGCCCAGCATTTAAAATTGGAGTTGGAGATCTGAAGGGAAGCTTCCATGAAGTCAGTAGCTCTTCCAGGAAGCCTGCCTGGAGAAGAGAGCAGCAGAGCTGGAGTTGCTGTGGGGACCTGCCTGACCAAGCACACAGAGAACTGAGAGGTGCTTGGAGCTGAACTGTGGCTGAGAATGCTGAGCTGCGAACTTCTGCATTTTTGAAAGATGGTACCTCTGAGTGGAATATTCTGAAACTGGCCTGGTTTGGCAGAGGGAGACAAGACTCTTTGATCTTGGGTGTTTTTAAAAGAGTGAGACTTAATGACAGAAATCAGCCATTATTATAAATCTGTATAACCTTTAAATAAACAACCTCTTTCCTTTTTCTCTAAACTCTTTCCTTGGGAGTCACACATTCTTGGTGACAGGCACTTAAACCCTATGGCTGTTCCAGAACACCATTGGAGGAGTTCTATAACACTTTGAAATCACCTCTGAGATAATGCAAAAATTTTAACACCATAGATTTCCTAAAACAAAGAAGTAAGACACAGTACTTTGTGGTTTGGAGGTATTATGGGTGTTATCATAAACTGAAAAAGAAAACATTTATTAGATAAGTTATTAGGTGACTCAGAAGACTCAAAATTTTGAGTGGGACCCAGAGTACAAGAGGGCACTTCAAGCTCAGGCTAAAGAGCAAAAGCGGCTGCTATTTGAGCCATGTAATGATGACAGATTTATTGATTCTAGTGACCTATGATGAACAAGAATGCTGTGTGGAGGCTCTGACAAGTTCTAATATGAGAGCTGCAGCACAAACTCTTGGGTTCTGTAACAACTCTATACCTTCTGCAGCTGAGAACTACTTTTTATTAAATATTGACATGCATATGTACAAATACTCAAATACTAAATAAGCTTACAGGAATACATTTTTATATTCAGAAAATTTGCTCATTTATGCAAATTACATTTTACTGGATGAATTGCATATCTATCATGCAGATTATGATAATGATTAAAATGTTGTTAGCACTATACTTAGGTATTATAAATGTAAGGATCCAATTGTTTCTTTTATTTGCATTATTTTACACATTTTATTCCTTCTTGAGGGTAATGTAATCTTATTAGAACTAAAAAAATAATAATACTATGTCAGACATACAATATGTACAGTTCCTTGGGTTACCTTTCAAGTTTTGGTAGCATTTCACTAGGATATTCTCATGTGTGTAACAGAGGATGGCATTTTATGAGTATATTTAAGAATTACTTGTTACATTAGAGGGAATTTGGCAACCTAATATCTTATTTTTCACCTTTACTTCCATCCTTTATATCAGTCAGATTTCCATATGTCTTTCATTAGCTCTACTACATTATAGACCCCCAAGCAAGGCCTTGGTTTTTCACAATCACTGAAAAAACCATAAAATAAAAGATTCAGAAGAGCCCTTATTGTAGCTATCACAAATAGTATTAAATCAGTAACTTGTTTTCAACTCTCCCTTCCCATTAGTTATTTTAGATTTTTCTCACCCTTACCTACATTTCAGTTGTTGCAAATTGCTTACCTGGAGGAGTAAGCAGCAATCTATGAGAGTTTCTGCATTTTAGTTATCTTCTCCAACTCACAATAGCAGTTACGATGGTTATAAGATAAGAAAAGTGGATTTTGGATACCCTATATAACTACGTTGTATATCAGAAATAAAAGTGTTAATGCCTTTACAAGGATCATTTAACAACTAAGGTTAACAATGACACCAAGCACAGTGAATGGCACTTGGTCAATACAATCAGTAGCAATATTAAAATATGGTGGATTCATATTTTATTTGTGACAAGTTTGAAAAAAAATTTTCTTTCAACACTTAAGATTGACCCTGGTGAGAAATTAGAGAGAAAAAAATGTATGTGTTGGGAACATAACACTTTTGCATAATATTAGAAATAAGGATAGATTTCAAGGCAAAAACAAAGAGCAATAATCTATTCACTAACAATTCTAAACTTAACCACTGGTTAGATCAAAATAATCAAACCCATGTGAACTTTGTAATATGACAAAAATTGTCCCAAAAATTTGACTTTAGGACAAAACATTGTTTGAAGCATCTTACTGACAAATATAGTAATGATTCTGTAATTTTCTGCTTTAAATCTGTAGGTATTTGTACTATAAAGAAAATGAGAAGGCTAATAAACTGTGACTATAATCTCCCTTATCCTGTTTTGCCTATACACTATATTAAGGATATATTGCCTCCCTTCAACCTAAATAAGAAGTGATAAAAATCCCTGCCTGAGAATAAGACCTGACCTTATCTAGAAAAAAACAGTGGAGTCTTAATTTATGCACACATTAGATTAGTTTAGGTACTCTAGGCATCCCATTGCATGTAGTCATTATCCTTCAGAAAGTTATCCCATTGAAGAACAATACATTCAAAATAGCAACTTTTTCTCCATCAGTGGAACAGATTGTTACTTCCTTGGCTGAGCATCAGAAAGGCAGTTGGCAGTTTAGAACCCAAGTCTTGAGGCAAGTATTAGTTTAAATATTTAAATGCATTTAAATATTAATGTAAATATTCACCATCAGTGTTCTGACAAGCCCCTACTTAGGAGAGGCTTGTGAGAAGCGAAACCTGCTGAAAGAACAGTACATTCATTTCTCCCATCTCACATTCACTCTGAGGCAAATGCTTATTTATTGAAACGCTAAAAAGAGTAGCATTTAGTATTTTAAAATGCTCTTCTTTTTCTCCCCCTTGCATATTAGTAAGTTGTATTTACAATGTTTTTCAAATATGATATCAATATTTCTCTTGGCATTTGTGTATTTTTTTCTTTGGAAGAATTTTTTTTTAGTTCCTGGAAGCTAAAGTTGACAATAGTTCTCAATTTTGTTGATACATAAGAATACACATGGGGACGTGAAGGAGATTTTTGATGCTCAGATCCCACCCTAGACACTCTTATTGTATAATAAGCCCATCTCACACGTCTTAGAGGTCCTCTCTATTCTCAATCCGTTTTCTTTCTTTTTTTATTCTAATATGCAGGCAAGATTAAAGATGTATTTATTAGGCAATATAGTTAGTTAGGGAATTGATTTTGAATTGATCCTGCAGTACACAATAATGTAAATCTACCATTGTTGTGGGCAACTGACTATGAAGTTATGTTCATTTCAGGGGTTTTCTTTTGCTTTCGATGTTAAAATACCTAGTTTTAATATTCTTTCAAAATGAATACCCTCCCTTCTTTGGCAAGTGATTTCATTTAGTATTTATGTGCTGGGTTACCAGAAGAAATGATCACTCTGATTCTCACACCACTGGAGAGCTCTCAAGGACTGTTATTATTATTTCACCATTCACCTCAAACTTTCCTTATAAAGTTTCCCTATTATGTCAGTATAGACCTAAAAACTCAAGAGTATACTTTATAATACTTCATATGGTTGATTTGTTAGGCTGAGAGATTAATTAAAGGATAAGTCCAAATCTAGTGGAAAGAAAATTATTTTTCTAAAGAGATAAGGAGGTTTTCATTCTGTTCTTTTAAAATAAGAAAACACCTCAACTTGGTTAGTGGTTCTGCATTGATACAAGTAAGAATAGATAATTGTCTTTGAGGTTTGTCTCTATGAAAACCTTAATATCTCTTTGTATTTTTCCTTTAGATTATGGAAACCTTTTGAAATAAAGAGATTTTCAACTGTTCCTTCTTTCTCTAAAAACATTGAAATTACTTTTGATAACACATTTATTTAGTACTGTGTAATATCACCTTTTAAATGGCAATGTTGTCAATAACAGAGCCAAAAAAAAGTGGGCCGTGAGCACTACATTATTTTCCATTCCAGTGATTCTTGTCATGTTTCTATCCAGGGTATCAAGGGAAGAAAGCTTACAGATGTAAAGACAAAAATGAGGGATATGGAAATGTAGTGCTATAATGTTCTCTAGAGAAACAGAATAGGAATATATAGTTTGTTATCCAACCCTTTGTCTTTGATAAGTATATCCAGTAGCAAACCATAGATTCAGGGTGAATTATCATACCTGGTAGAGTCCAAGAAAACTAAGAATAAAAGAAAGAATGAGGGGCAGAATAGCTAGTAATATGATGGCATGTGTTTGTTTGTTTTTTAAGTATTTATTGTTTTTCTATTACAGTTTTTCCACTCTTTCCCCCATTGCTCCTGCTCATTCTGCCCACCCCTTCTCTCACAGTCAACCCTCAACACATTGTCCATGTCCGTGAATCATTTATACTAGTTTCTTTACTAAATCCTTTCCATTCTTTCTGCTCTTTCCCTCTCCCCTCTCTCCCCTTAGTCAGCTTCTTGTTTACATGACTCTGCTGCTATTTTGCTCATTTGTGTGTATTGCTCATTAGTTTCCTGTATTAGGTGATATCATATGGTATTTGCCTTTTGGTGCCCGACTTATTACTCTAAGCATAATACTCTCCAGGTCCATTCGTGTTGTCTGAAATGGTAGGAGTTCCTCTTTCTTTCTTCTGCATAATATTCCACTGTGCAAATGTTCCACAGTTTTTAATCCACCCATCTACAGGTGAGCACTTATGCTGTTTCCAGCATTTTGGCTGTTGTAAATAGCACTGAGATGAGCATAGGGGTGCACAGGTTCTTATGAACTGGTGATTCAGGATTCACCAGATATAATCCTAGCAAAGGAATTGCTGGATCAAAAGGCTTTTCCATATTTAGTTTTTTTGAGAAAATTACATACTGTTTTCCATAGTGGATGCACCAGTCTGCATTTCCACCAACAATGCACTAGGGTTCCCTTTTCTCTATATCATTGCCAGAACTTTTTGTTTGTCAATTTGTTGATGATGGCCTTTCTGACCAGTGTGAGGTGGTATTTCACGGTGGCTTTAATTTGAAACCCTCTGATGGCTAGTGATGTTGAGCTTTCTTTCATATGCCTATGGACCCTCTGTATGTCCTCTTTGAAAAGGTGTTTTTTCAGGCCTTTTGCCTATTTTTTTAATTGGATTCTCTGTCTTCGTGGTGTTGAGTTCTTTATATATTTTGGAGAACAAACCTTTATCTTTGGGAAATATGTTTTCTCATATGATTAGTTCAGTTTTAATCCTGCTGATGTTTTCTTTTGCTGAGCAGAAACTCTTTAGTTTGATGAAGTCCCATTCACTTATCCTTTCTTTTATTTCCAATGCCCTAGGTGATATATTAGCAAAAAAACATTGCTACATGGGATATCTGAAATTTTGATGCCTATGTTTTCCTCTAGGACTTGTGTGGTATCACAGCTTACATTGAAGTCTTTGATCCATCTTGATTTTATTCTGGTGTGTGGTGTAAGTTGGTGGTCTAGTTTCATTTTTTTGCATGTTCCCCCAGCACCATTTGTTGAAAAAGCTATTTTTACTCCATTTTATGTGCTTTCCCTCTTTATGAAATATTAGATGACCAATTAGACCTGGGTTTATTTCTGGGCTCTCCATTCTGTTCCATTGATATATATGTGTGTTCTTATACCAGTACCAGATTGTTTTGATTACAGTGACCTTATAGTAGAGTTCAGTATCAGGTATTATGATTCTTCCTATGATGTTCTTCTTCCTCAAGATTGCTGCAGCTAGGAAGATGTCGGAGGAGTGAGGGGAGGCTGCGCTTTCAGGCTCCCAATACCCATCTGTAGTTTGGACTAATGGCAGACAGAACATCTCAGTGAGCAGCTGGACATTGGCAGGAGTCAAGCCTTGGCACTGCTGGATTAGAGAAAAACCATCTGGGAACAACCTGTTTAGTGAGGATAGTGGAGTAAAAGGGGACAAGACAGAATCCCTGACTGGGGTGGCTGCCTGAGCTGTGGCTGGAAGTACACAAAGGCTTTTTGGCGACCACAGTCTTCCCCAGAGAGGAGTTGGGAGGACAACAGATCTCTGCCCGCTGGCAGAGACAGGACTCAGCCAGGTGGCATTAGTGCTGAAGGACAGGATACAGGGTACTGCTGTGCAAGTGAGAACATAATATTTCTTTATATTTTTCTCTTTTGGACTGTGGAAAGGGATGGAAAGTTTGGGGGTGGTAGGACATTCTTGAGGAGTGCAGGCACAGACGCGTGCTTGTCCACTCCCCAACCCTCCCCTTGGGTTGCTAGTGTGCGCAGAGGGAAGTGCCCTCATTCACTGGCCCAGGTATGTGGGGCCGCAAGTCCAGGTGCCCCTCAGACACGCTGCAACAGACATAAGATCAGTGCCCCAACGGGTGCAGGGAGAGCCCACTGGACAGGCAGAAGATCGTGCGCAGACACCCCTGGCCAGCTCCAGTGGGCACCAGACCAGAGCGCAGACCACTTGCTCAGGTTCTGCTCATTCCTGCCCAGGCGGGTGCAAGAACGGCAGGCAGCTGCAGTGTGGGAACAGCAGGCGGCAGCGACTCACAGATGCTCACTTCCACTGTCAACAAGTGCCTGGGGCCCTGCCCTAAGAAGCCAGAGACCAACTCCCAGAACGCAGCTCCGCAGGCCTGAGGCAAACTCTCTAGCCGCCTTCTGCGCATGGTGGCACCCGCGCAAAGGCTCTTCGGCTAGCTCCAACGGGCACCAAAGGAATGTGCTGTGCTGGCCACCACGTGCCCACACCGGTGCTGGAAGAAACAGGAACGCCTGACCAGCTTCATTAGACCAGCGGTGGATGCAGAAAAAGAAGATGATACCCAAAGGCTGAACTGAGTAAAAACATTCCTTTTTTTTCTTTTTTTTTTTATTCCTTAAAGGTAGGAAAGAAGAAAGAAGGAAAAAAAAACAAAACACTATATCACTAATCTGTTTCTTCAATCTCTCCCTCTCTTCTTTTTTCATTAATTGTTGTTTATTTGTTTTTGTACCTAGTTTAGTCTACCTTTCATTCTAAATAAATAGAATATAACTACTATATAAATCCAATACTACATAATCCCACTTTCTTAATATATTCTGCATTCTTCCCACCTTTTCTTCTATTGTTATTAACCTTCAATGTAAATATTACCTACTGTCTTGCATAGTCTCAACTATTATTAATCTATCATCCCCTCTGTCAAAAGTCATAGTTTTCCTCCCTAAAAACAACTCTTATCTATTCTTCCTATAGTATAAAAGCTCTAATCTCTCTACATTTATATTAATACTTGCTTGTTGGCTGATGATAGCAAGATAGAGGGTGGGGGGTATTTTTGAAGGTGTGGGTCTCCTGCCTGGGCTGTGTGTTTATGTTTTTAACAGCATCTCCACAAAAGAACTCAAGACAAAGTGGATAGAGTGACTCTCAATCAACTACCCAGAAGGAAGATTCTACCAAAGAGCATCTGAAATATAACCAGACAGCATAAACAGACAACATAAAGGGTAACCAAAGAACATCAGGTTCAGGAGATCAAAGAGACTGCACCACTGAAAGCCCCATATCTCCTATAAAGAATCTGATACCACAAAGGTGGGAAGTCACAGCAGACAAACCCAAAAAATAAAAACAAATAAGAACAATACAACATGTTAAGGCACAGAAATAACCTCTCAATGAAAAGAAAAGAGGAATCCCCAGAAAAAGAGGTAGATGGAATAGACATAGCCCAAATGTCAGACATGGAATTCAAATCAATGGTGGTGATGAAGCTCAATATACTCGACAACCTTAAAAACAACTATGACAACCTACAAGGAAGTTACCAACAGCTCCAAGAAAATTACAGGGAAGTTGAGAGAACTGCACCATCATAAAAAAAGACATAGAAACTATTAACAAGAACCAGGAAGAAATGAGGAATTCAATCTCTGAATTGAAAAACACAGTAGAATCAGTCAAAAGCAGTCTAAATGAAGCAGAGGATCAGGTTAGTGAGTTAGAAGATAATGTAGAGAAAAACTCCCAAACAATAAAGCAAAATGAAAAAAGATTGAAAAAATATGAACAAGATGTAAGAGAATTATGGGATAGCATGAGAAGAAATAATATCAGGATCATCAGAATAAAAGAGGGAGAAGAATAGGAGCATGGAATTGAAAAACTGGTAAGAAAAGTAGTGACAGAAAATTTTCCCAACCAGTTGAGAGAAAAAATTATACAAGTTCAGGAAGCACAGAGAGTTCCAATGAAGAGGAACCCCCAAAACCCACCACAAGGCACATCATAATTAAAATGGCAACATTCCAAGACAGAGAATCCTAAAAGCAGCAAGAGAAAAACAGCAAATAACATACAAGGGAGTTCCGATAAGGCTATCGACTGATTTCTCAACAGAAACACTACAAGTCAGAAGGGAATGGTCAAAAATATTTCAAGCAATGAAAAACAAAGTTCTACAACCAAGAATACTCTACCCAGCACAGCTCTCATTCAAAATGGAAGGTAAAATAAGGAGTTTCTCAGACAAAGGAAGACTAAAAGAATACATCTCCACCAAACCAGCATTGCAAGAGATGCTAAAGGGAATGTTCTAAGAAAAAAAAAAAAGAGGACAGGAACACAGGTACACAGGGAAATTAATTAGTACACATCAATAATAATCTGAAATATAAATGGATTAAATGCTCCAATTAAAAGATATAGAAAAACGGAATGGATAAGAAAACAGGACCCATATATTTTCTGTCTATAAGAAACACAGCTCAAAACAAAAGATTTACATGGACTAAAATTAAAGGGATATAAAGAATTATTCCAAGAAAATGGACCTAAAAATAAGCCAGGGTAGCAGTCCTCATATCAGACAAAATGGATTTCAAAACAAGGGCAATAAAAAGAGACAAAGAAGGACATTTCATAATACTTAAAAGGACAATTCATCAAGAAGATATAACACCGATAAACATATATGAACCCAACACAGGAGGACCCAAATACATAAAGCAAATACTAGAAGACCACAAAAAGGATATCAACAACAACACACTCATAGTAGAGGACTTCAACACTCCATTATCAACAATAGACAGATCATCAAAGCAAAGAAACACCAAGGATATACAGGCATTGAACAACACACTAAACCACATGGATCTAACTGATATATATAGAACTTTTCACCCCAAAGAAGCAAAATATACATTCTTTTCAAGTGCACATGGGACATTTTCAAAGATAGACCACATGATAGGTCACAAAACAAGCCTCAACAAATTCAAGAAAATTGAAATCATATCAAGCATCTTCTCAGACCACAATGCCTTGAAACTAAAAATCAACCTCAGAGAAAACAATCAAAGACACCCAAACTCATGGAGAAAGAATAACATGTTATTGAATAATGAATGGGTTAACAATGACATCAAAGAAGAAATCAAGAAATATTTGGAAACTAATGATAATGAACACACAAGAGCCCAAAACCTATGGGACACAGCAAAAGCAGTCCTAAGAGGGAAGTTCATAGCAACACAGGCATATCTGAAAAGGATAGAAGGATCTCAAATAAAAAATCTAACCCTAAAGCTACAAGAACTAGAACAACAACAACAAACAAAGCTTAGGGCAAAAAGAAGGAGGAAAATCATCAAGATCAGAGCATAATTCAATGACATAGAGACTAACCAAACAATCCAAAAGATCAACAAAACTAGGAGCTGGTTCTTCAAAAAAATAAACAAAATTGACAAGCCTCTAGCCAGGCTCATCAAGAAAAAAAGAGAGAAGACCCAAATAAACAAAATCAGAAATGAAAGGGGAGAAATCACGACTGATACCACAGAAATACAAACGATAGTAAGAAATTACTACAAACAACTATATGGCAAGAAATCACTACTGATACCACAGAAATACAAACGATAGTAAGAAATTACTACAAACAACTGTATGGCAAGAAATTTGACAACCTAGAACAAATGGACAAATTTCTAGAAACATACAACCTTCCAAAACTGAATCAAGCAGAAGTAGAAAGTCTCAACAGAGCAATAACAAAGAAAGAAGTTGAAACAGTAATCAAAAATCTCCCTGTACACAAAAGCCCTGGACCGGATGGTTTCACAGGAGAATTTTACAAAACATTTAGGGAAGAACGAACTCCTACCCTCCTCAAACTATTCCAAAAAATGCAAGAAGAGGGGAAAATCCCAAACTCTTTCTATGAAGCCAGTTTTACCCTAATCCCAAAACCAGGTCAAGACACAACAAAGAAAGAAAACTACAGGACAATATCACTGATGAACATAGATGCTAAAATCCTCAACAAAATATTGACAAAAAGGATCCAGCAATACATCAAAAAGATCATACACCACGATCAAGTGGGATGTATCCCAGGGATGCAAGGATGGTTTAATATTAACAAATCAATAAATATAATACATCACCTAAACAAAATGAAAGACAAAAATCACATGATCATATCAATAGATGCAGAAAAAGCATTTGATAAAGTACTACACCCATTTATGATGAAAACACTCAGCAAAATGGGAATAGAGGGAGCATACCTTAACATAATTAAGGCTATATATGAGAAGCCTGAAGTCAACATCATACTCAATGGACCAAAACTGAGAGCATTCCCCCTGAAATCAGGAACTAGACAAGGCTGTCCACTCTCTCTACTCCTATTCCACATTGTGCTGGAAGTCCTAGCCACAGCAATCAGACAAGAAAAAGAAATAAAAGGCATCCAAATTGGGAAAGAAGAAGTAAAACTATCACTATTTGCAGACGACATGATGTATACCTAGAAAATCATATAAACTCCACTAAAAGACTACTAGATATAATAAGTGAATTTGACAAAATAGCAGGGTACAAAATAAATATACAGAAATCTAAGGCATTTCTGTACACCAACAAAATATCAGAGATGGAGACAAAAAAGAAAATACCATTTACTATAGCAACAAAAAAAAAATAAAGTACCTAGGAGTAAACTTAACCAAAGAGATAAAAGACCTGTACTCTGAAAATTATGTAACATTGAAGAAAGAAATTAAGGAAGATACAAATAAATGGAAGCAAATACCATGTTCTTGGATGGGAAGAATCAACATCATCAAAATGGCCATACTACCCAAAGCAATTTTCAGATTCAATGCAATCCCTATTAAAATACCAATGACATATTTCACAGACCTAGAACAAATACTCAAAAAATTCACATGGAACCCAGAAAGACCCTGACTAGCAAAAGCAATCGTGAGACAGAAGAATACAGCAGGAAAAATCACAACACCAGATATCAAACAATACTACAAAGCCACTGTGATCAAAACAGTCTGGTATTGGCATAAGAACAGACATATAGATCAGTGGAATAGAATAAAGAGCCCAGAAATAAACTCCCGCCTCTATGGTCAACTAATATTTGATAAAGGAAGAAGGAACATAAAATGGAGTGAGAAGAGCCTCTTTAACAATTGGTTCTGGGAGAACTGCACAGGGACTTGCAAAGAAATGAAACTAGACCACCAACTTAAACCACACAGGAGACTAAAGTCAAGATGGATCAAAGACTTAAATGTAAGCTGTGATACCATAAAAGTCCTAGAGGAAAATATAGGCAGAAAAATTTCAGATATCTCACGTAACAATATTTTCATGGATACATCTCCTAAGGCAAGAGAAATAAAGGAAAAAATAAGCAAATGGGACTAAATCAAACTAAAGACTTTCTGCTCAGCAAAAGAAAACATCAGCAAGATGAAAAGGAAACCAACCATATGGGAAAACATATTTGCCAATGACATCACAGACAGCGGACTGATCTCCAAAATATATAAAGAGTTTATATGATTCAACATCAAGAAAACAGACAACCTGATTAAAAAATGGGCAAAAGATATGAACAAATCCTTCTCTGAAGAGGACATACAGAAGGTCCATAGACACATGAAAAAATGCTCAGCATTATTAGCCATCAGGGAGATGCAAATAAAAACCCCAATGAGATACCATTTTACAGCAGTCAAAATGGGCATCATCAACAAATCAACAAACAACAAGTGCTGGCGAGGATGTGGAATAACGAGAACCCTACTGCACTGTTGATGGGAATGCAGATTGGTGCAGCCACTATGGAAGACAGTATGGAATTACCCCAAAAAACTAAAAATGGAACTGTCTTTTGAACCAGTGATTCCACTGCTAGGACTATACCCCAAAAATCTTAAAACACTAATTCAAAAAAACCTATGCACCCCTATGTTCATAGCAGCCCTGTTTACAATAGCTAAGTGCTGGAAACAGCCTAAGTGCCCATCTGTAGATGAGTGGATCAAAAAACTGTGGTTCATTAACACAATGGAATACTGTGTAGCAGAAAGATAGAAGGAACTCTTGCCATTTGCAACAACATGGGTGGAACTAGAGAGAATTATGCTTAGTGAAATAAGCCAGGCAAAGAAAGAAAAATACCATATGATATCACCTAATACAGAAAACTAAAGAACAACACAAACAAATGAACTAAATAGAACAAAGAGCAGAATAGCAGTCAATAGCGGGGAGGGTGGAGGGAAAGAAGAGGGATAAGTAAGGGAAGGGTTTAGTCAAAAAATGTGTATAAATGAGTCATAGACATGGACAACGGGGAGGGATATGATTGTGGAAGAAGGGGTGGACTGGGTCGAGGAGAGAAACGGGGGGAAAATGTGACAACTGTAATTGAAAATCCTAAAAATAAAAAATAAAGTAAAATAAAATAAATTCATCAAGTCAGAAAAAAAAAAAAGATTGTTGCAGCTATTTGGGGTCTTTTACCTCCTTGGTTAAGTTTATTCCTAAGTACTTTATTTTTCTTGTGGCTATAGTAAATGAGATTTTTTCTAGTTTCTATCTCTGATATTTTATTGTTGTACAGAGATGCCTTTGATTTCTGACTATTAACTTTATATCTTGCTATTTTGAAAATTCACTTATTTGGTCAAATAGGTTTTTAGTGGAGATTATAAGGTTTTATTTGTACACTATCATGTCAGCTGCAACTAATGATAGTTCTACTTTCTTTGTATTTATTTTTTTCTTATCTGATTGCTGTGGTTATAACTTTTAAAACTATGTTGAATAGGAATGGAGAGAGTGGAACTTTTTGTCTTGTTCCTGATCTCAGGGGAGTGCTTTCAGTTTTTGCCCATTGAGTATGATGTTGCCTTCAGGTTTCTCATATACAACCCTCTACTCAAACTTTGCTCAGTATTTTCATCATAAATAGATGTTGTACTTTATCAAATGCTTTTTCAGCATCTATTGATATGATCATGTGGTTTCTGTCTTTCATTTTATTTATGGGCTGTCTTGCATTTATTGACTTGCAAATATTAAACCATTCTTTCATCCCTGAGATAAATCCCACTTGATCATGGTGCATGATCTTTTTAATGCATTGCTGGATCTTGTTTGCCAATATTTTGTTGAGGACATTAGCATCTATGTTCATCAGTGTTATTGTCTTGCAGCATTCTTTCTTTGTTGTATCTCAACCTGGTTTTGGAATTAGGGTAATAATGGCCTCATAGAAATAGTTTGCGACTTTTCCTTCTACTTGGATTTGTTAGAAAATTTTGAAAAGGTTAGGAGTTAGTTCCTCCCTAAATGTTTTGTAAAATTCGCCTTTGAAGCCATCTTGTCCAGGGCCTTCATGTGCTGGGAGTTTTTGACTACTGCTTCAATTTCACTTGCTTTTATTGATCTATTCAGGCTTTCTGCTTCTTGTTATTTCTGTTTTGGAAGACTATGTGTTTACAGAATTTGTCCACTGCATTCAGGTAGACAAATTTCCTGTCATATAGCTGTTCCTAGTAATTTTTTACAATACTTTGAATTTTTGTGGTATCAGTTGTGATTTCTCTTCTTTCATCTCTGATTTTGCTTATTTGAGTCCTCTCTTTTTTTCTTGATAAGCGTGGTTAAAGGTTTGTCAATTTTGTTTATATTTTCAAAGAAACAGCTTCTGGTTTTGTTGACCTTTTGAATTGTTTGTTAGTTTCTATATCATTGAATTCTGCTCTGACCTTGATTGTTCTCTTCATTCTACTCAACTGGGTTTTTTTAGCTGTTCTTCCTCTAGAGCTTATAGTTGTCATGTTAGATTTTTTTATTTGAGATTTTTCTTTCCTTTTTTGTTAGGCCTGTATTGTTCTGAACTTCACTTTCAGGACTGCCATCCTTGGGTCCCATACGTTTTTTGCCGTTGTGTGTTCATTATCATTTCTTTCCAGAAAGTTTTTGATTTCTTCCTTGATGTCATTGTTAATTAACCGATTCATTATTTAATAGCATGTTATTCATTCTCTGTGAGTTTGAATGTTTTTGAGTTTTTTCCTTGAGGTTGATTTCCAGTTTAAAGCTATCGTGATCTAAAAAGATGCTTGATATATTTCAATTTTCTTCGATTAGTTGAGGCTTTTTTTGTGTCCTACCAGGTGGTATATCTTTGAAAATGTTCCATGTGCACTTGAAAAGAATGTATATTTTCTCCTCTGGAGTGAAAGGTCCTATACATAAATCAATTAAGTCCATTTTATCTGAAATGTTGTTCACTGCCTCAATATCTTTAGTGTCTTTTGCTTAGAATATCTGTTCATCATTGACAATGGGGTGTTAAAGCCCCCTGCTATGAGTGTGTTGCTGTCATATCCTCCTTGGAGTCCTTCAAGATTTTTCTTATATATTTGTTTGTTCCTATGTTGGGTGCATATATGTTTATCAGGGTTATATCTTCTTCATGAATTGTTTTCTTAATTATTATGAAGTGTCCTTCTTTGTCTCTTTTTATGGCCTTTGTTGGGAAATCTATTTTGTCTGATATAAGTATTGCTACCCAGCTTTTTTTTTTATGTCCATTTGCTAGAAATACTTTTTTCGATCCCTTCACTTTCAGTCTGTGTAGATCTTAGTTCTGAGGTGGGTTTCTTATAGGCAGTATATATGTGGGCCATATTTTCATATCCATTCAGCTACCAAATGTCTTTTTCTTTTTTTTTTTAAGACGGTTAGCTGACCTACTTTACAGTCTACTACTTATCATTGTGATTTTCCTTGAATAATGATATTTTTCCCTAAGATTACCCTCCTTGTCTTTAAAGGGACTACATTAAGTCCATTTTTAATTTATCCTGTTCATTTGCATAAACATAACAAGAGCAGCAAATGATCATTTATGAACTTTAGTTCTACTTTGCTGGAACTGACCCAAGGAACATTTAGGGTGACCCTCAGTCTGCTCTTCAGGGCACAGAAGCTGGGCCACATACCTGGCATTCATCCTTGCCTGTACACACTTGTCCTTTCCAAGTCTTTCTGGTTTTCCATTGTGCCTTAAGGTCCCTTCTAGCCATCTTTCAGGAAATCAACCTTCGTTCCTTCCCTGGAGAGATTGCTGTGGACCGCACAACCAACCATGGTAGCAGGCCTTTTATCTCGTGGGCTTTTATTACCTTTGAAAGTCATTCCCAGTTCCTCAGGGCTTTTTGGTAACAACTTGAGCCCAAGTATGTCTCCTTTAGGCTTGACATTCCAGTCAAAGACTTGGTCAAAAAAAAAAAAGAACCTCTATTAACAACTGGTCTTATTAGGTCTATGCAAAGAAGCTTAAGTCATTACTTACTGGTTTACAATGCCAAACTCTGGAGAGATCAAATAGGGATAAAAATATACAACATGAAGGAAAATCTTTGACCTAATATTCACTGAACTGGCATTTCCATTCTTCATATTTTCATTTTCCCCCGCTAAAAAAATTTTTTTGTTTGTTTTTCCATTACAGTTGTCTCACTTTTTTCCCCTTCTTGCTTCCCTGTACCCTGCCCCTCCCTTCCCCCACATTCAGTCCCTACTCAGTTGCCCATGTCCGTGGGTCATTTATACATGTTCTTTGACTTGACACTTCCCCTTCTTACCCCTTTCTCTCCCTCCCACCTCCCCCCTTGTTACTGTTAGTCTACTTCTTGTTTACATAGCTCTGGTTCAATTTTGTTCATTTGTTTGTGTTGTTCATTAGTTTCCTATAATGGGTGACAGCATAAGGTATTTTTCTTTCATTGCCTGGCTTATTTCACTAAGCATTATTCTCTCTAGTTCCATCCATGTTGTTGGAAATGGTAGAAGTTCCTTCTTTCTTTCTGTTACATAGAACTCCATTGTGTAAATGTACCACAGTTTTTTGATCCACTCATCTACAGATGGGCATTTAGGTTGTTTCCATCACTTGGCTATTGTAAATAGTGCTGCTATGAACATTGGAGTGCATAGGTTCTTTTGAATTGGTGTTTCAGGATTTTTCGGATATAATCCTAGCAATGGAATTGCTGGTTCAAAAGGCAGTTCCATTTTTAGTTTTTTGAGGAAATTCCAAACTGTTTTTTATAGTGGCTGCACCAGTCTGCATTCACACCAGCAATGCACCAGGGTTCCCGTTTCTCCACATCCTCTCCAGCACAGGTTGTTTGTTGATTTGTTGATTATGGCCATTCTGACTGGTGTGAGGTGGTATCTCATCGTGGTTTTTATTTGCATCTCTCTGATGGCTAGTGATGTTGAGCATACTTTCATATGTCTATGGGCCCTCTGTATGTCTTCTTTGGAGAAGTGTTTATTCAGGTCATTTGCCCATTTTTTAATTGGGTTGTCTGTCTTCTTGGTGTTGAGTCATATGAGTTCTTTATATATTTTGGAGATCAATCCCTTGTCTGAGATGTCATTGGCGAATATATTTTCCCATATGGTTGGTTTTCTTTTCATCTTGCTGATGTTTTCTTTAGCTGAGCAGAAACTTTTTAGTTTGATGTAGTCCCATTTGTTTATTCTTTCCTTTATTTCCCTTGCCTTAGGAGATACATCAGTGAAAAAGTTGCTACTTGCGATATCTGAAATTTTCCTGCCTATTTTTTCCTCTAGGACTTTTATGGTATCATGGCTTACATTTAAGTGTTTGATCCATTTTGAGTTTATTCTGGTGTGTGGTGTAAGTTGGTGGTCTAGTTTCATTTTTTTGCATGTCCCTGTCCAGTTCTCCCAACACCATTTGTTGAAGAGGCTCTTTTCACTCCATTTGATGTTTTTTCCCCCTTTGTCAAATATTAGTTGACCATATGAACCTGGGTTTATTTCTGGGCTCTCTATTCTGTTCCATTGATCTATATGTCTGTTTTTATGCCAGTACCAGACTGTTTTGATTACCATGGCCTTGTAGTATAGTTTGTTATCAGGCATTGTGATTCCTCCTACTGTGTTCTTCCTCAAAATTGCTGTGGCTATTCGGGCTCTTTTTTGATTCCATATAAATTTTTGAAGTGTTTGTTCTAGGTCTGTGAAATATGTTGCTGGTATTTTAATAGGGATTGCATTGAATCTATAAATTGCTTTGGGTAATATGGATATTTTAATGATGTTGATTCTTTCCATCCATGAGCATGGTATATGCTTCCATTTATTTGTATCTTCTTTAATTTCTTTCTTCAGTATTATGTAGTTTTCTGAGTACAGGTCTTTTACCTCCTTGGTTAAGTTTATTCCTAGGTATTTTATTTTTCTTGTTGCTATGGTAAATGGGATTTTTCTTTAAGTTTCTATCTCTGAGTTTTTATTGTTGGTGTATAAAAATGCCTTCGATTTCTTAATATTGACTTTGTATCCTGCTATTTTGCCGAATTCACTTATTAGGTCGAGTAGTTTTTTTGTGGAGTCTATCGGGTTTTCTATGTACACTATCATGTCATCTGCAAATAATGACAGTTTTACTTCCTCTTTTCCAATTTGAATGCCTTTTATTTCTCTTTCTTGTCTGATTGCGGTAGCTAGAACTTCCAAGACTATGTTGAATAGGAGTGGAGAGAGCAGACATCCTTGTCTTGTTCCTGATCTCAGGGGGAATGCTCTCAGTTTTTGCCCATTGAGTATGATGTTGGCTTCAGGTTTCTCATATATGGCCTTTATTATGTTGAGGTATGCTCCCTCTATTCCCATTTTGCTGAGAGTTTTTATCATAAAGGGGTGTTGTACTTTATCAAATGCTTTTTCTGCATCTATTGATATTATCATGTGGTTTTTGTCTTTCATTTTGTTTATGTGGTGTATTACATTTATTGATTTGCGAATATTAAACCATCCGTGCATCCCTGGGATGAATCCTACTTGATCGTGGTGTATGATCTTTCTAATGTGTTGCTGGATCCGGTTTGCCAATATTTTGTTGAGGATTTTAGCATCTATGTTCATCAGCGATATTGGCCTGTAGTTTTCTTTCTTTGTTGTGTCTTGACCTGGTTTTGGAATTAGGGTTATACTGGCTTCATAGAATGAGTTTGGCTGTCTTCTCTCTTCTTGTATCTTTTGGAATAGTCTGAGGAGGATAGGAGTTAGTTCTTTCCTAAATGTTTTGTAGAATTAACTTGTGAAGCCATCCGGTCCAGGGCTTTTGTGTGCTGGGAGTTTTTTGATTACTGCTTCAATTTCACTAGTTGTTATTGGTCTATTCAGACTTTCTGCTTCTTCTTGATTCAGTTTGGGAAGACTGTAGGTTTCCAGGAATTTGTCCATTTCCTCAAGGTTGTCAAATTTCTTGCCATACTGTTGTTTGTAATAATTTCTTATAATCCTTTGTATTTCTGTGGTATCAGTTGTGATTTCTCCTATTTCATTTCTGATTTTATATATTTGGGCCCTTTCTCCTTTTTTCTTGTTGAGCCTGGTTAAAGGCTTGTCAATCTTGTTTATCTTTTCAAAGAACCGGCTCCTACTTTTGTTGATCTTTTGAATTGTTAGTTTAGACTCTATGTCATTTAATTCTGCCCTGATCTTGATGATTTCCTTTCTTCTACTTGATCTGGGCTTTGCTTGTTCTTCTTCCTCTAGTTCTTGTAGCTGTAGGGTTAAATTTTTTATTAGATATTCTTCTAGCTTTTTTAGGTAGGCCTGTATTGCTATGAACTTTCCTCTCAGGACTGCTTTCGCTGTATCCCATAGGTTTTGGGTTGTTGTGTGTTCATTATCATTAGTTTCCAGAAAATTTTTGATTTCTTCCTTGATGTCATTGTTAATCCAGTCATTATTTAATAGCATGTTATTCATTCTCCATGAGTTTGAATGTTTTTGAGTTTTTTCCTTGAGGTTGATTTCCAATTTTAAGCCATTGTGATCTGAGAAGATGCTTGATACAATTTCAATTTTCTTGAATTTGTTGAGGCTTGTTTTGTGTCCTACCATGTGGTCTATCTTTGAAAATGTTCCATGTGCGCTTGAGAAGTATGTATATTTTGCTTCTTTGGGATGAAAACTTCTATATATATCGACTAAGTCCATTTGATCTAGAGTGTTGTTCAGTGCCTCAATATCTTTGGTGTTTCTTTGCTTTGAAGATCTGTCCAGTGTTGACAATGGGGTGTTAAAGTCCCCTACTATGAGTGTGTTGCTGTCTATATCTTTCTTGGAGTCTTTCAAAAGTTTCCTTATATATTTGGGTGCTCCTAAGTTGGGTGCATATATACTTATAAGGGTTATATCTTCTTGATGGATTTTTCCCTTAAGTATTATGAAGTGCCCTTCTTTGTCTCTTTTTATGGATTTTCCTGTGAAATCTGTTTTGTCTGATATAAGTATTGCTACCCTGGCTTTTTTTTTCATGTCCATTTGCTTGAAATACTTTTTTCCATCCGTTTACTTTCAGTCTGTGTAGATCTTTTGTTCTAAGGTGGGTCTCTTGTAGACAGCATATATGTGGGTCATTCTTTCTAATCCATTCAGCTACCCTATGTCTTTTATTTGGAGCCTTTAATCCATTTACATTTAAGGTTATTACCGATAAGTACTTATTCATTGTCATTCTTCCCCTTTGTACTCGTGTTCTTCTCTGTCTCTCTCTGTTTCTTTATCTTCTTAAAGCAGACCCTTTAGCATCTCTTGCATTGCTGGTTTGGTGGAGATGTATTCTTTTAGACTTCGTTTGTCTTGGCAGCTCCTTATTTCACCCTCCATTTTGAATGAGAGCTTTGCTGGGTATAGTATTCTAGGTTGTAGGCCTTTGTTTTTCATTGCTTGGAATATTTTTCGCCATTCCCTTCTGGCTTGTAGTGTTTCTTCTGAGAAATCTGATGATAGCCTTATTGGAGCTCCCTTGTATGTTATTAGTTGTTTCTCTCTTGCTGCTTTTAGGATCCTCTCTTTGTCTTTGAATGTTGCCATTTTAATTATGATGTGTCTTGAGGTGGGCCTGTTGGGGTTCATCTTCATTGGGACCTTCTTTGCTTCCTGGACCTGCGTGACTCTTTCTCTCCTCATGTGAGGGAAGTTTTCTGTCATTAGTTTTTCAAAGAGGTTTTCTATCCCTTGCTCTTCTTCTTCTCCTTCTGGAATTCCTATGATATGGATATTATTACGTTTCATGTTGTCCTGCAGCTGTCTTAGGACCTCTTCAGTCTTGTTCAGTCTTTTTTCATTTTGTTGCACTGTCTGGGAGTTTTTGTGTACGTTGTCCTCCAGCTCGCTGATCCGATCTTCTGCTTCCTCTAGCCTGCTTTTAATTCCTTCTACTGTGTTCTTCAATTCAGAGATCGTATTCTTCATTTCCTCCTGGCTCTTATTGATAGCTTCTATGTCCTTTTTCATGCTCGTGTAATTCTCTGTAAGTTCCTTGTAGTTTTTCTGGAGTTCCTTGTAGTTTCCCTGGAGTTCTTTGTAGTTTCTGCTGAGCTCATTGAGCTTCTCCATAATCCATGTTTTGAATTCCATATCTGATAGTTGGCTCCCCTCTATTTCATTTAGCACTCTTTCTGGGGATTCTACCTTTCCTTTCGATGGGATGTTGTTTCTCTGTCTCCCCATTTTTGTCCAAATGTCTTTTTATTGTAGCATTTAATCCATTTACATTTAAGGTTATTATTGATTGATACTTACTCATTGTTATTTTTTTCCTTTGTACCTGTGTTCCTCTCCCTCTCTCTTTTTTTCTTCTTTTTCTTAAAGCATTCCCTTTAGAATTTCTTGCAATGCTGGTTTGGTGGAGATGTATTCAATTAGTCTTCCTTTGTCTGGGAAAATCCTATTTCACTCTCCGTTTTGAAAGAGAGACTTGCTGATTAGGTTATTTTTCTTTGCAGGCCTTTGTTTTTCATTGCTTGGAATATTTTTTGCTGTTCCCATCTGGCTTGTAGTGTTTCTGTTGAGAAATCAGTTGATAGCCTTATCAGAGCTTCATTGTATGTTGTCTGCTGTTTTTCTCTTGCTGCCTGTAGGATTCTCTCTTTTTCTTTTAATGTTGCCATTTTAAATATTGTGTGCCTTGGGGTAGGCCTCCTTGTGCTCATCTTCATTGGAACCCTCTGTGCTTATTGTTTGTGATACTTTTTCTCTCATGTTTGGGAAGTTTTCTGTCATTACTTTTTAATCAGTTTTCTTGCTCCTCTTCTTCTCCTTCTGGTATCCCTATGATATGAATATTATGTTTCAGGTTATCCTGTGGTTCTCTTAAACTCCCTTCATTCTTTCTCAGTCTTTTTTCATTTTGTTGCACTGTTCAGAATTTTTTCCTCCATTGTCCTCTAACTCACTGAGCTGATCCTCTGCTTCCTTTATCCTGCTTTTGATTCCTTCTACTGTGTTCTTTGGTTCAGAAATTGTATTCTTTCTTTCTGGAGCTTGTTGATAATTTCTATGACCTTTTTAATGTTTGCATAATTTTCAGTAAGTTCCTTGGCTTCCCTGGAGTTCTTTGTAGCTTCCCTGGATATGTTTGTAGCTCTCCTGGAGTTTGTTGTAGTTTTATCTGAGTTTGTTGAGTTCGTTGAGCTTCCTTATTACCATTCTTTTGAATTTTATTCTGGCAGATTTCTTGTCTCTACTTAATATATTCCTCCTTTTTGGAATTCCTCCTTTACTTTTGATGGGCTGTTGTTTTTTTATTTCCCCATTTCATGTGGCTGTTCTTGTTTTTTTCTGCTTTTTGATTGATCTGCTTTGATTTCCTGCTGCCATGTTGTGACTTTCTGTGGTAGGAGTTCTCTGGGATTCTGTGGTGCAGACTCCTTGACCTTCAGAACTGGATGCTCTTGGGATGCTCTTTATGCCTTTTATTTGGGCTGTCTAATAGTATTTTTGTTTTTGTTGTTGTTCTGTTGCTCTTTGGTGGATTTTTTCCTCCAGTTAGCTTACTAGAATCA
Organism: Furipterus horrens; assembly: GCF_987537825.1. Classification (NCBI taxonomy): domain Eukaryota; kingdom Metazoa; phylum Chordata; class Mammalia; order Chiroptera; family Furipteridae; genus Furipterus; species Furipterus horrens. The sequence continues at coordinate 78,317,849 of NW_028327179.1, read as the reverse complement.
CTTTGCTCATTTCATTTTGTCAGCAGATGTGGAGCTGCTGCCAAAACAAAGCCATCTTCCCAGGCAAAAATCCCACACCCACAAATATATCACCCACCCTCAATCACCATTTCAACTGCTAGTGAGCCAGTATTAATAAGGATGTAATGAGATGAGACTATTATAAAAAATTAAAAGTAAATAAGAGTTCACTAACTGGAACAAAAATGATTTTTGTGAGGGGAAAGTGAGGAGCAATAATAGTAGCAAGTAGAAACAAGGCAATGAGAGAAAGAAAGCAAAATTTATATTGTATATTAAAAAGGGAGGGAAGAAGGGGAATGAATTAAGAAAGGGGAAATGTATAGTATTAGGTTTAAAGAAAAGTTATTATATATATGCCCTGGCTGGTTTAGCTCAGTGGATTGAGCGTCGGCCTGCGAGCTAAGTGTCGCTGGTTCGATCTTCCAGTCAGGGTACATCAGAGAAGGAAAACTCTGACTCCAAAAAACCTCCGCTGCCTTGCAGCATACCTCTTCAGGGGAAAGGCTAAGGGAGTAAACCCTGACAGAAAATCCGGAGCCGGAGTCCCTAAGGCGGTTTGACGTTGTAGTCAACACCGGCAACTCCTGCGGCGCACCTGAAGCCAAGCTGTATTGACTCCGTCTTTCCCTTGGACCCTTCAGCTGCGAAGAGAGGGGGGGTCTGCTGCATGGGCAACAGCAGACCCTCCATATCACCCTGCCCAGGCTCTGTAGCTTCAGCATCATCGCAAGATGTCGATTCAACACGGGAGGAGACAGATACGATGTCACTCCCGAGTCGGACTGCACAGCCATTCTCGGCGGTGCAGATCGACTCTTAAGAAGCTACACCATCGTCTCTCGAGACGGACGGCTGCCGACGATATATATATAGTGTGTGAGAGAACAAACACACACACACACACACACACAATGGAACATGAATAATAATAAGAAAAAATAGGTACCAAATTAGAGAAAAATTTTTGCCACAGCTAACTGTATCCCATGAGCTAAAATTAATATAGCTGTAATGGGAGTAAGAGGTATAAAAGAAAGAAATAGAAGCTGAAGAGATTCCTGGAGGAAAGGGACATGATTTTGAGATGACAGAGGGAACAGGAATAGTTAGAGTGAGGAATGAAAACCCGGCTAAAACAGGGGAAAATGCAAATTTAAAATGAAAGAAGAAAAAAGCTAGGGGAAGAAACAAATGGAGTAGGAGAGGGGGACAATAATATTTGAGATTTAAAATACAAGAATAGTGAAGATCTATGAATAAAGTTTCAGGAATGTCAGATTGATCAAGGTGGAGAGAGAGTATGTATTTTATGATGGGAAAAGGAATGTTAGGTGACTAATGACAAGAAAAATTATATGGAGAAGCTGGAGACATGAGAAAAAAATGAGTGCAGATTGGAAACAAATGGTAGCAAGAGAAAAGATAGAGTCTAAAACAAAAATAAGAGGAAGAACTCAAATGGTAAAATTCACTAAGAAAAGGAAGGAGCAAAGCATGAAATTTAAAATAAACTATAATATAAAGACTATTTACTTATAATGCGTAGACTGGGAGGACAAACAATGACTATTGAAAGGAAATGTAGGAGTCAACTCCTATAGAAGGTCGTAATGGAATTTGTCTCCTGTAGTATCTCTATTTTTCAACTTTTTTCTCTTTCTGGATCTACCCTTGTTGATTTCAGCTTTTGTCCAAGTCTGGATCTAGACAGCCTAATCTCAACTATCAGTGCTCTTCTGCCAGTGTGTCTTTCTTTTGCTTTTTACTCTAGTACTCTGAAATCTGCAATCAGGCTTAAGAACTATGGGGCAGGGCCAAGTACTTTCTTCAGGGGGGGCTACTGCTTCCCGAACTCTGGCTGTTGCCACCCGGATGGAGTGATCTGCTCAAATGATTTCTCCTGCAGAACTCAAGTGTCTCCAGTTGCCAGTCCACCTCGCACCCCCTCCACCGCTGGAGTCCAGGGTCAGTGTACCAGCGTCCTTTCCCTAAGAATCTCACCATACCTCCAGCCATGTCAGCGAAAACAAACAAATAAAAGAAACATTGTTTTATGCCCCCTGGCTTACTCTCAGCTCTGCCACTGGGCCCAGCCAGAGTTTCAGTCCCCAAACTTCTCAGGGAAGATATTCCTGGTACTGTAAAACCTCTCTGCACACTGAGCCACCACCTGTGGGTACCAAGCCAGCAACACTGGATTCCTGCCTGAGTCTCTTCTGCAATCTGACAGGTTGCTAGGAAGCAGCCTCCTGCATCTGCCTGTGGCCACAAATCTCAACTTCTGCCAGTGTCCAGTGGTTGTACTTATGATTTCTCAACAATTAAGCCAAAGACCCAGACCTGGGAGGAGGCCAGCACACCTTTTCATTGAGTCCCTCCTGGATATCGCTGGACAGGGCCCCCATGGTGGGAGTGCAGCCTCCAGGCCTCTGCACTTCCTCAGCCTTCACTCTTCACCTCCTTGGATCCTGGCTACTGAGTTGTTCCACCAGTGTACCTTCCAAGTGCAGCCCAAGGTACTGGGTGGGTAGGGGGCCCCAGGTGACTCCCCTTAAGAAAGTGCGGGCTTAGGGTTCCCTCTCTGTTCCCTTACTCCTGTCCATGTTTTCCCTAACTGAAAGCCAGTCTTACCCACTCTCTGTTATCTGCTTGTCATCCAAATCTCCTCCACAATAGGAGCACATCCAGCAGGCTACTAACTACCCTGCCACCATCTTCTTCCCCTGACATGTGTTTTATAATACTGTGAAGTGTCTTTTAATGAGCTCTTATAATTTATGTTCTATCATATTTCTAATATTCTTAATTTTCCCTCCACCTATCCATTCTTGACCGAGATGTTTTGTTATACATTAGGCAAAATTAAATTTAAAAATGCATTTTCCTTTAAAATTTGGAATTGAAAATAACTTCTTAGAATATAAGAAATTTTCAAGAATTTATCTTTCTCTTAATTCTATTCAAAATATATAAGCTAAGTTTGAGTACATTCACATATACAAAGGGAAGTCCATAGAGCAAATGTTTACTGTTTTATTTTTATTTAATTTCTATTTCCAGGGTGTCTGAAACAAACAAATTTAAGAAATAGTTTGTTAATTCTGCCACAGTCAGACAAATCTCTTCTGTTTCTGGTTAGGATGTAGAAAGGTGTCAATACAATCACTGCCGCTCTAACAATAAAAATAACTTGAATATCTAATGAATCAATTTTAAAACATATCCCTTTATAGGAGGGCAGAGACCCATGGTAATTTTCTACCCTAATGGAGTAGAAAGGAAAGGAAGGATTTTTCTTACAAAGGGTGAAAACTTTCAGCCTTTCAATTAGCACATAATGACTTAATGTGAGCTGCCATGATGAATGAGAATGCCAAAGTGGTAGCCCAAGTCAACATGGTAATTCAATATCAACCCATCAAATATTTCTCACAGGCCTTTGCCATATGCCTAGGATTAATACCCTGTAGCCTGTGTCAGGGCAAGAAAGATGAAATGAATTTTTCCAAAGACCTTCAGGCCTTCACTGAGTATAAATCAATGGTCCTCTAAAAACAGATGGCAGGCAAAAGACCTCTGAAAAAACCCTGTAAAATATCCCGAGTCTTCAAAAGCACAAAGCAGAAGATGATGAAGGCTAGGGTCAGAGAGAGATTACTGTGAGAAATATCTATAAGGCAATAAGACATTTGGGTATTCAACCTCCATAGCAGTGACCCTCCTCTCAGGGTAAAGACATCTCCTACGGTGTAGTAGGATATGACTGGAGAGCATAGAGACTATTGGTCTAATTTTCTAAGACTCAGGCAGATGTTCTGTAAAACTAATTTGCTGTAAAGCAAATATTTTCAAGCAATGTGCCACAAGAATTTTTAAAACATGCAATACCTGACTATTTAGTCAGGGGCAGTGACCTCTATTCCTTGAGATAGTCAAATAAAAAGAATGACAACAATATTCAACTGGTATGAATGAATAAAAATTATATATATTTTTGTAACATCAGCAAAATATATTTGGGTGTGCTGCAGAATTTCAGTAATTAATTTATGTATGATATGAGATTTTTAAAAATCTTGAAAATCACTGCTGTAAAGCAAATTTCAAAAGCTGGATGAGAAACATTTCAGAACAGAAGGCATTGGCATGAAATATTCAAAGTGATAAAAAGGAAGGGCCTACAACCAAGACTACTTTACTGGGAAAGGCTATCATTGAAAATAGAAGAAAAATAAAGAGCTTACCAGAAAAGAAAAACTTATAGAAGGTTATTACCATTAAACTAGTCTTACAAGAAAGGTTAAAGGGCCTTCTTGAAGAAGAAGAAGAAGAGGAGAAGGAGAAGGAAGAGGAAGAGAAAGAGAAAGAAAAAAGAAGAAGAAGAAGGAGGAGGAGGAGGAGGAGGGGGAGAGAGGAATATAGTTAAAAAATAAAATGGCAATAAATACATATCTATCAATAACCTCTTCAAATGTAAATGGCTTAAATGCTCCAATTAAAATACATGAGGTAGATGAATGGATTAGAAAACAAGATCCATATATATATGCATATATATATATATATATGCATGTTGTCTATAAGAAACTAACTTCAGAATGAAAGATACATAAGACTGAAAGTAAAGAGATAGAAAAATATATTTCATACAAATAGAAACAAACAAAAAACCTGAGGCAACAATATATTTTTAAATAAAATAGACTTTTAAAAAGGTTATAGTAAAAGACAAAAAGAATGCTACATTATGATAAAGGGAACAATCCAACAACAGAATAAAATATAGGAGTACCTAAATATGTAAAGCAAATCTTGATGGACATAAAGGGAGAGAATGACAGTAATACAGTCAGAGAAGGGGATTTTAACACCTCATTGACATCAATGGAGAGATCTTCCAGACAAAATCAAAAGTGAAACAATGGCCTCAAAAGACACACTAAATCAGTTGTATTTAATTGATATCTTCAGAGCATTTCACCCTAAATTAATAGAATTTACATTTTTTTCAAGTGCACATGGACCATTTTCTAGGATAGACCATATATTAGAACACAAAAGAAGTCACAATAAGTTTAAGAAGACTGAAATCATATGAAGCATCTTTTCTGGCCATAATGGTATGAAACTAGGACTCAATCACAAGAGAACACTGAAAAATATGCAAAGGTTTGGAAGGTAAATAACAAATTGACAGCTGTCCAAGATGAACGGAGGTTTCAGGATAGGATGAAAAAGGTGAAGGTAGTACAAAAAAAACCTCATGGGCACAACACAACATTATGTGATATCAGAGGGAAATGATGGTGGGCATGATAGAAGAGAGTATAGGAGGAATAAATTGTGATGGAAGGAGATATAAATTAGGGTGTGAATACACAATGCAACATACAGATGATGTATGATAGAATTGTACACCTAAAACATATATAATTTTATTAACCAATGTCATTCCAATAAATTCAATATAAATAAATACATAAATAAATAAGTAATAAAAGAAAGAAAAGAAACTGATTCATGGGCTGTAAGGCTCAAATACAGCCTCTGTGGTTTCACAGGACTAAGATTCTAAGTTTTACTGAAGGAGACCATTCAATTCTGTACTGAAAACATGTGAAGCTTCTGATGAAGCTAATCTAACTGGAAACAGAAACAAAACCCAGTTCATCTTCAGATAGATTGACTTAACCTCTTTCTCTGACATTTTGACATAAGAAAGTGTTATGGACTATATATTGGTGTCCTATAAAATTCATATATTTAAAAACTATCCCCAAAGTAGCTATATTGAGAGATAAGGCATCTAAAGAAATAATTAAAATTAAATGAAGTCATGAGAATTAGTGTCCTTATAAGAAAAGACTCCAGACCTCACTGGCTTACACTTTCTTTCTCTACACACATGCACTAAGAAGAAAACCAAGTGAGGAGAAAGCAAGAAGGCAGTTGTGTGCAAGCTCTGAAGAGAGCCACAGAAACTAATATGATCAGACCTTTCTCCTAGTCATCTAATAACTAGAATTGTGAGAAAATAATTTTCAGTTTTGTAAGCCACCCAGTCTATAATACTCTGTGATCACAGCCCAAACTGACTAACAGAGGGGGATATGTCCTTTTTGGTGAGGAAATATTAACCTCATCTCCTCTCTTCTTTAGCAAATAATACCCCAATAATTGTGTATCACCCAAAAAACTTAAGTAGGCTTTAGATAACACATGTGAAGCAATGTTTGCAATGTTGAATTGGGGCTGGGAGTTCACAGTGAACCATTCACAAGACGAGGAGAAGAAGAAACTAGTACAGAAAGGCAAAAAAGAAGTAGATAGCAAATTGGTACAGAAAGAACCCAGAGAGATTGAGATTGATTACATTTGCATATGGAGACAGCTGTTGTTTGCATAACACAAGACTTGCCTACATCACTTTATTACATTTACTTAGTTTTATTCCTAAAATCCATTTTATCTCATCTTTATCATTTTATGTGAGCTAGCAAAATTGAAGTTCTTTTCCCCAAACCAAAGATTTCTGACTTAAAAAAATCAGACTCTCAAATAGATTTGATTTACACTAGAATTTTTCATTTCAAAGTCAAATGTTATATTTCCAAGTTGTTTTATTCTACAAGATGAATTCTGCTTTTTTGCTAATATTCTTTCACATCCACTTTCAGGGAAATATAAAGGGAATATTATGGATCAGGTTTCATATTTTATTCTCCTTTAAGAGAGGCATATTTTTATATGTTTAAATGAAAGTACTAGGAATGAGAAAACTGGATATGGTTTGATAACAGAGAATCATGTTTCTCATTTTAAACTAATCATTAAATCACCTGAGATTATTATTTCAACTCCAAAAAAGAGTCAAAAGTGGTGAAAGATTCAAGTTTTCATACAATTGAAAATAAAGTTTAATATTAAGTACATTAATTTAAGAGATACTTAGAGACACACATTAGAATGTATTTATTCTAAACCTTGTGAGCACACCAAACTGTCAACATTCTTTTTCTATTCTATTAAAAAACCTATTTGATTTCATCAACCTTCTTTCAAAACCTTTCCTTCAACTTTAAACCAATTCTTACTTGAATCTATATTGCTTTGGGTAGTATGGATATTTTAATAACATTAATTGTTCCCATAAATGAACACAGTATATGTTTCTATTTATTTGTGTCTCCCTTAATTTCTTTTTTTCAGTGCTTTATAGTTTCTGAGTATAGGTCTTTTACCTCATTGGTTAAGTTTATTGCTAGGTACTTTATTTTTATTATTGCTATAGTAAATGGGATTTTTTCCCAGTTTCTGTTTTTGAGATTTCATTGTTGGTTTACACAAATGCCTTTGATTTCCAAATATTGACTTTGAATCCTGCTGTTTTGCCAAATTAACTTATTAGGGTGAATAGTTTTTTGGTGGAGGCTATAGGGTCTTTTTTTTTATGTACACTATCATGTCATCTGCAAACAATGGCAGTTTAATTTTCTCTTTTCCAATTTGGATGCCGTTTATTCCATTTTCTTGTCTTATCACTGAGGCTAGAACTTCTGACACTATGTTGAATAAAAGTGGTGAAAGTGGACACAGTTGTCTTATTCCTGACCTAACAATGACATATGTCACAGATATAGAACAAATATTTCAAAAATTATATTGAACAATAAACAACCCTAAAAAGCCTCAGAAATTTTGAGACAGAGACCAAAATAAGAGGGATCACATTACCTGATATTAAACTATATCATAAGGCCATTATAATCAAAACAGTCTGGTGCTAGAATAAGAACAGACACATAGATTAATGGAACAGAAGAAAGAGCCCATAAATAAACCCACATCTCCATGGTCAACTATAATTTGACAAAGGGGGCAGGAGCATAAAATGGACTAAAAACAGTCTCTTCAATAAATGTTGAGAGATCTGGACAGGAACATGTAAAAAATAAATAAAACTAGACCACCAACTTATACTGTATACCAAAATAAACTCAAGATGGGTAAAAGACTTAAATATAAGTTGTGACACTATAAAAGTCCTAGAGGAAAACATAGGCAGTATATTTCAGATATCCCACACAGCAATATTTTCACTGATATATCTCCTATGGCAAAGGAAATAAAGGAAAGAATAAAGCAATGGGACTACATCAAATCAAAAACCTCCTCCATGGCTAAATAAAACATCACCAAAGTGAAAAGGGAACCATCTGTATTGGAAAATATATTTGCCCATGATACCTCAGAAAAGGGCTTGATCTCAAAAATATATATAGAACACATATAACTCAACATCAGGAAGACAAATAATCTAATTAAAAATTGGGCACAGGTCCTAAACAGACACTTCTCCAAGAAGGACATACAAATGGCCCAAAGGTATGTGAAAGGATGCTCAACATCACTAGCAATCAGAGACATGCCAATTAAAACCACAATGAGATACCACCTTACACTGATCAGAATGGCCATCATTAACAAATCAACAAACAACAAGTGTGGGCAAGCATGTAGAGGAAAGAGAACCCTAGTGCACTGTTGGCAGGAATGGAGACTGGTGCAGCCACTGTGGAAAACAGTATGAAATTTCCTCAAAAAACTAAAAATGGAACTGCCTTTTGATCCAGTGATCCCACAACCGTGATTATACCCTGAAAATTCTGAAACACCAGTTCAAAAGAACTTATATACCCATATGTTTACAGAAGCATTATTTACAATAGCCAAATGCTGAAAACAGTCTAAGTGCCCTTTAGTGGATGAATGGATCAAAAAACTGTGGTACATTTACACAATAGAATACTGTGCAGCAGAAAGAAAGAACTCCTACCCTTTAAGACAGCATGGGTAGAAATGGAGAGCATTATCGTAAGTGAAATAAGCCAGGCAGCAAAAGACAAATACCATATGATCACACCTATAAGTGGAACCTAATGCACAAAACAAACAAATAAGCAAAATAGAACCAGAGACATGGGAATAAGGAAAAAGCTGACAGCAACCAGAGGGGAGAAGTGAGGGGAATAATGAGGGAAAGAAGGGGAAGGGTCTAGTCAAGGAACAATTATAGAGAACCCATAGAAATGGACGATAGGGTGGGGATTGACTGTGGGACTGGGGGTGGGGCAGAACAAAGCAACTGTGGAAAATTTGGGACAACTGTAATTGAACAATAAAATAAAATAATACATATTAAAATATTTTAAAAATAAAACCATTATTACTGAATTGCGTAACCTCAGCAATTCAAGAAAAAAACTCTTAGGGGTCGCCCTTAATTCTTCCTTTTCCCAAATATTATATCACTTATTCTGATTATACAATAAATATTATGTAATATAAGGAGATTATGTATAAAAATGTCAGTTTTATGCTATTTTACATCACCTATATCAAAGCAAAATAATTCTGCATTTTGATCTAATCTCAAAACCTTAATTTTCAAGTCTCTGAAAGCACTTAGGGTTGAGAATCCAGGGACAACAGACTGGGGTGATCGATTATACTTTCAACAGATATACATTTATTTTATAAAAATATGGGAATTAACCTTGTCTCTAAACATGTTTCCTACAGTAGCTGAAGATGGCAAATATATGAACTTAAGTCAGGATTGCAGAGGAAAAATAGGCAGAGACTTAATTTCAATTCATTCTAGCTGTGTATAGAACCAAATACAGAATTTTTACCCAAAATATGTGGGCAGCCGTCCGTCTCGAGAGACGATGGTGTAGCTTCCCAGGGGCGCCGTCCTTACCGTCCAAAATATGTAATTTTATGAATATACAACTTCTCATCCTATTGTGACTTCATTGGTATAATAATACATTAAACAGAATTTTTAGTATCTTTTTTCATTTTTCTGCATAATTTTTCAAGTACCTGAATATATTTGCTCTAAAATATTTGTTATGCAAATGATCACTTCAATGAACTTGAAAATAATATATATATATGCCATTGAAGTCTGAAAGAAATAAATATTCCATAAAAATTGTAGGATGGAAGTGATAAAGATGTCAAAATATGATATTAGAAACTCAAATGATAGTATTTTTTTATACTTTATTCTTTCCATTTAAAAAATAAGCTTTACTATAAAATGATTACTTTAATGTACCCATTTTAAGTTGGTAAGTCCATGGTTTGACAAATGTACACACCCAAAAAACTACCACCTCAATCAATATATCTCTGGAAGATACAAGATGGCAGAGGAGTAGTATAAGCTACATTAACCCCCTCACAGGAACTATCTGAAATTACGACTTAACTGTGGAGAAATTATCCAGAATAACCAACCCAATACTAGCTAGAGAGAAGCCTTATACTCATGGACAGTCAGAAAAGGCTGCTTCATCATGTGATAGGTAGAAAAAGTACAAAAAGTACCTCTCAAACTTAGAGTAAAAAATTACTAAACACCCCTCCCAAGCTGGCTGTCACTTGCCCCAAGATATTATGTGTCCCATATGAAGGTAGAGTTAGGCATACATGAAACAAATATGGCCTGTAGTATCACAGGGCCTGAGCCAACACCTATGCTAAAACAAAGAGGGTATCTATCACTGGCCATGTACCTCATCATGAAGTTCCCTGTTGTCAGCGGCAACTGAGGTATAGCTGCCAGCATCCTGGTGTGACCTGGTTTCTCTCCCCTTGAGCATTTCCCAGGAACAAGGGCCATAAATCTCCTGGAATTTATGTTCCCACAGCAACCACCCCTAACCAGAGGGCATCATTATTTCACCTTCATCCTGGACTCTGAGCTGACCAGCACAGTGACTCAGTGGAATCTATCAGTTTTAGACACCTCACACTTAGAATATAACTCTGGAATGTCCAGCCAATGGGGAAACAGGGAAGGGCACCCTGCCTTAGGGCTTAAATACTCCTGTCTATCTTGACAATGGTGTGACAGCCTCTGGCTACAGATTCCGGTGAATAAACACCTCACTTTGCTGCTGAAGTGAGTGTTATTTTGTGAGCATTTCTCACCATTACGATGTGACTGGTAGAAAGTATTAAGATGTGAGAGCATTGACTGGGCTCCCACAGGTGTCGGCTTAAGGGCGGGAGAAACATCTCAGCACAGCTGGGGGTTCCCCTGAGAAGGGTGGGGTTTAAACCCTCAGCTGGGCTTCCCAACCTACAGCAACAGAGCTGAAAGTAAAATAGCATCCAGCTATGAAAATCAAAAAACCATGGGGTTTTTTGCTGGCCTGAGTGAGACACAGAGAGTTCTTAAATGGATCACACACAAAAATGCACTCACACCCACTTACCCTGGGCTCCAACAGAGGGAGGGCAGAGTGGATTAGAGATGCTTAAGAGGAGTTTGGGGTGGTGACTTTGAGGAGAGAACTGAGGAAGCAGCCACCTGGGTCCCAGTGCTGACTCACTCCCCATACTGCAGACAGACCACTCCTCTCCAAGTGGCATCAGCCTGAAGGGAAGTAATTGCTCTGCCCACAGGAATTTATCTGGACCACCTGGTGATGCTTAAGCCTGACAGCTGGTCAGAGATTGAATAGATTAACAATCTAAGGAGACAGAAAAAGACAGTATATCTCTGGTAGTCTCAAAGAGGTTACCTGAGCCCAGACTGGAACACAATCTGATGACATCAGGGGCAGATCCAGGAAATAAAGAAAGCACACCTCTACAACAGTACACAATATGTAGTGGGAAGAGTAACTCTCAGATAGCTGGAGGGAATGACCCATCAAAGCACAAAACAACAACAACCAAAACCCAAGTAAAAGCAAACAGCCCATATAAATGACATAAAGGACATTCCAAGAGCATCAAGTTCAGGAGATCAAGAAGACTGCATCACTGAATCCCACAGGTCACCTACCACAGAAGACCACTCCATGAAGACAGAGAGTCAAAGCATATAAATCTAAAGAAGCAGAAACAAACAAGAAGAGTCAAAAATAAAAGGGGGGGGGAGACAAAGAAACAACCCCCAGTCAAAAGGAAAGAAGGAATCTCCAGAAACTGTGCTAAAAGATATAGAGGCAAGCAAACTATCAGACATGGAATTGAAAATAATGGTTATAGGAAAGCTCAATGAGCTCAGTGAGCTCAAAGGAAACTACAAAGAGCACCAAGGGAACTATGAATAACTTCAGAAAAGCTACAAGGAACTTACTGAAAATTACACCAGCATTGAAAAGGACATAGAAACTACCAATAAGAGCCAGGAGGAAATGAAGAACACAATTTCTGAATTGAAGAACATAGTAGAAGGAATCAAAGGCAGGCTAGATTAATAGAGGATTGGGTCAGTGAGCTGGAGGACAAGGTAAAAAAAAATTCCAAGACAGTGCAACAAAATGAGAAAAGACTTAAAAAGGATGAAGAGGTTTTAAGAGAGTTGCAGGACAACATGAAATATATTATATGTGTTATAGGGATACCAGAAGGAGAATAAGAGGAGCAAGGGATAGAAAATATCTTTGAAAAAATAATGGCAGAAAACTTCTCTAACTTGATGAGAGAAGAAGTCATGCAAGTCCAGGAAGCGCAGAGGGTCCCAATGAAGATGAACCCAAAGAGGTACACTCCAAGACACATCATAACTAAAATGCCACCATTCAAAGGAAAGAGACATTCCTACAAGCAGCAAGAGAGAAAGAGCTAATACCATAAAAGGGAGCTCTGGTAAGGCTATCAGAAGATTTCTCAACAGAAACACTACAAGACAAAAGGAAATAGCAAAAATATTTCAAACAATGAAAAAGAAAGGCCTACAACCAAGATTACCCTACCCAGCAAGGCTCTCTTTCAAAATGGAAGGTGAAATAAGGAGTTTCCCTGACAAAAGAAGCCTAAAAGAATACATCTTGACCAAACCAGAATTACAGAGATGCTAATGGGTATGCTTTAAAGGGAAGAAAAACAAAGAGAGAATGAGAGGAACACAAGTACAAAAAAGAAAAATGAAATGAATAAGTACCTATGAATAATAACCTTCAATGTAAACAGCTTAAATGCTCCAATAAAAAGATGTAGGGTAGCTGAATGAATAAGAAAACATGACCCACATATATGCTGTCTAAAAGAAACCCACCTCAGAACAAAAGACCAACACAGGCTGAAAGTGAAGGGATAGAAAAAATATTTCAAGCAAGCAGACATGAAAATAAAAGCTGGAGTAGCAATACTTTTAACAGACAAAACAGTTATCACAAAAAAAGGCCATAACAAGAGACAAAGACATTTCATAAGACTAAGGGAACAAATCATTAGGAATATATAACTTTTATAAACATATATGCACCCAACATAGAAACACACAAATGCATAAGAAAAATATTGAAGGACTTCAAGAAGAATACTGACAGCAACACACTCATAGTAGGATACTTTAACATCCCATTATCAACAATGGACAGATCTTCCAAGCACACAAACAACAAGTATATTGTGGCACTGAACAACAGTCTAGATAAAATTGACTTAATTGATATATACAGAACCTTTCACCCCAAAGAGCAAAGTCTACATTCTTTTCCAATGCACGTGGACTATTTTCAAAGATAGATCACATTGTAGGACATAAAACAAATCTCAACAAATTCAAGAGTATTGAAATTATATCAAGCATCTTAGATCACAATGGATTGAAACTGGCAACCAACCTCAAGGAAAAAACTCAAAAACATTCAAATTCATGGAGAATAAATAACATGCTATTAAATAATGAATAGGTTAACAATGACATCAAGGAAGAAATCAGATACCTAAAGAAGAAAGAAGAATCTCAAATAAACACCCTAACCCCACATCTAAAAGAACTAGAGGAACAACAAACAAAGCCCATAGAGTGTTAAAGAAAGAAAATCATCAAAATCAGAGCAGAATTAAATGACACAGAGACTAAAAGAACAATTCCAAGTATCAATAAAACCAGGAGCTGGTTCTTTGAAAAGATAAACAAATCAACTAGCCTCTAACCAGACTCATCAAGAAAAAAAAGAGAGAGGACCAGAATAAACAAAATCAGAGATGAAAGAGGAGAAATCACAACCAATACCACAGCAATACAAAGTATTGTAAGAAATTACTAGCGACAACTCTATAACAAGAAATTTGCCAACCTGGATGAAATGGACAAATTTCTGGAAACATATAATCTTCCAAAACTGAATCAAGAGAAACAGAAATCTTGAATAGACTGATAACAACTACTTAAAGTGAAGCAGTAATCAAAAAATTCCTGGCACATGAAAGCCTTGGACCAGTTGGCTTCACAGCATCTTTTACCAAACACTTAGGGAAGAACTAACGCCTATCCTCAAATTATTCCAAAATATCCAAGAAGAGGGATGACTCCGAAGCTCTTTCTATGAGGCAGTATTATCCTAATTCCAAAACCAGGTCAAGAAAAAACAAAGAAAGAAAACTACAGGACAATATTGCTGATGAACATAGATGCTAAAATCCTCAACAAAATATTGGCAAACTGGATCCATCAACACATTAAAGAGATCATACACTACAACCAAGTGGGATTCATCCCAGGGATGAAAGGATGTTTTAATATTTGCAAATCAATATACATGATACATGACATAAACAAAATGAAAGACAAAAGTCATATGATTTTATCAATAGATGCTGAAAAAGCATTTGATAAAGCACTCAGCAAAGTGGGAATAGAGGGAGCATACTTCAACATAATAAAGATTATATATAAGAAACTGCAGCCAACATCATACTCAATGGGCAAAATATGAAAGCTTTCCCCCTAAGATCAGGAATAAGACAAGGATGTCCACTCTCTCCACTCCTATTTAATATAGTTTGGGAAGTTCTAACCACAGCAATCAAAGAATAAAAGGAAATAGAAGGCATCCTAATTGAAACAGAGGAAGTAAAACTGTCATTATTTGCAGACAATATGATAGTATACATATATAATCCTATCAACTCCACAAAAAGGTACTCGATTTAATGAGTATATTCAGAAAATAGAAGGGTACAAAGTCAATGTTCAGAATTCCTGCCATTTGCAACAACATAGATGGTACTAGAGAGAATTGTGCTTTGTGAAATAAGCCAGGTAATGAAAGAAAAACACTATATGGTATCACCTGATACAGGAGACTAATGACCAACACAAACAAATGAACACAATTCAACAAGAAACAGAGTAACAGTTATCTGGGGGGAGGGAGGAAAAAAGGAAGGGGGTAGGTAGAGGAAGGGTTTAGTAAAGGAACTAATATAAATAACCCATGAACAGAGACAAAGGTGTGGGGATTGACTGTGGGAGAAGGGGTGGGCTGGGTGGGGGGTAGCAATGATGGAAAAAGCAGGACAATTGTAATAAAAAAACAATACAAATAAAATTTAAGGAAACAGAAATCGAAAGCATTTCTGTACATGAACAATAAAATATCAGAGTTAGAAACTAAAAAAATCCCATTTACTATAGCAACAAGAAAAGTAAAATACTGACTTCTGGCCAAGATGGAGGCCTAGACACCCATGCTGAGTCTCCCTCTACAACTAAGAAGGAATAAAACTACCTCAAAGCTAGAGACAACCAGAAGTTCCAGAAAAACAAACTGCATGGAAGTCCAACAAACAAAGATATAAAGAGGAGATACTCATCCAGACAGAGCTACAACGTGGTGAAACAGGTTGCCCTGTACTGATGAATACCTAAGGCTTCACCCCTTACAACATAACAGGAGTGACAGCTCTACCTAAGACACAGAGTCAAACAAACACAGGAGCCTGTCAAGATGAGGAGACAGAGAAGTATGCCACAAAAGGGGGAACGAATCAAGGTTCCAGTGGGAGAACTAAGCAACGAAGAGATAGCCAACCTCACTGATGAGAAGATAGCCAACCTAACAGAAAAAGAATTCAAAACACTGGTGATAAAGATGCTCACAGGCTTGAGAGACGTGTTTGAGTATGGCATACAGATAAGGGAAGAAGTGAAGGCTATGTTAAGTGAAACATAGAAAAATCCACACAAAACCAATGGTGAAGGTAAGGAAACCATGGTTCAAATCAATAATTTGGAATATAAGGAAGAAAAAAACAGTCAACTAATACAGAATGAGGAAACAAGAATTGAAAAAAATGAGGAGAGGCTTAGGAACCTCTGGGGCAACTTTAAACGTGCCAATGTTTGAGTCATAAGGCTACCAGAAGGAGAAGAGGAAGAGCAAGAAATCGAAAGCTAATGTGAAAAAATAATGAAGGAAAACTTCTTAAATTTGATGAAGGAAATAGACATAGAAGTCCAGGAAAAACAGAGAGTCCCAAACAAGCTAGACCCAAGGGGGACAACACCAACACATCATAATTAAAATGCCAAAAGTTCAAGGTAAAGAAAGAATCTTAAAAGCAGCAAGAGAAAAGCAGAGAGTTGTCTACAAAGAAGTCCCTATAACAGTATCAGCTGATTTCTCAAAAGAAACTTTGCAGGCAAGAAGGGACTGGCAACAAGTATTCAATGTGATGAAAAGCAAGGACCTACAAACAACATTACTCTATCCAGCGAAGCTATCATTTAGAATGGAAAGACAGATAAAGTACTTCCCAGACAAGGTAAGGCTAAAGGAGTTCATCATCACCAAGCCATTATTATATGAAATGTTAAAGGGATTTATTTAAGAAAAAAAAAAACAACTAAACAAACAAGAATAGGAACAGAGTCATTGGTATGGGGATCACTTGGAGGGCTGTCAGCTGTAAAGGGGAAGAGGAAGAAATGGAAAATGGTGCAGAGATTAAGAAGTATAATTGGTTGGTACAAAATAGAGAGGGGAAAGTTTAAAATAATATAGGAAAGTGTGAAGCCAAAGAACTTATATGCACGACCCATGGACATGAACTAAGAAGGGGTTGGAAGGCTGGAGGAAGCGGGATACTGGGAAGAGGGGAGCAAAGGGGAAAAATATTGGGACTACTGTAACAAAATAATCAATAAAATAGACTTAAAAATCAAATAAAAAGAAAAGAAAATACTTGAGTATGATTATTTGGATTTTATGCTAAGATCGTGTTTAGCTTCATAGAAACTGCAAAATTGTTAGAATTTGGCTACTGTCTCCATTTGCACTTTAATCACCAATGAACGAGTCTTGTTGCTTAGCATACTTGTCAGTGTTTTGACGTTCCAGGAATTTAATTTTCTTTTATGTTAGTTATTCTAACGTATAACATCTCATTGTTTTAATTTCCAATTAAATTATTTTATTATTTTTTAGGCTGAATAATATTCCATTGTATGTATATACCACATTTTTTTCTTTTTTTTAACTATTTTTTTATGCTATTATAGTTGTTTCCACTTTTTTCCCACCTTTACAACCTTTCCCAAGCCCCACCCTCTCCCCTCCCTCATTCAATCTTCATATCATTGTCCCTGACCATAGATCTTGCATAAATGTTCTTTGGTTAATCCTGTCACCATCATTTACTCAGTTCCTTTCATGTCCTCTGGCAGCTGTCAGTCCATTCTATTTATCTGGGTTTTTGTTTCTATTTTGTTCCTTAGTATATTGTGTTCCTTCAATTCCACGTATAAGTGAGATTACATGACATTTGTCTTTTACTGCCTGGCTTATTTCACTTAGCATAATACTCTCCAGGTCCATCTATGCAGTCTTAAAATATTCCATTATGTAAATGTACAACTTTTTTATCCACTCAAATAGCACTTAGGCTGTTTCTAAATCTTGGCTATTGTAAATAGCCCTGCCATAAACATAGGTATGCATATATATATTTTGCAATGGTGTTTCAGGATTCCTAGGATATAGTCCTAGAAGTGGAATTGCTGGGTCAAAAGAGTTCCATTTTTGGTGAAACTTCATACTGTTTTCCACAGTGGCTGCACCAGTCTCCATCCCCACCAACAGTGAACTAGGGTTCCCTTTTCTCCACATCCTCACCAATATTGGTTGCTTATTTATTTAATTTTCTTTTCTTCCTTATTAAATATATTTTATTGATTATACTGTTACAGTTGTTCCCATTTCTTTTCCTTTTGCTACCCTCTGCCCAGTACCCCTCTTCTCTCCAGCAATTCCAACCCCCTTAGTTCATGTCTATGGGTCATGTATATGAGTTCTTTGGCTTCACCATTTTCTATATATTCTTAATTCCCCCTGTCTATTTTGTTTGCCAGTCACGCTTCTTAATCCCCGAACCATACCTCCTCCTTTCCTTCCCAGCTGATAACCCTTTAAATGATCCCCACACCTATGATTCTTTTCCTAATCTGGTTGTTTTCTTAGTTTATTTATGTTTTTATTTTTTAGATTCTGTTGTTGATTGTGAGTTTGCTGTCATTTTAATATTCATAGTTTTGACCTTCTTTTTCTTAAACAAATCCCTTTAAGATTTCATATAATAATGGCTTGGTGATGATGAACTCCTTTAGCTTTACTTTGTCTGGGAAGCACTTTATTTGCCCTTTCATTCTAAATGATAGCTTTTCTGGATAGAGCAATCTTGTTTGTAGGTCCTTGCTTTTCATCACTTTGAACATTCTTGTGAGTTCCATCTGGCCCCCAAAGTTTCTTTTGAGAAATCAGCTGATAGCCTTATAGGAACTACTTTGTAGGTAACTCTCTGCTTTTCTGTTGCTGCTTTTAAGATTCTCTCTTTATCTTTAACCTTTAGGCTTTCAGTTATGATGTGTCTTCATATGGTCCTCTTTGGGTCTAGATTGTTTGGGGCTCTCTGTACTTCCTGGACTTGTATATCTATTTCCTTTGCCAAATTTGGGAAATTTTCCTTCATTATTTTTTCACGTGTTTTCAATTACTTGCCTCTCCTCTTCTCCTTCTTGCACCCCCTTTTATTCAGATGTTGGCATGTTTAATGTTATCCCAGAGGTTCTTAAACCTCTCCTCATTTTTTTCAATTCTTGTTTCCTCATTCTGTATTGGTTGAAGTTGACTGTTTTTTTCGTCCTTTGTACCAAATAATTGATTTTATACTTGGTTTTCTTCCCTTCACCATTGGTTTTGTGTGAATTTTTCTTCATTTCACTTAGCTTAGCCTTCATTTCTTTCCTTCTGCCATACTCAAACATATCTGTCAAGTCTGTGAACATGTCTATCAACATTGTTTTGAACTCTACATCTATTAGGTTGGCTATCTCTTCATCTTAGTTCTCCCACTGGAATCTCAATCCATCCCCTCTTTTGGTCATACTTCTCTGTCTATGTGTTTGACAGCCTATGTGTCTTAGGTAGAGCTGTCACACCTGTTACGGCAACTCGTTTCACCAGGTTGTGGTGCTATATATGGGGGAGGGGTCTGAGAGGAAACAATGCTGCTTGCTCAACACTTACACCTTTTCCAGGCACTTTTCACATTTCCTACGTGGGACTGGCATTCTTCTAGCTGTTGCCCTGGCCATGGTTCCCAGAGTGGGTGGATCTGCCTACATCCTAGTACTGCGGAGGGCCTCTAAACAAACAAACTCTGCTGAGAGACTGGCAGTTTCTTTCTCTACCCCAATCCCCACTGGTTTGCACAGTAAGAAGCAATGAAGCTTTATTTTCCCTGGCTCTGGGACCGTGAGCTGTGTGGTCTGATGTCGTGAGTGCTCCCCAGGTGTTCCTCCCTACTTTTGAAAATGTGTGACTGCACTTTCCACTGGCCTGCCATGGCCCCTGCTGCTGCCACCACCACACCACATCCTCTCCACCCCTTTTCCGCCACTCCTACCTGTCTGAATGAGTATTTCTTCTTTATATATTTGTTGGATTTCCATGAAGTTTGATTTTCTAGAACTTCTGGTTGTTTCCAGTTTTGAGGTAGTTATATTCCTTCTTAGTTGTGGAGAGAGATGCAAGGTGTCTACCTATGCCTCCATCTTGGCCAGAAGATGTTTGTTGATTTATTGATTATAACCATTTTGACATCTGTGAGGTGATATCTCATTGTGATTTTAATATGCATTTCTATGATACAGATGATTCATAGACATATGACAAATGCTATAGATTACAATTTCTTTATCCATTCACTTGTTGATAGAGTATAATAATGTATTTACCTATTTCTCTTTCCAAGTTTTTAAGTTTTGATTCATATTTTGATGTATTGCATTAGGTGTAAACTCATTATGAATCTATATCTCCTTTGAAAAGTGACTCTTACACCCTTTTTTAAACTTTTGTATAAAGATCAAATCTTAAAAAAACATCAACATAAACTCTTAGCAGAACATATGATTCTTCCAAATGGTGACTCTTCTCTTTCTATAAAGAAATAGAAATATCTAGCTATTTTCTTTTGAATCAAGAGATTCATAGATGCATAAAAATCATGGTAGAACCTTGTTAAAATGCAGGCTTCCTGGCTTTGTTTTGTCCAGAGCAGAAGCAAGGAAAAAATGCAGAAAAATGACCCCTTTTCCAAAATATAATATCCTGCTTTATCACTGATCATCTTCCTTGTCCTAAAGGCTGTTATTTCTGAAATTAATATACCTACTCCAGCTTTCTTTTGATTGTTATATTAGCATGATATGCATTTCTTTTTTCATTTTAGTGGTATATATTATGTTTTAGCATACAATTCTTTAAGTCAGACATGATGTGTCAATAAGTAGGAACTGAGGTAAATAAGCTTTTAATGTGAAGTTTTGTATTAATATTTTTTGTTTGACCATTTTATAACTGGACAATATTACTATAATCCACATGATACAGTAATAAATCAAAGTTATACTATAATATGTTAGTATTTAAGTATTAGTGCTGGGACATACATAAAATTTCCCATTAAATATACCAATTTCCCTTAAGCAAATTTTGACTCAATTTATACACATAAATATTTGTATACTTTAAAGAGGCCATACGAAATCAATACTTTAGTTTTCATGAGAAAAATTACAAGTAATGACAAAGGACAGTAAAACTAATGCAGCAGTATGCATTTTGACACTCCTAGATTTTACTGTGACCATTTCAGATATTTTCTTTTAAAAGTTAAAATGAGTATACTGGAAAACAGAATATGTCATTTGTATGCCAGTTTATACAAGCCTGTGGGGTGTAAATCAAACATTTTTTAAAGAATATTATAACCCCTTAAATAAATATAGCCCTTTGCTTATTTTCACAGTAATTCATGTCACTATACTGGAGCTCTATTGATGTGGTAACACATAGGTGGAGGGAAAGTGTTCTACAATTCTGTGATTAAGTCTCAATCTTTTAGTGAGCTTATGTTCTTGATCTGTGGCATTTAATATCTTTCTCTACTGCCCCCACCTCCTTTAGAAGAGACAGGTAGGCTTGAGGGGGTGGAGTTGAGTAATTTTCATTCTATTGGGTAAGCTAAGGTTCTGGAAAAGCCTTTTCCACTGCTGAGGAAGACTTTTCTATGGTGTATACTTTAGGCATATTTTAAAATGGTTAATTTTCCACTCCTCCTGCCAAAACAAAGAAGGTTTATGTTTTGTTTTGTTTTTTAACATTAGATCCTGCCATGTTGTTTTGGTTTATAAAGTTGTGCTTCCCTAAATATAGGCCCCCTAAGTGTTTCTAACTCTGAAACAGTTAACACTGCCTCAAATAATTCATTAAAGTTACTATGTACTTTATGGCTGTAGCAACTTTTGTTCTAGGTAAGCAGATCTCAGCTGTGTCTTTCCATATTCACCTGTCTACAGATTTGTTATAAGGATGGGAGTGACAGTCTTTAAAGTTTACATTTCAAAACTGAATCTGGAACTCAATATTGAACATAGTTTCATGGACTTATTTTACTATTCATATGACTACTTCATTAATTATTGTGCATATTTTAAGTTTTTATTTTTCTAATTTTCTGTTTTTTTACATAATCTGTATATGCTTCCTTTTCATATATATGTTTTAATAATTTCTGCAAGCATATGGCTTGCATGTTTGTTTTCTTAGTATTGTATTTAGAGAACAAATGTTTCTAATTTTATGTAGTTCCATCTTGTTAAACATTTTTGCTTTTTTAATGGTTATTGCTTTATATTTAGCCTATGAAAATTTTGCCTATGCTAAGCTGGCACAATTTTATCTTATATTTTATTTTATAATTATTACAGTGTTACATTTTACATTTAAGTCTATGATCAAATTTAAGTCAATTGTGTGTAAAGTGTGATGGTAATGTAAGTACCAAGGCTCACTTTTCCCATATTATACTCAGTTCTTCCAGCACAATTTATGGAAAAGATTATCTTTTTTAATTGAAATATGCCAGTGTCTCTATCAAAAATCAATCGATCATATAAGTGTGTTGTCCTAATATGAATAATGAAGATCATGGTCATACTTATTAAAAAACAAATACATATATTTTAAAGACTTTTTAAAA
The DNA here is from genome assembly GCF_987537825.1 of Furipterus horrens. NCBI lineage: Eukaryota > Metazoa > Chordata > Mammalia > Chiroptera > Furipteridae > Furipterus > Furipterus horrens. The sequence continues at coordinate 78,295,463 of NW_028327179.1, read as the reverse complement.
TTACCCACGTACCTATATCTCCAGTTAGGTTGTGTGATTTAAGATCATTTTTTGTTTTTAAATAGGGTGGCAATTTTTTATGTTGTATTTTTCACATTTTTAAAATAATGACTAATTTTTCATACTAAACTAAACTGAAAACATTTTAGAACTGCTTTGTAAACGGTGCTTTTTTTGTTATTTATTCTCTTCAAAGAGAGCTTGTATCATTTACTGAAAATCCAGTCACTGAAAATATTAACCTGCTACTTTTTTTAGCTACTAAGGAGTCCTTCCAAACAAACAAACAACAAATAAATAAGATCATATTTGTTGAACTGAGTCTTTGAAGTGACTGATGGTGACTTAAAATGCATAATTTTTAAATGTTGTTTTGTCAGGATTGAAAGCAAAATCAGTAAATAACGTTACTACTCATTATCACAAACTTAACATTACTAATATATTATATATCATATTACACACATTATATTTCATTCTTTTCTGTTGCCACTTAAACCCTTACAGAATTAAACCTTGTACTTGCTTAAATACTTCATTTATTTAATTGTATTGTTTTTCTATTGCAGTTGTTCCATTTTTTCCTCCATTGCTCTCTCCTGTCCCACCCACATCCCCCCTCTCCCACAGTCATTCCACACTCTGTTGTTCATGTCCATGGGTCATTTATACTAGTTTCTTGAATAGACCCTTTCCTTTTCCTTCTCCCTTCCCCCCCCACCCCATCCCCTCTGGTCACTGTCAGTCTGTTCCTTGTTTACATGCCTCAGAATATGGCTTCTACCCCTAAATTTTACTGAATTTAGATTTGAAGTGATAATTACCTCACAGTAGGAAAATCCAATCTTCCCATATGAGTATTTTTTTCAATCTTTGCTTATTTTTAGCTTATTGTTCATTTCTCTTTTTAAGACATTTTCTTCCCGAATTTTGGTCGCTGCTCTTTTTTTTTATATTTCTTTGTTTATCTGTGAATTCTCTCTGATTTCAGTTATTCCAGATCACAAAACAAAACTTTCTTCAATATTTTGTGAGTAGTTCTCTAGCTTTCTATTATTATACAATATTTATTTTTGCGTCATCTCATCTCTGGGACTCATTACTAACATGAACCTTCATATTTGAAACCTATGACACTGACTGGCTTTCTCAAATCCAGGTTGTCACTTAAAATGAATCCCTGGATATTTATAGTTAATCCATTAGCACCTCAAATTAGAATAAGGATCCCCACAAAATCATATATAATTTTAAAAACTATTTAATGCAATCAAATTCAATGGACAGGTCTACATTTTGGGCTCTCTTTTTCTAAAAAGATAAAATGGAATACAAACTGCTAATGTCAATGGATGATTTACAGTTTTTATGAAAAATTTAAACATCACCATTAACAGAATGATATAATTATCTGTGTATTCATAATTATAGAAGCATCAGTCTTCCATTTTTTGAAATTTGTACCTGCCCACCTCCACTAAATTATTGCTATTAATTAATAAAATCACTTTATTAATACACATGCCTGAAATATATGATTTATCTATACATATATGGCAAATGCTTATAATTGTAGTAAACCATGCCCCTATTGTAATATAGAATATTTATACCTCCCCCAATTTCTTATGTATAATTTCTGATTTGACACAACATACACTAAAAACCCACCATCCTGGTTTTCTTTTTGATATTGCATTACTTTTGCTGTTCCAAAATTTCACATAATTTAAATAAAAAGAATGTATTATATTGTGTTTAAGTGTTTTTTCAGCAAAATATCTGTAGGGTTTATTCATATCATGTATCAATAGTTTATTTTATTGCTATAGTATTCTATTACATGAAAATGTAAGAATTTATCCATTATCCTCTATTATCCTAATTACAGACATTTAAATTTCTCTTTTAGAATTTTATAAATAAAGCTGCTATGAACATTATTATAGTTGACTTCTTTAAAAATTTGGATATAAAATTAAAAATAAAATTGCTATATCATAGAGTATGTACATATTTATTTAACTGTAAGAGAAATTGTCAGATATATTTTTGTATCAAAAAGATTGCATGATTTCACATTCTCTCTAGGATTGTATGAAAGTTTTATTTGTTCCACATTCTCACAAACATTTGTTGTTTTTGTTAGCATTTTTAATTTTGTCAATCCTGTGGATATGTTATAGAATCTCAATGTGAATATTATATATTCTCTAATGACTAACAATTATTGGCAATTTTATGGGCTTATTGACCATTGATATATCTTCCCTTCTAAAGTATCTTTTTAAGTAGTTTTCTCCTTTTTAATTATTTTGTATATGTTATTATCAAGTTTTAGGACATGTAATTCTTGCTTATAATATATCTTTTGGAGAGTACCTTCTTCCAGTATGTGACTATCCTACTAACTTTGTTAATGATGTCTTTTGGTGGACAGAGTTGTCAAATTTTAATGAAATATAGTTTGCCTTTTCTTTTTTCTTTTGGTGTATTTTTATGCACTCTACTAAAGAAATTCTTACTTTTTTCTTCTTTGTGATACCCTCTAAGTTATTCCAAAATTTAAAATTGTTGATTTACTTTTATGCCTCTGATTAATTTTGCATATATTTTTGGAAAGCTAAAGCTTTTTTCCATCAGAGTACTGTGTAAATTGGGAGGTTCCCAGCGACATAAAGTGTTTCAGTTCTTGTTTAAAAGTAGATTCTTATCTCTCTATCTGCTTTTTGTTACTAATGCCTTTGAATAGATGCAATTTAATATTTTTCACATTATTTAATGATTTTATGTGAGTACTTAGTGCAAACAAGTGATGTTATTATTTCTGTAAGTCAAATGATGTAGAATTTTAGTACTATTTACTATAAAATCCTCAGAATAAACATGGAATATGTAGAACTTGCATAGACATGGAAATAATCTGAATTAAAACAGTCCATACAAGCCCTATTCTCTCCTTCTGTAATAGCAGAGTAGTATAATGAACTTCCCTGTATCCATATCCCAGCTTCAAAAGATTTTGTCGTTTTCAAACCAACAAATTTGCCCTTGGTTCTGCACTCATATTTCCAGCCTGTCAGTCCAAATTATCTTGCACACAGAAAATCGTGTGAGTCAGAAATGTCCTCCCAACTTGAAGTGATGTCAGTATCTTGCAATTATGGTGCCTCTGCTTTCTTCTTACTGTGGCTATTAATTCATTGCTATTTACATTTTTTAGGATATCATCTGACTCCTCTCTTTCCATTTGTTTTTAATGTTTTCATTAGAAGAATATTCTGAGGTTAACAGACATTTTTATATTTCCCAATAAATTTACCAAGCTGTTTTTGGCTGAAATTGTGCTTTCTATCTCAAATGGAAGCTTGTAATTCTTCCACTGACATCAATGTCTGAAGGCAAATACTAATCTGTATGCTAATAACTTTTAGTTTTCAGGCCATTTCTATTTATTCTCTTTTATTTATTGGTGGTTTTGGCACAAGTTTAGAGTCCTTATCTTTCAAATATTTTAGTGAAATTATCCTGCATAAATTCATGGTCCATGTCTATGACACATTCAATGACACAAGCTATGACCTCGTTGACCTCTTCCTTCCACAAGACATCAGATCTTGAGTTGTTCATTACCATTATGTCTCTCTAAATAATCACTGAAATTACTACCCCACTGAAATCAGAAATGTGTTTTAAAATCTAACCTTATTTACCTGTTCTTAGGTTTTACAACTTAATTATTCACAATACAATTATTTTTACCATCATTTTAAAACTGCAGTGTTACCATAACACCTCTCCTCTTCTTGTAGCCCTTTTGGGTGTTTCTCCCCTTATTACCCTGATTACTTTCTATTTTACACCATTTAAACCATTATTTCCTCAGTAGTTTTAACTCCCTAATACCAACCATAGGTTAATACAAATGCATGACTTTCTTTGTTAATTCCTAGGTTGCCAAGCATTAAGGAAACACTTAATAATTCTTGTTAGTGTTCCTAAAGATTCATAATCACCAAATGCACCTAGTTTCTTGTACCTTTTGGATAAGCCTTCTTCATTGTCCTCATTAAGAACTCTCCAACATCTTCAACTTACCTTCAAGCACTACTCTGAGCTTCAGCATTGGATCTTGCTATGAAATGAAATAAATGGAGGCATTCAAACAGGAATTTTTCTTCTTTACACCAACATTTCCCAAATATTTGTATCTGTTGTTTTCTATGTCATAGATTAGTGTTGTTGCTTGCTATCTTCTTTTCTTACTACTTAGTCCTTACTGACAGAGCCTTGGTTTTTGAGATGTAAAAGAAGATACAGAAGTGTGTCAGCTAACAGTTATCAATTTGCCTTACAATTACAAGTGATAATGTATCATTTTTTTTGTCAATGGGATGAAAGGAAAAGTTTTTGCATGGTCAGCCCACACCAATATGCCATTTTTGTCTTCTCCTTTCACTTTCTGGAGTACAGATGTGATGATAAAGTCTCAGACACCTTGCTGTGTCAAGGCAAGATGTTCATGTTAAAGAATGGCTGAGCCAAAAAATAAAAGTTTACTTATTTGAATCCAACCAGTCTTTCAGCCAGTCCATTCTCTCTTCCACTTTACATTTCTTCCATGCTGGTGTTTCCATTGGCAATCTTAATTCCTATGTTAATTAATTATGCTATGCTCTCTTTTTTATTTCATTTCCATGGTCCCTTTACTTTTCTTAACTAGTATTCTTTACTATCCTCTCTTTTTCCCTTCTTACATCTTCCTCCACATTAACCTACTAAATATTTGGAAGATACCAAGCTCTAAAGATATTTTTATTTAAAAAATGGTTAAATCTGGTTAAGATTCTAAATTAAACCCAAGCTTCTAAAAATAATATAAATCTCAACAACATGGGTTTCTATTTAAATATTTATATGCAAGATTTATGATTTGCTACCCCAGTCCTTTTAGTGGATTATTGATCAGATTATCCAAGAGTGTTTTCATAAATAACTTTCAAAGTGATATCCAAATCTTAGAAAGCATGCAATCCTAAATTGTATTTATATTTATGAACCTACTTGTATTTTTCATCTCTAAGTAGAATTTGAACATTATTATATTTATTTTTAATACATTTAAAAGTAGCATCAAACATTCTCATTATTGGTGTTTTTAAATAACGTTATTTTTTAAAATGTTTAAGTATATTTTATTGATTATATTGTTACAATAGTTCCAATTTTTCCCCTTTTTAAATAATGTTATTAATCAGAGAAAGCAATTTAGACATTTCACTTAGCATCTGGTAGTAAAGAAAGCATGAAACAGTAATCCAGGATCCTTTGATTTAACTTCTTTTATGTCCACTAATCAAATTGATGATGTCTGGAAAGTTATTTTTAACACAACTCTTTATCTCAGTTTATTAGTTGTGTGTGTGTGTGTGTGTGCATGTGTGTATTTGTAATTTTCTGTGAAAGACAAACATAATGATATCTGATGTGACTTGAACTTTGACAGTGGGGTGCAAGAGAAATGGTGGGAATCCCACCTAAACAAACACTAAAATGACAGCTCCTCAAAAGAAAGAATATAACCCTTTTGTGTATATATGGTCATAAAGAGAGTATGCATAAAGCACAAAAAGTAATTTTATTACATATCTTGATCCATAATCACTCTATGAGAGCACAGGTGAGATTCACTTTATAACAGTTAGAAATGTTAACAGTGTGAAGAATTTTAGGATGGCCCCAAGATTCCTGCTCTTGATATACATGCCCTGTATGGTTCTTAATAATTGTGAATATGATAGGATAGCCACTTAATGACTATATTACTTTATATGGCAAAGTTGACTTTTCAAAAAAGGAAATTACCCTAGGTGGACCTGACCAAGTGAACTCTTAAAAATGGTGGAGATATTCTTGGTGAAAGACATTCTACATTATGGAGGTATCTGTCATAAAATTCTCCACTCTTGACTTTAAGTATCAAAGTTATGTGGCAGGAATATATGTGGCCTTTCATTGCTAAGTGCAGCCTTTGACTGACAACAAGCAAGAAAATAAGAACCAAAGTCTAATTATTACAAGAAAATAAACTTGGTTAAAATCAACAAGTTTGGAAGACCCTCAGCTTGAAGTGAGTGTGCAACCTGGCTTATACCTTGATTTTAGCTTCGTAAGACCCTGAGAAGAGAAAATCCAGTGTTTCTGTGCCTGGACTTCTCACTGACAGACCTGTGAGCTAATACATGATGCTGTTTAAGCAACTAAGTATATTGTAATTTGTTACACAGCATAGTAGTCAGACACACCATCTTATTATGTAGAATAATCATGGAATCATCACTCAAAGCATAAGTGGATAATTGAAAGCAATAAGAATATATAAATATGTAGGGATGATCTGGAGCTGTGCTATGGGCTCTATGTGATATAACAGTTATACTAGCCAAACAGCTGATAACATTTGCACAAAGCAACTATTATAGCATTAAATCACACCAAACTGGATATGATTCAAGCTCAACAACAAAAGATATAGATATATATTGTAAAAACACCACATATTTTATTTACACATTTTTAATTTATGTTGATATTTATGAAAGTCCTATCAGTAAATGGTTGGAGGAAAAGCAGGTGATCCCTATAGGGATAATATATGAATTAAAAATTAAACATAATCACCAAGGGAACAAAAGGAATCTTCATTATTAAACAATATAAAAAAGTTCTAAGGTTTTTAACCAGGTAAAATATTCCAGCTAAGCAAGAAAAAACGTTGCTAATTCTTGTCCATATAGCCCTTCTGTTATTTTGTTTATATCTGTAATTAAACTTCATTGTTCCTTAAAAATATAAGAGAAAAAAATACCCTTCTAATTTAACTAGCACAACTGGTTAGAGTTTGTGAAAGTTTACAGTCATAATTAGAAATTATCCATAAAAGCAAGAAGTTTTGTCTGTTTTGTTTATTGGTGAATTTAGTTTCTAGAAAAGTAAAGCATGTAAGAGAACTAAATAAATGTTTGTTAATTAATTGAATAAATAGAGAGGGAAATGGAACTCTAAAAGAGTCTGAAAAATACAGATATCTAATTTATTTATTTATCTTTATTTTTATTGTTTACATTATTACAGATGTCCCTATTTTTCCTCCTTTTGCCAGCCTTTCCTCTCGCCATCACCACACTGTTGTCATGTACATGTGTTATACATATATATTATTTGGCTAATCCTTCATTTTTTAAAAAAATTCAGTCCCCTGCACTCACTCACCTCTGACAGCTGTCAGTCTGTTCCATGTATCCATGCCTCTGTTTGTTGTTGTTGTTGTTGTTGTTGTTCCTCAGTTTATTTTGTTCATTACAACCTACATATAAGTGAGATTATATGGTATTTGTCTTCCTCTGACTGGTTTCTTTCCCTTGTCATAATAATCTCCAGGTCCATTCATGCTATTGTAAAAGGTAAGATTTACTTCTTTTTATGCTCAAACAGTATTTCATTGTGTAAATGTACCACAGCTTTTTTATCCTCTCAACTACTGATGGGCACTTGGGCTTTTTTCAGATCTTGGCTATTGCAAATAATGCTGCTATTAACAGAAGAATGCATATATTCTTTTGACAGTATGCAATTATTTTCTGAAATTGCAGTGTCTGTCCCTCCCAGTTCCCCTGTGTGCTAACACAACTACATAAATACATTTAATGTGTATGTTTTTCATGTATCTTGACCTTTCCCCTGATGTAAATTGCTACTCTAACACACAACCTGGATTATATATCTTCTAGACAGCTTGACCCTTTTGGTCAAGAGCAAAGGAGAATGATTTTGTGAGCATCAAATCTAGACCTTCCCTCCCAGATACAGTTCTTGGTCTCAAGAACATGATTTTTTCTCAGCTGGATTGCAAATCATAATATTAATATTTTATATATTTTTTGGCTTCTTACAGATTCAATAGTAAAATTATATCTAACTACAGTAAAAAATTATAGCACTTATGTAGTCAAATATTATACATATAGTAGAAATAAGCCTTTGAGAACATCAGTGGAATTCAATGCAAGATTTTTTTTTTAATTTCTGGACAAAAGCTCAGGAAATAGTTCTACTACCAAGAATACTGGATCACTCCCTATGGTTCTTCAATTAACCAGAAATCTCATAATTATTTCCTAATTTAAAACAATGTTAAAAAATATCACCAACTTCCAACTACCACACATTATTTTAATTGTAAGAAAAAGGGTATTTTTAGTGCCTACAACGAATTATTCTAAAGGTGAACAACAGTGATAAAATCCTTTTAAAATATTGATAGCATTACAAGAACATAAATGACTGATATTCAATTTGTTTTGTATAAAAACATGACCCTCCAATTCTGTCAGTAACAGCAAACAATACAGAACACATTTTTGCAGAAGTAATTTCAACACTTAGCAATTGTACACATGACTCATAAATCATTTCCAAAATCTACTTCATGCAGAAACAACAACAAAAAAATGACATGACATCCTACGCTTCAACTAGCCATACTGTCAATATGTCTCCCTCCATGCTGTTCTTACACATATGCAGGCAAGTATGTGCCTCAGGAAATACAACAAGAGCATTAAGAACTCTAATGAACACAGAAAGCTATCATTTCTACTCAGCCTTAGCTGAGCTTAAGTTTCAGGAATATCTTAAGCATTTCATATCAGCTTGGAAAATAAAGCTTAATAAAAATTTGATTAAGTGCACACTAATTACATGTATTATTTTTCTAAAAAAATAAATATAATTTAATACAATTAGAAAATATTTAAATTAAGAATTGAGAAGCATCATTTTAACTATTAGTTTAATAGAACATCTTTATTTAAAATATGGAATTGTTTCTGCATAATATAATGGAATTAACTCTGTCAATTATTCTTTATTATTGTGTTTCAATCTCTGTAAATAAATAAAACTTGCTATATAAGATTTTCAATTTGGAGCAACATATTAATAGTTTTCTGTTGCCATGGGTAGTTAAAATGTAAATAATATGTATGTTTTTTCTTCCCCAATTTGTCTCCTGTAACTACATGACATTATGTCAGTAATGAAAGTCTGTTATAAAATGAAAAGCACAATTATTGACATGAAGGCTAAAGCAAAAGTATAATGAGAAATCTCACTCTAGCAATCAAGCAATATTTAATTTTGTTTACTTAGTTGACATGTTTCAGAATAGTCTCATGAGTCCAAATATCCAGGACTACAGTCTGACAGACATGATTTTTGCCTTTTCATTCAATATTCATCTCATGTGAAATGTGGAAAACCATCTGGGTAATCAGAGAATTTGCTTTTGCCACGTATAAAGAGCATAGGAAATAAAAATGGCATTCTAAATCTAGTCATAACTTCCTACATAGGGGATTTATGTCTCTACTACATTTCATTTACACAAACATATTCTCTAAGAGAAATTTCTATCATATGGTCCTGTTCTTACACTTTGATTTCTACTAGAGTTAATAATGTGTGCTTTCAATAAATAGTATGTGAGCATTGGTAGTGAAATAACTTTGATTCATACTATATACATTATATTGTGTGCTTATGCCTTATTTGAAGCCATGAAAAATTAAATCACAGTGATCATATGTCTAGTGTCAAATAAAGACATTCTGAATTGCCATTTAAATTTGAGATCAGCCTGTCTAGTCAGGTGGGACTTCCATGTATGACTAATGCCTAGTATATAGATCTCTAAAACTCAGTCATGAAAATGTATATTATTACAATAAATACCAAAATTAAAGCATGAACACTGTGATATTTTGAACAAAATCAAGATAAAGACAACCAAGGATGTTAAATAGAAGAGCTTTAAGTAATGAGATAAATGTGTAACTTATGACCATGTAAAAGAAGGTAGGGAAGAGGACATATATACATGGGAAAAAAAGAGGTAAGCTAGGTTTTACATATACGCAAATGTGTGATGCTTTATTTGGGGAGTAATGGTAGTATATGGTCAAAGAAGATGTCACAACATAATATTAGATTTTGTGAAATCAACAGTTGCTTTCAACATAAGTGGTCATTTTGAATCAAATGACTAGTTATGTGGATTTTGACAGTTATAAAAGTTGATTGGTTTTTAAAATAACACCTACTTCCAATTAATATATAAATTGTTATTTTCTAATGTATTTTGTGAATTATGTCAGAATTAAAAAGACTACTCAGTGGGTAGCTTTTCTAAGCAACCCCAGTCCAAAACCCCTCTCATATATCGGTACTTGATTCTTTACTCCCTGCCAGACCTGACAAAAAGTGAGAGTAAGAACAAGAATGGCTGCATACCTGTGAACACATTTTTGGAAACTTTTACATATTATGGAAATCAACTTCACAGAAATACAACCAGAATTATTTAAAAATATAAAATATATATAACAAAAGAGAGTATAAATTTATTATTCATATATATATATATATATATATATATATACATATACACACACATGCACAGTGGTTAGCAAAACTAGGTTTACAATTGTTCATATAGAAAATAATATGATAATTAATAAAAATACAAGAATAAACTCTGTGTTTGCATACTCACAACTGAAAACCTACTTTTGCCTTACCTGTATAATAAAATTTATGGACTATCTTCCCTTGAATTAACCTAGAACAAACACTAGTGAATGAACATACTTTGAAATAGAATTTTATATATAGGCAGTTCTGACATCTGAATGAAAATATACACGTGAGGAAATTCCATACTGTTTTCCACAGGGGCTGCACCTGTCTGCATTCCCAATCAATGGTGCACCAGGGTTTCACTTCAGGGAATATACCCTAAGAAACCCAAAACACCACATTGAAAGAATATATACACTGCTATCTTCATAGCAGCATTATTTACAATAGCCAAGATCTGGAAATAGACTAATTGCCCATCAGTAGATGAGTGGATAAAATAGCTGTGGTATGTTTACACAGTGAAATACTATCTGTCCAAAAAAAGAAAGAAATCTTACCTTTTACAACAGCATGGATGGACCTGGAGATTATCATGCTAATGAAATAAATCAGGCAGAGGAAAATAAATACCATATGATTTCACTTGTATGTAGATTGTAATGAACAAATTAAGCTGATGAACAAAGAAACAAAACAATCCCAGAGGCATGGATACACAAAACAGACTGACAGCTGTCAGAAGGGAGGAAGAGGGAACTAGATGTAAGAAGGTGAAAGGATTAGGCAAAGAACATATATGCATAATCCATAGATACAGACAACAGTGTGGTGATAGCCAAGGGAAGAGGGCCAGTGCTGGGTCGAGGTGGGCAAAGGCAAGGAAAATGGAGACATTTATAATATTGTCAACAATAAAGTTAAAGTTAAAAATAAAGTGTGCAGATAAAATATTAAGACATTTAAAAAAGAGAAAATATGCATGAGTATCTATATTAATTGTTTATTGTGTCTCTATGCCAGCTTTCACTGATGACCTATGAGAATACATATAATGATTTCTGTACAATTTGTTTGGCCCTGGCTGGTTTAGCTCAGTGGATTGAGCGTCGGCCTGCGAGCTAAGTGTCGCTGGTTCGATCTTCCAGTCAGGGTACATCAGAGAAGGAAAACTCTGACTCCAAAAAACCTCCGCTGCCTTGCGGCATACCTCTTCAGGGGAAAGGCTAAGGGAGTAAACCCCGACAGAAAATCCGGAGCCGGAGTCCCTAAGGCGGTTTGACGTTGTAGTCAACACCGGCAACTCCTGCGGCGCACCTGAAACCAAGCTGTATTGACTCCGTCTTTCCCTTGGACCCTTCAGCTGCGAAGAGAGGGGGGGTCTGCTGCATGGGCAACAGCAGACCCTCCATATCACCCTGCCCAGGCTCTGTAGCTTCAGCGTCATCGCAAGATGTCGATTCAACACGGGAGGAGACAGATACGATGTCACTCCCGAGTCGGACTGCACAGCTATTCTCGGCGGTGCAGATAGACTCTTAAGAAGCTACACCATCGTCTCTCAAGACGGACGGCTGCCGACGACGACGACGACAATTTGTTTATATTCATGGATAACAGCACTGTGGTGCTCTTCATTCAGTATTTCTTTCCACAATCATCCACAAAAATCATTGAACATAGATAAAGTCTCAAAATTGCACTGAATCTAAATTTCCAATAACTAGTTCAGAGACTGTGAACTAACTGACTATCCTACTTGCAAGCTAATGAGTAAGAAAATGCCACCTTTTTATATACTTGTACTGAAAAAAATACCCTACCCCATCCCTGGGTCAGAGACACAGGGCCTTGCTTACAGCACAAACAGCAGCTGGAGTAGTACTATTTGAACACAGATTCCCCAAACCCAATCTCCACAGGGCATCTTAAATAAATACAGTTGTTGCCTACCATGCAATTTCAAATTCTGGGAAACTCTGAGCTGTATATACAGCTGACAAATACGATTATTCTCCCTATAAGAGAGTAAGAGTGATTCCTCACTAAGCAAGTTTCTTCCAGGGGAAAGGAGAAATGTATCTTTTGGGCTACTACCTTAACACATACACTCAAGTCCTCAGGAAAGGCACGGAGAGATTTTTATGTTTCCAAATCTTTTCAGAGGTTTCTAGCTTGAAACCTCTGTGGTTTCTAGCTAGAAACCTCTGTGTGTTTGTCATTTAAATGGGTGCCTTTGTTTCAAAGACCTGGACCAGGCAGAAAAGTGAAACTATTTGAAGTGAATTGTTTCTCAACAGGTTCACTCCTGGTTTCGACAATATTCAAGTCCATGGCAAATTTTCCCATGCATGCACATCCCCATCAGCTTTTAATTAAGTTAACACTAGTACCAAATCCATTCAGTTAATTTGTGTAGCCCTTAGGGTGGCTGTCAGCAGAAATCTGGGCTTCAGGGTGAGGGCACCTTCCCCTGATGACCTCATCCATGTTCCTCAGAGTCCTGGATCTAGGGAGCCAAAGAAATTTCACAAACCAATAAAAAGGCAGGTGTCTTTTCATTAATTTTATGTGTTGACTCTTCCAACTGTTTTAATGTATTATGCCAAGTACAACATCATGTATTAGCACAGTTTCTGATTCAGCCAGTAAGATGGAAGTCTCAGAACTTCTGCCACCCATGGAAACTCCAGCCAGTGAGCAGAAGCTAACCTGAATGCCTTCCAGTGTTGAGACAGTGTCTTTAATCACGTGAGGTAAAGTTACAGATATATTATATCACCTTATCTAGTTGAATAACTAACATGGTAGTAAAACTGCCCAAATAGTATGCCTAAATAATGAGTTAGTTATCTGTCTGGGAACGTCATGTGGGTAAAGGAAACATCATTTTGGAGAACGTTCTGCAGTCGTCTGAGTTGCCAATGGCAATTCTTTACACACCTTATAACAACCTTAAGGTGCATATCATGATATTTTTGAGAGGAAGGAAAGACAGTATCAGTCCTCTAAACAAGAACTATAATCCAGTGGGCAAAGATGTTGTCCCTGAATATAATTATCATTTATAATTTGGGGACATCTATTTGGGATATATATCAATAAGGGATGTAATTTGGCAGTGCCTCCAATGTGGCATCTTGCAGGGTATCCCATGGGTCACCCTGACTGGTTGGTAGGCCTTAGGGTACTTAGTTCAGCTGAGTAATTGAGTTCAACCCTTGGTTTGTGAGTAACTGCCTGAGGAAATTTAGTACAACTGGTCTTGTTCGTCTGCACTATTAGTAGGGTAACATTCTTCATTTTCATGATATGAATATTCAAAAGCATCTTGAAGTGTATTACTTAGTAATTTCAATAACTAAATTATCCACTGAGGTCTCTAACTTTAGGAATCCCTAAAAATCTGCAAAGCCTTATACTAACTTTAGAAACCTCAGGATGTTTCTATTGCTTTAAGGAGAAAGAGAGAGAGAGAGAGAAAGAGAGAGAGAGACACACACACACACATATCATTTGGACCGCTTGTGATTAAGACAGCCTTATTTCTCTTAGTTTGACTCAAAATAGACTAGTTTCTCCCTAAATATAGGCCCCTGACATCCCTTTTGTTAGTGTATTTGCTTTAGAAACCTTAAAATTGCAAACTTTCTTTTCAAAGGTGGATAAATCTTCTACCCTCTTACCAGTCTTACAACCAAAAGACCTAGGACCCAACTTTTGAGATATAACTATTAAGGAAGATAGTGCCTCTATCTCCCAGTCTTCATGTGAGGGTAGGAGCTTAACTTCAGTAGGCTCTAATTAGCAAACACAAAAGGCCTAATAACATTTAACAACCTCCACCCTAACAGCTTTCAATTTTTTCCACTGGCTCACCTAGACTTAAGTTCCATTTTGATCTCCTGTTGCAACAGTCTTGAATAAAGTTTTTCCTTGCCTGTTTAACTCTGTACAGTGAAATTTTGTTAGACACTTGTTTCAGTTCTACATCCCAGTAATCAGTTTGTAACTACCTGTCCAAATCATCCTCATTAGCATTAAATATAAAGAACTACATATTGTCCAATGGACCATACAGATTAGTCAATTTATCACTGACTTCCCTGAATTAATGGATCCACAGGTCTACTGTGTACCTCTTCCATATGAGTATCTCTCTGACAGTGCCTGATCCTTGCCTAACTAGACTGAGGTAAGGTACTCTAAAGAATCTGAGATTACCTGATAATCCTGATTTCAGTTTTTTTTCCTAGACTTTAATAACTTTAATAAATTGTTTATTCCTGCCAGCCTGAGCAATGGATTTCTCCAGCCAAATTCCTGATCTGATCGTATACTTCTGCTATGGGTCATTCATACTAGTTCTGACTAGACCCTTCTTTCCTGATTTTCCCCCCTCCCATTGATAACTGTCAGTCTATTCCTTGTTTACATACCTCTGCTTATATTTTGCTCATTTGTTTGTGTTGTTCATTACTTTCTTGTATTAGGTGATATCATAAGGTTTTTGTCTTTTGCTGCCTGGCTTATTTCACGAAGCATAATACTTTCCAGTTCCATCCATGTTGTTGCAAATGACAGGGGTTCCTTCCTTGTTTCTGCTGCATAGTATTTCATAGCATAAATATACCACAGTTTTTTGATCCACTCATCTACAGATGGGCACTTAGGCTGTTTCCAGCACTTGGCTATTGTAAATAGTGATGCTATGAACATAAGGGTGCATAGGTTCTTCTCAATTGGTATTTCAGAATTCTTTGGGTATAATCCTAGCAGTTGAATCACTGGATCAAAAGGCATTTCCATTGTTAGTTTTTTGAGAAAAATCATATTGTTTTCCACAGTGGCCACACCAGTCTGCCTTCTCACCAACAGTGCACTAGGGTTTTCATCTCGCCACATCCTTGCCAGCACTTGTTTGCTGATTTGTTAATGATGGTCTTTCTGACTGGTGTGAGGCGGTAACTCATAGTGGTTTTATTTGCATCTCTCTGATGGCTAGTGATGTTGAGCATTTTTTCATATGCCTATGGACCCTCTGTATGCCCTCCTTGGAGAAGTTTTTGTTCAGGTCCTTTTCCAATTTTTTAACTAGATTGTCTGTCGTCTTGGTTTTGGGTCATATAAGTTCTTTATACATTTTGGAGATCAAACCCTTGTCTGAGGTATCATTAGTAAATATGTTTTCCCATACAACTAACTGGTTCCCTTATCATCTTGCTGATGTTTTCTTTATCTGAGCAGAAATTCTTTAGTTTGATGTAGTCCCATTTTTTATTCTTTCTTTTATTTCCCTTGCCTTAGGAGATATATCAGCAAAAATATTACTACATGGGATATCTAAAATTTTACTGCCTGTATTTTCCTCTAGGATTTTTATTGTGTCACTGATTTTATTTTATTTATATATACTGACAGACACAGATTTTCATTACTCCTACGAAAAACAGCTGCTAGAATAGCATCTTAGTATCCAGATTCCCACAGAATAACATAATATAGGCTAGATATTGGTTGTGCATACAGTGGAGTTGCAGCACAAGAAAGAAACCACAAAATTTAGAGATGCTTTTTTAATAGACTGCTGGCACATCTGTCATTCCTGTGAAATATAAGGAGGAATGGGAGGCGTGGACAGAGAGAGACAGATTTTTCACTACATCCTTTCTGGGGGAGAGAAAGTAGCTCCTGGTTTATTAGCCTAGAAAGTAATCAAATGTCCCCAGAGAGAAGGAAGGAAATGGCTTTTCACATTCAATCTCTCTGGACCTCTTACTAGTTTTCAAAGCATATCTGCTATTCAAAGACACTCTGCTTTGAAGTAAATTGAAATTATCCAGTAAGATTTGTCATCCAATACCAAGGTAATGTTGAATTTTACTTTTATTCTTCAAGATATATACTGCCCTCATCACTGTCATTGATTTGAATCAAGTTTATAGGATATTGTCTCTATATTTAAATATACAGATTATTGATGCAATTAATGATATACTGTGGAATAGGTGTACTATGTCTAAGGTATGTGATTAAAATCTGGGAGAATACCAAAACAATCATTTGCAAATCTTGGTTTTTAAAATGCTATTATAAATATTATATGAATGTGTATGTGTAAAATGAATTAGAAAAAGTGAATAGAAGAATTCAGAGGGCTACTTAATAGAAATCAATTTTGAGATATACCTTTAAGTTTAGCAAGAATGAATGACCCATGGACATGGACAACAGGGTGGGGATTGATTGTGGGAGTGGGGGTGGGCTGGGCAAAGAATAACAAAGAGGAAAAATTGAGATACATGTAGTAGAACAATAAAATATTTAATAGAAAATAAAAAAGCCATTCTATCAAAAATTTTAAAAAAAATTAGCTTTCATAGGAAGTGTAATGAAAAAAATAGTTTTTAAAATGAAACTTGACATACCATACATAATGCTATTTTGAATGCCATATTGATAAGAGAAAAATGCATATACAAGTGATGTTAATTTAAACACATTTATTAGTGGTATAAAATTAATTTTATATTACTAATCACTTTGTAAATTTAATTACATTTATGAAATCTATTAACTGAATTTTCAAAGATGACTAACTTTTGCATTATTAAACTTGTTTACTATTCTTAACAATTTTCATTAAGTTAATGACTGAAAAATCTTTAGAAAATAATTTTATTATAAATTATCATAATTGCAGCCACAGGTCTGTTCTCTGTCATACTATTGACAAAAACTATCTTTGCATCTCTTTCCTTTTGAATATATTTTTCAAAATACTTGAAATTTCTATTTTATTCTCTGATTTTTTTTCTTTGCTTCACAGTTTATTTATATTGTATTTACTTGCTTGGAACTTTTGCTTGAGCTATCCCATATATTTTTTTATAACCTCCATGCATTTGAATTTTATTTCCTCATTGACCATTGTTCAGAGCCAGGAGTGGATACTATCCAATTTCACATCTTCCATTTTCTCAAAAATGAAGTTCAGACACCTCTCTACCTTTCTTATATTTACTCTCTTATAAAGTATACACTTTTATAATAATGTATTATGATTTCTTTCTACCATTTAAAATCCTTCATGACAGGTTCCTCATCCTTATGTATCTTCGAATGACTGCTTTATTAAGTATATAGAGGGAGCTCAATATGCATGTTATATTTCATTGTTAAAATAAATTAGAAATTAGATAAAGGTATGTGAAGTAATAAATATAAAAATGCAGAGGTTTGTATTAGTAACTCAGAAAATGAAATAGAGCCTCAAATAAAATTTCAGCCTCATCAAATTCTATACACTAAATTAACCAAGACCAAATAATTCTTGCAAAACAACTTGTTCTATATACATATATTGATATCTATTCTATGGTGCTTGGAATTAATATTGGTAGTGTTTATAAATTATAATTCATACAGGTATTGGTATTGTGCTTATTTCATTGACAGTTTTGTAAATTAAATTATATTTCTCTAGGCATTATCTCTGTGTGCAAGACCATCATACTATGTATAAAACCTGCAAATTTAATTATATGCTAATACATATAAACCATAACTAAGCAAATGAACAAAATATGCTTAAACCTGTTAAATAATAATTATTAATAAAAAGCTAATATATTAATTAATTTAAACACAGATCTCACCATTAGGGATAAATATGTCATTATAGATTTCATAAGGCAGTGTATATTACAACTCTGTAAATTATCTCTCTCAAAGTTCATTCTGAGGTCCTCATAACACTTAGTTGAGTGTGTGTATTTTAATCTAACATGGCTTTTTACAAGCTGTGACAGACTCCACATTGTTGTATGTCCATAGCTGAGAGTGCTATCTTTTCAGATAGATAATGAAATTTCTACATTGATGTGAAGGATTTTTTTGTTTTTTATGTAATTTAACACAGTCCAGGTAGTCTCACTAAAATGCAAATGAAGTCTTTCTTTAAGTAGTTGAACATGTAAAATGAAAACTTCATTGTGACTGCTAAGCTTCAAAATGAGCTAGCCAACAACCTACAGACTGGGTAACTACAGTAATCTCCCAAAGATTATCTCTCCAGCTATTGTATTTTTAAAATTCACATTTAACTCAAATCCTCTGGTTTTCGTTATCCTGACTATGAGCATATATTGGGGGCAAATTATATGTTGCATACAGCTAAAAGAATGAAGGATAAAGAACAAAGGAAAAGCAAAGCATTTGTAGTTAAATTTTAGAGGGATAAAAATTACTTGTTTTCATAATAGCAAGTATGTTTTAAAACAGCTGTATATTACTTGATCTAAATTATATTTATGCAAATATACTTAACAAAAAGCAAGAAAAATAAAACATTTAATATTCACAACAATCTATATTTTTTCAGTGAAAGAAATGGAGAGTATCAATATTTCCAGAATAAAATCAAAGTAATACTTTTACAACTATATGGCAAGAAATTTGACAACCTCGTAGAAATGGACAGATTTCTAGAAACATATAACCTTTCAAAACTGAATCAAGAAGAAGTGGAAAGTCTCAACAGACCAATAACAAAGAAGGAAATTGAAACAGTAATCAAAAATCTCCCTGCACACAAAAGCCCTGGACCAGATGGCTTCACAGGCGAATTTTACAAAACATTTAGGGAAGAACTAACTCCTACCCTCCTCAAACTATTCCAAAAAATCCAAGAAGAGGGAAAAATCCCAAACTCTTTCTATGAAGCCAGTATTATCCTAATCCCAAAACCAGGTCAAGACACAGCAAAGAAAGAAAACTACAGGCCAATATCACTGATTAACATAGATGCTAAAATCCTCAATAAAATTTTGGCAAACAGGATTCAGCAATACATCACAAAGATCATACACCATGATCAAGTGGGATTCATCCCAGGGATACAGGGATGGTTTAATATTCGCAAATTAATAAATATAATACATCACCTAAACAAAATGAAAGACAAAAATCACATGATCATATCTATAGATGCAGAAAAAGCATTTGATAAAGTACAACACCCATTTATAATCAAAACACTCAGCAAAATGGGATAGAGGGAGCATACCTTAACATAATTAAGGCTATATATGAGAAGTCTGAAGCCAACATCATACTCAATAGACAAAAACTGAAAGCATTCCCCCTGAGATCAGGAACTAGACAAGGCTGTCCACTCTCCCCACTTCTATTCAACATAGTGTTGGAAGTCCTAGCCACAGCAATCAGAAAAGAAAAAGAAATTAAAGGCATCCAAATTGGGAAAGAGGAAGTAAAACTATCACTATTTGCAGACGACATGATAGTATACCTAGAAAACCCTATAAACTCCACTAAAAGACTACTTGATATAATAAGTGAATATGGCAAAATAGCAGGGTACAAAATAAATATACAGAAATCTAAGGCTTTTCTGTACACCAACAACAAAATATCAGAGACAGAGGCAAAAAAGAAAATACCATTTACTATAGCAACAAGAAAAATAAAGTACCTAGGAATAAACTTAACCAAAGAGATAAAAGACCTGTACACTGAAAATTATGCAACATTGAAGAAAGAAATTAAGGAAGATACAAATAAATGGAAGCAAATACCATGTTCTTGGATGGGAAGAATCAACATCATCAAATTGGCCATACTACCCAAAGCAATTTACAGATTCAATGCAATCCCTATTAAAATACCAATGACATATTTCAGTGACCTAGAACAAATCCTCCAAAAATTCATATGGAACCAAAAAAGACCCCCGAATAGCAAAAGCAATCTTGAAACAGAAGAACACAGCAGGAGGAATCACGATACCAGACATCAAACAATACTACAAAGCCACTGTGATCAAAACAATCTGGTACTGGCATAAGAACAGACATATAGATCAGTGGAACAGAATTGAAAGCCCAGAAATAAACCCAGGCCTCTATGGTCAACTAATCTTTGATAAAGGAGGAAGGAACATAAAATGGAATGAGTAGAGCCTCTTTAACAAATGGTGCTGGGAGAACTGGACAGGGACCTGCAAAAAAATGAAACTAGACCACCAACTTACACCACACACGAGAATAAACTCAAGATGGATTAAAGACTTGAATGTTAGCTGTTACACCATAAAAGTCCTAGAGGAAAACATAGGCAGGAAAATTTCAGATACCCCACGTAACAATATCTTCACGGATACATCTCATAAGGCAAGAAAAATAAAGGAAAAAATAAACAAATGGGACTACATCAAACTAAACAGTTTCTGCTCAGCAAAAGAAAACATCAGCAAGATGAAAAGGAAACCAACCATATGGGAAAACATATTTGCCAATGATATCACAGACAGGGGACTAATCTCCAAAATATACAAAGAGCTTATACAACTCAACATCAAGAAAACGAACAACCCAGTTAAAAAATGGGCAAAGGACCTGAACAAACACTTCTCCAAAGAGGACATACAGAAGGTCCATAGGCACATGAAAAAATGCTCAACATCACTAGCCGTCAGAGAGATGCAGGTAAAAACCACAATGAGATACCACCTTACACCTGTCAGAATGGCCATCATCAACAAATCAACACACAACAAGTGCTGGCGAGGATGTGGAGAAACGGGAACCCTCCTGCACTGTTGTGGGAATGCAGACTGGTGCAGCCATTATGGAAAACTATGGAATTGCCTCAAAAAACTAAAAATGGAACTGCCTTTTGAAACAGCGATTCCACTGCTAGGATTATATCCGAAAAATCCTAAAACCCTAATTCAAAAAACGTATGCACCCCTATGTTCATAGCAGCCCTGTTTATAATAGCTAAGTGCTGGAAACAGCCTAAATGCCCATCTGTAGATGAGTGGATCAAAAATCTGTGGTACATTTACACAGTGGAAATCTATGTAGCACAAAGAAAGAAGGAACTCCTGCTATTTGCGATGACATGGATGGAACTAGAGAGAATTATGCTTAGTGAAATAAGCCAGGCAAAGAAAGCAAAATACCATATGATATCACCTAATACAGGAAACTAAAGAGCAACACAAACGAACTAAATAGGCAAAGACTAGAATAGTAGTCAGTAGGGGGGAGGGGGGAGGGCGAGAAGGGGGATAAGTAAGGGAAGGGTCTAGTCAAGGAACGTATATGAATGACTCATGGACATGGACAACGGGGAGGGATATGATTGTGGGAGAAGGGATGGGCTGGGAGGGGGAACAATGGGGGAAAAATGGGACAACTGTAATTGAAAAACCAAAAAATAAAAAAAAATAAATAAAAAATTCTAAAAAAGAGGGCACATGAAATTAATACAAAATAATATTGAACGTAAGCTGTAATTTAAAGTTTTTTAAAATTTTATAATTTATAAGACAAATAAAGAAAAAGAAGACAAAAAAAACAAAGTAATACTTTTAACAAAGTGAACTGTCTTAGACATCACTGATATATAAATTAACTAAAACCTGTGGAAGATAAACTCTCTTCCATGTTTTATAATCTTCTTTAACAAAATTCTAAATTTTCCCAGTTAAATTTAGAAACAGATTGTTTTTATTGTTCCACCATGTAATTTTAAATTATTATGCATATACTAGTTAAGTATTCTGTTTTCTGGAGTAATCTATTCTTCAACAGAACACTAATATTTAAAAGCGAAGAGAGAAAATTATGTACTAAAACCACTTTTCTAAATTATAAATGAAAAGATGCTATCTATGATAATTGACATAATGTAATACATCACAGCGTGTAAGTTAACATGAAAAAAGTACTGTGAATTGTAAAAACAAAACTACCAATAAAATTATAGTGCTTGGAATACATTTCAATTTAATTAGTAGAAAACTACAATGAAAGGTGGAACTGCAGATATTTCTACAGGAATTAAGATATTTGGAATGGAAACCTAATTTCTAAATAGCCAAAGTTTGAGGTTTTGAAGGGATTTTTCCCCATAAGTATATACTCTATATAAGTAAAAAATAATAAAATGATTTTTTAAAAAATGTGTGTACAATAGAAAAATTTCACTTGGTAACATTTATTTTTTTGGAAAAAAATTACATGTGGTCTCTTATGTTGCATGATACTAGATACAAACTTTTACTTTTAGGAATTCTTTCTTCTCTTTATTTTTACCTTCATATTTAATTGCTCGATTGTGTAAGTATATTACATTTCCAATACCTTGATATATAGTTAGAGACCTTGGTTTCAAAAACACATTCCTGGAGGAGTTGTGAGGTCTGATTGCTTAGTGGCCTCTATGAATCTAGACAATTTCAGTAGGGCTGCAGAGTGTCATTTGGTTAAGCCACATTGAACTGCCCTTATCCAATGCAATTCCAGAAATACTCAGGAGTTAAAGATGTTTCTAATGAAATACTTCATTTTACTTTATCATTAATATTCAATTGCTATTCAATTATTCAATATTATGATCTTGCACTAAGATTTTATTATTATATAAGTATGCTGTTTTAATCTAATTTTAATGCATCATAATTTAGTATACAAAAGTTTTATGAAGCATTCAAGAATATGGATGAGCATGATTATTTGAGTTGACTATGATGTTAATGTTATAAGAATATTATTATTCAAAATTAATCTTAGTTAGCTTTAACTGATTTTGAAATCAGCTACTGTTAAATTCTAGGAAATTGTTATCTACTATTATAATTCGTGTACTTTAGGACTAAACGTATGCAATAAAAAGCTTTTAAATCTTTTCAACAGCTGAATCTAGTCAACTGATTTTTTTCATGAGGTATGATGGGAAATAATATTTTATATAAATTTGAGATTTTTAACAATAGCTATACATATCAGAGATGCTTGGAGTGGTAAACACGCAATATAATATACGGATTATGTATTGTAGAATTGTATACTTGAAACCTATATAATTTTATTAACCAATATCATCCCAATAAATTCAATAGAAAATAAAAAATAAAAGCACACAAACCCAAAATATCAAGTGATGACAAAGAAATATATTATCTGAAATTTTCACATACCACTAACAAAAAAATAAATCAATATTACCACCTTGGAAAACTGTTTGTCAATATCTACTAAATCTGAAAGTATATATACCCTAAGGCGCAGCAATTCTACTTTTTGATATGTATCCAACAGCAATACATACATATGTGAATTAAAAGGCATGTACAAAAATAAAAATAAATCTCAAAGATTATAACAAGATCTCAGCTAAAAACAATGTTAAACACCATTTACACAATACAAAATAAATATGAAACACAACAATGCATCAGTAATGTTTTGGTATGTAATTTTTAAGTTTATTTTTATCATGATATGAACAATCAATCAATAGAAATTACAGGTGGTATTTCTGGATATATTCAATCCACCAGAAAAAACTTTTATCTTTGCAATACATCTGTTTTTTAAAAATTTGTACCTTGATTACTGTTCTCATCTAGTGATGGTTTTCAAAGAGTCTTTGTGGCATGAAACATTCATTTTCAGTAATAACTTCATGTCAAAAATGGAAGCATAGCTACACAATGGAAAAGTCAGTACCTCCTCAGATGCAACTTCCAGAACTTATCACCATGTCATATTTGCTTTCTGCCTCAGAAAGCATAGCATGTTATTTCCAGTTCAGCTGCTTATTTCCCAGTTTCTACATTCCAGATCAGCCAACCAACTTGTGACCCTGTCTACTGCTGACAGCTGGGTTACATTGCCAGCAAATTTATTTTGGCAAATTTGAAAGTTTACTCTTATCTGACATGCTGATTTCAGTTACACATGGAAAAATGGCTTTGAAAATCTGATTCCAAATGCCCACATGCCAGTGTTTAAGAATTTGCTAGTAACTCCTTTATACTCACACATCAATTTGTCATCATGTAATTGGTTGTGTAGAAGTTGAAACACCAAGAGCACTCATGTATCATGGAAACTATAGTCTTTTGATTCACACCTAATGAGATTATAAAATCAAGTGAAAAATAAAACAAAAATGAACAACTTGTGTTTTCAGAAAAAGTCAGAAGTGAGGCACAATAGTCTAAATCAGTTGTTAATAATCATTATTAAAAATAAAATATGTTTATATATTACATTCTAGAGAATATAGGAGAATTTAGTGTTTATAACTGGCCACTTCTACTCATGTTTTTAGTTCATATATTTCTCAAATTCTGATCAACAATTTACTTCTGACAATTAGCTTAATATACAAAAGAAAATCTTATAGTATTCCAGTATAGTAACTTCAGATAGATTGAGCTAGGGTTAGATGACAAAGTGCCACCACCACAGTGACATAAAAGTTACTAAATGAAACCATCCTCCACATTCTCTACTTTTTCTTAAATACCAAAACTAGAAAATGGTCATTTGTATATTTCAGTTATTTATGAGGCTTGTGTCTTTTTAAACTTTTCTATCTATAATTTTTATATCTAGAAATTCGAGTAATAATACTGATTCCTCCAGGTATTCATATTCTAGGGACTAGAAGTTCAATTTTACTCTAAGTAGATAGAACTTCATTATATCTCCACAGATTAATATTTAAGTACTTTGAAAGGAGTAGGGTTTTTAAATGTGGTTTGTTTGTTTTTTCTCTCCATTGATAAAGTATATAATTCTACATACAGAACTTTAAAAAATGGTAGCTAATGTTTGGATATATGATGCATTTGTCCAGGTAAAAAACACAATAAGGAGAAATTCTAGTTATACCTACACAAAGCAAAAAATGATAAAGAAATACATTTTCTTCATCTGTAACCATGGTTCTGATCATTTCCCTATGATACTAACAATGTTTCAAAAGTCTTCTTTGTACTGCACAAAAATTTATTGATTCAATATATTTTTGATTATTCACAAAGTATCAGATACTGATAATGAAAAACAATCATAGTCTGCCCCCTTCTCTGAAGAAACTGATGAAATAGTAGATAGGAAAATGCAATAGCACATTTCTATCATGAAAATCTCATATCTCCTTCATGTGATTCAATGGCACTTCTGAAAGTCATTTGTCTCCTTATTGTGCACATAAAATTAGGACATTACCAATAAGTACAATCAGACTTTCTTTAATGTATAATGAAACACTTTCCAAAAGTAGGATATTAAAATAAAACCCCAAGAAATAATGCATCCAAGTTCACCTCTTCAAGAAATGTGTAGCCACTTATATCATAAAAGAAAAAAACAAACCTCCAATAATCAATTTAATTGTTGTGTTCAAAAGAAAGTTTACCTGAGTAAAAATCAAACTTTGCTATACTGCTTAACAAAAATTTTCTCAAACCAAAGATGAAAATAGCATGAGGTATACTTCTTATTACAATTTAATACAAAATTCCAGACCAGTCATTCTTAATTTTATTCCAAGTGTCATAATGCCATTATGCCCTGGCTGGTTTAGCTCAGTGGATTGAGCGTCGGCCTGCGAGCTAAGTGTCGCTGGTTCGATCTTCCAGTCAGGGTACATCAGAGAAGGAAAACTCTGACTCCAAAAAACCTCCGCTGCCTTGCGGCATACCTCTTCAGGGGAAAGGCTAAGGGAGTAAACCCCGACAGAAAATCCGGAGCCGGAGTCCCTAAGGCGGTTTGACGTTGTAGTCAACACCGGCAACTCCTGCGGCGCACCTGAAACCCAAGCTGTATCGACTCCGTCTTTCCCTTGGACCCTTCAGCTGCGAAGAGAGGGGGGGTCTGCTGCATGGGCAACAGCAGACCCTCCATATTACCCTGCCCAGGCTCTGTAGCTTCAGCGTCATCGCAAGATGTCGATTCAACACGGGAGGAGACAGATACCATGTCACTCCCGAGTCGGACTGCACAGCCATTCTCGGCGATGCAGATGGACACTTAAGAAGCTACACCATCGTCTCTCGAGACGGACGGCTGCCGACGACGACATAATGCCATTATGAGAATTGAATTTAAAATGCACTCTGAACATTTCTTTAAGTCTCAGCTTTGTAACATCTTAAATGGAGGAGGCTCTGTGGGTGATCTCATTATTCAGTTTTAAATTTAGCAAAGGAGAAACTGACAAAGTGACAAGACCATGGGCAGAGGTGGAAGCAGCAGAAAGCAGAGCCTTTTGGAAAAAATAGGCTCTGTCATCTCTGCAAAAAGCTCATATTTAGAAGGCCATAGATGAAACTTGAAGTATTCCAAGGTTTTTGTATATTTTGTACTGACATGACAGTGTCCACAATGTTTCTTCTCTTTCCTTGAAAGCCTGTGTATTAAAAATGGATCCAATTTAGACTTGCTGATCACAATGAAATGAGAGTAATTAGTTAAAGAAGTTGAAGACACATTATTAAAATAAAAGCTGGTTTAATTTATGTCGCTGTTACACTTTTAATAAATTTTATTAATGTATTAAAATTTGATAAATGGTAATGGAAAATACAATAAAATAATGTAATAAAAATAGCATATTTATACAAAACATCCATGTAACAAAAAAAATAATGTGACTTTGATTTTTTAACCATCCAAACTGATATGCTGTCTCCATATTTAGGCATTTTAATTTTTTATTTTATGCATCCAAATAATTACTCTTGGAAGAGAATAATACATACCAATTATTTTATCAATATAAAATCTAATAGAGAATTTAATGTTTCATTAAAAATTTGCTAGAAAAAGACCACACCTATGGCCTTTTTACATTTTTTATCCAATCGAATATACATCACTACCTTCTTACATAGACTTATTTATCAGGAATCAATGTTAAATATTTGCAGTTATGTCTACACACAAACTGCTTCTTCAGTTACATTAAATTTAAAGTTTTTTCTTTCAGGATATGCATTAAAATTGATGCTGATGACCAATTTTATCTAAGAAGTTTAGGTAGATAATAGATATACAAAGTCTGTCCAGAAGGTATCCAGCCATGTAATATGAAAAATGGAGACGTTTATTGAAGAAGATACAAGATACAAAAGACATTGTACAAAGGACAATGATGCCTCAGTCCTCTTCAAAGTAGGCACCTTGTTACCTCACACAGTTCTCCCAGTCACCATCAGCTGCTTTGTTGTATTTTCCTGAATCTCATTGATGGTCTGAAATCTCTTCCCTTTCCAAGATTATTTTAGTTTTGGGAAAAACCAGAAGTCACAAGGCACCAAATCTGGGCTCTATGGAGATTGAGTCACCTGGGTGATTTGATGTTTCATCAAAATCTCTGCACAAGACCTGATGTATGAGCAGGCACATTGTCACGATGAGAGCTAGCAATCACCAGTTGCCCATAGCTGAGGCTGTTTGTGTAGTATTGCATCTCTCAAACAACAAATGACACTGAGGCAGTGCTCCTTATTAATCATTTGACCTGGAGGGGCATATTTATGAAAGACAACACCTTCCCAATAAAAAATATATATGTATAGTTAACATGTTCTGGATCTTGCTGGAACTTTGCTGCACTTTCTTTGGACCTGAAGAACCAGACAACTTCAATTGGCTATACTGGGACTTATTGTCCAGATCATAGATAGCTATGGACCCATGATTTATCTACAATTATGACCTTCTTCAGGTAATCTGGTTCATTGGTAGCAGTTTGAATCAAGCCATTAGCAACTGCAGCACTGTTTCTTCTGCTCTGGTAGCAGAAGCCATGAAACAAATTTTGCCAAGACATCTTTCATGCCAAGATCCTTCATCAAAATCTTGGACACAGTAGATTTTTGAATCCCCAGATCAGCTTCTAGTTCTCGCACTGTCAGTCATCGATCTTTGTCAATTGCAGCTTGTACATATTCAATATTTTCAGGTGTCTTCTTGTGGCAAGCTTTACAGAATATGCATCACTTTCAACATATTCTTGAACATCTTTGAAGTGTTTGTGTCACACTTTTATTTCCACTGTATTTATTGCATCATCCTCAAGAGCCTTCTGAATCATCTGAATAGTTTCTGTGGAGAAATGTCCAAGCTTAACATAAAATTTGATGCAGATTTGTTGCCCTACTAGCTCCATAATTTTGAATGTGACATCCACACAGTATACAAGCTCACTCAATGGCATCTACTGTGCCCCTACTGACTACTACAGTGAAGTCATCATTGTTCATGCCTGTGCATTCCAGTCCACTCCCCTTGGCTATCAGGTTATAACAATTTTGTTAGAGCCATTCTCATTACTAATAATGGCTGGACTTTTTCTAGATAGACCTCTGTATATTAGAAGTTCATAACGTAAAATGTGGTATGTATATTTAATGCAAGTGCTGCATGTTTCTGGAAATGAGGTATTTGTGCATCACATTTTATATTGTAGTCAATTGTAGTTTACTATTAGTTAACATATAACTATAATTAGTTGTCAGAATGCCTATATCTAGCACGGTACTGCCTGAGCATGTCCCCATGCTAGACACATAGTATATACCTAATAATCGGTCGGCAGCCGTCCGCCTCAAGAGACGATGGTGTAGCTTCTTAAGAGTCTATCTAGCTTAATACCTAATAATACTCTTGGGTGAAATGCATATGAATATATTAAGTTGAAAATTTTTCCAATGATCAGGCATTCTAGAGTGTTTTCTCCAATATCAGGGGGAATAAAGAGAAAAGAGAGTCAAAATAAAAAGAATTGTGATGAATATCTGAAACTCAGTTTACTTGAAGATGTTTATGAAGTCATTTAAGAAATATTTTAAAATATAATAGCCATCAGGAATGTTGTGTTCTGTGAAAACCAGGTAACAAAGAAAATTTAGATTTGGTAAATGGGAAAGGCTCGTTTAGGTTACAGGTTAGCACAAAGCAGCCTGTTTCCTTCCTGGTAATGAAATCATTGGCTCATACAAACACAAATCAAAGAGACAACATTGAAAAGTAAGATAGAGGGAAATATTAGAGAACATGTATAATGACATCCATTCTTATTAATTAGATGCAGCTCTTGGCATTTTCAATCATGTTTGAAAGCAAAATTTTTTAAATATAATATTGCATAGATATGTGCAATTCTGAAAAATATACATATTAAAACCAGTTAAAAACATAGATTTATGCAGATATGGAATTTAAGAACTCCTTGAAAGTAATATTAAAGTCTAAATACAAAGAATTGACCATCACAGAATAGGTTTATTGCACTATCCTCAAAGAGAATCAATGAAAACCAAGAAAAATCAGTTTATCTAGCTAAGACTCTTATTAGTTCCAAATTTAAGATGGGATAATAAATTACCACCAACAACTTGGATTACAAAAATTAAAAGGGTATAAATGACTTCTATAATGGCCAAATAAGGAGCTTAACAAATTGTCTCTCTAAAGAGCAATGATAGAACTAGACAGAATTGCCCCCAAACCATTTAAGTACTCTGGAAATTAACAAAAGTCACACAACAAATGACTTACTGACAAGGTACTGATTCACAATAAGAATAATGGAAGTGTAAAATGTTTTGGTCTTGGCATATTCCCAATACCTTCTTCCCAACTCATCAGTGCAGAAGTTCTGCAGGGATGGAACAAGCAGAGAAGACAGATAGAGTAAGAAGATGACTTTATTATGATCAAACATAAAATATCCATTCCCAGAGGTATTGTCAAGGATTAAACAATCCCAATGGGAAATAATCAGTGGAGATCAACCTGATAGCTATATTGATATTTATATACTAGTTGGGTAAAAAAACAGATTGACAAAAAATCATAAATTTAGAAGAGAAATTAGGGATAAAAAAAGCCAAATATTGTCTTAAGTTTCTAACTATTCCTGTTTTTATGGAAATATTGCTTATGCACAAATCTAAACATGTGTTCAAGGGAGACCAGAAAGGCCTTTAGTAAATTACTACATAGTCATGTATCCTTGTAAAAAAAGGAATAAATGCCTTTAAAACATCTCTAAAGTCTCTAAATTTTAAATTTATTTACCAATCTATATTCAGTTCCCTGAATAGTGGTGAAAGAATTACTGGCTCAAGATGTTTAAGCATAATTTCTGACTAATTATTTATTGATAACTGAAAAACATTGACCCAGCAATCCTAAAAAGATGGCTAGGATATAATATGACTGAGAAGACAAAAAGTAAGCAGAGGCAAATTGTGAAGGTAATTGGGCAAGGCAAGTTACTAAGAAAACAAACAACTACAAAAAGAGTAACAAAAAACATAATTGAAAATTAGATTCCATATTTGTTACGTGCAATATCTAAATAGTCCATTTTTTAAACAATAACAAAAAATTGAGATATGCAGAAAAAAAACCAAGAAATTGTAACCTATGCATAGAAAGAAGAGAGAAATCAACAAAAACTGTCTGAGGGGTAACATATGTTAAATTTATCAGGAAGTTAAAAATATTTTCAAAGAAATAAAGGAAACCATGATTAAATAACACTGGAGAACAAAATTTTTGTTGAGTTAGATATGACACTTGTTTTTGACTAACTTTTGGCATCTGAATCCAACAATAGCCCCAGTTTTTCTCTATCACGTCAAGTTTTTAAGGTACAGGATACCCTCCCTTTGTCCCCAAAATCATACAAAATGTACATACAAAGAAAAATAAATTTAAAAAGTACCTGAATATACTGTTTATTTAGACTTATGTTACTCATATGGATGTTACATATTGTTACTGTAAGTCAAGTTATGTACAAGTAGTGAAGTTCTGTTACCAAACATACATATTAAGGTATTTTATCTTTTCAAATGACAGTCCAGGAAATGCCAAAATGAGACAGTCTCCTTCAGTTTGCAAAGCTCTAACAAATCACTTCATGAGACCCAGTTTTATGTGCAGAGGTGGGGATAGAATGTTCTTTCTCTCAACAAGTGGCTCCTGTAAAATATTTGTATCACCATGTTTGAGGTCAGATCTTGGAGGCCAATTCAACTCCACCCAATGCTTCTCACAAGCTCTGCTGTCCCACATACACAGAAAACAGGAATACCTGGTGTATCCATGTTGCTGACCAAGAAGGAAGCAGACCATTTGAAGGTCAATACAGATGATGCAATTGTGCTTGTGATATTGCAACAGATCAATGGCTCTCTTTATGTCTTTATATTCTTCATGAAAACAGACTGAATGGCCAGTTGGGACTGCACCAAATAAATTGCCGTTGTGGAGGAGGACACACTTCAAGCTCTGCTTTGAACTATCGATGAACAGTCACCATTTAGTTGCGTTCTAGATTGGAATTCCCAATTCTTCCATTAAACCATGTATGTTATGGCAATACACAAAGCCACCATCACTTTGAAAGTACTGCAGAAATTCACTTTCTCTTGATCTAAAGTAGGATACCTTAGCTCCTTTTTCAAGCAAGGTTTTCTCATGCAGTCTTAATGCTAGGAGTTCTGAAGCCTTTTGGGATAGTCCCAAATCTCATGACAAATCATCCAACTCACGCTGATCAAATTTCTTATGAACTGAGTCATCTTCAATTTCAAAATCTTCATTATTGCTGTCACTTAGTTCTTCACCATACTTCTGTTTGTCGAAAGAAGGTAGTTCAATGAAAACTGGCACTTGGATTTCAGCTGAATGAGGCACTGAGCGTATAGCTGATGGTCAACCAGGGTGCTCTATTTTACATTTATTTGTCTTGTTATGTCCTGACTTATTCACTATACAAAAGTAACAGTCACTTGAATGATTTCTGGGCTCTCACCAAACCATAGGTATACCAAATGGCAATTTATCACGTGTTCCCTTTGTCCACATCTGTAAACTCTCAACACACTGCTTGCAAGCCTTGCAAGGGGCCCAAGACTTATCTTAATCACCCAAGTTTTACTTTAAAATATGCAAAATAGGCTTGCCTGACAAATGTGCTGATGTTTGTCCTTTGGGAATGGTGAAACTGCCACAGATAAAACAAAATGAATCAGGGTTCTTTAGGCACTTCTCATGAGAAATAGCAGAGGCAGACATGATCTGGAGGAAAGAAAATATGTATGTAAATAAAAAAAATAAATTCTGCTAACTCCTTGCATCCAGACAAGAACTTGGACTATACTTTGGAATATGATTCACTATATAAAGCAGCACACAACCTCTCACCACACTGTCTCAAGTGTAACTGAATAGCTTAGACGAGTATGAACCTGTCGCTGGTCTCCAAGGTCGTCCCTCACCCCTCCCCACTCAAGGGAGGTTTGCTCTCAGCCGATAGGAGAGCACTAGTGTTTCTCTTGATCCAGGCTTGATCCAGTCTAGAGTGGTTGCAATTAGATAAGTTGTATGAAACAACGACGTGATAGAAGAAAACTAACTCCAGTTTTGAAAACAGCATGCCTATGTAAGTCTAAATCAGCTGAAAAATCAAAATCAAGAGGAATTATGTTAAAAATTGTTCCCCTGTGTAATGAATGGAATGAATTACAAAAATTAATAATGAAATAGAGAATATTAATATATATAAAAATTTAAGAACAGAACTAAATGCATATTTTAGAGTTTATATATACAAGGGAAGACACACACACACACCGAAAATGAAATTATCTTCTAAAGGGTGAGCCCCTTGTAGAGCAGGCTTCCCCAGACAGTTTAGTGCTGTAGATATCCATCTGTATTAATGTACCAGCTAGCACAATTGTAAGAAACTGTGTTTGGCTTCCATAAATTTTTAAAAAATAATTTTAACACATTTGCCCATTTAATGATGGATGTTTTATGAAAGCACCTGCCCACACCCTGCTTAGTATTCAGCAGTCTTTGACCCAAAATGGCATGATCCTATGCCCCACTCACCCCCTTCACCAGATCTCACCCTGAGAAACTTTTTTTTTATTTGTTTGTTTCCCAGGATGAAAAAAGTCCTCAATGGAAAACTTTTGCTTGCATGAAAGAAGTGAAACAAAATATGGTAGAAACACTAAAAGACATCAAAATTGACAAGTTTGAAAACTGTTTTTAGCAGTGGAAAAAATCTGTATTGTGTCAAATGGAGAGTACTTTGAACACAACTGAACTTTAAACATATAAGAATAAATACACAACTTTTAATAAATAGATTTTGGGTTTTTTGATCCTCACTGTACAGTGAAATATAATTTCACTAAAAGAAGATCAACAAATGTGAGGTGAAAAAAAATAAATCAACAATCTCAAAGATTGATAATTAGAGACTATTATGTATGAAGAAAGGAAAAAATAATAAATAATGAATAGAAACTAATAAACATGCAAGAAATCAACAAATATATCAGCATACACACAATGGGGGCTAGAGAAAAAAGAGAGATAAAATTTAAAATTTCCCAAGTTTGATTAAAATAATTTCCCTATACTTCCCAGAACCTCAACAAAGTTACAGATTTTTTCATTTTTTTATTGTTTTTAATTACAGTTGTCCTATTCCCCCCCTGAAGGCTCACCCCCAAACCCAGCCCGCTCCTTCTCCCACATACATATTTCAACGATTGTCCATGTCCATGAGTCATTTATATATGTTCTTTGATTAAGCCCTTTCCTTACTTATCCCCTTTCTCCCCCTCTCCGCTCCCCCATGATAACTGTAATTCTGTTCCTTGTTCTTTTTTGTTCATTTGTTTGTGTTGTTCATCAGTCTCTTGTATTAGGTGATATCATATGGTATTTTTCTTTCATTGCCTGGCTTATTTCAAGAGCAGAATTCTCTCTAGTTCCATCCATGTTGTCACAAATGGCAGGAGTTCCTTCTTTCTTTATGCTGCACAGTATTCCATTATATAAATGTACCACAGTTTTTTAATCCACTCATCTACAGATGGGCACTTAGGCTGTTGCCAGCACTTAGCTATTGTAAACAGCGCTGCTATGAACATAGGGGTGCATAAGTTCTTTTGAATTGGGGTTTCAGGATTCTTAGAGTATAATCCTAGCAGTGGAATCACTGGTTCAAAAGGTAGTTCCATTTTTAGTTTTTTTGAGGCAATTCCATACTGTTTTCCATAGTGGCTGCACCAGTCTGCATTCCCACCTATAGTGAAGTAGGGTTCCCTTTTCTCCACATCCTGGCCAGCATGTGTTAGTTGATTTGTTGATGATGGCCATTCTGACAGGTGTAAAGTGGTTTCTCATTGTGGTTTTTATTTGCATCTCTCTGATAGTTAGTGATGTTAAGCATTTTTTCATGTGTCTATGGACCCTCTGTGTATCTTCCTTAGAGAAGTGTTTGTTCAAGTCTTTAGCCCATTTTTTTAATTGGGCTGTCTGTCTTCTTGGTGTTGAGATGTGTAAGTTCTTATATATCTTAGAGATCAATCCCTTGTCTGAGATATCATTGGCAAATATGTTTTCCCATATGGTTGGTTTCCTTTTTATCTTGCTATTGTTTCCTTTTGCTGAGCAGAATCTCTTTAGTTGGATGTAGTCCCATTTGTTTATCTTTGTTCTTTATTTCCCTTGCCTTAGGAAATGTATCGGTGAAAATATTGCTACATGGGTTATCTGAAAGTTTCTTGCCTATAATTTCCTCTAGGACTCTTATGGTGTCATGGCTTGTATTTAAATCTTTGATCCATCTTGAGTTTATTCTGGTGTGTGGTATAAGTTGGTGGTCTAGTTTCATTTTTTTTTTTTTTTTGTATGTCCCTATTCTGTTCTCCCAGCACCATTTGTTGAAGAGGCTCTTCTCACTCCATTTTATGTTCCTTCCTCCTTTGTCAAATATTGGTTGACCATATAAACCTGGGTTTATTTTTGGGCTCTCTATTCTGTTTCATCGATCTATATGTCTTTTTTTTTTTTTTTTTATGCCAGTACCAGACTGTTTTGATCACAGTGGCTTTGTAGTACAGTTTGATGTCTGGAATTGTGATTCCTACTACAGTGTTCTTGTGTCACAATATTGTTTTGGCTATTTGGCATCTTTTTTGGTTCCATATAAATTTGTGAAATATTTGTTTTAGGTCTGTGATATATGTCATTGGTATTTTAACAAGGATTACATTGATCTGTAAATTGCTTTGGGTAGTATGGACACTTTAGTGATGTTGATTGTTCCCATCCATGAACATGGTATTTTCTACCATTTATTTGTATCTTCCTTAATTTTTTTCTTCAGCGTTATGTAGTTTTTCAAGTACAGGTCTTTTATCACTTTAGTTAAGTTTATTCTTAGGTACTTTATTTTTTTGTTGTTGTTGCTATAGGAAACAGGTTTTTTTGTGTTTTTTTTTTATTAGTTTTTATCTCTGTTATTATATTGTTGGTGTACATAAGTGCCTTAGGTTTTGGTATATTTACTTTGTACCCTGCTATTTTGCCAAATTCACTTATTATGTCGAGTTGTTTTTTAGTGAAGTCTATAGAGTTTTCTATGTATACTATCATGTCATCTGCAAATAACAGTTTTATTTCCTCTTTCCCAATTTTGATGCCTTTTATTTGTTTTTCTTGTCTGATTGCTGTGGCTGGAACTTCCAACACTATGTTGAATAAGAGTGGAGAAAGTGGACATCCTTGTCTTGCAGGGGGAATGCTTTCAGTTTTTGTCCATTGAGTATGATGTTGGCTTCAGGTTTCTCATATATGGCCTTTATTATGTTGAGGTAGGCTTCCTCTATTCCAATTTTGTTGAGAGTTTCATCACCTATGGGTGTTGTACTTTACCAAATGCCTATTCTCCATCTATTGATATGATCATGTGATTTTTGTCTTTCATTTTGTTTAGGTAGTGTATTATATTTATTGATTTGCAAATATTAAACCATTTTTGCATCCCTGGAATGAATCCCACTTGATCGTGGTGTATGATCTTTTTAATGTGTTGCTGAATCTGGTTTGTCAATATTTTGTTGAAGATTTTAGCATCTATGTTCATCAGCGGTATTAGCCTGTAGTTTTCTTTCTTTGTTGTGTCTTGACCTGGTTTTAGAATTAGGGTAATACTGGCTTCATAGAAAGAGTTTGGGAATCTTACATCTTCTCAGATTTTTTTGGAATAGTTTGAAGATGGTAGGAGTTAATTCTTCCCTAAATGTTTTGTAAATTTGCCCATGAAGCCATATGGTCCAGGGCTTTTGTGTGCCTGGGGTTTTTGATTACTGTTTCAATTTTACTCTTTGTTATTGGTCTGTTCAGGCTTTCTAATTCTTCTTGATTCAAGTTTGGGAGATTATATGTTTCTAGAAATTTGTCTATTTTATCTAGGTTCTCAAGTTTATTTCCATAGAGTTGTTTTTAGTAATTTCTTACAATCCTTTGTGTTTCTGTGATATAAGTTGTGATTTCTCCCCTTTCACTTCTGATTTTGTTATTTTGGGGTCCTCTCTCTCTCTCTCTTTATTTTTTATGAGCTTGGCTAAAAGCTTGTCAATTTTGTTTATTTTTTCAAACAACCAGCTCCTGGTTTTGTTGATCTTTTGAATTGTTTGTTTGGTCTCTGTCATTTACTTCTGCTCTGATCTTGATGATTTCCTACTTTCTACTCATCTTACGCTTTGTTTGTTGTTGTTGTTCTAGTTCTTGTAGCTGTAATGTTAGATTTTTTATTTGAGATTCTTCTATCCTTTTCAGGTAGGTCTGTATTGCTATGAACTTTCCTCTCAGGACTGCTTTTGCTGTGTCCCATAGGTTATGGGCTGTTGTGTGTTCTATATCATTAGTTTCCAGAAACTTTTTTGATTTCTTCCTTGATGTCATTGTTAACCCATTCATTATTTAATATCATGTTATTCATTTTCCATGAGTTTGGATGTTTTTTTATTTCTTTCCTTGTGATTGGTTTCTAGTTTCAAGCCATTGAGGTCTCAGAGATGCTTGATATAATTTCAAATCTTGAATTTGTTGAGGTTTGTTTTGTGCTCTATCATTGGGTCTGTCGTTGAAATTGTCTTATATGCATTTGAAAAAGATGTATATTTTGCTTCTTTGGGGTGAAAATTCATATATATATATATCAGTTGTCTATTTGGTTTAGTGTGTTGTTCAATGCCTCAATATCCTTGGAGTTTCTTTTCTTCAAAGATCTGTATACTGTTGATAATGAGGTGTTAAAGTCCCTTACTAATAATGTGCTGCTGTTGATATCCAATTTGTAATCTTCTAGTATTTTCCTCATATAATTTGGGGCTTCCATGTTGGGTGCATATGTGATTACCAAGGTGACATCTTCTTGATGGATTGTTTTCTTAAGTATTATGACATAACCTTGTCTCTTTTAATGACCTTTGCTGTGGAATCCATTTTGTATAATATAAGTATTGCTAACCTTCTTATTTATCACGTCCATTTGCTTGGAATACTTTTCCATCATTTCACTTTCAGTCTGTGTAAATCATTTGTTTTGAGGTGTGTGTCTTATAGATAGAATATATGTGGGTCATTTTTTCATATACGTTACATTACCCTATGTATTTTAAGAGAAGCATTTGATCCATTTACATTTAAGGTTATTATTGACAGGTATTTATTCATTTCCCTATGTACCTCTGTTCCTCTCCCTCTCTCTCTCTCTCTTTTTTCTTTTTCTTAAAGCATTTCCTTTAGCATCTCTTTTAATGCTGGTTTGGTGTAGATGTATTCTTTTAGTCTTCCTTTGTCTGAGAAACTCCTTATTTCACCTTCCACTTTGAATGAGAGCCTTGCTAGGTAGAGTAGTCTGTGTTTAGGCCTTTGTTTTTCATTACTTGACATATTCTTTGTCATTCCCTTCTGGCTTGTAGTGTTTCTGTTGAGAAGTTGGTTAATAGCCTTATCAGAGCTCCTTTGTATGTTATTTGCTGTTTATCTCTTGCTTCTTTTAGGATTCTTGCTTTGTTTTTGAATGTTGC
This sequence comes from Furipterus horrens, assembly GCF_987537825.1. NCBI lineage: Eukaryota > Metazoa > Chordata > Mammalia > Chiroptera > Furipteridae > Furipterus > Furipterus horrens. The sequence goes on along the minus strand of NW_028327179.1, from coordinate 78,257,239 downwards.
CACTTTAATTATGATATGCCTTGGTGTGGGCCTTTTAGGGTTCATCTTCATTGAGTATCTTTGTGCTTCCTGGACTTGCATGAATTTTTCTCTCATGAGGTTAGGAAAATTTTCTGTCATTACTTATTCTATCAGGATTTCTATCTCTTGCTCCTCCTCTTCTCCTTCTTTTATCCCTATAATTCTAATGTTGTATAGTATCATGTTGTCCTGCAGTTCTCTTAAACCCTCTTCATTCTTTTTAAATCTTTTTTTCATTTTGTTGTATTGTCTAGGAATTTTTTAATACATTGTCCTTTAACACACTGATCTGATCCTCTGCTTCATTTAACCTGCTTTTGATTGATTCTACTGTGTTCTTCAGTTCAGAAATTGTATTATCCATTTCTTCCTGGTTCTTATTAATAGTTTCTATATTCTCTTTTATGCTGTAGTTCTCCATAAGTTCCTTGTAGCTTCCCTGCAATTCTTTGTAGTTTCTTTGGAGTTCCTTGTAATTTTTCCAGAGTTTGTCATAGTTTTCTTTGAGATTGTCAAGGTCATTGAGCTTCCTTATCACCATTATTTTCAATTCCATGTCTGATAGTTGGCTTATGTCTACTCCATCTATCTCTCTTTCTCAGGATTCCTCTTTTTCTTTCATTGGGAGGTTGTTTCTCTGTCTTCCCATGTTGGATTCTTCTTGTTTGTTTTTTGTTTATTGTATTTGTCTGCTTGATTTCCCACCTTCATGGTATGAGGTTCTTTATAGGAGACCTTGGGGATTCAGTGGTGCAGTCTCTTTGATCTCCTGAGCCTGATGCTCTTGGGATGCCCTTTATGCCATTTGTTTAAGCTGTCTGGTTTTATTTCAGTTACTCTTTGGTGGATCCTTCCCTCTGCCTATTTGATTGAGAATCACTGTTCCCACCTTGTCTTGAGTTCTTTTGTGGAGATGCTGTATGACATAAACACACAACCCAGACAAGAAACCCACACCCTCAAAAATATCCCCCAACCACAATCCCACTATCAGCAGCAAACTGGCCAGTATTAGTAGAAATGTAGAGATGTTAAGACTCTTATGCCATAGGAGAAACAGATAAGAGTTGTTTAAAATGAAATAAAGATAATTTTTGAGAAGGAAGATGATAGAATAATAATAGTAACAAGTAGGGTCAAGGCTATGCAAGACAGTAAGTAATATTTACATTGCATGTTTAAAAAGAGAGGGAAGAATATAGAATGAAGTGAGAAAATGGAAGTGTATAGTATTAGATATAGCAGTTATATGTTATATGGTATATGTGAAAAAGAGGATAAACAAAACAGACAAATAAACAAACAAAATTAAAGAAGAAGGTATGTGGAATAGAAAGTAGGAAACAGATTAAAGAAAGTGTTTAAAAAAGAAAAGAATAAAAAAGAGAGAGAGAAAGTAAAAGAGAGATAGAGAGAGAGAAAGAAAGAAAGAAAGAAAGAAAGAAAGAAAGAAAGAAAGGAAAGGAAAGGAAATTTTAAAAAAGAAAGAAGAAAGCGAAGAAAAAAAAAGAGAAAGAGTCTTTACTCAGTTTAACCTTTGGGCACAGTCTTCCTTTTCTGCATCCACCACTGGTCAAAGTTCCATGGGTTTCAAATCTCTTCTGGCTGGCTGACTGTGGGGAGATCCAGCTTGATTCTGGGGTTGCTAGTCTGTTACTTGTGGGCCTCCCACCACTCTTCTCTTAGTTGAGTCCTCTCCTGAAGCACCCTCAGCTCTCCTCAGGATTGTCTAGAAATGTTGTTCTGTTTTCATGCCAGCATGCACCTGCCAATAATCTCTGCTCAAACTCTAGTCTTGTCTTCGTTCCCAAGCTACAGCACCTGCTCGTGCACCACCTGCCTGCCTGGAGTTCCTACTGAGTCTGAATTTCTGCCACAGCTTTCCTGTATGGGCCCCTCTCTGTGGCTCAGATTTGCCCCTTTGTTCAATATGGCCCTGGCGCGAATGCCCGAAGTGCAGGGGTACATGCCACCTGCCCACCTAGGGTCTCTACTGAGTCTACAAACTTGAAGTTTTATGGAGAGATCACCAACTGGACAAATCATAGTCATGTTGTATGCCAAAGAATAAGAGAAAACCTTAAAATTAGGAGAAAAATAGCATAAATTTTACATGTAAAGGAAACATAAAATTAATAGCTTCATAAGAAGAGCAATGCAAACCAGAAGAGAGTAATAGGGCATACTTAGAATGCCAAAGAAGAAAAAAAATTGTCAGCCAAAAATCTATATCTGGTATAAAAATCTGGGAGATGAAGACATTACCAAATAAACAAAGACCAAAATTCTTTTATGACAGACATGATAGAAGAAATATTGAAGAAAATTATTCCAGATAAAAGAAGATGTCATTGTATGGAAAATCTTATCCACTCAAAGAAAGAGAATTTGCCAAGATGTTTAGGTAGGTAATTATAAGATGCAGTAAAATTATTGTCCTCTCTTTCACTTTTAAGAAATTTAAAAAAAAAACGACATGAAACAATAATTAGAAAGATGTATTATTGGACTTAGAAAGAAAGCACTACCAGTCAGCAGTAAGTTACTCATAACCACAAGAAGAAATGAAGGGTACTGGAAATAGTAAGTATATATAGAAATATAAAGGACCATATTTTGTCCTTTCTTAAATCTATTTCTGAACTCATACCAAAACAAGTAAAAATGCATCTATTTTTTGCCAAATACATTATCTCCATAGATAATATAGACATTATAGACACATACATACACATTTTCTATTTATATAAAATATTATATATTCCTAAGGTAACAACAAAGAAAATAACAAAATTTAGAGTTAAAGAAAAAATAAGACAAAAAATATTTAATGGTATACTAAAATATCTACTTAATACAAAAGGATCTCGCTAAAAACAAAAGAGATAAACATGACATGAGATCATTTTACATATATTTTATATGTATTTACAGTATTGACTTATTAATATATGTATTTCCACTTATAATTTATATATATTAATAAATAGCAAGCATAAAATTAATCATATCAATAAAATATTAAATCTGAATGATATGATAATCAAAACTAAAGATATCGTTGTCTGACTGAATGAAAAACAATATATAATTCCGTGCTGTTAAAAAGAAACAGACAATTCACATTATATTTGAAGATAGAAATATCTTGACAGTAAAAATATTTTAAAAATACATCATACAAATAGTAACCAAAAAAGACCTTAAGCGACTATACAAATACCTTAAAATATAAGTAAAATTTATGACAAAGGTCACTGCAGATTCAATGTTTTATAATGTTAAAGGACCAATTTATACCAGGAAGATGTCAATGTTATAAATATATGTGCAACTAACAAAACAGACCCAACCTATATGAAGTAAAACCCAATAGAATAGATTGAATATATAGTCAAGTCAACAATAACTAAGAGGCATGAATTAATCCCATCAAAAGATGCATAGAAACAAGTAGAGAAAATATGTAAGTATATAGATGACTTGAAAATATATACCATCAATCAAACAAACCTAAGTAATATCTATAGAATTCTTCACTCAACAATCATAGAAGGCAATTCTTCTAAAGCTAATAAAGAACACTATAGTCAATATAGACCATATGAACACTCATAAAACAAGCCTCAGTAAAAATAAAAAATAACTGACCTCATGCAAAATATGTTCTCTGACCATACTCAAATTAACTTAGAAAGAGAAACAGAAGTAAATTAGGAAAATCCACATGTAAAAATGAAAATTAAACATAGTTAAAATAATTTATGGGTTACAGAAACAATTACAGGAAAATTAGAAATGGTTATGAGCTAAATGAAAACAAAGCAATATATCACAATTTATGGATTGCATCTAAAGGAATGCTTACAGAAAGAATGTTATCTCTGAATTACTGTGCTAGGTTTGCTATGCAAAATACAATGGTGACAAAAACACCAGATGTTTATTTTCTCACAGATCTGGAGCCTGGAGAACCAAAACTACCGAGTGTTGGCAAATTTGGTTTCTCCCAAGTCCTCTCTCATTTCCTTGTATATGGCTGCCTCCTCCCTGTATACGCTCAGGGCCTTTCCTCTGTACATGTATGTCTCTGGTATCTCTTTTAAAATGAGAACAACGGTGTTATTGGATTAAAGCTCCATCCTTTTACTTTAGTATAAGTTACCTCTTTAAAGGTCTTATCTTCAAATACAGTCATAGTGTAAATTAGAGCTCCATTATGTGAACTTTTTAGGGCTATATAACTCACGTCATAACTAGCTCAAAATGCTTATAGCAAAAATGACCAAAAAAATAAAATAATTCAAATAAAAATGTTTCAATCTTGATAAATTAGCAAAAGAAGAAAAAACTAAACCCAGTATAAGCAGAAATAGAAATCCTAAAATTTAGAATGAAAATCAACAAAATAGAAAACAGGAAAACAATAGAGAATATAGATGAAACAAAAAAATATTACTTTGTAAAGATGAACAAAACTGAAAAAAACTTTAGCTAGAGCAACAAATTAAAAATGAGAGAAGAAAAATATTAAAATAAAAATTTAGAAAGCAGATATAACAATGAACCTTAAAAAAATAAAAGCATTATAATAAAATATTTTAAACAACTGTATCTAAACAAACAACTTAGATAAATTGGACATATTTCTAAAAATAGATACAAACACTGAAACACCTTGGGTCGCGGGCACGCATAGGAAAGTGCCATCATTCACTGGCCCAGGTGCGCAGGGCCGAGAGTCCAGGGGCCCCTCGGACATACCCCAACAGACATAAGATCATTGCCCAAACGGGTGCAGGGAGGGACGTCTGGATACACAGAACACTGTGCCAGTCACCCCTGGTCAGCTCCAGTGGGAGCCAGGCCCGAGTGCCAGGCCGGAACGCAGAGCATTTGCTCAGGCTTGGCTAGTACCTGCCCAGGCAGGTAAGGGAACGGTGGGCAGCTGTGGCGCTGGAACAGCAGGCAGCAGCGACTCACAGACACTAACCCGGAGCGCTGCGCGGAGGCTAGCTCCCCAGCTGCCTTGGGCGAACAGGGGCGCACAAGTGCAAAAATACCTCACCGACATCAATAGGCACCAATCGCTCATTTCCACTATACACGAGGGTCTGGGGGCAGCACTTGCAGGTGAGAGACCATCTCCTGGAGCCCAGTGCGGCAGACCTGAGGCTTGCTCCCTGGCAACCTTGGGAAACTCCCAGAGTGCTACACGACAGGCCTGAGATGGGCTCTCAGGCCACCTTACCCGCTCACAAGCATGCCTGCAAAGACACCTTGGCTAGCTCCAACAGACGCCGAAGGAATGCACAGTGCGGAGGCCCACTGCTGCAAGGAACAGGAACATCTGACCCACCTCATTAGACCAGCTGTAGATACAGAAAAACAAGACAACACACAGAGGCTGAACAGACATCTCCACAAAAGAATTCAAGATTAAGTGGATAGAGTGACTCTCAATCAACTAGCCAGAAGGAAGATCCCACCAAAAAGCATCTGAAATATAACCAGACAGCATAAACAAACGATATAAAAGGTACCCCAAGAACATCAGGCTCAGGAGATCAAAGAGACTGCACCACTGAAACCCCCAGATCTACCATAAAGAGTCTCATACCACAAAGGTGGGAAGGCAAAGCAGACAAATCCAAATAACAAAAACAAACAAGAAGAATCCAACATGGTAAGACGCAGAAACAACCTCTCAATGAAAAGAAAAGAGGAATCCCCAGAAAGAGAGGTAGATGGAATAGACATAGCCCAAATGTCAGACATGGAATTCAAAACTATGGTGGTGAAGAAGCTCAATAAGCTTGAAAACCTCAAAAACAACTATGCCAACCTCCAAGGAAGTTACCAGCAGCTCCAAGAAAATTACAGGGAACTTGCAGTGAACTACACCAGCTTAAAAAAAGACATAGAAACTATCAACAAGAACCAGGAAGAAATGAAGAATGCAATCTCTGCACCGAAAAAAACAGTAGAATCAGTCAAAAGCAGACTAAACAAAGCAGAGGATTGTATTAGTGAGTTAGAGGATAATGTAAGAAATAATTCTCAAACGATACAGCAAAATGAAAAAAGATTGAAAAAATATGAACAAGATGTAAAGGAATTACAGGATAGCATGAGAAGAAATAATATCAGAATCATCAGAATAAGAGAGGGAGAAGAAAAGGAGCATGAAATTGAAAAACTGATAGAAGAAATAGTGACAGAAAATTTTCCCAATCTGATGAGAGAAAAAGTTATACAAGTTCAGGAAGCACAGAGAGTTCCAATGAAGAGAAACCCCACAAAACCCACTCCAAGAACATCATAATTAAAATGGCAACATTCAAAGACAAAGAGAGAATCCTAAAAGCAGCAAGAGAAAAACAGCAAATAACTTACAAGGGAGCTCCAATAAGGCTATCAACTGATTTCTCAACAGAAACATTACAAGCTAGAAGGGAATGGTCAAAAATATTTCAAGCAATGAAAAACAAAGGCCTACAACCAAGAATACTCTACGTAGCAAGGCTCTCATTCAAAATAGAAGGTGAAATAAGGAGTTTCTCAGACAAAGGAAGACTAAAAGAATACATCTCCACCAAACCAGCATTGCAAGAGATGCTAAAGGGAATATTCTAAGATAAAGGAAGAGAAAAAACAAAAAAAGAGTAGAGGAACAGAGATACAAAGGGAAATGAATAAATACACGTAAATAATAACCTTAAATATAAATGGATTAAATGCTCCAATTAAAAGACATAAGGTAATGGAATGGATAAGAAAACAGGACCCACATATTTGCTGTCTACAAGAAACAAACCACAAAACAAAAGATTTACATAGACTGAAAGTAAAGGGATATAAAAAAATCTTCCAAGGAAACGGACCTGAAAAAAAAGCCGGGGTAGCAGTCCTCATATCAGAGAAAATGGATTTCAAAGCAAGGGCAATAAAAAGAGACAAGGACATTTCATAATACTTAAAGGAAAAATCCATCAAGAATATATGACTTTGATAAATATATATGCACCCAACATAGGAGCACCCAAACACATAAAGCAAATACTAGAAGACCACAAGAAAAATATTAACAATAACACATTCATAGTAGGGGACTTCAACACTCCATTATCAATAATAGACAGATCATCCAAGCAAAGAAACACCAAAGATATACAGGCATTGAACAACACACTAAATGAACTTAACTGATATATATAGAAATTTTCACCCCAAAGAAGCAAAATATACATTCTTTTCAAAGGCACATGGGACATTTTCAAAGATAGACCACATAATAGGACACAAAACAAGCCTCAACATATTCAAGAAAATTGAAATCATATCAAGCATCTTTTCAGACCACAATGCCTTGAAACTAAAAATCAACCTCAGGGAAAACAATCAAAGACACCCAAACTCATGGAGAATGAATACCACACTATTAAATAATGAATGGGTTAACAATGACATCAAAGAGGAAATCAAGAAATTTCTAGAAGCTAATGACAATGAACACACAACAGCCCAAAAACCTATGGGACACAGCAAAAGCAGTCCTAAGAGGAAAGTTCATAGCAATACAGGCATATCTGAAAAGACTAGAAGAATCTCAAATAAAAAATCTAATTCTAAAGCTACAAGAACTAGAACAACAACAACAAACAAAGCCTAGGGCAAAAATAAGAAAGGAAATCATCAAGATCAAAGCAGAATTAAACTACATAGAAACTAAACAAACAATCCAAAAAATCAACAAAACTAGGAGCTGGTTCTTTGAAAAAATAAACAAAATCGACAAGCCTCTAGCCAGGCTCATCAAGAAAAAAAGAGAGAACACACAAATAAACAAAATCAGAAATGAAAGAGGAGAAATCACAACTGATACCACAGAAATACAAACAATTATAAGAAATTACTACGAACAACTATATGGCAAGAAATTTGACAACCTCGTAGAAATGGACAGATTTCTAGAAACATATAACCTTCCAAAACTGAATCAAGAAGAAGTAGAAAGTCTCAACAGACCAATAACAAAGAAGGAAATTGAAACAGTAATCAAAAATCTCCCTGCACACAAAAGCCCTGGACCAGATAGCTTCACAGGTGAATTTTACAAAACATTTAGGGAAGAACTAACTCCTACCCTCCTCAAACTATTCCAAAAAATCCAAGAAGAGGGAAAAATCCCAAACTCTTTCTATGAAGCCAGTATTACCATAATCCCAAAACCAGGTCAAGACACAGCAAAGAAAGAAAACTACAGGCCAATATCACTGATGAACATAAATGCTAAAATCCTCAATAAAATTTTGGCAAACAGGATTCATTCAGCAATACATCAAAAAGATCATACACCATGATCAAGTGGGATTCATCCCAGGGATGCAAGGATGGTTTAATATTTGCAAATCAATAAATATAATAGATCACCTAAACAAAATGAAAGACAAAAATCACATGATCATATCTATAGATGCAGAAAAAGCATTTGATAAAGTACTACACCCATTTATGATGAAAACACTCAGCAAAATGGGAATAAAGAGAGCATACCTTAACATAATTAAGGCTATATATGAGAAGCCTGAAGCCAACATCATACTCAATGGACAAAAACTGAAAGCATTCCCCCTGAAATCAGGAACTAGACAAAGCTGTCCACTCTCTCCACTTCTTTCTATTCAACATAGTGTTGGAAGTCCTAGCCACAGCAATCAGAAAAGACAAAGAAATAAAAGGCATCCAAATTGGGAAAGAAGAAGTAAAACTATCACTATTTCCAGACGACATGATAGTATACCTGGAAAACCCTATAAACTCCACTAAAAGACTACTCGATATAATAAGTGAATTTGGCAAAATCGCAGGGTACAAAATAAATACACAGAAATCTAAAGCATTCCTGTACACCAACAATAAAATATCAGAGACAGAGGCAAAAAAGAAAATACCATTTACTATAGCAACAAGAAAAATAAAGTACCTAGGAATAAACTTAACCAAAGAGATAAAAGACCTGTACACTGAAAATTATGCAACATTGAAGAAAGAAATTAAGGAAGATACAAATAAATGGAAGCAAATACCATGTTCTTGGATGGGAAGAATCAACATCATCAAATTGGCCATACTACCCAAAGCAATTTACAGATTCAATGCAATCCCTATTAAAATACCAATGACATATTTCAGTGACCTAGAACAAATCCTCCAAAAATTCATATGGAACCAAAAAAGACCCCGAATAGCAAAAGCAATCTTGAAACAGAAGAACACAGCAGGAGGAATCACGATACCAGACATCAAACAATACTACAAAGCCACTGTGATCAAAACAGTCTGGTACTGGCATAAGAACAGACATATATATCAGTGGAACAGAATAGAGAGCCCAGAAATAAACCCAGGCCTCTATGGTCAACTAATCTTTGATAAAGGTGGAAGGAACATAAAATGAAGTGAGAAGAAGCTTCTTTAACAAATGGTGCTGGGAGAACTGTACAGGGACGTGCAAAAAAATGAAACTAGACCACCAACTTACACCACACACGAGAATAAACTCAAGATGGATTAAAGACTTAAATGTAAGCCATGACACCATAAAAGTCCAGAGGAAAACATAGGCAGGAAACTTTCAGATATCCCACATAACAATATCTTCCCGAATACATCTCCTAAGGCAAGAAAAATAAAGGAAAAAATAAACAAATGGGACTACATCAAACTAAAAAGTTTCTGCTCAGCAAAAGAAAACATCAGCAAGGTGAAAAGGAAATCACCCATATGGGAAAACATATTTGCCAATGATATCAAAGACAGGGGACTGATCTCCAAAATATATAAAGAGCTTATATGACTCAACACCAAGAAAACAAACAACACAGTTAAAAAATGGGCAAAGGACCTGAACAAACACTTCTCCAAAGAGGACATACAGAAGGTCCATAGGCACATGAAAAAATGCTCAACATCATTGGCCATCAGAGAGATGCAAGTAAAAACCACAATGAGATATCACTTTACACCTGTCAGAATGGCCATCATCAACAAATCAACAAACAACAAATGCTGGCGAGGATGTGGAGAAACGGGAACCCTACTGCACTGTTGGTGGGAATGCAGACTAGTGCAGCCACTATGGAAAACAGTATAGAATTACCTCAAAAAACTAAAAATGGAACTGCCCTTTGAACCAGCGATTCCAATGCTAGGACTATACTGGAAAAATCCTAAAACACTAATTCAAAAGAACTTATGCACCCCTATGTTTATAGCAGCCCTGTTTACAATAGCTAAGTGCTGGAAACAGCCTAAATGCCCATCTGTAGATGAGTGGATCAAAACACTGTGGTCCATTTACACAATGGAATACTATGTAGCAGAAAGAAAGAAGGAACTCCTGCCATTTGCAGCAACATGGATGAAACTAGAGAGAATTATGCTTAGTGAAAGAAGCCAGGCAAAGAAAAAAAAATTACATATGATATCACCTAATACAGGATTCTAAAAAGCAACACAAACAAACGAACTAAATAGGACAAAGAGCAGAATAGCAGTCAATAGTGGGGAGGGGAGAAGGAGAGAAGGGGGATAAGTAAGGGAAAGGTTTAGTCAAAGAACCTGTATAAATGACTCATGGACATGGACAATGGAGAGGGATATGATTGTGGGAGGAAGGGTGGGCTGGGGGGGAGATAAATGGGGGAAAAATGGGACAACTCTAATTGAAAAAGCAAAAAATAAAATAAATAAATAAAAAATAAAAAATGTCAAAGAAAAATTGTTATAATTGACAGTAATGTATAAGAATGTACACTTTTAAAGGCTAAAGAGTGATAATAAAGAGCAATTTAATATACAAAGCCATCATTTTATAAAATTGAAATATATCTTTAATATAAAACTTAAAAAATGCTGCCCAGAACTTCCAGAAATTTCCCCTGGCCTATTTTGTAACTTAAAACTGTAAATTATGCTAGTGACACATAAGCAAATGAAAACTTAAATAACTTTCCTGTCTCTTCTTTCATTGACAAGAAACTCAGTATATCTTGTCAGCTAAACCCCAAATACCACACCAACTCTGGGCTTTATACTTATTTCTGGTTCTTTCTTAGCTTAAATATGTTAACCATGTGCCACTAGACAATCAAATATTTTCTATTGTTTTCTTATTTTTTATCCTATTAAAGCATTCTGCCTTCTGCCCCATTTTGTAGGTCCCTTAAAAGAGACTGCCCACTTCATGAGGTATTATAGTTTGTACCAACTGAATTGTTTTCTTTAATCATTTTTAAAAGTCAGTATATAGAGAGTAGTGTCAGATTTACTGTTATTAGTAGCAATTTAAAAAATTTAAATATTTCTTTCTTATTGCTATAAAACAAAAACTCTAAATACGATGCAAATTTCTATATCATAATTTATAAAAAATAAATATTTGGTCATTCAGATAACCAAAATGTAATTATATATATATATATTTGTTTTTTGTCCAAGGTTCTGGGCTCCCAGCTTCCAAAACCCTTATCATTTCCAAAGAGATAAGAACAATGAATGTGTCTTTTATCATATTTGTTCTCTTGTCCTCACTTTATAAAATCTCTCAGAGCCATAAATGTGAAATGGATATCTTGGTATTCATAGCAATTCCTTCTCATCACAACTGGATTTATATTAATGAGGTGACCTTGGGAAAATACCTAATGTTGGGATTTGGTTGCCAGGGGAACCAATTATGAATAGAGGGTTGGAACTACCAGTCCCATCTTCTGATTTCTAGAGTGGGGAGAGGGACTGGAGGTTGAAATAACTACCAATGGCTACCAAGGTAATCAATCATGACTATATAATGAAACCTTCATAAAACCAGAAGATTCTATTTTGTTTGATAGTTGATTTTGTTTATTAGATTTCTGTTATAGGTGAGATCATATGGTAACTGTCTCTCACCAACAACAGTGTGCTAATTGACTGTGGGAGTGTGGGGGGTGGGATGGGCAGAGGAGGGCAAAGGGGAAAAAATGGAGACAACTGAAATAAGATAACAATAAAAATGATTTTAAAAAAGGACAAGGTTTGTATTGTTTTCAGGTTGGTGAACAAATAGAGATTTAAAGAGAATGGTTTGCTAAAAGAGGATTTGGAAGGTCTATGCTCTGTCCTCATACCTTGCCCTATGAATCTCTTTTATCTGGATGTCTGAGTTACATTTTATAATAAACCAGTAATCTAGTGAGTAAAACATTTCTCTGAGTTTTGTGAGCTGCTTGAGCACGGGGTTGTTGGCATCTCTGATTTATAACCGAGTTATAAGTACAGCCAATAACTGAAGTTGGGGAAGGACAATCTTGTAGGACTGAATCCTTAACCTGTGTGATCTGATGCTCTTTCCAGGTAGATAGTGTCAGAATTTAATTGAATTGTAGAATATTCTGCTCATGTCTGAGAGGATTGCTTGTTGTTGAGAAAATCCTTACAGCTACCAGACACTGATACAAATATATTTTTCTGACAACCTTGTTGCTTATCTTGCAAGCACTGAGGACTTTTGCTAAAATGGTTTCTGTTTAAGTAAAGAATAATTTATTGCAAATATATTTTAATATTTCTTAATAGTTTCTCTTAAATTTGTAGGTGGTAATAATATTGTTATAGAGCTAGATTATGAAAACATTATTTCTTATTTTATACAGAATTTTGTAGAATGATAAATTTATATTTTGAATAAGTTAATTTAAAAGATCAATGCTCTGTTTATCAATTTGTATTGTACTTTCAGCTCTTTAATCTCTTTGTCATAAAATATGTTACTCAAATCTACATTCACATTTTAGTTGAATTTTTAATTCTCATACTGATTAGTATTCATTCCGTTTAACGTCTATATTTTATCTTTCTTATGTTTATTTTTATTTTTATTTTTTATCCTCATGCAAGAATTTTGTTCCATTGCTTTTAGAGAGAGAGGAAGGGTGAGAGGAAGAGAGAGAAACATTGTTATGAAAGAGAAGCATCTATTGGTTGCCTCCTGTACCTGCTTGGACTTGATCTTATGTGCTTGACCCAGACTGAGGATCAGAGATCAAACCAACAACCTAGGTGGTGCGGGAAAGGGACCCCAACCCACAACCTTTTGATTATGAGACAACACTCCAACCAACTGAACCACAATGGCTAGTGCTCTATATTTTATTTTTCAAAGCTGCATTTGAAAACATTTCAGTTACTTTTGACGAAGGCATAAAGAACAACAACGACAAAAACAAAAGCAAAAAAAAAAAAAAGTGAAAATAGCTTTTTCTATTTGGTTTTACAATAGCAGATCCAGTACATAATTCTTTTCACTGTTGACCTTTGTATGATTCAATCCAGGATATAGATAGGAGCAAAACTATTATATTTTATTTCCCTTGTCAAAACAAGTTGACTTGTCTATGGTTGAGTAAACGCTAACTACAAACTAGGTTCTGGGCTAAGTTAGCCCCAAAGCTCAACTTTTTGATGTATGTTTGGGCATTTAAATGAGCAGGAGAGCTGGTGGGAGTATATTTACTTTAGATTTTCTTTAACTCTGTCTTTTAATGATTAGTATGGGCCTAAAATTTTGGGGGTCACAAAATATACACATGATTTTATTATAGTCTCTTCTAATAAGTATAAAATGTAAGCTGATATATTTTTCTAAATCATGAGATGATTTAAGTAAAAAGCAGATAGATTGGGGTGGAAAAACATACGCTTTAGAGTAATATGATTTTTTAAAAGAATAAGATATGATATTTGTTCACACTATTTATTCTACCTGCAACGTTTATCATCTCAGTTCATGGCAACTCAAACATCAGATGCTTGAGCCAATAAACAATGGACTTATTCTTGCTGTCACTCTCCTTTATTACCACAAAAAAAGATGCTGGCACAAACTTTCTGCAGGCCAAACATGTCTCACTTTCTCTCCTGCTTTTAACGCTGTCCAAACTTTTTTAAAGTTATTTTTATTTATTTTAAATTGTTTTTCTATTACAGTTTCCCACATTTTCACCCATTCCTCTCCCCACCCCGCCCACCCTCACTCCCACAGTCAATCCCCTCTCTGTTGTCCATGCCCATGGGTCATTCATACTAGTTCTTTGACTAGACCTTTTGCCTTCTTACCACCATTCTTTCCCTTCCCCCTGTTAGTCTGCTCCTTGTTTACATGCCTCTGGTTCAATTTTGTTTGTTTGTGTTGTTCCTTAGTTGTATTAGGTGGTATCATATGGTATTTTTCTTTTGCTGCCTGGCTTATTTTGCTAAGCATAATTCTCTCTAGTTCCATCAATCTTGTGACAAATGATAGGAGTTCTTTCTTTTGGCTGCACAGTACTCCACTGTATAAATGTACCACTGTTTTTTGATCCACTCATCTACAGATGGGCACTTAGGCTATTTCTAGCACTTGGATATTGTAAGTAACATTGCTATGAACATAGTGATGCATAGGTTCTTTTGAATTGATGTTTCAGGATTCATTGGGTAAAATCATAACAATGGAATTGCTGGATCAAAAGGCAGTTCCATTTTTAGTTTTTGAGGAAATTTCATACTGTTTTATTTAGTGCCTTCACCAGTCTGCATTCCCACAAACAGTGCAGTAGGGTTCCCTTTTCTTTACATCCTCGCCAGCACTTGTTTGTTGATTTGTTGATGATGGCCATTCTGACTAGTGTGAGGTGATATCTCATTGTGGTTTTAATTGCATCTCTCTGATGGCTAGTGATGCTGAGCATTCTTTCATATGCCTATGGACCCTCTGTATGTCCTCTTTGGAGAAGTGTTTGTTCAGGTGCCTTGCACATTTTAAAATTAGATTGTCTGTGTTCTTGGTGTTGAGTTGTATAAGTTCTTTATATATTTTGGAGATCAGTCCTTTATGTGAGGTATCATTGGTGAATATGTTTTCCCATATAGTTGGCTCCCTTTTCAGCTTTCTAATTATTTATTTATTTATTTTTTGCTGAGCAGAAACTCTTTAGTTTAATGTAGTCTGATTTGTTTACTCTTTCCTTTATTTCCCTTGCCCTAGGAGATATATCAGTGAAAATATTGCCACGTGGGTTACCTGAAATTTTCCTGCCTATGTTTTCCTCTATGACTTTTATGGTGCCATGGCTTACATTTAAGTCTTTGATCCATCTTGAGTTTATTCTGGTGTGTGGTGTAAGCTGGTGGTCTATTTTCATTTTTTTTGTACATCCCTGTCCAGTTCTCCCAGCACTACTTGTTGAAGAGGCACTTCTTATTCCATTTTATGTTTCTTCCCCCTTTGTCAAATATTAGTTGTCCATATAGACCTGGGTTTATTTCTGGGCTCTTTATTCTGTTCCATTGATCTATATGTCTCTTCTTTATGTCAATAACTGACTGTTTTGATTACAGTGGCCTCATAGTATTAAAAGTAATTGGAGAGATAATTCTGGTGCTAGCCTACTTTTTTCTGTCTGAACTTTGCTGCTGACAAAATATAGCATTTGTGTGATTGTTTCTAGACAAATCTTTGAAAGAAAACATGTAGTGTTGTGCTTGTGGGAGGAATAAACTCAAGGACTAACGATAACAAAGAGGATCAAATAAATATTATGCAAAAAATTAAAATTAATAAAATGTGATAGTTCCTCTTCAAATTTATTTAGCTTATCTTCATAGGAACCTAAACTGTTGGAAAAGAACAGTATGTACAATTTTATTAGGCAAATTCATGTGTTCTTAAATTTAAATAAGAAGGATGGAAGGAGGTAGAAGAAATTAGGAAAGAAAATATGATTTTGGCATATTCAGTCTTTGTAGATAAAAGAGATTTTAAATATTGGTTAATTTTAGCTTTGCTTTATTCATTTTGATTAGGTGGCTTGTTAGAATATTTAATGATTTTACATATCAAAATCTAAGGAGTTATTTATTTTGTGGTTTGTTTTACTTATTTCATAAAATCAAAACTAATAAAAACTAGTTTTTTTTTTAATGAATGACACTTCAAGTCATTGAATATTTTCAGCCAAAAGTTCCTAGAGTATAAAGACATATTTTTTAGAGCAGAGAAAGAACATATCTACAGATAATTAAATGTTATTTATAAGCAGGATTTTTTTGCCCATTCAGTTTTATGTACATTGTACTAGAACTTTGAATATAGTATCTTCCCCCATCCTTCTATGCCATAAAATATACAAGGTTATTATAAAATTCATAGGATATTTTGACAGATGTTCCCACCAAAGAAAACATGCATCTTAAAAGTCAAGATAAAGGTATATTGTAATGGACTTATAGTAATTTTTGAATTGGTGATTAATTAGTATGAGCAATACTGACAGAACTTGGTAGAAAACACATGAAAAGGCACAGTCAATTATAAATCCTACTCAATTATTAATCTTTGGAACAAAGTTACAGCATGTGCATATTGAAAATAAGTTTTTCAGGGGACGTAAAATGACTAAGAAACCCCAAGACCTGATATTATTTACAGAGCAAGCACAAAATGAAGGTATAAGTTAAAGAATATTTAAAAATAATATAACAAATAAAAATAAATCATCACATGAAAATGAAAGTAATGTGGCATAAAAGATAGAATTGGCAGATCCAAGTAAAACTGATGAGCAACACATCAAATAGGATTTAAACCTAAAGTTGGAAAAGTATTTATCTTGGAGTGAAAATAATTGAGGTAAAAAGTCCTGTGTGTAGTCATCTATTAAAACACCACAGCCTGCCACATATTTGATGCTCAAAACATATATTCAGGGCACACAATGCTCTCTAACTAGTAAAGCACAAGTGAATCCATGCAGAAGTAGAGAAAGCACTGGTTGTACTTGTGTCTCTGTTCCAGGTATACTCAGAACCCATCTGCTGTACCAGATGCCTGGTAGTTGAAAGGACAGCAATGTGTGGGAGGCAAAATGTATATCTTTCCAAGAAGGCCACTAGGAAAGAGTCCAATGCACCTGTGCCAAGACTACTCCTAACCTCCATCAACAGCCTCATAATCCTATTGAGTTCCCTAATTTAACCAGAAAGCTCTGCAAATATGTGGGGAGATAATTGGACTGTATTTTACAGTTTAAAATAAACAACCCTTGAACATTTTTGACAAAAGTTAATTTGCACGATGTTCTTTAAGCAAACACTATTGTTATGTCTTCCTTTAAACATACTGACAATAATAGTTTCTTTATGCAATATTTCTAAGTATACCGCTAATTTTCAAGTATTTAATGTGTGAGTAATGTATGCAAATATAAAAACCTATGGATTGGAGAATAAAAATTTAATGACTGAATTTTCTATTTCAGGTGCCAATCTCTCATCTGTATGTAACAGGATTATGGAAAAATGTAGACATTTGCATTCAATTTAGCTTTATTTTCTCCAGATTATTATAAACCAGTATTATTATTGTAAATTATTCACCTTTAATAATAAAACAAATGTCTGTTATTTAATCCTAAAAAGTCTTATTTATATGTGTAACTTTTTTAACTTTGAAGTTCTTTGCTTTTTTTCCCTTCTGTATCCCAAGATCCTTTTCCTCCTCCTCCACCTCCTATCCCTCCTCTACCTCCTGTCTCTCTTACCCCCTTCCTCCTCCCTCTCTCTGTTTCAGGCATGTGAGCACACACACACACACACACACACACACACACACACACACACAGTCACATATTCACAAGCATGCAGTCATTAAGCCTCAATTAAATAGCGTGTGTGAGTACTATATCGTATAAACTAGTAAAATAAGTAAAAGGAAACCCTAAACATAACAATTCAATTTATAGCAGGGGTTAGTACAATAGTATGAGTAATATTAAGGACACAGTATCTGCCAGATGTCATATTAGCTTACTTGATTTATCTCATGTCTGCTAAACAACTCCTGGTGTTTGTGTGCTATTTTGAAAGATGGCGGGCAGGCATTTTGTTTTACAGATAAACACCGAAACCCAATATGGTTCAAAATAGACTCAAGCCACACAGCTGGTAAATGACTCAGGTTGACACAATCTAAAATTTTTCAGACTTGAAAGCCTGTAAGACCCTGGGACTTGACTGCTTTTCTCTCTGTGAAATAAAGTTTTGTTTGTTTGTTTGTTTGTTGTTTATAGGGCAAGAGGAGGAATGGCTGGCTTTGTCTAGACCAGGCATTATTTAAATATGCCTCTTCACTGAGGACGCTGCCCAAATTTAGCTAATCATACCTGACTTACAAAAGTTGCCAGGATGCATTTTATAACACCATAAAATGTTAGAAAAGCTTTATTTTGTGTGTTTTATCATTATAAACCAAATTTATAAACAGGATCCAATTTAAGATTAATTCCTTGATTTCTGATAATAAAAAATGAGTCAAGTCCTTGAAGCTAATAGTACTATATCTACTATTTATTCAAACAGAAAAAAACTTCTAGCCATAAAAAATTATTGTACTGTAAAAAAATTATTGTACTGTAAAAAATTATTGTACTGTACATTAATAAATTTAATCATTTGGTTATTAATTCATTTTGCCATTAAAATGATGTGAATAAGGAATAAATATTATAATGAAGCTTTATTTCTGACTATTATAGAAGGATGATGAAAAATATCTGGACTTAGATAGATGTAGGTTTGGATCTCAGGTCTGACACTAATGCCTTGCTTACTGATAATAAAGTAAACCAGTTTGAGGAAGTTGGCTTATCTGTAAACATGGGGAGAGCTGTTACAATCTTAATGGGTTTGGTGTAAATTAAATAGATGATATTTTAATATCTGAGTTCTCTGCCAGCCACAAGTGTCATTTATTGAAATACAGTAGTCACAAAGATTATAATAAGTTGTTAAATTATTTTTTTCTTAGTTACTCTGTTTAAAAGTAGGACATTATTTACTTGCTTGTTAATTATAGAGCTTTGGCTCTATAAACAGTCAAGCCAATAAAAATAATACAGCTTAAAAATTCTGATGCTGAAGCCCCCATCTTTGGATAGGGATCTATGACGTTGGACACTTTTGTATCTAACAACCTGTTCAATAGCAAGACTCTCTTCATTGTCCTCTCACTCTCCCCTTGGTGCTTTGCCTTCCAGTGCAGGTTTATACATTATATGGCTTAGTGCCTGGCTTCCAACTTCTTTCCTAGCAAAGTTTAAGGAAATATTTTTTTTCAATTAGTTGGTTTTAATTAGAAAGATCTTTGTAATTTAAATTCGAATAGGTATCAATGAAGCAAATATTTTCATAAAGACCTATGCTTTGCAATAAAGTAATATATTCTTATGATGTAAGTATAACTGTCAGTCTTTTGTGCTTTTTTGTGGACAGAGAAAAATAATTACTTCTTAATGCTTCTCAAGTCATGCTATAGTCTCTTCCTCATGCAGTTGTGAATGTGGGCACTATTGAATAAAGTAGTGCCATCCACATCTGAAAGGATGGTTAGTACTATCTGCCAGGTATAATTATTTGTAGAATCTTTCTGTGTAGTAAGTAGGTTTAGACCCTGATTGGTGTGGCTGAGTTGGTGGAGCATCATTCAAAGGGTCATGGGTTTGATTCCTGGTCAGGGTATATACCTAGGTTGTGAGTCTGGTTGAGGATTCAAGGGTTTAATCCTTTGTTGGGGTGCATCGATGTTTCTCTCTCACATGGATTCACATTGATGCTCTCCGCCCCCCCATATATATCTATCTATTTCCCTCTCCCCCTTCCCTTTCCCTTACCATCTCCCTGAAAACAATGAAAAAATGTCCTTGGATGAGGATATATATAAAAAAGAAGGTTTGGTAGTTCTTATTTTACACCAATGAAAGCCTAGTATCTCATCTGCTCTCTAGTAGTAAGTCTGAAGCAGGAGAAATTTGGGTTTTGAGAGGTAACTGATTTTATAGGTATTTTATAAGTATTTCACAGGTTAACTTACACAATATCAAAATACTGAGAAATTTAAGTAGTGGTTTTAAACATTTTTATTGTTATGCTATGACAGTTGTCCCAATTTACCCCCTTTTCCTTCCTCCACCCAGCCCACATCTCACTCCCACAGTCAATCCCCACACTGTTGTCTGTGTCCATGGGTCAGGCTTTTTAACTGTTGGTACCATGCTGTACATTAGATACTGAAACTTGTCCATCTTTTAACCTTTGGCCATCATCTCCCTACTGCCTACTCCTCACTCACTGGCAATGACCATCCTACTCTATGTTTCTAAATGTTCAATGGTTTTAGATGCCACATATAAGTGAGATCCAACCTATTTCACTTAACATAATGCCCTCAAAGTCTGTCCATGTTGTCACAAATTAATTTTATTCTTAAAAAAGTGTAAAAATGCTATATGTATCACGTATACCATATGTATACGTGATACATATCACATTATTATATATTATCCAGGATCAGTCAAAAGCAGGTTTATGGTTTTTTACATAGAATGTATTACAATAATTAACACATAATAATGTGTGTTCTCACAATAGTAAATCTAGTTTTGCTCAATTCTGTATATAGTCTAGATATATATAAATAATTTATTTGGATAGAAAGATAGATATAACTTGTATAAAGTATATATGCCAAGTGTTAAGCATCTTGGGGCTAATATAGATTATGCATAAATAGAGACTTAAATTTATTTGTTGTTAAATAGAACATAATAGTTCAGAAATAAATCTTTCTATTATTTCCAAAACTACTTTCATTGTAGAAATAACCATGAATATAAACCTGTGGCATTTATTGAGAGTAATGTTTATACTCAAATTGATAAACAATATTTAATCACCAAGCTATAAAATCAACACTAGAGGTCAAATAACATGTAAATAAATAAAATTATCTTGAATCCCTTCAAACAGTGGAAATAAATTATTCCTTTTTTATTATTGTTTTACAATTAAAGTTCTCCTTTTTTCTCCCCATTGGTTCCCCCCACCCTGCCCACCCCTTCTCCCATAAACATATCCCACCCCATTGTCCATGTCCATGAGTCATTTATACATGTTCTTTGACTAAACCTTTCCCTTATTTATTCCCCTTCTCATCTTCCCCCCTCCACCCTGATAATTGTTATTCTGTTCCTTGTCTTATTTTATTCACTTGTTTGTGTTGTTCATTAGTCTCCTGTATCAAGTGATATCATATGGTATTTTTCTTTTATTGCCTTGCTTACTTCTCTAAGCATAATCCTCTCTAGTTTCATCCATGTTGTTGCAAATCACTGGAGTTCCTTCTTACTTTCTGCTACATAGTGCTCCATTGTGTAAATGTATCACAGTTCTTTAATCCACTCATCTACAGATGGGCACTTAGGCTGTTGGCAGCATTTAGCTATTGTAAACAGTGCAGCTATGAACATAGGAGTGCATAAGTTCCTCTGAATTGGGGTTTCAGAATTTTTCAGGTATAATCCTAGCATTGGAGTTGCTGGTTCAAAAGACAGTTCCATTTTTAGTTTTTTGAGGTAATTCCATACTGTTTTCCATAGTGGTTGCACCAGTCTGCATTCCCACCAACAGTGCACTAGGGTTCCCATTTCTCCACATCCTCGCCAGCACTTGTTTTTTGTTGATTTGTTGATGATGGCCATTCTGACAGGTGTAAAGTGGTATCTCATTGTGGTTTTTATTTGCATCTCTCTCATGGTTAGTAATGTTGAGCATGCTTTCATTCGTCTATGGACCCTCTGTATATCCCCCTTAGAGAAGTGTTTGTTCAGGTCTTTTTTCCATTTTTAAATTTCACTGTCTGTCTTGGTGTTGAAATGTGTAAGTTCTTTATATGTTTTGGAGATCAATCCCTTGTCTGAGGTATCGTTGGCAAATAAGCTTTCTCACATGATCGGTTCCCTTTTCATCTTGCTTACCTTTTCTTTTGTTGAGCAGAAGTTTGATGTAGTCCTATTTGTTTACCCTTTTCTTTATTATCCTTGCCTTAGGAGATGTATCAGTAAAAATATTGTTACATGGGATATCTGAAATATTCCTGCCTATATTTTCTCTAGAATTTTTATGGTGTCACAATGACCTAAGTTTTCTTCTAGGATTTTTATGGTGTCACACCTTACATTCAAGTCTTTGATTCATCTTGAGTTTATTCTGGTGTATGGCGTAAGTTAGTGGTCTAGTTTCTTTTCTTTTCTTTTCTTTTTTTTTTTTTTTTTTTTTTTCATATCGCTGTTCAGTTCTTCCAGCACCATTTGTTCAAGAGGCTCTTCCCATTGCATTTTATGCTCCTTCCCCCTTTGTCGAATATTTTTGACATATAAACCTGGGTTTATTTCTGAGCTCTCTATTCTGTTACATTGATCTATATGTCTGTTTTTATTACAGTACCAGGCTATTTTGATTACAGTGGCCTTGTAGTATAGTTTGATGTCAGGTATTGTGATTCCTCCTATTGCATTCTTCTGTCTCAAGATTGCTGTGGCAACTTGGGGTCTTTTTTGGTTCCATATAAATTTTTGAAGTATTTGTTCTAGGTCTGTGAAATATGCCACTGGTATTTTAATCAGGATTGCGTTGAATCTACAAATTTCCTTGAGTACTATAGCCTTTTTAATATTGTTGATTCTTCCCATCCATGAACATGGTATATGCTTCCATTTATTTGTATCTTCCTTAACTTCTTTCTTCAGTGTTATGTAGTTTTCCAAGTACAGGTCTTTTACCTCTTTGGTTAAATTTATTTCCAGGTACTCTATTTTTCTTGTTGCTATAATAAATGGTATATTTCTTCCACTTTCTATCTCTGATATTTTATTGTTGTTGTAGAGAAATGCCTTTGATTTCTGAATACTAACTCTGTACCCTGTTATTTTGCCAAATTCACTAATTAGTTTGAGTAGTTTTTTCATGGAGTCATAGGGTTTTCTATGTATACTATCATGTCATCTGCAAATAGTGACAGTTTTACTTCTTCTTTTGCAACTTTAATGCCTTATATATTTTTTTCTTGTCTGATTGCTGTGGCTAGAACTTCCATTACTATGTTGAAAAGAAGAGGAGAGAGTGGACATCTTTGTCTTGTTCCTGATCTCAGGAAGAATGTTTTCAGTTTTTGTCCATTGAGTATGATGTTGGCTTCAGGTTTCTCATAGATGGCCCTTATTATGTTTAGGTAGGCTCCCTCCATTTCCAGTTTGGTGAGTGTTTTCATAATAAATGGGTGTTGTACTTTACCAAATGCCTTTTTAGCACCTATTGATATGATTATGTGATTTTTGTATTTCATTTTGTTTATGTGGTGTATTACATTTTTTGATTTGTGAATATTAAACCATCCTTACCTTTCTGGGATGAATCCCACTTGATCATGATGTATGATATTTTTAATGGTTGCTGGATCTGGTTTGCCAATATTTTGTTGAGGATTTTAGCATCTATATTCAGTGATATTGTCCTATACTTTTCTTTCTTTGTTGTGTCTTGACCTGGTTTTGGAGTTAGAGCAATACTGGCTTCATAGAAAGAGTTTGAGAGTCTTCCCTCTTCTTGGAATTTTTGGAATAGTTTGAGAAGGGTAAGAGTTATTTCTTCCCTAAATGTTTTGTAAAATTTGCCCATGAAGCCATCTGATCCAGGGCTTTTGTGTGCCGAGAGTTTTTGATTACTGTTTTAATTTCACTCTTTGTTATTGGTCTGCTCAGGCTTTCTGCTTCTTCTTGATTCAGTTTTGGAAGGTTATATGTTTCTAGAAATTTGTCTATTTTATCTAGGTTCTCAAGTTTATTGCCATAGAGTTGATTTTAGTAATTTCTTACAATCCTTTGTATTTCTGTGATATAAGTTGTGATTTCTCCATTTTCATTTCTGATTTTGCTTATTTGGGTCTTCTCTCTTTTTTTCTTGATGAGTCTGGTTAAGGGTTTGTCGATTTTGTGTATCTTTTCAAAGAACCAGCTCGTACTTTTGTTGATCTTTTGAATTGTTTGTTTAGTCTCTATGTCATTTAATTCTGTTCTGATCTTGATGATTTCTTTCCTTCTACTCACTCTGGGCTCAGTTTGTTGTTGTTGTTCTAGTTCTTGTAGCTGTAGTGTTAGATTTTTTATTTGAGAATCTTCTACCATTTTTAGGTAGGCCTGTATTTCTATGAATTTTCCTCTGAGGTCTGCTTTTTTGTGTCTCATATGTTTTGGGCTGTTATGTGCTCATTATCCTTTGTTTCCAGAAACTTTTTGATTTCTTCCTTGATGACATTTTTTACCTATTCATTATTTAATAACATGTTATTCATTTTCCATGAGTCTGAATGTTTTTGAGTTTTTTCCTTGAGGTTGATTTCTAGTTTCAAGGCATTGTGGTCTGAGAAGATGCTTGATATAATTTAAATTTCTTGAATTTGTTGAGGTTTGTTTTATGTCCTATCATGTGGTCTATCTTTGAAAACGTCCCATGTGCATTTTAAAAAATGTATACTTTGCTTCTTTGGGGTGAAAAGTTATATATATATATATATATATATATATATATATATATATATATATATCAATTAAGTTCATTTTGTCTAGAGTGTTGTTCAATGCCTTCATATCCTTGGTATTTCTTTGCTTTGAAGTTCTGTCCATTATTGACAATAGAGTATTAAAGGTCCCTACTATGAATGTGTTGCTGTTGATTTATTTTTTGCAGTCTTCCAATATTTTTCTTATATATTTCAGTGCACCTTTGTTGGGTGCATATATGTTTATCAGGATTTTATCTTCTTGAAGAATTGTTCCCTTAAGTATTATAAAATGTCCTCCTTTGTCTCTTTTTATGGCCTTTGCTGTGAGATCTGTTTTGTCTGATATAGGTATTGCTACCCCAGCTTTTTTTTTTTTCATGTCCATTTGCTTGGAATACTTTTTCCATCACTTCACTTTCAGTCTGTGTGAATTGTTTGTTTTGAGGTGTGTGTCTTGTAGACAGCATATGTCGGTCATGTTTTTGCATCCGTTTTGCTACCTTATGTCTTTTGATTGGAGCATTTAATCCATTTACATTTAAGGTTATTATTGACAGGTATTTATTCATTTCCCTTTGTACCTGTGTTCCTCTCCTCTTTTTTTCTTCTTTTTTTTAAAACATTCCCTTTAGTATCTCTTACAATGCTGGTTTGGTGGAGATGAATTCTTCTAGTCTTCTTTTGTCTGAGAAACTTCTTATTTCACCATCCATTTTGAAAGAGAGCCTTGCTGGGTAGAGAAGTCTTGGTTATAGGCCTTTTTTTTTCATCGCTTGAAATATTCTTTGCCATTCCCTTCTGGCTTGTAGTGTTTCTGTTGAGAAATCGATTGATAGCCTTATCAGAGCTTCCTTGTATGTTATTTGCTGTTTTTCTCTTGCTGCTTTTAGGATTCTCGCTTTGTCTTTGAATGTTGCCATTTTAATTATGATATGCTTTGGAGTGGGCCTTTTTGGGTTCATCTTCATTGGGACCCTCTGTGCTTCCTGGACTTGCATGACTTTTTCTCTCATCAGATTAGGAAAATTTTCTGTCATTACTTTTCAGTCAGGTGTTCTATCCCTTGTTCCTCTTCTTCTCCTTCTTGTATCCCTATTATTCTTATGTTGTTCAGTCTCATGTTGTCCTGCAGTTCTCTTAAACCCCCTTCACTCTTATTCAGTCTTTTTTCACTTTGTTGCATTGTTTGGTAATTTTTTCCTATGTTGTCCTCTAACTCACTAATTCGATCCTCTGCTTCATTTAGCCTGCTTTTGATTGATTCTACTGTGCTTTTCAGTTCAGAAATTGTATTCTTACTTTCTTCCTGGTTCTTATTAATAGCTTCTATGTCATTTTTTATGCTGGTGTAGTTCTCAGTAAGTTCCTTGTAGCTCCCCTGTAGTTCTTTGTTGTTCCCCTCGAGTTTGTTGTAGTATTCTTTGAGTTTGTGAGTTCATTAAGCGTCCTAATTACTATTGTTTTGAATTCCATGTCAGGTAACTTGCTTGCTACCATATCATCTATCCCTCCTTCTGGAAATTTCTCCTTTCATTATTGTGGGGTGTTGTTTCTGTTTGGTGGGGTGCTATTCCACTTCCACATTTTGGGCACGAGTCTTGTTTCTGCTTCTTAGATTGATCTGCTTTTGTTTTCTGACTTTATGGTGTGACCTTCTTATATACAGTTGTTGAACTGCTGCCTCCAGCTGATGTCACTTGGAGGGGAGCAGTCTGCTTAAATGATTTTTCCCATAGCACCTGGGATGTTTCTGTACTGGGATGCAGTCCGCTGATCTCCCAGCCCTTTCTCAAAGGCCAGCACCCAAAACTTATTACAAATTACCTCTAGTTTATTTCATTGTCTTTGGCTTCAGCCAGAGGCAAGTGCATTCCCTAGCACAGGTCAGGGGCAGATTGAACTGTTGTGCACCGGTGTTAGGTGGGTCCAAGGAAAACTGGTTGCTCTCCTGTTCCTGCGGAGGGGGAGGCCCCTACGCGCTGGAGGGTGGGTTTGTTGTGGGCCTATTGGGGTGGTTGGCGCATTGGTGTCACGCCTGTTGGGGCAGGGCCATGGGCACCTATGTACAGTAGTGGTGAGTGCCTGTGCCTGGTGGCAGGCCTGCTGGTCTTGAGCCTGGTGGGGCATTGCTGGGTGCCACCTGGGCGTGGCAGCTGGTGGGTTCATTTGGCCCCTATTGAGGTGGACCTGGGGTGCCTGGGCATGGCTTTTGGCAAGTAGGTTGTGTGCCTCAGTGGCCGGACTGGGACATTTCTGTGTGTGCGCTTGCGGGACCCAGTGGGAGGGTTGCGGAGTGGATTAGTGTGCTTCTGCACCTGTGTTCCTCAATAATCTTGTCCCATCCCTAGCCTCTCCTCCCCTCTCTGAAAAAAACAGAAGAGAAAAAGAAAAAAAGGAAAAACACATTCATACACACACAGCAGTATGCTCTTTCTTGCCTCTCAGAGCCAGATGCCACCTGGCCCACTCCTGGCTCTGCCAGTGGGCAGAGCCTTGCTCTCCTCCCAATTCCTCTCTGGAGAAATCTGGGGTCACTAAAAAATATTTGCATACTGCCAGTCACAGCTCAGGGAGCCAACCCAATCAGAAATCCTGTCTTGTCCCTTTGTCCTTCTCTATCCTCACAAAACAGGTTTCTCCCAGATGGTCTTCTCTGATCCAGAAGCACCAAGGCTTAACTCCTGCCAGTATCCAGATGTTAACTGAGATGTTCTGTCTGAAATTAGTCAAAACTACAGACAGTTCTCAGGAGCAAGCAAGCGTAGCCTCCCTTCACTCCTCCACCATCTTCATCTCTTTTGTTTCATATTCTTAAGATAAATTCCCAGAAGTAGAATTGCTGGGCCAACAAAATGGGACTACATCAATCTAAAAAGCTTTTTTACAACAAATAAGCAATCAACAAAATGAATTGGGAACCCACTACATAAGATAATGCATATACACATATTTCCCAATGATAGATCTAATAAGGAATTAATTTCCAAAATATATAAAGAAGTTTTACTACTCAACACCAGGAAGACAAATAATCCAATTAGAAAATGGGCAAAGGACCCTGACAGATACTTCCATAAAGAGGACCATACAGATGGCCAATTGACATATAAAAAAAAGTTTAATGTCATTAATCATCAGAGATGCAAATTAAAACAACAATGAGATAACTTCCCACACTTGTAAGACTGTCTTCATCAATAAATCAATAAGCAACAAGTGCTGGTGAGAATGTGGACAAAGGGGAACCCTTGTGCACATTGGTGGGAATGCAGACTGCTGCAGTCACTGTGGAAAACAGTATGAAATTACCTTTAAAAATTAAAAATGGAACTACTTTTTGATCTAGCAATGAAATGTAAACTTTATCAATTCTGTTTGCCCTTTAACCTTCATTATTTGATGCACCCCAATGTTCATAGCAGCATTATTTACAATAACCAAGTTTGGGAAACAGCCTAAGTGCCCATCTGTAGATGAGATGATCAAAAAACAGTGGTACATTTGCACAATGGAATACTATGCAGTAGAAAGAAAAAAGGAACTCCTACCTTTTGTGACAACATGGATGGAACTGGAGAGTCCAATGCTTAACAAATATGCCAGGCTGCAAAAGACAAATACTATATGATATCACCTAACACAGGCTACTAATGAACAACACAAACAAACCAGCAAAATAGAACCAGAGGCATGGAAACAAGGAACAGACTGGCAGTGACCAGAGTGGAGTGAGGAGGAGGATAAAGCGTGAAGGAAGAGGAAGGTCTAGTCAAGGAACAGGTATGGATAACAGGGTGAAGATTGACTGTGGGGGAGGGCTGTGGTGGAGCAAGGAAGAGCAATGGGGGAAAATTAGGATGACTGTAACAGAACAACAATAAATAAATAAATAAATAAATAGATAGATAGATAGATAGATAGATAAATAAATAAATAAATATATATATATCTTCTTTGGTATCAACTCTATAAGGAATTTTACTGATGCCCCATTTGTGTTAGATAACCCAGTCCACTTACAGCTCCCAATGTGAGAATGCTTAGCAGTGTAAATAATCTTTCTCCTCCACCAGTCTATGAATGCCTTGAAGGCATGAGCTTTGACTTAGCTATATATGTAGTTCCAGTGCTGAGACCACATGGTATTCAATATTTACTGGAGAAATCAGTGAACAGGTGGGTGGATTCTGCATAAATGAAAGCATATATGGTATGCTTTGCTTTCTTAGGTTTCATCTCATCACCTTTTTATATGAGATATAAAGATTCAAATGAAGTGGAAGGAAGAATTATTTTCTTTGGTCTTAACTTGAAAATTTATTCCAACATAATAAAGAGTACAGAAAATTTTTTTCCACATAAACCACTGAATATGATTTTGCTTACATTCAAGAAAATAAATAACAATACATTATGAAAATCAGGAGTTTTATTTTATTTTTTCTGTCATGCTATAGCACGTGGATAAACATGCTATCAGATATATTAGGGTAAAAAATTAGGTTTGCTATCAGTGATCAAAATTGCTTTAAAAGAAACACACCATTTTGTTAAGAACACTATTGGTTGGAGATATGTTCTTAGTTTATATATGCATGTGTTTATTTACAATCTAAAGCTGTTTTTGTCTTTTAATATTACTAGTTTTTTCACAGTGCTGTTGTTTCTTTAATAGTTGGAGAAACATTCCAAGAAACACTAAAATTGTCTCTGTAATCATTTCATTGAGTAATTTTCAGAGCTGCACATTTGTTTGAAAATAACTAATGATGTTGGTCTTCTTCCAGGCATCATACATATTTGGAATGTTTATTTTCATTGTGTGAAACAATATAAACACATGTCTCCTTTCTTAAAGAAAAGCCGTCTTAGTTCACCTCATGCACAGACTTAATAAACTCTCCAAAATAAAGTAGTGGAGATCGTTGATTTGCACAATTGTAGCAGCCTCATTAGTTTCACTACATAGCTTGAAATGGTTCCATGCCAAATTAAAAATGTAGGTCATTCAAAGGACTAATGGTGCTATTTCAATATGAAGTGATTTCAAGCTCCCTTATATCCAAGTCTTTTATTCTGCTGCAAACACCATCTCACAATGGCTATAATTTTATATGTCACTTTTATAAAATAATATATAATTGCATTTTTAGAACTACATGCTTTACATGTCCACCAAGTTATGGAGTTTTTAAGGCAGTAATTTTCAGTGCCTGATAAAATGCTAAGAATTTTCCTTTTAGTTTCTTGAAATAATTTTCATAGTTTTATGTGTTCCAAAAGTGGATTCCATAGACCAATAATTCTATTGTTTTTTAGCATGTGCTATTTGAAAGAGATACAAATGCTCGATTAGATTTAAGGAAGCATGAGTTAAACTCTTTTCTATAGGTTTCAATACTACGGGAAATCTCCAAGTCTAATAGATGCATTGACAAATCTTATTAATATATCAATGACAATAAAAATATTTCAAGCTTCTCATTTCTCAATTTACTTTCCTTTTCAGCAATATATAGCATTTTTGACCATTCATGCTATTTTTTTCAAAACTTGAGTTTGTCTAATTATTAAATATTAATCAGTTCTATATTTCAAATATCAAAATGTGTAAGAGTTGTATAAAGCAAAAAGTTTACTTAAGCTTCTCCATATGCTTTTTCCCTGACTCAAGTATTCACCACCATTAAATACTGTCATTTTATATATTGATAACATGCATACATATATGTCATGTATAATGCAGATATATACATTTTTTTAAAACATGAATATTGATTTATTCACAATATTTAATACTTTCATTTTAAACTTTTTATAATATATACAAGTTCTAATCATGTTAGTAAATAAATAGAATGTTTTTTCACATACATATAATATTCTCTTCTTTTGATGTAAAAGTGTATTGAGCCTGTCCTATATTCATAGACATTTAAGTTGTTTTCAGTATGTTAATACTATAAAAATTCAAAACTTGGTTCATAAATTATTTAATTCATGTGTAGTATAAAATGGGTTGGTTTTCCCATAATAGAATTTCTGAGTACAAAAGTACTACATTTGTAATTTTGATAGATATTATCAATTTGGTATTTATAGGGGTTATGCCAAATATTAGAAAGAGAATGCTTGCTTTTGCACAGATTGGCCAAGATAATTTAAAAATATATAAAAATATATTTTCCAGTCTTTTTAAAAATCTAGAGCCTTCTTCCTCATTGTGTATTCCTTTTTTAATATAGGGCTTTTGGTCTGGAAGCTTTAAGCAGAGTTTCTTTGTAGTTTTATTTTGTTATGCAATTTTGGCTACATGTTAGTATTAATATTATATTTGCTTCAAAAATTTGAACAATTAAATTAAAAACTGTTTTGAAATAATTTAAATAGTATTAAATAGAATAAGTTACCTGAAAAATTTAGTTACATTTTCCTGTGAATACACTAGGCTGTGCTGCTTTCTTGTGAGGCAGCTGTTGACATAATCTTTGTGTTGGTTGAATTTGAGTGAATAGAGTAAATTTCTCTGTGAGCCAATGTTGGTAAATTATATTTTTTAAATACTATCCTCTTCATAATGGTTTAAAATTTGTTATTAAAATAATTAAGCAAATTATTTTTATTTTTATCTTTTTCATAGTTATTACCCATTTTTTAACATTTAAAGCACTTATACATTTATCTTTTATAATAGTTGTGATACCTCAAAATTTATCTAGTTAAAATACTTTTTAATGTTATTATTAAAAAATTAAATTTCTTTATTTTATAAATCTTTAGTTTTTAACTTATGCTTATATATATATACTATATATTAATTTTTTGTTCCATCTCCTTTTGTGAAGATATGTTATAATTTTTTTTCCTTGCTCAACAGTGACTTTATTTGTCAAATCGGAAACAATGACAGCTCAAAGTGTGAGCCTGTAAACTAGCATCCCTCTTGCACTGTCACTCTCTTGTCCTAAAATTATAGTTGACATTTAATGTTATACTAGTTTCATGGGTACAGAATAGTGGTTAGATATTTATATAAATTAGAAAGTGATCACCCATATAACTCTAGTACCCACCTGGCACCATACATACTTATTGCAATACTATTCACTAACTTACCCATGCTATATTTTACATCCTTAAGAAAGAACAAAGTTGGAGGTACCATGCTACCTCATATCAAACTCTATATAGGCTATAATGATGAAAACAGCATACCAATGGCATAAAAACAAATACATAGTTCAGTGGAATAAAATAGAAAGCCCAGAAATAAAACCATGACTATACAGTCAAATGATTATAACAAAAGAAGCCAAAATACATCATTGGGCAAAGACAGTTTCTTCAATAAATGGTGTTGGGAAAACTGGACAGATACATGCAAAAAAAGTCAAACTAGATCACTTTCTTATATCACATACAAGAATAAACTCAAGTAGATTACAGATTTAAATGTAAAACTTAAAGCCATAAAACTAATAGAAGAAAACATATGCAGTAAACTCTTAGACATTGCTCTTAGGAAAAAAATTTTAAATACATATCTCTGTGGGCAAGAGCAACAAAAGAAAAAAAAATAAACAAATGAGACTACATTAAACTAAAAAGTTATTGCCTAACAAAGAAAACCATCAACGAAATTAAAAAGCCCATTGAATGGAAAAGTATATTTACCAGTGACATATTGATAAGGGATTAATATCGAGAATACTATATTAAAAACTTGACAGAAAAAAACAAAAAGCAATTCAATAAAAAAATGAACAAAGGACCTGAATCGACACTTTTCCAAAGAGGGGACACAGGTGGCTAATAGACATATGAAAAGATGATCAATATCACTAACCATCAGAGAAATGCAAATTAAAACCACAAAGAGATAACACCTCATACCTGTCAGAGTGGCTGTTATCAATAAACCAACAAAAAAGTGTTGGCAAGGATGCAGAGAAAAGGGCACCCTTGTTCACTGTTGGTGGGATTGCAAATTGGTTTACCCACTATAGGAAACAGTAGTTAGGTTATCTTAAATATTAAAAACAGAAGTACCTTATGATTTTTCAATTCCACTTTGGGTATTTATCTGAAGAAATCCAAAACACTAATTTAAAAAAGATATATATATCCTAATGTCCACTGCAACATTATTTACTACAATCAAGACAGGATACTTTCTCTTAAGGTATATTTGTGAGATGAACATTCTAATCATTTATTTTCAATTGACAGAAGCACTTTTAGCTATAAATTTCCCTACCAACATTGATTTACCTGCCTTATAAAAATTATGAAACAAAATACTTTCTTTAACATTGTCTTCTACATAACCTAAATGTTTTATTTGCATTTTATTTGTCCTAAGACCTTTTTAAAATTAGATTTTGAATTTCCCAGTGTTAGGTAGGATCCTTTTTTTCTGATGTTGTTACTAATTTCTAGTAATGTGTTAAAATTAAAAAATATTATTTATATTACCAGGGATTCTTTGTGTTTGAATGTATGTTCTGTGGCCTGTAATGTCATTGACATTAAAGAATATATATATATTTAGATTATTTATTTATTTATTTATTTTTAGAGAGAGGGGAAAGGAGAAAGAGAGGGAGAGAAACATCACTGTGTGGTTGCCTCTCACTCATGTCCCCAACTGGGGACCTGACGTGCAACCCAGTCATGTGCCCTGACTGGGAATTGAACCAGTGACACTTGGTTCGCAGGCCGATGCTTAAAAATATATTTTTTGAAAAAATTATTTAGGATGTAGAATTGTGTGTTTGTGTGTGTGTATGTTTATTAAGAGTTTACATTTTTGTTCTAATGAATTGTTTTCTAATCATATTTACACTAAAATATTCATCTTATATTACATTAGACATATTTCTTAGATGTCCATTATGAGTAACAAATAACACAACATCATCTTTGCAAACAGTGTTATCTATTATTTACAAGAATTAATACTTAGCAATTTTAATATGTATATACTTTTGTACGTTTCAGATAAATTTAAATTACATATGTAATAAACTGACCTTATAAACTTCTCCCTTGTTTGCAGACATATTTTCCCATATATCTTATTGCAATAACCTCATTATTCACATTCAAATCTGGAAGGCAAAGGCCTTAGACATCATCGCTTTTTTATCCCACTCTCCATATTTAATCCATTACCTGAGAATTCAGCAAGGGAGTCCCCTGTGCTCAATTTCTACTACTATATTTCTCTAAAACCATCTAATTATAGTTATTATTAAGATCTCTGGCTAATCCACTTATATTTTGAGTCTCTTTCAATATTTCCTTAGCACTTATGTAATTTTTAATAGGCATAATTTTTATGTTTTAGATTCATATAAATATTGAGGTACATAAAGACATGATCCTTATGCCGTTGCCCTCACACATATATAGCCCCCTCCATTATTAACATACCTCACTAGAGTGGTGCATTTGTTATAGCTGAATGTATAGTGACACAGAAAAATGAAGATTTAGTCATAACTCTGTCATGTATTAATTACTTTCTGTGCTTTTTTTTCCTGTATAAGTGTAATTTCCTAATAATTAAAATAGAGGTAATGTTATCTTTGTTGCCTACCTCCTGGATTCCTGTTGTCCACTTATTTGAAAGCAAAGTCAGAGTAGTACTCTTTATTGTCTATGTGAGGTTAAAATATTTAATCTAACAATAGTTAATGGTTTAATTTCAAGTACATATTCATCCAGAGAAATTCTTAATTAACTACTTCTCCAATATGTAAATCTAGTTCACAGGTTATAGTCATATGAAGAAACATATATGTATATTGTACACATATACCATAGGAAAACAACAGCTTGCAGAAGTTTTACATGTGGACTCTGGAGCCAAACTGCTTGAACTTTGTGACCTTGGAGAGTTAATTAGTCACTTATGCCTCAGTTTTCCTCATCTGTGAAATAAAGATAATCATGTCATCTGTATTTCAAAGCTATTAAAGATGATTGAGTTTAAAGTTCCTGAATTATGGTTCTCTATTATAACATTATTATTACTTAGCTGTGCTTTATGCATTTATTCAGCCCTGGCTGGTTTGGCTCAGTGGATTGAGCATCGGCCTGCGAGCTAAGTGTCGCTGGTTCGATCTTCCAGTCAGGGCACATCAGAGAAGGAAAACTCTGACTCCAAAAAACCTCCGCTGCCTTGCGGCATACCTCTTCAGGGGAAAGGCTAAGGGAGTAAACCCCGACAGAAAATCCGGAGCCGGAGTCCCTAAGGCGGTTTGACGTTGTAGTCAACACCGGCAACTCCTGCGGCGCACCTGAAGCCAAGTTGTATAGACTCCGTCTTTCCCTTGGACCCTTCAGCTGCGAAGAGAGGGGGGGTCTGCTGCATGGGCAACAGCAGACCCTCCATATCACCCTGCCCAGGCTCTGTAGCTTCAGCTTCACTGGAGAGGACACTCCAGCGTCATCGTAAGATGTCGATTCAACACGGGAGGAGACAGATACCGTGTCACTCCCGAGTCGGACTGCACAGCCATTCTCGGCGGTGCAGATAGACTCTTAAGAAGCTACACCATCGTCTCTCGAGACGGATGGCTGCCGCCGCCGCCGACAACGATGCATGTATTAATTTATAAGGCACTTAGCAGTTCAGCGTGGTATGATTCTTCTTTGCATTAAGGCTAGTCAGTTTAGAAATATACTATAGTGTGAAAAATGTGGACAAAGAGATAAATCTACAATGATATGTCTAAAAAAATCATCTTATCACATTTAATTATCTACTTATTATGCCACAGACACACTTAAACTTATACAAGACTCATAACGTTAATTCATTTTTATTATTTCCTTTATTCAAATGTTTGAAAGGACATGTTACACATTATAGTCACAGAAACCAGGTTTGTTATTCCAGCTCTACTGGCTTCAGTATTACAGTATCTTGGTTAAATTCCTAAGCTTTTTTGAATCTTAATATTCACATTCATAATTAGAGTCTATCATGTGAACTTAACGGGACAGTTCATTTTTCTTGAAAAGTTTCTTATGACATAAGCCTTATTTAAAAAACAAAAAAAAATTAATGAAGAAGAGGAGGAGAATATTATTATTATTGTTGTTATTGTTATTATTATTATTATTATTATTAAACATGGCCATTTGGGGGAGTTCAAGAGCTTATTTTTCTGGGGATTTTTAACATTGAGTCAGAAATGTCCCTGACATAGTGGGTACTCAGTACTGACTGATTGAAGAGGTGGGTGAATGGAAGAGATCCTTGTAATACTGCAGAATTAAAGAACATAAGAACATGATGTATGTGGAGGAGGGATTTCCAAATCTGCCCTTGTTATCTGATGACATTCTGGTCATGCATTAGAAAATTAATTAAGCAGAATATTATAAATTAGTCTATTCATGATTATCAAAAAAAGTTTAAATATTTTGATTTAATAATGAAATGGTTTGACACATTAAAAAGCACCACCTTGCTTCTGGATGCAATGTGTAAAATTCTTGAATGGTAAGAATTCAAGTATGGAATGTTCATTGATAGTGCTACACTAAACTTTCCACTTAATCATATTTTAGTTGCAATAATGGTATCTTTAAAACAGGTAAACAAAAATTTTGAACCATCATTTTTTGATATATTAACTTTTAATTTTATGGCTAAATAAATCACTTACATTGTCCAAATCATTTCATTGTTGTGATCATTTTGTTAAATGTCTGTGACAGCTTGATGCTAAGTTCTTCCAATGTGAAGATTATCATTTCTTTTTATATGTTTTTGTCCATTGGAAAGTATATGAAAATACATAAAAAATAGTGTGCGACTTAATTAATTATTATAGAGCTAATAATTATATAACTCCAACCCAATACAGGCAGTAGAGTTGTACTTACAAACATAACCTGCCTTAAGTGGGTACATCATAAGTTTTCATACCTTTTCAGGTCACTCATCTTTTTACGTTTAAGAGAGAATTGTAAAAATATGGCATAAGGATAAATAAAGAGACCAAAAGACAATGGTGAACTTAAACAGAAAAGTCCTAGGTCAACTTAATGGACATAAGAAAAACAACAACATCAATAACAAAAACAAATACAAAAAACAAGAAAAACTTGAATTCTCCCTCAAATGAGACACAAAATTAATTTGAGCAAAATAATTTTCTTAAATGTGACAGATGAAACAAACAAAATTCATGAGGGAAGTTCCATGATTTAGGATAACAAAGCAAGTCTTATACATCATACAGAAAATGCCAACCATATAAGAAAAGATAAATTAGACTGCATTAAAATTAACAATTTCTGTTTATCAAGTAAACACTATTAAGACAAAAAAAGGCAAACAGTAATAAGGGAGAGGATACATACACTAAACATATTTAAGAAAGTACTCATATCCTGAATATAAAAAGTTCAAATTAATTGTAAAATGATAGTTCAACTTTAAAAATAAGGGAAATAATAGGATAATTTGAATATGTCAAATATG
Organism: Furipterus horrens; assembly: GCF_987537825.1. Classification (NCBI taxonomy): domain Eukaryota; kingdom Metazoa; phylum Chordata; class Mammalia; order Chiroptera; family Furipteridae; genus Furipterus; species Furipterus horrens. The sequence goes on along the minus strand of NW_028327179.1, from coordinate 78,220,241 downwards.
CCCAAATAAAGCAATAATGCCTTTAGTTGAAGATGATCATGTATTTCACAGCAGGAAAAAGATTATCAGAAACATTAGGTAAAGAATGTCAATTGCTCAGCTTATTTTTGTCTAAGTAAATCCAGGTATTCAAAGTACAGTTTATGACATTGCCTAGTGAGGAAGAGAGAATTACTTAAATAAAACCACATCATTCTAGGGATGGTGACAACTGTCTTTGTCTAGTGTGAAAGATTTTATAGTAGTAAAATAAATTTAATGGACTAGTTCACTCTTTCTCAATCATGCTGTTAAAGTTTACTATTGGAATACTTGCTCTAGGGAATTACCATTCATCTACTTTATTTGTAGCCTCTGTCTTGTATATAAGTAGGACTGTTCTTTTCTTCCTCAGAATGATGAAATTGCAAGAGCACAGTGAATCTCAAATAACAAAAGCAACTTTATTTTAAAAACAGTTTTAGGACTTTCTAGTACAAATAATAGATATAAAACAGATTTGAGATTGTGATTAATTTTATTTACTTAATCTACACTGGATTTAAAGGGATCTTGAAGGTACGTAGTGAAACTATGTGGGAAACAAACTGCAAAGAAATGTCTAACATCCCAGAAATATCCCCTTTATGACTTTAACCTAATCATAGATAATCAAAAAAAATCAATTATTCTATATATTTTTATATATTGGTGTTTTGTAACTAACAGAATTTTCAACTAATAACTTTCAATTTTGATACCATTATTCTTGTCTCAAACTTACAAACAAGAAAGAGTCAATGACTGTTATTGACATATTTTAAAATAAACCTAGAACTATTTAAGTTAATTCACATGGATATTACTGCCTTTAGGTTTCTATCTCTTTTATGTCTTTTATATTTCCCGTTATTCCCTTTTCTATGAATTCCTCTCCTGTTATTGAAGTCTTACTCCTGCAACTGAAACCTATAGTTGAAATTGGCATGAACCCAACAGAAAAAGTCAATATCTTTCAACTGACACTTCAAAAAGTAGTATATAAATGGTTTATAAGTGTATTAAAAGAAAACTAAATTATATAGTTTAATATTAATATATTAATTTTATCTACTAGGTGCATATGAAATGTTTTTCTAAAATAAAAAGCAGAGTAGGAGAAGAATCCAAGATGGCGGAGGAGTAAGTGGAAGCTACACTAACCTCCTCCAAGGGCCAGTCTGGACTTACAATTTAATTGTGGAGAAATCATCTGGAATAACCAACTAAACACTTGCTGGAGAGAAGTCCTATAACCATGGAGAGACAGAAAAGACCACTTCATCACAACATGACCAGTAGGAAGTGTGGAGACTCAAAAGGACTGGCTGGGATCCCACAGGTGGCAGCTGAAGGGACTTAAAAATAGCTCAGCAGCTGGGAGTTCCCCCTGAGAAGGGCAGGGTCTAAACCGCCAGCTGGGCTTCCCAACCTACAGAAACAGAGTGGAAAGTAAAATAGTATCCAGCTGTGAAAAGTGAAAAGCCACAAGTTTTCTTGCTAGCCTGAGAGAAAGAGTTGGAAAAAAAGAGCTCCTAAATGGATCACATACAAAAATATTTTGGCACCCACTTATCCTGGGCTCAAGTAGAGGGAGGGCAGAGAGGATTAAAGATTCTTGGGGAAAATTTGGGGCAGTGGCTTTTGGGGGGGAGAACTGGGGGAGCAGCTGAGCAGGTCCCAGAGTTCTCATTCCCCATACTGCAGGCAGACCATTCTCCTCCAAGTGGCATCAGCCTGAGGGGAAGCAAAAAGCCCACCTACAGGAATTAAGCTGCCACACCCTTGGTTCTTAAGCATGATGGCTGATAACAGATTGAATAGATTAACAACTAAAGAAGACAGACAAAGGCAGTGATCTCTGGTAGACTCCAACAGGCTGCCTATGCCCAGACTGGTACATGATCTGAGGACACCAGGGGCAGATCCAGGAAGTTCAAATCAATCTAAGAAGCAGCAACAAACAAGAAGAGTCACAAAAATGGGGAGATGGATAAACAAGGCACCATCGAAAAGAAAATAACAATCCCCAGAAAAAGTGCTAAATGAAATAGAGGGAAGCAAACTATCAGACATGGAATTCAAGAGATGGATTATAGGGAAGCTAAATGAAATCAGCGACTTCAAAGAAAACTACAAAAAACTCCAGGGAAACTACAAGGAACTTACTGAGAATTACACCAGAATGAAAAGGGACATAGAAGCTATCAGTAGGAGCCAGGAGGAAATGAAGAATACAATGTCTGAATTAAAGAACACAGTAGAAGGAAATAAAAGCAAGCTAGAGGAAGCAAAAGATTGAATCAGCGAGTTGGAGGACAACATAGAAAAAATTCCCAGACAGTGCAACAAAATGAAAAGAGACTGAAAAAGAAAGAAGAGGTTTTAAGACAGCTGTAGGACAACATGAAATGTACTATCCATATCATAGGAATTCCAGAAGGAGAAGAAGAGCAAAAGATAGAAAACCTGTTTGAAAAAAGTAATGTCCAAAAACTTCCCTAATTTGATGAGAGAAAGAGTAGCCCAAGTCCAGGAAGCACAGAAGGTCCCAATGAAGATGAACCCCAATAGGCCCATTTAAAGACACATCATAATTAAAATGGAAACATTCAAAGACAAAGAGAGAATCCTAAAAGCAGCAACAGAAAAACAGCTAATAACTTGCAAGGGCGCTCCAATAAGGCTATCATCAGATTTATCAGCAGAAACACTACACGCCAGAAAGGAATGGCAAAAAAAATATTTCAAGTAATGAAAAACAAAGGCCTACAACCAGGAATACTCTACCCAACAAGGCTCTCATTCAAAATAGAAGGTGAAATAAGAGTGTCCAAGATAAAAGAAGGCTAAAAGAATACATCTCCCCCAAACCAGCATTGTAAGAGATGCTAAAGAGTCTGCTTAAAAAGATGAAGAAACAGAGAGAAATACAGAGGAACACAAGTAAAAAATGGGGAAAATGACAATGAATAAGTACCTATCAATAATAACTTTAAATGTAAGTGGATTAAATGCACCAATAAAAAAGCATAGGATAGCTGAATGGATTAGAAAGCATGACCCACATATGTGCTGTCTACAAGAGACCCAACTTAGAACAAACGATCTACACAGACTGAAAGTGAAGGGATGAAAAAAAGTATTTCAAAAAAATAGACCTAAAAAAAAGTTGGGGTAGCAATACTTATATTAGACAAAACAGATTTCACAGTAAAGGCTACAAAAAGAGACAAAGAAGGATATTTCATAATACTTAAGGGAAAATTTTATTGAGAAGATATAACCCTTATAAACATATGTGCTCCCAACATAGGTGCACCCAAATATGTAAGAAAAAATCTGAAAGACTTCAGGAAAGATATAGACAGCAACACACTCATAGTAGGGGATTTTAACATCCCATTGTCAACAATGGACAGATCTTTGAAGCAAAGAAATATCAAAGCCATTGAGGCATTGAACAACATTCTAGATCATATGGACATAGTTGATATATAAAACTTTTCACCGCAAAGAAACAAAATATACATTGTATTTAAATGCACATAGACATTTTCAAAGAAAAACCAAATTGTGGGACACAAAACAAGCCTCAACAAATTCAAGAAAATTGAAATTAAATCAAGCATTTTCTGAGATCACAATGACTTAAAACTTAAAATCAACCTCAAGGAAAAAAAATTAAAAACATTCAAACTCATGGAGAATGAATAACATGCTATTTAATAATAAGTGGGTTAACAATGAAATCAAAGAAGAAATCAAAAAGTTTCTGGAAACAAATGATAATGAACATGCACCCACCTGAAACTTATGGGATACTGTGAAAGCAGTCCTGAGAGGAAAGTTCATAGCAATACAGGCCTACCTAAAAAGATAGAAGGATATCTAATAAAAATATAACCCTACAGCTACAAGAACTAGGGGAACAGCAACAAACAAAGTGCAGAGTGAGTAAGAAATCGTCAAGATTAGAGCAGAATTAAATGACATAGAGACTAAACAAACAATTCAAAAGATCAACAAAACTAGGAGTTAGTTCTTTGAAAAGATAAACAAAATTGACAAGTCTTTAGCAAGACTCATCAAGAAAAAAAGAGAGGACCCAAATAAATAAAATCAGAAATGAAAGAGGAGAAATCACAACCAATTCCACAGAAATATGAAGGATTGTAAGAAATTATTACAAACAACTGTATCACAAGAAATTTGACAACCCTGATTAAATGGACAAATTTCTGGAAATATATAATCACCCAAAACAGAATCAAGAAGAAGCAGACAGCATGAATAGACCAATAACACCTAGTGAAATTGAAGCAATAATCAAAAAACTCCCAGCACACAAAAGCCCTGAACCGGATGGCTTCACAGGTGAATTTTAAAAGACATTTAGGAAAGAACTAACTTCTATCCTTCTCAGTTTGTTCCAAAATCCAAGAAGAGGGAAGACTCCCAAACTCTTTCTATGAAGCCAGTATTAACTTAATTGCAAAACCTGATCAAGACACAACAGAGAAAGAAAGCTACAGGCCAATATCGCTGATGAACATAGATGCTAAAATCTTCAACAAAATATTGGGAAACAGGATCCAGCAACACATTAAAAGATTATACACAATGATCAAGTGGGATTTATCCCAGGGATGTAAGGATGGTTTAATATTTTCAAATCAATAAACATAATACACCTCATAAACAAAATGAAAGACAAAAATCACATGATCATATCAAAAGATGCAAAAAACGCATCTGATAAAGTAGAACATCGATTTATGATGAAAACACTCAGCAAAATGGGAATAGAGGGAACATCCCTCAACATAATAAAGGCCATATATGAGAAACCTGAAGCCAACATCATACTCAATGAGCAGGAACAAGACAAGGATGTCTGCTCTCTCCACTCCTATTCAACATTGTTTTAGAAGTTCTAGCCACAGCAATCAGACAAGAAAGAGAAAAGGCATCCAGATTGGAAAATAGAAAGTAAAACTGTCATTTGCAGATGACATGATGGTTTACATAGAAAACCCTATAGACTCCACTAAAAAAATTACTCTACCTAATAAGTGAATTTGGCACAATAGCAGGGTACTAATTCAATATTCAGAAATTGAGGGCATTTCTTTACACCAACAATAAAATATCAGAGATAGAAAGTAGAACAAAAATCCCATTTACTATAGCAACAAGAAAAATAAAGTACCTAGGAATAAACTTAACCAAGGAGGTAAAAAACCTGTACTTGGAAAACTACATAACACTGAAGAAAAAAATTAAGGAAGATACAAATAAATGGAAGCAAATACCATGTTCATGGATGGAAAGAATCAACATCATTAAAATGTCCATACTACCCAAAGCAATTTACAGATTCAATGCAATCCCTATTAAAATACTAATGACATATTTCACAGACCTAGAACAAATACTTCAAAAATTTATATGGAACCAAAAAAGAGCTTGAATAGCCTTCTCAAGGAAGAAGAACACAGTAGGATTCACAATACCTGATATCAAACTATACTACAAGGCCACGGTAATCAAAACAGTCTGGTACTGGCATAATAACAGACATATAGATCAATGGAACAGAATAGAGAGCCCAGAAATAAACTTAGGTCTATATGGTCAACTAATATTTGACACAGGGGGAAGGAACATAAAATGGAGTGAAAAGAGTATCTTCAAAAAATGGTGTTGGGAAAACTGGACAGGGACATGCAAAAAAATGAAACTAGACCACCAACTTACACCATACAAGAGAATAACCTCAAGATGGATCAAGGTCTTAAATGTAAGCCTTGGCATCATAAAAGTCCTAGAGGAAAACATAGGCAGGAAAATTTTAGATACTCCGTGTAGCAACATTTTCACTGATTTTCTTTTATTTTCTTTTTCATTTTCATTTTCTTTCTGTAGTGATAAAATGATCCAAACTAAATAGGGGTGGTGGTTGCACAACTATGTAAATATACTTATAACTACTGAATTTACAAATTTGACCAGGGAAATTTTATGGTTTATGTATGATATCCAAATAAAGTTGTTATTTCAAAAATAGATTAGTGTGGAGTATGAGCTTTCACAAGTGTGATTTATAAATAAGTTAATTTAGAGAAGAATAATTTTACTGCTATATTGTTTATGTTATTTATTTTCATTGTGTGAGTTCCTTATATATATTGGATATCAACCCCCTATCAGGTATATCATTTATCTCATTTAGTAGGTTGTCTTTTTGGTTTGTTTCAGTCAGACTGGCTATTATCAAATAGCTAACAAATAACATGTTGGTAAGAATGTAGAGAAAGAGGAACAACTGTGTACTGTTGGTGGGACTGAAAATTAGTGCAGCAAATGTGGAAAATAGTATGAAATTTTCTTTAAAAATTTTAAATATATCTACCATACAACCCAGAAATTCCATTCTTGATGTATATATAAAGTAAATAAAAAAACTAATTTGAAAAGATATATGAACACCTATGGTCAAGCAACATTATTTAAAATAACCAAAATATTGAAGCAACCTAAGTGACCACTTATTAATAAATGGATAAAAAAGATGTGGTATGTATGTATTTGTGTATATAGATATATACACACACTGTTATGCAGCAATAAACAAAAATAAAATATTGACATTGGATAAAACATGGTTGAATGTATAACATATTATGCTAAGTGATTATTGATAGGTACATAGCTATTCCCATTTTATTATTTATATTTATGTTTTTTTCTTTTTCTTAAAGAAGTGCTTTTATCACTTTTTGTAATACTGGTTTTGTGGTGATGGTTTATTTTTAGCTTTTTCTTGTCTGGGAATGTTTTTATCTCTCTTTTAATTTTAAATTATAGTCTTATTTTTTACAGTAGTCTTGGTTGTACATTTTTGCTTTTCATCACTTTAGACATTCTGTGACAATCTCTTCTGTCCTGAAAATTTCTATTGAGAAATCATTTGACCATCTCATGGGAGCCCCCTTGGAGGCAATTAACTTTCTCTTGCTGCTTTTAAGATTTTCTCTTTGTTTTAAACCTCTGGCATTTTAATTATGATGTGTTTTGATGTAGTCCTCTTTGCATCCACCTTGTTTATGACTCTCCGTGCATTCCAAAATTTTATGTACTTTTTCTTTGCCAGATTAGGGAAATTTCAGTCATTATTTCTTCAAATAGGTTCTTAATATTTTGCTCTTTGTTTTTTTCTTTTTGTATCCCTATGATGCAGATATTGTTAATCTTATTAATTAATTAATTAATTAATTAATTTTAGAGAGGAAGGGAGAAAAAGAGAGAGAAAAATAGATGTACAAGAGAAGCATTGATTGGTTGCCACCTGTACACACCCTGACTAAAGATCAAACACAAAACCTAGGTATGTATCCTGAATGGAGAGTGAACTCACAACCCTTTGGTGCATAGGATGCCAACCAACTGGGCCACCTGGCCATGGCTGATGTTGTTGTTCTTGATTTTGTCCCTTAGGTCCATGAACCTATCTTCATTTAAAAATTTTTTTCTTTTCTTTTTACTGGTCTGATTTGGTGTTTTCTGCTATCTTTTATTTCAAATCATTGATTTAATTCTTTGCTTCATTTAATCTTGTTGAGGCCTTCTAGTATGTTCTTCATTTCAGTTATTTTATTCTTTATATCTGACTGGTTCTTTTCATAGTTTCTATTTTTTTGTTTACTACTGCTCTGTTGAAGTTCTCACAGAGTTCATTCATTCTTCCCCTAAATTCTTTGAACATTTTTATTAACATCATTTTGATCTCTGTATCTGTTAGATTGCTTGCCTTCATTTGGAGATTTTCCCTGTTCATTTGTGACAGGTTTCTTTTTCGCCCTATTTGGCTGCCTTTTTATTTTTATTTCTGTGCATTAGGTAGAGCTGCTTCATCTACTGTTCTTAACAGAGTGACCTTATGCAGTAGATGTCCACTGGGGCCTAGTGATACAGTCTTTCTGATCACCTTAACTGGATGCTTCATAAGTTTCTTGTGAGGGTTATGTATGTCCTCTTGTAGTAGTTAAGCTTTGTTTGCTGTTGGCACATCAGTGTGTGGGTTTGACCCTTAAGCTGGCTGGCTATGAGGATTCACCATGACCACCGTATATGTGCTGCTTTGCAGGGACTGACCTCATGGAGCAGAATTTACCCCAGTGGGCTCTGGTGCTCAACGAGATCTCCTTTTGTATGTGCTGCTTTTGAAGGTAATTAGGTGGCACTCTGAACACAGCCACTGGATATATTGGTTCTGGGGCCTCTTGGGAGGAACTCCAATGCAGGTCAATGTCAGATGCTGCATATAAGTGGCCCCGGGCTACCTATTAGGAGCTACAAAGGGATCCATTGTTGGTTGTTCCTGTACTCAGCCTGGATTCATCTGAGTGGTCCTACCTTGTGAACCAAGGTCTGCTGCCTGCCACAAGTACTGGGCCTGGGGCAGAAAAAGCAAAAAGGAAGAGAAAAGAATAAAAATATCTGTTAGATATAACAATTAAAAGTAAAATTTCATTGTAAATGATACGCGGTTGGATAAATGTAGCTTGTTTTTTTTAAAATAAATGTATATATCATGGCTGAATATGATATTATTGGTAGAAAAAAACAGGATTCAATATAATCTTATTGTTCCTTTTTAATTTTATCGATGTAAAGATTAATAATCTTTCTACATACAAAAAAGTAAATGTGTTACAGAATGGGGGTGTCCAAAAACTCCAGAGCTTGCAGCTGGAGGATGGGGAAAGGGAAGAAGCTTTTAGGATGCCTTTGCATGCCTGGGGCTAGTGGCTGGTAACTTTGTTGCACAAATGGCTTTGAAACTTCCAAGGCCCAGGAAGATGGGAGGGGTCTTGGACCATGGGATGGTATTGAAAGAGCTTACAGAGCCTTCATAAGGTTCTGTGAATGGTGAGAACTGGTTGCCACGCCCACTGCATCAGAGGGTGCAGTTAGGGATTTAAAAAGCAGCTGCAGATGTTTTAGGGGGGCTCTCCATGCTGCTTTAAGAAGGGGGCTCTCGCCATGCAGTTTTGAGGAGAGGAGATCCACATGGTTTTCAGGAAGAAGGCTCTCTCTCTCCCCATGTGGATTAAAGAAGCAGAGTTCTCCATGCGGTTTTTAGAAGGTTCCCCACGCTCTTTTGAGAGGGAAGCACCATGCGGCTTTGAGAAAGCAGTTTACAAGGAGGTTGAGAATCCATGCGGTTCTGCATTGAAAGCTGGTGTGCACCACAACACAGAAAGACCTCCCCAATCAGAATTGAATGATTGGCAGCTACCGGTAAAGCTGACTTGTGTCTAGGAAGTAGGGAAACGGTATTTCTAACTTTTCTAAAACTAGCCTGGTTTGGTAGGGGGAAGGCAAGGATATGTGTTTATGGGTGTTTTAAAGAACATAAGACTTAACAACGGAAATCCGCAAATAGCTAAATCTATATAACTGCTAAATAAATAATTCTTTTTCTTTTCACTAAACTCTGGTATTGAGAGTTATAATTTTGGCGGCGGGCAATCGGGCCCCTAACTAATCAGCCTGTGGGTTCTGTCTCAAATTGGAGCAGCCCAGGGGTTCTGTTACTTATCTGCATAGAGGGAAATCTATTGTAGCAACATTATTCAATTTTTTAAATCTTTCTTTGAATTATAGAACAAAATATATGTATTAATTTTACCAAAAGTTATTTTAATGAGCCAGCAGCTGATTGTTTTATTGCATTGTATTTCAATTTATTAAAATGAAATTACTGAAAATTACTCAACTCACAAAACAATGAGTCCTTAGACTCATTTACTATCTTAAGTTTTTAGAATTATAGCACAAATATTTTTGTAAGTCTTAACAATGGATTAATAATCCTGTTTGTTATCCTCTTGCTGAAATAAACCTTTTAACACAGTCTAGCCTTTAAATTCCTTTTGACTAATGCCTGTCAAATACTGAGAAAAAAGTAAAAAATTTACACATTGTATTTAGAAAACTACAAGATACCCTTAGAAATATTCTAATTAATTTGATTTAACTTAAATATATTTCACAAAACTAAATGGTTTTGGCTTCAAATATGATTTTTTTCTTCTTAGATAATGACACATTTTAGAAATACATATTGCAAATAGCAGAAAAGAATTGCTTACTTTTTAAAATCTGAAAACTTATGTGTATGTGTGTGTATATTATGTACTCTTTTTCTTTCAAGAGATTTGTTTTTTAATCTCCAAATGGAAGCTGCAAAGTTATTAAGAGAAAACTGCCCTTGCTTGTACAATCTTATACTGCCCAATATCTGAGTTCAAAAGAAGACCTTGTTTCTATCTTCATATTTTGCCCTTAAGTAATTTATGAAAAATGGAGATAAAAATAGAGACATTTTATTTATTCACTAAAAGAAGTATCCATCACTTCATTATCTGTAGAATTTTAAACCCTAAAGCAATATAACTGACATCATTTGTGGTAGCTAAATGTTATATACAATTTGACTTTATTTTACATGTTTGTCTGCTTATATATGTCAAACCCATTCTCTATTATTCCACACCTGGACAAGTTACTATGAAAAGTCTGGATGTTCCTTTTATTGATGCCGGTGGGAAATTCAAATCACACACTCTTTGGTTCCCATGCATACAAGCCTCTCACCACTCTGCAAAACAAAGAAGTCTACTTACTTTTTTTTTGGCACTTTTTTAAACTTTCTTCAGAGCCTGCCCCTCACTCCACTATCAAAATGATTACAGAAACAACTAATTACATAGCATTCATTTAAATTAAAAAATGGTATTTATATAGGCAATATTGCCCTTAATACCAGAAATTTGTATCAGGTAGAAAATAAAGTACATCAATGAAAAGAAAATCTGAATTTCTCACTTGCATTGGATTTTTGGAGATTTCACTATAGTCTCTTTTTCTCTCTGAACTTCAGTTGCCTAATCAATAAAATGGTGATAATAATAATAATAATTTACCCATCAGAATGCTCTTTTATTGTTTTTTCTTTACCTAAAATGTGATATGTTTTTAGACATGAAAGTTAAATAAACTTATTTAACCTAAATAATTACTTAGGGTGTATGTGCAAATTATAAACTTTCCAGCTACTAGACTAACATTGGCACATTTAATGACTATCCAAAGGTACATAGAATTTCTAATTCTACCCAGACTGCTCTCTGCTAGGACTATGTTTTAATGATAATGATGTCTATTTTGGCTTTTGCGAATAAATGTTTTTGGAAGCAATTTGAAAATGTATTGTTTAATTTATGTCTTGACCCAATTTTATCTGAGAGATATCAAAGCTACCTATTTTTTTTATAATATAAAGGTTAAGTCAAGTAATCTCTAATTGAAAATTCTTTATAGCCTAGAAACAAAAAGAAGCCATTTCATATGACTTCTGATTTCCTCCTCATTTAGCTACTTCATTTCTCAGACAGAAAAATTTCATTAAATGAACAGAGAGACCTAAAGATTTGCACTGATTGGGGACATTGACTGAATTCATCCAATGAGTCCTCAATATGATTTTTGAGAGTAATTGTTCCATGCTTTACCATCAGAATTTAGTAGCTGTTCCAGAATCTTTACTTTTAGGGACTAAAAACTTTCTTTATTGTTCACCTAGAAATAGGATTAAACAAAATTCCATATACTATAGCTTTTTGTTGTGTTGTGAGATATGTATCATCATTCAATAGCTATTTTCTGCTTTAGTCATATTCAAACTTATCAAGGCTGTTTACATTATAATTAAGAACAAAGGATTTTACTCACTTCTGGAAAGAAGTATATTCCTTCCATAATGAATGAGCCAGGATGAGACATGCTCTGGTTATTGAGAATATGATACCACACACATGGTACAGCCTTTTATTGTAGTAAACTTTATATTTATTGTATAAGATATTATATGGGACAAGTTATTCTCATCTTAGAAGACTGAACAGAGTACAAAGTCATTGTGATAAGAAGACTATTATAAAACTGTATTCACTATGTATTGTTTAGCAGATAATATAACTCTGGTCTTCTATTTTGGCTTTGAATTATCATTGGTTTATTCCTTTAGGAAAAAAATTGAGAAAATAACTTGTAAAGTAACAATAAAAACAAAAAATTATCTTGTTTATTGTATAATGTGGTATATCAGTAACTTCTAATTATTTTACAGGAATTTTGATTATTTAATTGCAAAAACAGGTTAGGTTGAATTTATTATAGACTTGGTTTTGCAAATAAAAACAAACAAACAAAAAGTTTAAACTAGATTTTTCCATAGCTACGGAATAGTGGCTGCATTTCCCACATTACATCTACGATGCCTCATTTGTGCTTTGCTGATTTCCTATAACTGTTAATGTTGCCTAGCCTTGGTGCTATGGCTTGGTGTATATGTATATCCGAGCTCAGTTTTCATGATGACATCAGACTATATAAATAGACAGATAAAATAATGAACAGGGAGATTAAAAAACAAACAAACAAAAACAACAACAACACTGCCTTTGAAACACTTAGCTTCTTTCTTTCTCCAACTCACTTTCTAATCTGGTCACCTTTACAATTTCTCTTTCTAATAAAAGCCCTAAAATAATTGCAGAAAGGTGAAGAGTATTGGAGCAGATTTTGACACAAGATATCTTACCAAATGAATTATTATGAAATTGCTCTAGAAGATATTTAAATATTTATTTCCAACTAATTAAATTGCAGAAACTTTGGCTCTTTCTCTTAGAATAATGTGTCATTACATATAACTACAAGTTGGTTACTTAAAGGTGGTATATATAATTTCAAGGTATTCTTTATTCTTAAAAGTTTAGTAGATGTGTTTCATAATTGCATATGTGTACATATTTCTCTCAATTTTTCCTAGCTTTATGCTTAACTATCCTATTTTTATATAGAATTTATCTGTAATAAAACAATTAATCTGAAACACATGTTAAGGCCAAAATGTTTATTTTCTTGTAAGACTGAGAAGACACAAATTTGCACCTTAATTACAAAAGTCATAAATGCTTTGTTTTACAACAAAACTTTCTTTGAGAGTACTCAAGTTGTCACTGACAGGAAGGGTAGTGGATGACATAGAACAATGGTTAGAAGAACAGTTCAGTTCAGGAGTCAGACTGATTGAGCTTAGTTCTTACTCCTCCCCATTCCAACTGCGTCATCTTTAATAAGTTACTGTCGGTATTTCTGTTTCCTCCTGTGAACTGGGAAAGTAACAATCCGACTTCATAATATCCTTGTGAACATAAGAAAAAAAAACAGTTAAGCTTTTAAAACAGAGCCTGACACACAAAGAACATGTAAGAAATGTTAACTATTATTATTTTAATTTTTTAAATGATTTAAAACTTGAAGCTTAAATGGAATCATGGTTATTCAGGGTATATTTTTAGGCTTTGGGGCTAAAAACAAATCTGGGATATCTTAAAGTATGTTTTATAAAAAGACACCTTTTCTCTTACACATGAATAAAAACATTTTTTGAAAATTGTCAACTTTTGCTTATATAGTATATTTTATATATAATTATATTTATGTAATTTTATATATCATTTATATCTAATTGTTTTATGTCTCATGGGAAGTAAAATCTTTCTCAACTTATTTAAGCTATAACTTACTAAATTTTTTCTTTTTGTTCACTAATTTTTCCCTTTGCTATTAAATAATAAAGAATCTTAATCTTACCAAAGGGAAAGATGAAATGAACAAAGGTAAAGAGAAACTGCACCTTGGCCTGGCCTGGATGCTTTCACATTGAGAGAACAATTATCCAGATTGAGGCTGAGATGCTGAATGCAAATAGCCCCACACGGGGACCATGTTTGCTCTGCACCATGTTCAGGCAGTGGTCAGCGGAGGCTGCTGTTTGCCATTTGTAATTCAGTTGTCAGTGTGACTGCTGAAGTGGCTTTCTCTGGAATTTACTTCAAACTTAAGGTTCACAGGACTGTTTGTTTGGGCCCAGAGAGACTCAATTTTTGTTTCTCATTATTCATAAGGTAAAACCATTAAGTCTTAAGGTGGCAGAAAGACTGTGGTCATCAGTAACTGAAAAATTACAGTCACTTTTTCAGGGACTCAGTTGAAAGGCAAGAGGGGACATGGATATTAAATATGGATTACTTTTTTTCCTTTCTGGTTTACATGCACTTTTTTCCTATGTTATAAAAATGTAATATAAAAATATCAAACCCATTATTCAATTGTAGTTTGAAATATATTATTGTAAGTAATGTCAGTGTTACAGAAGAACTGAAAAACAACACACAGTCACAGTTTAGCCTTCATCTCAGACTGATATCTTCTGTACCTAAGTACCATAGCCTTGAAATCAACATTAGCATCATACCATTAGCTAAACTACACACTTTATTTGAATTTTACCATTTTTTTCCACTAATATATTTTTCTGTTACAGGATTTAATGGATAAGTTTTTATGTTAGTTTTCAATCCCTATGATAATAACACAGGGAAACAATTTTTAACATAATTCATGTTGAGTTCAATTTTTTAGCTGCTTTAGACATAGATAGGCATACTGATTTCAAAAATGCAGTTAGTTTTCTTCTAGAACGTCAAGATTTTTCTGTTACACTTATCTTAATGCGACCACTCTAGGCTGGATCAAGCCTGGATTGAGGGAAGCACAGTGTTCTCCTATTGGCTGAGAACAAACCTCCCTCAAGTGGGGAGGGGTGGGGGATGACCTTGGAGACCAGCAACTGGTTCATATTGTCTAGGCTATTCAGTTGCACATGAGACAGTGTGGTGAGAGGTTGTGTGCTGCTTTATATAGTGAATCATATTCTAAAATGTAGTTTGAGTTCTTGTCTGTATATAAGGAGTTAGCAGAATTTATTTTTTTATTTACATACATACTTATTTTCTTTCCTTCAGATCATGTCTGCTTCTGCTATTTCTCACCATAATTGCCTAAACAACTCTAATTCATTTTGTTATATCTGTGGCAGTTTCACCATTCCTTGTCAAAGGACAAACATCAGCACATTTGTAGGGCAAACCTATTTTGCATATTTTAAAGTAAAACTTGGTGATCAAGATACGTCTTGGGCCCCTCACAAGTTGTGCAAGAAGTGTGTCAATAGTTTACAGATATGGACAAGGGCAACACGTGATACATTGCCATTTGGTATACCTATGGTTTGGCGAGAGCCCAGAGATCATTCAAGTGACTGTTACTTTTGTATAGTGAAGAAGTCAGGATATAACAAGAAAAATAAATGTAAAATAGAGTATCCTAGTTGACCATCAGCTATACACCAAATGCCTCATTCAGCTGAAATCCAAGTGCCAGTTTTCATTGAACTATCTTCTTTCGACAAACAGAAGTATGGTGAAGAACTAAGTGACAGCAATAATGAAGATTTTGAAATTGAAGATGACTCAGTTTGTAGGGGATTTAATCAGCATGAGTTGAATTATTTGGCATGAGATTTGGGACTATCCCAAAAGGCTTCAGAACTCCTAGCATCAAGACTGCATGAGAAAACCTTGCTTGAAAAAGGAGCTAAGGTATCCTACTTTTGATCAAGAGAAAGTGAATTTCTGCAGTACTTTCAAAGTGACGGTGGCTTTGTGTATTGCCATAACATACATGGTTTAATGGAGGAATTGGGAATTCCAATTTATAATGCAATGGAATGGTGACTGTTCATCAATAGCTCAAAGCAGAGCTTGAAGTGTGTCCTCCTCCACAATGGCAGTTTATTTGATGTAGTCTCAATTGGCCATTCAGTTTATTTTTGTTAAGAATAAGAAGATATAAAGAGAGTCATTGATCTCTTGCAATATCACAAGCATAATTGTATCATCTGTATTGACCTTCAAATGGTCTGCTTCCTTCTTGGTCAGCAACGTGAATACATCAAGTAACCCTGTTTTCTGTGCATGTGGTATAGCAGAGCCCATGAGAGGCATTGGGTGGAGTCAAATTGACCTCCAAGATCTGACCTCAAACTTGGTGATCCAAACATTCTATATGAGCCACTTGTTGACAGAAAGAACATTCTATCCCCACGTCTGCACATAAAACTGGGTTTCATGAAGAAATTTGTTAAAGCTTTGCCAACTGAAGGAGACTGTTTTAAGTATCTCATTCTGGCATTTTCTAACTTGTCATTTGAAAAGATAAAATACTTTAATATGTATGTTTGGTAGTGGAACTTTACTTCTTGTACATAATTTGACTTACAGTCACAATATATAGCCCTTATATGAATAAAATAACTAAATAAATAGTATATTTAGGTGTTTTTCTTTGCATGTGTATTTTGTATGATTTTGGGGATAAAGGGGGGTATCTGTACCTTAAAAAGTTGATGTGATAGAGAAAACTAAGGTCATTTTTGGATTCAGATGTCAAAAGTTAATAAAAAATAAGTGTCAGACCTAACTCAACGAACATTGTGCTCCCCATTGTAATGATTAGAGCATCATTATCACTATTTCAATGCTGCTAAAACTGAGGATCAGAGTGATTTAGCAACTTTTCCACACATCTAGAAGACATTGGTCTTGTGGCCCCCAACTCCAGGGCTTTCTGCATAAGACCAAACTATCATTCAGCCCACAAGGCAGACTCACTGCAAAGACAGTCATTACCTTTTTAATGAAATCAAAAGAAATGAGCAGTGTTATTATTAAAATTTCTTTGTGTACATAGTGTGTAGTTTATAATATTTTTTAAAAGCATACATTTACATTCATTTGTCAGTTAGTTAATGGTATACTTAAATTATGCATAAAGGATGGCTAATATCATTAAATTATATTGTATAAATACATGTATGTATTTTCAAAACAGTTTTTTGCATTTTTCTTTATGGGCTTTTATTCTAAGAGGCTCAATATTTTTAAATGAGAGTCAACATTAAAAATACCACAAAAAACCCTGGCTGGTGTGGCTCAGTGGATTGAGTGCCAACCTGTGAACCAAAGGGTTTCTGGTTCCATTCTCAGTCAAGGCGTGTGCCTGGGTTGCAGGCTAGGTCTCCAGTTGGGGGCACATGAGGGGCAACTGCACATTGATGTTTCTCTCCCTTTCTTTCTCCCTCCCTTTCTCTCTCTAAATATAAACAAAATAATATATTTTTTTTAAGTACCACAAAGAATATTTCAAATTAATTTCATTAAAGGCTTTATTGCTTTTACTATTTTGAGGTAAATAATTACAATAAAACTTATTTTAAGGTGAATTATCCAAAGGAAAAACATTTCCTTTTTAGTTTCTGGACATTTGGTCCGGCTTAGAAATTATACTGACTCCAAGATTTAAGAAAGTAAACATAACACATGTTGCATGCATGTATGCATGTCTGGGTATTTAGAAGTATTTTTTACATGCCAAAAACTCACTAATTTCAATAAACGTAAATTTTGATGCCATAATCCAGTATGAGAACATTATCACCAGTAAAAAAAAAAAAAAAAAAACTTGTTCATTGGCAATCGGTCCCCATTCTCATTCTTACTATCTGAATAGGTTTGTCTTTTCTGGATATATCAGAGTAAATAGAATCACACAATATGTAGTCTTTTGTGTCAGGCCTCATTCAAAACAGAAACAAATCTGCAAATACAGAGAGCAAACTGACAGCTTCAGACTGACAGCTCTCCAGAAGGAGGAGAGTTAGGGGACTGGTTGAAAAGGGTGAATGGATTAAGCAAAAAAATAAAAATGAAAACAAAAACAAACAAAAAACGAAGCCCTCATTGACACAGGAAAAACTATGGTGATTACCAGAGGAAAAGAGTGTGTGGGAGAGGCAAGAGAGAGTAAAGTGAAGATAAATGGTGTTGGCAGGAGACGATATAGGGTGGTGAACACAGAACACAATATGCAGATGATGAGCTATAGAATTGTGGGCTTGAAACCTATGATTTGATTAACTAGTGTCACCCCAATAAATTCAATTAAAAATCCACATATTTTAATATCTTTGGGATTCATATATGTGCTAGCACGTGTTGTTCTTTAACCCATGAATATACATGTTTATTCATTAATTTTGATTGAGGATTTTTTCCCGGAAATACATTGCAGTTCTCAGGAGATAACTTTTTTTACTTCTTTAGTTAAATGTAATCTTAAGTATTTATTTTTTGATAATATTACAAATGAAAATATTTTATTTTATTTTCAGATCTTTATTGCTTTCCCCCCTAATGTAACATAATTTATTTTATTTTATCTATTTTTAAACTTTATTTTTATTGTTGGCACTATTACAGATTTCCCCATTCATTCCCTCTCCCTTTTGCCAATCTCCACCCAGCCCCAGTCCCCACTTCCCTCTGTTCATCACCACACTGTTGTCCGTGTCTATGGTTTATGCATGTATGTTTTTTGAAATATACTTCTTCTTGGATATATTTCCTGGGTGGAGGAGACCTTTCTGCAAATGCTTGGTCTAGAAAATGGACAATTTCTGGAGAAAAGGGCACTTCTCAGTGATGTTTAGTTCTCTTCTTTTACTATACATGGAGCTATTGGCCCCATTATAGTCTTTGAAATATTTAAGAGAATAATGTCTTTTTATTAAATAAAGATTTTCTGTGTGTATTTTTAGAGAGAGAGGGAGAAAGAACTGGAGAGAAATATTAATGTAAGAGAGAAACATCAATTGGTTGCCTCTTGTAAGAGCCCAGACCAGGAACCAAACCATAACCCAGGCATGTGCCCTGACTAGAATTGAACTAGTAAACTTTCACCATGAGGGATGATTCCCAAACAACTGAGCTGCACTAGTCAGGGCTAAGACAATAATGTCTTAATGACCAAAATATTTTTCCTTACAGACCATGTGTAACACTGGGGGCATGTTAGGGACTCTAGTCTCTTCTTAGCAAATCCAAATTCAGGAATCTCCTTTACAACACTTGCTTACCTTTTTAACTGCAAAGCTGAATCAAAGGAAGTAGCAGCACTTTGACTGATCAAGCTGTTGTATGTCACAGATTGGTAAACTTTTAACCAACTTGGTTCCTGATAGTCAATTATGCTTTTTTTCTTTAGCTCAAATCATATCCAGCAACTGCAAGATTATTCATTCCTGAATTTATATTGTCTATTCAAGTTCAGTTAAGTTCCTGGTCTCTCAACTGTGTCCTACATCATGCAACACATAATTTAATGCAAATACATAGGCAGGCCATGGTTGGGTCGCTCACTTGATTAGAGCATCTTCTTCATATGCCAAGGTTGCATTGTTTGATCCTCATTCAAGGCACATACAAATAAATAAATAAGTGTAATAACAAATTGATGTTCTCCCTCTAAAATTAATTTTTTTAATTACGTAGGCAGACAGCTCTTATCACTGTGTCACTAGCATTATTTATAAATTGGTTACATGACTCTTTTTGTTTGTTGTTAAGGCAATAAAAGTATAGAAGCCATTTATGAAGAAACAGAAAAATTTTCAGTTGAAGCTCATTTCATATTCCATCTTTACTTAAACATTTTATCTTCATTTTTTAGTAGTATGCCTCAAGCACAACATATGTCACTTCCTGAGAAGCCTTCTGGGAAACACAATGTAAACTCTCCGTTTTTCCATGTTTTTCTCATAACAAACATGCAGTGGGGATTTTTTTTTAAACTTTTTATACATAACTATTTCTGTATTTACTTTTAATTTTTGGTTTTTCAGTTACAGTTGTCTCATTTTCCCCATTTCTCTCTCCCACCTAACCCACGCCCTCTCCCGCAATCATATCCCTCCCCGTTGTCCATGTCCATGAGTCATTTATACAGGTTCTTTGACTAAACCCTTCCCTTACTTATCCCTCTTCTCTCCCTCTCCCCTCCCCCTTATTGACTGCTATTCTGCTCTTTGTTCCATTCAGTTCCTTTGTTTGTGCTGTTCTTTAGTTTCCTGTATTAGGTGATATCATATGGTATTTTTCTTTCTTTACCTGGCTTATTTCACTAAGCATAATTCTCTCTAGTTCCATCCATGTTTTGGCAAATGGCAGGAGTTCCTTCTTTCTTTCTGCTACATAGTATTCCATTGTGTAAATGTACCGCTGTTTTTTGATCCACTCATCTACAGATGGGCATTTAGGTTGTTTCCAGCACTTAGCTATTGTAAACAGTGCTGCAATGAACATAGGGGTGCTTAAGTTCTTTTGAATTGATGTTTCAAGATTCTTTGGGTATAATCCTAGTAGTGGAGTCGCTGGTTCAAAAGGCAGTTCCATTTTTAGTTTTTTGAGGTAATTCCATACTGTTTTCCATAGTGGCTGCACCAGTCTGCATTCCCACCAACAGTGCAGTAGGGTTCCCGTTTCTCCACATCCTCGCCAGCACTTGTTGTTTGTCGATTTCTTGATGATGGCCATTCTGACTAGTGTAAAATGGTATATCGTTGTGGTTTTTATTTGCATCTCCCTGATGGCTAATGATGTTGAGCATTTTTTCATGTGTCTATGGACCTTCTGTATGTCCTCTTCAAGAAGTGTTTGTTCAGGTCCTTTCCCCATTTTTTAAATTGGGTTGTTTGTTTTCTTGATTTTGAGTCGTATAAGCTCTTTATATATTTTGGAAATCAGTCCCCTGTCTGTGATGTCATTGGCAAATATGTTTTCCCATATGGTTGGTTTCCTTTTCATCTTGCCGATGTTTTCTTTTGCTGAGCAGAAACACTTTAGTTTGATGTAATCCCATTTATTTACTTTTTCCTTTATTTCTCTTGCTTTAGGAGATCTATCAGTGAAGAAATTGTTACATGAGATATCTGATTTTTCTTGCCTATGTTTTCCTCGAGGACTTTTATGGTGTCATGGCTTACATTTAAGTCTTTAATCCATCTTGAGTTTATTCTCGTGTGTGGTGTAAGTTGGTGGTCTAGTTTCATTTTTTTGCAGGTCCCTATCCAGTTCTCCCAGAACCATTTGTTAAAGAGGCTCTTCTTACTCCATTTTATGTTCCTTCTTCCTTTAGCAAATATTAGTTGACCATAGAGGCCTGGGTTTATTTCTGGACTCTCTATTCTGTTCCACTGATCTATATGTCTGTTCTTATGCCAGTACAAGACTGTTTTGATCACAGTGGCTTTGTAGTATTGTTTGATATCTGGTGTTGTGATTCCTTCTGCTGTGTTCTTCTGTATCAAGATTGCTTTTGCTATTTGGGGTCTTTTTTGGTTCCATATGAATTTATGGAGTATTTGTTCTAGGTCTGTGAAATATGTCATTGGTATTTTAATAGGGATTGCATTGAATATGTAAATTGCTTTGGGTAGTATGGCCATTTTGATGATGTTGATTCTTCCCATCCAAGAACATGGTATTTGCTTCCATTTATTTGTATCTTCCTTAATTTCTTTCTTCAATGTTATGTAATTTTCAGAGTACAGGTATTTTATCTCTTTGGTTAAGTTTACTCCTAGGTACTTTATTTTTCTTGTTGCTATAGTAATTGGTATTTTCTTTTTTGCCTCTGTCTCTGATATTTTATTGATGGTGTACAGAAATGCCTTAGATTTCTGTATATTTATTTTGTACCCTGCTATTTTGCCAAATTCACTTATATCAAGCAGTCTTTTAGCGGAGTTTATAGGATATTCTAGGTATACTACCATGTCATCTGCATATAATGATAGTTTTACTTCTTCTTTCCTAATTTGGATGCCTTTTATTTCTTTGTCTTGTCTGATTGCTGTGGCTAGGACTTCCAACACTATGTTGAATAGGAGTGGAGAGAGTGGACAACCTTTTCTAGTTCCTGAATTCAGGGGGAATGCTTTTAGTTTTTGTCCATTGAGTATGATGTTGGCCTCAGGCTTCTCATATATAGCCTTAACTATGTTAAGGTATGCTCCCTCTATTCTCATTTTGATGAGTGTTTTCATCATAAATGGGTGTAGTACTTTATCAAATGCTTTTTCTGCATCTATTGATATAATCATGTGATTTTTGTCTTTCATTTTGTTTAGGTGATGTATTATATTTATTGATTTGCGAATATTAAACCATCCTTGCATCCCTGGAATGAAGCCCACTTGATCATGATGTATGATCTTTTTGATGTATTGCTGGATCCTGTTTGCCAAAATTTTATTGAGGATTTTAGCATCTATATTCATCAGTGATATTGGCCTGTAGTTTTCTTTCTCTGTTGTGTCTTGACCTGGTTTTGGGATTAGGATAATACTGGTTTCATAGAAAGAATTTGGGATTTTTCCCTCTTCTTGGATTTTTCAGAACAGTTTGAGGAGGATAGGAGTTAGTTCTTCACTGAATGTTTTGTAGAATTCACCTGTGAAGCCATCCGGTCCAGGGCTTTTGTGTGCAGGGAGATTTTGGATTACTGTTTCAATTTCCTTCTTTGTTATTGGTCTGTTGAGACTTTCCACTTCTTCTTGATTCAGTTTTCGAAGGTTGTATTTTTCTAGAAATTTGTCCATTTGTTCTAGATTGTCAAATTTCTTGCCATACAGTTGTCTGTAGTAATTTCTCACTATCATTTGTATTTCTGTGGTATCAGTCGTGGTTTCTCCTCTTTAATTTCTGATTTTGTTTATTTGGGTGTTTTCTCTTTTTTTCTTGATTATACTGGCTAGAGTCTTGTTGATTTTGTTTATTTTTTCAAAGAACCAGCTCCTAGTTTTGTTGATCTTTTGGATTGTTTGTTTAGTCTCTATGTCATTTAGTTCTGCTCTGATCTTGATGATTTCGTTCCTTCTTCTTGCCCTAGGCTTTGTTTGTTGTTGATGTTCTAGTTCTTGTAGTCTTATGGTTAGATTTTTTTATTTGAGATTCTTCTATCCTTTTCAGATATGCCTGTATTGCTATGAACTTCCCTCTCAGGACTGCTTTTGCTCTGTCCCACAGGTTTTGGGCTGTTGTGTGCTCATTATCATTAGTTTCTAGAAATTTCTTGATTTCTTCTTTGATGTCATTGTTAACCCATTCATTATTTAATAGCATGTCACTCAATCTCCATGAGTTCGGTTGTCTTTGATTTTTTTCTCTGAGGTTGATTTCCAGTTTCAAGGCATTGTGGTCTGAAAAGATGTTTGATATGATTTCAATTTATTTGAATTTGTTGAGGCTTGTTTTGTGACCTATCATGTGGTCTATCTTTGAAAGTATCCCATGTGCATTTGAAAAGAATGTATATTTCGCTTCTTTTGGGTGGAAAGTTCTATTTTTATCAGTTAGGTCCATGTAGTTTAGTGTGTTGTTCAATGCCTGTATATCCTTGATGTTTCTTTGCTTTGACGGTCTGTCTATTGTTGATAATGGAGTGTTGAAGTCCTCTACTGTGCGTGTGTTGTTAATATCCTTCTTGTGGTCTCCTAGTATTTGCTTTATGTATTTGGGTGCTCCTATGTTGGGTGCATATATATTTATCAAAGTCATATCTTCTTGATGGATTTTTCCTTTAAGTATTATGAAATGTCCTTCTTTGTCTCTTTTTATTGCCCTTGCTTTAAAATCCATTTTGTCTGGTATGAGGACTGCTACTCAGGCTTTTTTTTCATGTCCGTTTGCTTGGAAGATTTTTTTATATCCCTTTACTTTCAGTCTATGCAAATCTTTTGTTTTGAGGTGTGTTTCTTGTAGACAGCAAATATGTGGGTCCTGTTCTCTTATGCATTCCATTACCCTATGTCTTTTAATTGGAGCATTTAATCCATTTACATTTAAGGTTATTATTGACGTGTATTTATTCATTCTCCTTTGTATCTCTGTTCCTCTACTCTCTTTTTTTTCTTCTTCTTCTTTCTTAGAACACTACCTTTAGAATCTCTTGCAATGCTGGTTCGGTGGAGATGTATTCTTTTAGTCTTCCTTTGTCTGAGAAACTCCTTATTTCACCTTCTATTTTGAATGAGAGCCTTGCTACGTAGAGTATTCTTGGTTGTAGGCCTTTGTTTTTCATTGCTTGAAATATTTTTGATCATTCCCTTCTGGCTTGTAATGTTTCTGTTGAGAAATCGGTTGATAGCCTTATCGGAGCTACCTTGTATGTCATTTGTTGTTTTTCTATTGCTGCTTTTAGGATTCTCTCTTTGTCTTTGAATGTTGCCATTTTAATTATGATGTACCTTGGAGTGCGTTTTGTGGGGTTTCTCTTCATTGGAACTCTCTGTGCTTCCTGAACTTGTATAACTTTTTCTCTCATCAGATTGGGAAAATTTTCTGTCACTATTTCTCCTATCAGTTTTTCAATTCCATGCTCCTTTTCTTCTCCCTCTGTAATTCTGATGATCCTGATATTATTTCTTATCATGCTATCCTGTAATTCCCTTACATCTTGTTCATATTTTTTCAATTTTTTTTCATTTTGCTGTATTGTCTGGGAGTTTTTTTCTACATTATCTTCTAACTCACTAATCTGATCCTCTGCTTCACTTAGTCTGCTTTTGACTGATTCTACTGTGTTTTTCAGTTCAGAGATTGAATTCTTCATTTTTTCCTGGTTCTTGTTAGTAGTTTCTATGTCTTTTTTTTTTTTTTTTATGCTGGTGTAGTTCTCTGCAAGTTCCCTGTAATTTTCTTGGAGCTGCTGGTAACTTCTTTGGAGGTTGTCATAGTTGTTTTTAAAAATTTCAAGTATATTGAGCTTCTTTACCACCATTGTTTTGAATTCCATATCTGACATTTGGACTATGTCTATTTCATCTATCTCTCTTTCTGATGATTCCTCTTTTCTTTTCATTGAGGGGTTATTTTTGCATCTTACCATGTTGGATTCTTCTTGTTTTTATTTATTTATTTATTTATTTGGTTTTTTTTGGGGGGGTGGTCTGCTTTGACTTCCCTCCTTTGTGGTGTGATATTCTTTATGGGAGATCTGGGGGTTTAAGTGGTGCAGTCTCTTTGATATCCTGAGCCTGATGTTCTTGGGTTACCCTTTATGTCGTTTGTTTATGCTGTCTGGTTATATTTCAGATGTTCTTTGGTAGGATCTTCCTTCTGTCTAGTTGATTGAGAGGCACTCTATCCACTTTGTCTTGAGTTCTTTTGTAGAGATGCTGTTAAAAACGTAAACACACAGCCCAGGCAGGAGACCCACACCCTCAAAAAATATCCTCCACCCTCTATCCCACTATCATCAGCCAATGAGCCCATGTTAATATAAATGTAAAGAGATTAGAGCTTTTATACTATAAGAAGAATAGGTAAGAGTTGTTTTTAGGGAGGAAAAATATAATATTTGATAGAGGGAGTGAAAGATTAATAATAGTTGAGACTATGCAAGCCAGTTGGTAATATTTACATTGTATGTTAATACAAATAGAAGAAAGGGATGGAAAAATGCATAATATAGTAAGAAAGTGGGGTTGTATTGGGTTTATAAAGTAATTATATTCTATTATTTAGAGTGATAGGGGGTTAAACTAGACACACAAACAAATCAAGAACGATTAAAGAGAAAGGATGAGAAGGAGAGGTTATATGCAACACATTAGAGATATAGTTTGTTTTTCTTTTCCTTTTTTCTTCCCCTCCTCTCCTCTCCTCCTCTCTCTTTCTTTTTTTCTTTTTTTTGGAAGGGGAAAACAACAACAACAAGAAAAAAGAAGAAAGAAAGAGAGAAAAGAAAGAAGAAAGAAGAAAGAAAGAAAGAAGAAAGAAAAAAAAGAGAGAGTAATAAAGGGACGTTGTTACTCAGTTCAGCCTTGGTGTGTCACCTTATTTTTCTGCGTCCACAGCTGGTCTAGTGTGGCAGTTCAGAGGTTCTTGTTTCTTGCAGCAATGGTGTGCACCCGCGGTTACCGGCTCGGCACGCTCTCTTGCTGCCCGCTGCAGCCAGCTGAGGTGTCCTTGCGTGCGTGCCCTTGCACGCGCGGACAGCCCGAGAGCTTACCCTGCGATTGGCACCTATTGTTGCCAGGCCGAGGTGTTTCTGCGCTCGCGCCAAGGTGTCCCCGCGCGCGTCCCTGCATGCGCAGGCGGTCTGTGAGCTTGCCCCTCGATTGGCACCTATTGTTGCCGGGCTGAGGTGTTTTCGCGCTCGTGTGCCCGTGCCCTTAGTCCCGCTAAGCCGAGCTCCGGGAGTTGGTCTCTCACCTCTTAGAGCGGGGCCCTGGACACTTGTGCACAGTGGAAGTGATCATCTGATTCACTGCCATCCGCTGTTCCGGCACCACAGCTGCCCGCCTTCCCTCACCCGTCTGGGTGGGCACGAAAAGAGCCTGAGCTAGTGGTCTGCTTTCTGGCCTGGGGCCCGGCGCCCTCTGGAGCTGGCTAGGGGTGTCTGCACACGGTCCTCTGCGTATTCAGTGGGCCGTCCCTGTGCCCGTTGGGGCACTGATCTTATGTCTGTTGGGGAGTGTCCGAGGGGCACCTGGACTCACCAGATTTTTCTTTTTTTTTTTGTCTCTTCTTCCATTTATGACCTCAAGCTAGTGGTAATGGGGGCAAAGCTTGTAGGAACTCAATCCATCTTTATTCATAAAAAACAGCTGCTGTCTCCTAAGACAAAGTTGATTTGAAAAACTTACAACCCCTAATGGAGTTATAAAAGGGCATACATCCCCATTAAAAAGAACTTGGATGTGTATTAAGTCTTTTTACTTCTTTAGAGGTGTGTTTCTGTTATGGTTTGAATTGTGTTTGAAATACTAACAACCCCCAGTATCACAAGAGGTGACTTTATTTGGACATAGGGTATTTGAGGGTATATTTAGCTAAATTAAGATTAGGTCATACAAAAGATTAGGATATTTGCTTCAGATTGTATTGTTTGTTTAAGAAATTAAATTTTACAATACAAATAATACCTTGCCATTCTGTTATTTCTTCTTGAAAAGTTACTTTTTTTTAGTCCTCACCCAAGGTTATGTATCTTTTTCATTATTGACTTTAGAGAGGAAAAGGAGAGAGAGAGAGAGAGAGAGAGAGAGAGAGAGAGAGAGAGAGAGAGAGAGAGAGAGAGAGAGATTGATGTGAGATAGAAATATTGATCAGTTGCCTCCTGTACATGCTCTTACTGGGGATTAAACCTGCAATGTAGGTATGAGTCCTGACTAGGGATTGAACCCATAATCTTTTGGTGTACAGGAAGGCGCTTCAACCAACTGTGTCACCTGGCCAGGGCAGTAACTACAATTTTAAAGTTTGTATATATCATTCATGTTTACATTTTTAATTAATATAACAGTGATAGAAAACCTTCCCAGAAGAAGAAGATGGTGATGAGTGAGGGGAGGCTGTTCTAGCTTGCTTCCAAGACCTGTCTGTAGTTTCAGCTAAATGTGGACAGAGCATCTAGCTAACATTTGTATACTGGCGGGAGTTGAACCTTAAAACTTCTGGTGGTGGAGGAGCCGCCTTAGAGTGACCTTTCTTTTGGAAATCACAGAGGAGACACAGGAAAGATGTGAGTTCTGGCTACCTTGGCTCCCGGGCAATGGCTGGTGGTGCACAAAGTTTCTTCAATGTCCCTAGGTTTCCCCTGAAAGGAATCGGAAGTGGAGATCGAGGCTGTGCCCACTGGCAGAGCGAGGAGTTGGCCAGGTGGTGACTGGCTCTGGGATGCTGGGAATAGTGTATTTTTTGGTGTGTTTTTGCTTTCTTTCTTTCCTTCTTTTCTTTTATTTCTTTCTTTTTTCTTTTTTTTTTTTTTTGATTGATTTTTGTAAATCAGGGAGAAAAGGCTAGAGGTGGGGCAAGATTTTTGAGGATACACAAGTAGGACTGCACACACGTGCAGGAGCGCACTGGGGGCTCCTTGGTCCTGGCCAGCGTACCACGCATGGGAGCACCACTACCCACTCTGGCGTGCCACAGGAACTCTCACCTCCGACCTCCTTCTCTGGGCTGCTTCGAGGAAGCACCCTCGTCCTGTCCACCCCAGCGCACCGCCAACCCACCTGCTCTGGGCCTTTGTGAGAAAGTGCTGCTGGCTCACACACCCCAGCATGCTGCAGGCAGACATGAGTGAGCTCATTTGTCCTTCTCAGTCAGGGCTGCAGCTGAAGGACAGTGAAGTAAACTAGAGGAGCTTTGGAAAAGTTTTGGGCGCTGGTTTTGGAGAAAGAGGTGGGAGAGCAGCAGACTGGATCCCAGTGTGAACACATACCCAGTGCCATGAGACAAATCTCATATGCAGACTAAACCCCTCCAAGTGTCATCAGCTGGAGGCAGTTCAACAACTATCTACAGGACGAGGTGGGAAGAGTGATACTCAGTCAGCTAATTAGAGGGAAGAGTAAAACATCAACAACCAAAACCAAAATACTACCAGAAAGTCCAAATAAAAAGCATAAAGGCGATCACAAGAGCATCAAGTTAAGGAGATCAAGGAGCCTGCACCACTGAATCACATGTAATTCCTACCATAGAAGGTCACATCACAAAGGCAGGAAGTAAAAGCAGATCAATTTAAGAAGAAAAAACAAACAAAAAGAACCACCTAAAATGGAGAGAAGAAAAAACAACAGCCCATCAAAAGGAAAGGAGGAATTCCCAGAAGGAGGGATAGAAGAAGTAGAGACAAGCAAATTATCAGACATGGAATTCAAAACAATGGTGTTGAGGAAGCTCAATGAACTCAACAAACTCAGAGAACACTACAACACATTCCAGAGACATTACAGAGAACTCCAGGAAAACTAAAAAGAACTCCAGGGAAGCTACAAGGAACTTACAGAGAACTACAACCATGAAAAAGGCTGTAGAAACTATCAATAAAAGCCATGAAGAAATGGAGAATACAATTTCTGAACTGAAGAACACAGTAGAAGCAATCAAAAGCAGGATAAACGAGGCAGAGGATCGGATCAGTGAACTAGAGGAAAACATAGAAAAATTTTTAAGACAGTGCAACAAAATGAAAAGAGACTAAAAAAGAATGAAGAGAGTTTCAGAGAGCTGCAGAACAACATGAAACATAATAATATCCATATCATAGGGATACCAGAAGGAGAAGAAGAGAAGAAAGGGATATAAAACCTGACTGAAAAATAAATGACAGAAAACTTTCCAAAAATGAGGAGAGAAAAAGTCTCACAAGTGCAGAAAGCACACAGGGTTGCAATGAAGATTAACCAAAGGAGACCTACTGAAAGAAACAAAGGACATATTATAATACTTAAGGGAACAATCCATCAAGAAGATATAACCATGGTAAACATATATGCACCCAACATAGGAGCACCCAAATATATAAGGAGAATACTACAAGGAGGATATTAACAGCAACACACTCATAGTAGGGGACTTTAACACACCATTGTCAACAATGGACAGATCTTTGAAGCAAAAAAACACCAAGGACATTGAGACATTGAACAACACTCTAGATCAAATGGACTTAATTTATATATAATTTATATATATCAGGGCACATCAGAGAAGGAAAACTCTGACTCCAAAAAACCTCCGCTGCCTTGCAGCATACCTCTTCAGGGGAAAGGCTAAGGGAGTAAACCCCGACAGAAAATCTGGAGCCGGAGTCCCTAAGGCGGTTTGACGTTGTAGTCAACACCGGCAACTCCTACGGCGCACCTGAAGCCAAGCTGTATTGACTCCGTCTTTCCCTTGGACCCTTCAGCTGCGAAGAGAGGGGGGGTCTGCTGCATGGGCAACAGCAGACCCTCCATATCACCCTTCCCAGGCTCTGTAGCTTCAGCTTCACTGGAGAGGACACTCCAGCGTCATCGCAAGATGTCGATTCAACACGGGAGGAGACAGATACCGTGTCACTCCCGAGTCGGACTGCACAGCCATTCTCGGCTGTGCAGATAGACTCTTAAGAAGCTACACCATTGTCTCTCGAGACGGACGGCTGCCGACGATATATATATATATATATATATATATATATATATATATATATATATATATGAGACCCTGGCTGGTTTGGCTCAGTGGATTGAGCGCCGGCCTGCGAGCTAAGTGTCGCTGGTTCGATCTTCCAGTCAGGGCACATCAGAGAAGGAAAACTCTGACTCCAAAAAACCTCCGCTGCCTTGCGGCATACCTCTTCAGGGGAAAGGCTAAGGGAGTAAACCCCGACAGAAAATCCGGAGCCGGAGTCCCTAAGGCGGTTTGACGTTGTAGTCAACACCGGCAACTCCTGCGGCGCACCTGAAGCCAAGCTGTATAGACTCCGTCTTTCCCTTGGACCCTTCAGCTGCGAAGAGAGGGGGGGTCTGCTGCATGGGCAACAGCAGACCCTCCATATCACCCTGCCCAGGCTCTGTAGCTTCAGCTTCACTGGAGAGGACACTCCAGCGTCATCGCAAGATGTCGATTCAACACGGGAGGAGACAGATACCGTGTCACTCCCAAGTCGGACTGCACAGCCATTCTCGGCGGTGCAGATAGACTCTTAAGAAGCTACACCATCGTCTCTCAAGATGGACGGCTGCCGACGATATATATATATAGAAATTTACAGCCCAACGAATCAAAATATACATTCCTTTCATGTGCACCTGAAACATTTTCAAAGATAGACCACATGGTAGGATGTAAAACAAGCCTCAACAAATTCAAGAAAATTGAAATTATATCAAGCATCTTCTCAGATCACAATATCTTGAAACTGGAAATCAACCATGTGGAAAAAAGTCAAAGACATTCAAACTCATGGAGAATGAATAACATGCTATTAAATAATGAATGGGTTTACAATAACATTAAAGAAGAAATCAAAAAGTTTCTGGAAACAAATGATAATAAACACACAACAGCTCCAAACCTATGGGAGACAGGGAAGACAGTCCTGAGAGGGAAGTTCACAACAATATAGGCCTACCCAAAAAAAAATAAAAGAGAAGAATCTCAAATAAAAAAATCTAATATGACAGCTATGAGCACTAGGGGAAGAACAATAAGCAAAGCCCAGAGTGAGTAGGATGAAAGAAATGATCAAAGTCAGAGCAGAATTAAATGACAGAGACTAAACAAATAATTCAAAAGATCAACAAAACCAGGAGCTGGTTCTTTGAAAAGATAAACAAACTAAAAATCCTTTAACCAGGCTTATCAAAAAAAAAGGAGAGAGGGCCCAAATAAACAAAATTAGAAACCACTAATTTTACAACAAAAATTTTACAACACAGATGGAATGGACAAATTCCTGGAAACATAATTTTACAAAAATGAATCAAGAAGAAGCAGAAAGCCTGAACAGACTAACAACTAATAAAATTGAAGCAGTAATCAAAAAACCCCAAGCACACCAAAGCCCTGAACCAGGTGGCTTCACAGGTGAATTTTACAAAACATTTAGGGAAGAAATAACTCCTGTCTTTCTGAAACTGCCCCAAAAAATCCAAGAAGAGAGAAGACTCCCAAATTCTTTTACAAAGCCAGTATTACCCTAATTCCAAAACCAGGTCAAGACACAACAAAGAAAGAAAACTACAGGCCAATATTGCTGATAAACATAGATGCTAAAATTCTCAAAAAAATATTGGCACACCAGATCCATCAACACATTAAAAAAATCATACACCACCATCAAGTAGGATTCATCCCAGGGATGCAAGGATGATTTACTATTTGCAAATCAATAAATGTAATACAACACATAAACCAAATGAAAGATAAAAATCACATGATCATACAATAGGTGCTGAAAAAGCATTTGATAAAATACAACAACCATTTGTGATGAAAATCCTCAGAAAAAAATGGGAATAGAGGGAGCATACCTCAAATAATAAAAGTCATTTATTAGAAACCTGAAACCAACTTCATACTTAATGGGCAAAAACTAAAAGCATGTCCCGTAGGATCAGGAACAAAACAAAGATGTCCACGCTTTCCCCTTCTATTCAAAATACTCTTGGAAGATCCAGTCTTAACAATCAGAGAAAGAAAATAAATAAAAACATCCAAATTGGAAAAGAGGAATTAAAACTGGCATTATTTGCAAATGACATGATAGTGTACTTAGAAAGCCCTATAGACTCCACTAAAGAACTACTCGACCTAATAAGTAATTTTGGCAAAATAGCATAGAATAAAGTCAATATTAAGAAATCAATGGCATTTATGTACATCAACAATAAAAACTCAGAGATAGAAACTGAAAGAAAAATTCAATTTACCATAGCAACAAGAAAAATAAAATACCTAGGAATAAACTTAACCAAGGAGGTAAAAGACCTGTACTCAGAAAACTACATAACACTGAAGAAAGAAATTAAAGAATATACAAATAAATGGAAGCATATACAATGTTCATGGATGGGAAGAATCAACATCATTAAAATGTCCATACTACCCAAAGCAATGTATATATTCAATGCAATCCCTTTTAAAATACCAATGGCATATTTCACAAAACTAGGAAAAATACTTCAAAAATTGTTATGGAACCAAAGAGGATCCCAAATTGCCACAGCAATCTTCAGGAAGAAGAACAGTGTAGGAAGAATCACAATATCTGATATCAATCTATACCACAAAGCCACTGTAATCAGAACAATATGGTACTGGAATAAGAACA
Organism: Furipterus horrens; assembly: GCF_987537825.1. NCBI lineage: Eukaryota > Metazoa > Chordata > Mammalia > Chiroptera > Furipteridae > Furipterus > Furipterus horrens. Next base: position 78,187,733 of record NW_028327179.1, on the reverse strand, counting down.
GACATATAGATCAATGGAAAACAATAAAGTTCAGAAATAATCCCAGGTCTATATGGTCAACTAATATTGGAAAATGGAGGAAGAAACATCAAAAGGAGCAAAAAGAGCCTCTTCAACAAATGGTGCTGGGATAACTGGACAGGAACATGCAAAAAGTAAAACTAGACCAACACCTTACACCATACACCAGAATAAACTCAAGATGGATCAAAGCATTAAATGTAAGCCGTGACACCATACAATTCCTAGAGGAAAACATAGGCAGGAAAATTTCAGATATGCCATGTAGAAATATTTTCTCTGATATCTCCTAAGGGAAGAGAAATAAAGGACAAAATAAACAAATGGGACTACATAAAAATAAAGAGTTTTTGCTCAGTAAAGGAAAACATCAGCAATCTGAAAACAGAACCAACCATATAGGAAAACATATTTGCCAATGATACCTCAAACAAGGGATTGATCTCCAAAATATATAAAGAAGTTATATGACTCAACACCAAGAAGACAAACAACTCAGTTAAAAAATGGGCAAAGGACCTGAACAAGCACTTCTCAAAGAGAACATATAAAGGGTCCATAGGCATAAGAAACAATGCTCAACACCACTAGCCAAAAGAGAGATGCAAATTAAAACCACAATGAGATACCACTTCACACAAATCAGAATGGCTCTCTTCAACAAATCAATAAACAAAATGTGCTGGTGAGGATGTGGAGAAATGGGAACCCTAGCACACTGTTGGTTGAAATGCAGACTGGTGCAGCCACTGTGGAAGACAGTATGAAATTTTCTCAAAAATATAGAAATGGAATTGCCTTTGATCCAGCAATTCCATTGCTAGGATTATAACTGAAGAATGCCAAAATACCAATTCAAAAGAACATATGCACACCTATGTTCATAAGAGTGCTATTTATAATAGTCAGGTACTGGAAACAGCCTAAGTGCCCATTTGTAGAGGAGAAGATAAAAAAACTGTGGTACATTTACACATGAAATTCTATGCAGCAGAAAGAAAGAAGGTACTCCTATCATTTACAACTACATGGGTGGAACTAGAGAGAATTATGCTTAGCAAAATAAGCCAGGAAAGAAAGACAAATACCATATGATATTATCTAAAACAGGAAGCTAATGAACAACACAAATAAGTAAAATTGAACCGGAGGCATGTAATCAAGGAGCAGACTGTCAGTGGCCTGGGGGAGGGAGGAGGAAGAGATAAAGATAAGTAGGGGAAGATCTAGTCAAGGAGCTAGTATAAATGACCCATGGATATGGACAACGTATAGAGATTGACTGGGAGAAGGAGTGGTTGGAATAGGGGCGGGGAAACAAAGGCAGGAAAAGTGGGAGAACTGTAATAGAAAAACAATAAATAAATAAAATCTATAAAAACCATCAACTCAATATTCATTCAGTTTTACCATGTACCTTTAATTATTCCAAGTATTTTACATTATGTCAGTGAATTAAACTGGCAACTATAGTATGCTCGTTTTAAATATGAGGAAACAACATGCTTAATAGAGTGAGTAGCTGTATGAAGTCTATAGGCAGTAAGAGCTAGACTGAAGCTTGAACCTAGACATTTTGGCTCCAGAGATCATATGGCATATGTATGTACACGCAAACATTGTATAGTACTTCTTTAAGTTTTTAATGCTTATATAAATAGTACTATTCTGCAAACATTCTCACCAGCTTTCTTTTCACTTAACATTATGACTTTGAGATTTATCCATATTTATATACAGAGTTTAATTTTATTTGTTTCTTTAAAGGAACATCAGTGTTCCTGTGTGCTGTGTGATTTGTACACCCTGGAATAATTGATTAGGTGAGTGAATAGCAAATATGAGAAATATTTATGAACAGAGATTCTGTAAGACAGCAGGCTTATTCACAGGCAGAACAATAAGAAAAGAGTACACATAAAATTGAATATCTGGACATTGTTTCATTAAAACTGATTGTATGTGCTTACATACCTCCTGAAAAGTCTGAATATTCTTGGGTACATAAATCACATCTTGAAGAACACTGTTATATATAATCAATAAAATTCAATATGGTTCAGTGAAGTTGCTGCAAAAAAAATCTAGTTATAACATGTTAACTAGGTATTAAATGTATATATAGTAATGGCTTATTATGAAGAACTTTGCATGTAATACTAGTGAATTTACATTTATTGAGTTATCTGGCAAAAGAGTAAACAAAATTCAATTTGTAGTTTCTGAATTTTTCCTTCCATTGGTTTTCAGTCTTTATTAATCACATTGTGTTATGCATTGTCAGTAAGATATGCAAAACCATATTTTATTGATTTTAAGAGAAATAGGAGAGAGAGAGAGAGAGAGAGAGAGAGAGAGAGAGAGAGAGAGAGAGAGAGAGAGAGAGAGAGAGATTGTTGTTCCACTTATTTATGCACTCACGGGTTGCTTCTTGTATACTCTGACGGTATAGAACCTATAATGCTGGAGTGTCAGGAGGATGCTCTAACCAATTGTGTTACCCCACCAGGGCTTGCAAAATAATATTTTATATAGAGGCATTTTTATACTGAAGAATAAGCAGAAAAAGCAGAATTAGTTAGAAGGCTACTACAATCACTCAGACAAAGAATGATTAGACATGTACATATGAACAATGGGGTTTGAAATTGGAAAGCTTGAAATGTTTAAGAATAAAAGTCAGCAAGTGATCAGTTGTTTATGGTAAGGATGCAGGAAGGAGTCATTTATGAATTTAACCTTACAAAAGAATGTATCTATGAGTAAAAGTTAATTCTGTAATGATGAATATAAGAGTTCCAAAAAAGAGAGATATAATATCAATTAAAAGGGTTAGGGGAAGATTCATTGCAATGAAAGTTACTTTTAAGATAGATAAGAATATATTTTTACTTAAGAATATTGTTGATCTCATTTCCTTATCAACAGAAATCATGTATTCTTTCTAATGACAAATATATTCATTAGTTAAAGCCCTGCAAAATATGGAGAAATACACAGATGGAAAAAGTACTTCTATGCCTTAAAGATACCCTCTGTGATTTATGTGAATGCCTGTTTAAGACACTTAAAAATGTTTTGAACATATTATGTTAATATGTTTAATAACAAGACTGTCTTGCTCAAATCATATGGAGGTAATAGTCAAGCAGTGAAGGTCTGAAGGGTGATCCTCATGAGATTGTTCTTCAGTGATACCAGCATATATCAAAATTAGATCCACTTGGGGAATCATTATTCCAAATGAAGAAATTGAAATGTTTTTTTATCCAACTAATTACTGTTCCATATTTTGGAGTTTTCAAGAAGAAACCTAACTGCCATAAATGTTAAGATGTCCTTAAAATGGTCATCTGAGAAAAAAGTAGTTTTGAAAGACTTGCTTGGCTGTCAAATTAATGTTGCTAAATTTGCTTTGTACAATTAGCTCTACATTGTTGCTTTATGTAAAGTTACCAATTAGTCTTAAAAGAAAGTTTTCTAAATTTTAATTTTAATATAGTTTCTCTAGTTATTTAAAATACTTTTTTTCATTGATACTTTAATATGAGAATTAATGTAATTTTTGAAGTATGTATTAATTATTTAAATGAGAAAAGTACTGAAGAACACATTTATTTAAAACTATTTGAACTTACAACTAACTCATCATTTATTATTACCTCTAAATCTCCATTATTAAGATATGAGCCTTAATGCTGTGAAATCAACTTGACAAACATAAAACTTTTAAGATAAATGGAAGATCATACCTCATTAGAAGATTAAAGTACAGTATTACTATTAGGAAATTATGTTACTTAACATATACAGTCACAATACAATATTAAATTTATCTTTAGAGTGTAACCATTCTGGAAATGGTCTGGCATATTCTTTTTTATCTTTACTGTATTTTTTCCCATTACCATTTAATCCCCTTATACCCCCTTTACCCAGCAATCACCAAACTGTTGTCCATGTCCATGAGTCTTTTTTCCTTTTTGCTCAATCCTTCCACTTATAAAGTTAAGCAGGTACTTACTATAAAACCCAGCAATCTCATTTTTAGATTTTAGTTAAGAGAATAAAACTTATATTCGAACAAAAATCTTTCCACGGGGTTTATTTATAGTATCTTGATTCTTTTTTATCAAAACCAAGAAAGAATTTTCAATGAACAAATGAATAAATGAACTGTAGTACATGTATGCAATAAAATATTTATTCAGCAACAAATATAATGATACATGATACAACAGCCTAGATACATGTCAAATACATTTTACAAAGTGAAAAGGCCAGATTGAAAAACTACATCCAACATGATTTCAATTATGTGACATTCTTGAAAAAGAAAGACTGTAGGAACATAAAACACATAAAAACAATTCAGTGATTATTGAGTTTGGCTGGATAAAGGGACTGAAACACAAAGAGGCAGATTATAATAGTTTGTAGTGATTGAACAGCCCTATATGTACCTTCATTAGAGTGATAGTTATATTTCTGTGTGCATTTTCAAAACACAGAATTGTACATCAAAAAGAATAAATTTTACTGTATGTACATTATACGTCTATAAAAGAAAAAATATTTTTCTTAAACTATACCAACTGCTAAATATTTTCTTTAAAAATAAGTATGCTACACTTAAAATACTGACAAAATATATAATAATGTATATGTTTAAATACCGTACTATTTTAAACTCTATTTAATTTGTTAAACGATATTAAACACTTCTCATGGTACATCAAGATTTTAATACCAGTGAGTAAAGAGTTGTGGCCATTCTAGAAAAAGCAGTTACTGTTGTTTATGAGGACAAGATGCGACACAGTGAGAAGAGTAAAACATACAGCTAGAGAGAAAGAGGAAGTTAAGTCTCAGTTCTGACATACATCTGCTGTATGACATTGAAAGAACCTCTTTTAGTTTCTGAAACTGTTTACTTGTAAATGGGTTTAAACTACTAACTTGTTTTGTTTATTATAATATTCAAGATAATTCTAAACAAGGCCCTCAATAATAATGTTTTCTAAATACCATGTCTTCTCTATACTTTAGGAATTATAAGTTGTTGGAAATGCTTTCATATCTTTCCAAAAAAAAAAAAAAAAAGGCCTGGAAATACGGACTAAGATAATACACCAAAAAGTAACTTGTAGTACACAGTTTGTTCAAATAAAATATTGACAAATTTTATTTTACTAATTGTGCTTTATCCTTCAAGATTAATATAATTTAGCAGCTTTAAACTCAAAGGCAATGACTATAAAGTATAAGTTCAAAAATTGAAATTAAAATAATCATTAAATTACTATTCACAATCATAAGCAAACATATTTCTGATTTCATTAAAATATATTTTTATCAACCTAAATTTTTACTTTCCGTTATTTATTTTTAAAGGTGCCATTAAAATTGATTAAATACCTGTATTATTTTAATCAGAATTATAAATACTTTCTATTGGAATCTAAGAAACTCCTCCATTCCCTCATCGTGAGAAAAAGTTTGACTAAAGAAACAGGCAGCAATAGTAGCCCTGCATCCAGGGAGTGTGAAATGCCTTAAAAGAGAAGAAAAATGGAAATAAATAAGGTTAATAAGATATAAGAAAGAGAGGCTCAGAACACCTTAGAAATTGGTGGCCATCTTAAGACATTTTAGAAACATTGGAAGCCATTATATTGGAGGCAATTCAACAGAGGAGAAATCTCATTTGTTTGCCATTAAAAGCAAAATCACACTAGCTTTCATGTTAAGAATAAACTTTAGGGAATAAAAATAAAAAAGGCAGCTAGGAAGCTCTTGCAATAATTCAAGTGAGAACCAATTACTGAAGGGATACTACATGGAACCAATAGAGAAAAGTTTTGTAATGGTCTGTATGAATAAGTGCATGATGTGGGAGAGAATGTAGGAAAAATGGAGAGAATAGAGATATACAAATATAAGAGAAATTATTAAAATACTAGATGCTGTACATAGAGAAGTAACAAAAGAGAAAATTAAGAAAAATACTAAAACATGTACAATAAAGGAGGGCTAACAATGTGCAGAATGATCCTAACAATAAATATCACTTTAGGAAACCTACCTATAATAACTAAAAATAACTGAACACTCCTGCCCACTAACACATCTTCAGTGAGGTCCAGCTGTCAAAAATGACATGATTCCCATCAATGTTGTGAGATTTATGGGCCATGAGGGTGAACCTACCGTGGTTTTGAGGACTATTATGAAAATACGGCAGTTACCAGAAAACAGTAGCAATGTCTTTTTTCCCTGTAGATTTTCAGAATAAGTTTTTCAAAAACTTTTGAATCTCTGTGAAGATATACTGAACTACATTTTATTCTGTTTTTGAACAGTTTGAACCTCTTGAGACCTGTAGGAATTGCTAACAAGCCCTTAGCTGTTTCCATTGCACCAGTATCATTTTAAGAAAGACCAATTTGTTCCATTTGTGGACACTGTGCTCTACACAGATATCATGTTTTATGTTTTTTTTCAAATTTGTCTGAGCATAGCCTGTGAACTACTGAAGCTCTTTGGTCTCTATCAGGTAGAAATAGGAAGTTAAGAAATTGTTTCCAACACAGGATTTTCTCATTAATTTCAACCTGTTCCATACTCTGTTTTAGGAAGTTCTCTAGTGAACAGTGAAGGCTGTATACAGTTGTTACACCATTATACTGCATTGCTCTTATACTGTACAGGTGTCATATTGCTGTAGCTACTTGTGGTCAATTTGTAAATTCAAAACAAGTGGGCCTCTGATATTTATAATGTAACATGTTTGTATGTTAACTATAGTTCCCTTATTTCTATAATTTTTTATTTTCTATTAAACTTTTGGATGAAATGTAAATTATAATTCAAAATTAATAAATTTTCTAAAATATAGTGACAATGGAACCAGAGTTCCAAAAAACCTCCGCTGCCTTGCGGCATACCTCTTCAGGGGAAAGGCTAAGGGAGTAAACCCCGACAGAAAATCCGGAGCCGGAGTCCCTAAGGCGGTTTGACGTTGTAGTCAACACCGGCAACTCCTGCGGCGCACCTGAAGCCAAGCTGTATTGACTCCGTCTTTCCCTTGGATCCTTCAGCTGCGAAGAGAGGGGGGGTCTGCTGCATGGGCAACAGCAGACCCTCCATATCACCCTGCCCAGGCTCTGTAGCTTCAGCTTCACTGGAGAGGACACTTCAGCGTCATCGCAAGATGTCGATTCAGCACGGGAAGAGACAGATACCGTGTCACTCCCGAGTCGGACTGCACAGCCATTCTCGGCGGTGCAGATAGACTCTTAAGAAGCTACACCATCGTCTCTTGAGACGGACGGCTGCCGACGAGTGACAATGGAAATATTATACTCTAGACATTTTAGCTGGTGCCCTCCCTCCATGTGGCTTGAAGGATGGGGTCTCCAGGTTGCTTTAAGTGAGGCCTCCGGGCTTCTTTAAGAAGAGGCTCTTGGCATGTGGTTTTCAGGAAGAAGGCAGTTTACAAGGAGGCTGAGAATCCAGGCGGTTCTGCATTGAGACCTGGAGGGCATCACAGCACAGAAAGGACCTCCCCAATCACAATTGAGTGATTGGCAGCTACTGGTAAAGCTGAACTGTGCCTAGGAAGTAGGGAAATGGTGTTTCTGGCTTTCCTAAGACTGGTCGGGTCTGGGAGGGGGAGGCAGAACTATGCAAATAAACAATTCTTTTTCTTTTCACTAAACTCTGGTATTGAGAGTTATAATTCTGGCGGTGGCAGCGGGAATTCGGGCCCCTAACTAAACAGCCCGTGGGTTCTGTTTCAATTGTTACATAGCCAGTGGTCAAAATTATAAGCAGGACTTTCAAATAATTGCAATCTGGTCTGCTATATTAAAAACTCTTTTTTTGCACACCTTATTTCTATAAGAGATGGAAATACCTTCATATAACTTGTAACCCATTCCAGAAAAAAAAAACTCGCAAGAAAATAGTAATAGATATTTATGCATTTATTTTTTAAATGCAATGAAGAGAGGGTTTTTTGTTTTGCATATTTTTACTGGTAAATAAGATATTTTTTTATTATTTTGGTATTTTTCTTTTATCATTTAGTCCCCTTATAGCTCCTTCCTCACCCCACAATCACCACACTGTTGTCCCTCTCCATGAACTTTTTTTGCTCAATCCTTCCACCCACTATCCTCCCCGCTAACTGTCATCCTGTTCTCTATGAGTCTGTTTATATTTTGCTTGTTAGTTCAGTTTGTTACTTTTTAAACATAACATGCATAATTAATATAAGTTTAACCTTAAACCCATATTTTACTAAATGCAGAAATGCAAGTGATACTTTTATTTAAATTTTTAAAAATTAATACTTAACTTATTAGAAGATATTAAGAAACTAAAAAATCTAAATCAGTAAGCTCTGGATCCATATGGGTTCACTAATGAATTCTACAAAACATTTAGGAAGGAATTATATCAATTCTTTATAATAACTTTCAGAAGAAAGAAACAGAGGAATACTGTTAATTCATTAATTGAGGTCAGCAGTAACCTAATACCAAAAACAGGCAAAGACATAATAAGAAAAGAAGACTATAGACCCATATCTTTCATTTAAAAAGATGCAAATATCTCAGTAAAATAGTAGCAAATTAAATCCAACAATGGATACAGAAGAACCAAATGGGGTTTATCCTAGAGAGGTAAGGTAGGTTCAATGTTTAAGAATAAATTAAAGTATCCCACGAACCAATATTTTTACAGATACAACTCCTAATGAAAGAGAAATAAATGAAAAAAATAAACAATTGGGACTACATCTAACTAAAGAGTTTCTGCTCAGCAAAAGAAAACATTAGCAAGATGAAAAGGAAACCAACCATATGGAAAAACATATTTGCCAATGATATCACAGACAGAGGACTGATCTCCAAAATATATAAAGAGTTTATTTGACTCAACATCAAGAAAACAGACAACTCAATTAAAAAATGGGCAAAGGAACTGAACAAACACTTCACTGAAGAGGACATACAGAAGGTCCATAGACACATGAAAAAATGCTCAACATCACTAGCCATCAGAGAGATGCAAATAAAAACCACAATGAGATACCACTTTACACCAGTCAGAATGGCCATCATCAACAAATCAACAAACAACAAGTACTGGGAAGGATGTGGAGAAACGGGAACCCTACTGCACTGTTGGAGGGAATGCAGACTAGTGCAGCCACTATGGAAAACAGTATGGAATTACCCCCCCCAAAAAAACTAAAAATGGCACTGCCTTTTGAACCAGCGATTCCACTGCTAGGATTATACCTGAAAAAAACCTAAAACACTAATTAAAAAAAAACCTATGCACCCCTATGTTCATAGCAGCACTGTTTACAATAGCTAAGTGCTGGAAACAGCCTAAATGCCCATCTGTAGATGAGTGGATCAAAAAACTGTGGTACATTTTCACAATGGAATACTATGCAGCAGAGAGAAAGAAGGAACTCTTGCCATTTGCGACAACATGGATGGAACTAGAGAGAATTATGCTTAGTGAAATAAGCCAGGCAAAGAAAGAAAAATATCATATGATACCACCTAATACAGGAAACTAAAGAACAACATAAACAAATCAACTAAATAGAACAAGGAGCAGAATAACAGTCAATAGGGGGGAGGGGGGAAGAGAGAAGGGGGATAAGTAAGGGAAGGATTTAGTCAAGGAATGCGTATAAATGACTCATGGACATGGAAAATGGGGAGGGATATAATTGTGGGAGAAGGGGTGGGCTGGGTGGGGGGAGCAATGGTGAAAAAATGGGACAACTGTAATTGAAAAACTAAAGAACAAAATTTAAAATAAAAAGAAAAAACTCTATAGACTCCACTAAAAAGCTACTCAACCTCATAAGTGAATTTGGCAAAATAGCAGGGTACAAAGTCAATATTCAGAAATCAAAGGCATTTCTGTGATGAACAACAAAATATTAGAGATAGAAACTAGAATGAAAATCCCATTTACTACAGCAACAAGAAAAATTAAGTACCAGGAATAAATTAAGCAAGGTGGTAAATGATCTGTACTCAGAAAACTACATAACACTGAAGAAAGAAATTAAAGAAGATACAAATAAATACAAGCATATACCACGTTTATTGATGGGAAGAATCAACATCATAAAAATGTCGATACTACCCAAAGCTATTTATAGATTCAATGCAATTTTTATTAAAATACCTGCGATGTATTTCAGGGACCTAGAACAAATACTTCAAAAATTTATATGGAACCAAAAAGACCCCCAATGGCCACAGCAATCTTGAGACAGAAAAACACAATAGGAGGAATCACAATACCTGACATCAAACTATACTACAAGACCACTGTAATCAAAACAGCCTGGAGCTGGCATAAGAACAGACATGTAGATCAATGGAACAGAATAGAGAGTCCAGTAATAAACCCAGAACTATATGGTCAACTAATATTTGACAAAGGGGGAAGGAGCATAAAATGGAATGGGAAGAGCCTCTTCAACAAATGGTGCTGGGAGAACTGGACAGGAACGTACAAAAAAAAGAAACTAGACCACCAACTTATACCACACTCAAGAATAAACTCAAGATGGATCAAAGACTTAAATGTAAGCTGTGACACCATAAGAGTCAAAGAGGAAAACATAGGCAGGAAAATTTCAGATATTACACATAGCAATATTTTCACTGATACAACTCCTAAGGCAAGGGAAATAAAAGAAAAAAAAATAAACAAATGGGACTACATCAAACTAAAGAGTTTCTGCTCAGCAAAAGAAAACTTTAGAAAGATAAAAAGGAATCCAACCATATGGGTAAACGTATTTGCCAATGATACATCAGAAAAGAGATTGATCTCTACAATATATAAAGAACTTACACGTCTCAACACCAAGAAGACAGACAGCCCAATTTAAAAATGGGCAAAAGACCTGAACAAACACTTCTCCAAGGAGGATACACAGAGGGTCCATAGACACATGAAAGCATGCTCAATATCACTAACCATCAGAGAGATGCAAATAAAAACCACAATGAGATACCACTTTACACCTGTCAGAATGACCACCATCAACAAATCAACAAACCATAAGTCCTGGCAAGGATGAGGAGAAATGGGAACCCTAGTGCACTGTTGGTGGGAATGCAGACTGGTGCAGCCACTATGGAAAACAGTATGGAATTACTAAAAAAACTAAAAATGGACCTGCCTTTTGATCCAGCAATTCCACTGCCAGGATTATACCCGACAAATCCTGAAACCCCAGTTCAAAAGAACTTATGCACCCCTATATTCATAGCAGTGCTGTGCTGGAAACAGCCTAAGTGCCCATCTGTAGATGACTGGATTTAAAAAACAGTGGTACATTTACATAATGGAGTAGTATGCAGCAGAAAGAACTCCTGCCATTTGTGACAACATGGATGAAACTAGAGAGAATTATGGTTAGTGAAATAAGCCAGGCAATAAAAGACAAATACCATATGATATCACCTGATACAGGAGAGTAATGAACAACACAAACTAATGAACAAAATTGAACAAGGAACAGAGTAACAGTTATCAGAGGGGAGGGGGGAGGGAGGGAAGGGGCATAAGTAGGGGAAGGATTTTAGTAAAGGAGCTACTATAAATAACCCATGGACATGGATAACAGGGTGGGGATTTTTGTGGGAGAAGGGGTGGGCTGGGTAGGGGGTAGCATGAGGGAAAAAGTGGAACAATTGTGATAGAAAAAACAATAAAAATAAAATTAAAAAGAAAGAAATCACTAAAGCTGATTCAAAAAGACAAAGAACACTTAGACATACAATTATAACCATATTCCTCATTAGAACTCTTATTTATTTTAAATTTTTTTATGAGTCTATTTAACAAATGACATGCTGGGGAAAAAGATTTGACATGCTCCTGTGAACAACATTTTTGCAGTTTTAAAAATATATTTGAAATTAAGAAAAGTTCCCATATAGAAGAGGGAAAAAGCAAGGAAGGATCTGATTACAACATAGTTAACAAGATTATGTGCTTTCTGGAGGGAAAAGCTTTTAAATGTACCCATTAGTAAGAAAAAAAAATGTGCCAGACCAATATGATTTGGAGGGAGTTCAAATTAAATTTCATTAACTAGAAATATTCAGTGTTATAGAAATGTTTATAGCCCACCAAAAATAATAAACCTATCATTAGGGTAATATCTTAGCTACATAAAATATATGGAGATATTTTTGTTATAAATTTAAGTACAAAAAATCAAGTAAAGTAGAAGAAAAAATTGAATCCAATAGTGTTTCAACATAAAAATTTACCACGGTGAACTAAGGTTTATTATAAAAATGCGCACTTTTAAAATGCCCAGGATCTTATAAATACAAACCAATAAAAATTGTTATAAATTCATAATTTAGTGCTTAAAGAGTATTTGATAATTTGAGTAAATACTTTAAGTAAGAATTTAAGTAAAATTGAACCATAAAAATTTCCCAAATATGATTTTAAAATCTTTACCAAAATTTACGCAGCATATAAAACTAAAACTGGTTGTGAATATCAAATTCAAGAATAAGACATTTGCACCTCTTACCAATACAATAGAGTTAGCATGTTCTTAATTTTCTAGTCAGTTCAGTAAGAGCAGAAAATGGAATTACTATAATAGTACAATATAATAATAAAAGTTGTTATTATAAATAGCAGATGTTTAGAAAACCAGGGTGGATGGATGCAAAGAAAACATTTTCAGGTCATACAAGTTTCTTTGTGTTCCCAGCTACCATGACAGTTAATTCTGGGAATATCAAGATTTCTCCAAGAAATTTTATATAGACTTCAGCAGCCTGAATTTAATATATAAGAGTAAGGAGAAAAGAAGAAATTTTCTCTTGATGTTATGAAGTTGGTTCTAAGACCAAAATAATTATATCTTTAAAAGCAGAAGTAGTAATTTATTTTACACACACACACAGACACACTCACTCACACACACACACACACACACACACACACACACACAAATCAGGTTTTTGCTTCAATATAGCTACTTCTACTTTTAAAGCTAAATAAAAAAATGTATTTAAAACCCATAAAACTTAAAAATATTATTCACAAAAGATATATGCGCTCTTATGTTCATTGTAGCATTATTTACACTGGCCAAGACATGGAGACAACCCATATGTCTTTCAATAGAGGATTGGATCAAGACATATATTAAATGGAATACTACTTATCCATAAGAAAAAAGTTGAAACAATGCCATTTTCAAAAACATGGATAGACCATGAGAATATTATGTGGGGTATAAAATTGAAACTCATATGCACAGACAACAGTAGGGTGGTTACCAGAATGAAGGGGATGAAGGAGTGGTAGAGGTGAAAGTGGGCCAAATATAAGGTGTTGAAAGTTGGTTTGACTCTGGATGGTGGGCATATAATGCAATATATAGATCATGTATCATAGAAATATACACGAGAAACCTATATAATCCTATTAACCAGTGTCACCACAATAAATTTAATAAAAATATATACACCAGAATTTTAAAGATAAATCTGAATTTCACACTGTCTGTGAAGAAAATTACTTCTTTGGTTGTAAGTAAAATTCATTAACTGTAAAAAATACTTTCTCCTTAAATGTAACAGAAGTTTAAAAATAAAACGATTCACCACATTGATTTCATTTTGATATACAAGAATCTACACATAAACAGTTTTATAATGTGTGTTCAGAGTATTCTGAAATTTCCACCTTATCTGTATTAAGCTACTTTTATTTTCCTATATGTTCATAATTTTTATATTTAATGTGTGTGAGATAATTCAGAATTTTGGTATGTAATGATTTAACACTTTAATGTTAAATAAGATAATTTCTAATTTTTAAATTATATTTAACATATACTACAAAAATATCTTTGTAACAATATACTTTTTATTTATTGAATTATTTCTTTAAAAATAGAACTGAAATAATTATAGCCTTTTTAATTATAAGAACAAGTTAATTATATCAGGGAGGACAAACATTTTATGCATCTTGCTATCTCATGCAATTTGTTTGTATAAAAACTACAGTTGATAAAATTTTCTTGTTAGGAATATGTATGCTAATATCACCACAATATTTTAGGTACTTTAAAAATTTTTCTGCTTTAATCAGCATAAAATACCTCAAGGGTGTATTATTTTGCATTTTTATTCATGCTGCCAAGTGTCAATAATCTTTACTTTCATATACTTTTATCTTTATTGTATTGTTTCCATAACCCTTTAGTCCCCTTATACCTCCCTCACTACAGCAATCACCACACTTTTATCCATGTTTGTGAGTCCTTTTTCCTTTTTGCTCAATCCCTATGCCCCATATTCTCCCCCTGCCACTAGCTGTCATCCTGTTCTCCATCTATGAGTCTGTCCCGATTTTTCTGGTTAGTTCAGTTTGTTCATGCTTTCATATACTTTGAATTGAAAGTCATTTTTAAGTTGTTTATTATAAGTACACAAATTAAATACTTAATTGCATTAATATAAAGTTAATTGCAATTTCCCAGATAAATAAGTTATTAAAATAAAGATTTGAATAAGCAAAATGATCTGCAATACTATTTTAAAATGTATTTAAATTTTGTTTCTTGTGCATTTATTGAGCTTTATTCTTAGTTGTACAGCATACGAATATTTCTTATTTTATCAAAGGGATGTATGTCTCTTTGGGATTAGATTATTTAAAGAATATGACACTTTAATGAGTATGACATATGAGCTCTTAGAAGTCTGTTTTTTAACAGATCAAGTTAAATAACAAAGAGACAGGTACCATATGGTAGGTTCCCTAGGAGAAATTACAGTACACTGCTATGCTTATTATAATGGTTTCTTAAGCTCATTCTTATATGAAAGAAGTGGAAATGAGGAATCATTATGAGCAAAGAGAAAATCATGGTAGAGAATATTATTAGTTTTAAGCAAACCTATTCTTTTGTACTTATCTAATTTAAGCATTTGTGAAAGGCAATGTGGCTAGGAATAGTACAATTATATAGAACATAAAAATCCTCTTGGTTTCTAGTGTTTCCAGTTCATTACCACCAGAATTATTTTAAATATAGAAATGTGTTTTCAAGTGCAGATGACCTTTGTCTGGCTTTAAGTAAGCTTACCTGTCTCCCTTAATAGGAATCTCTTCCTCAGTCCTTCTACATGACCATGGGCTGAAAACACTCCAGACTTTCCTCATTCTCTGGATAAGTTAGGGTTTATTTTTCCATTTAGCAGATTCTTTTTTTTTTTTTTAGAGTGCCCTTCCTCATCTATTTTCATTTGCTATTGCTGTTGACAATCTATCACCAGCTTAGTGACTTAAAACAGCACAAACTATTTTATTAATATTCTGAAAAGTCCAAATATGGGTCAGCAGGGCTGCATGGCACCATATCCTGAGATTGCTGCCTCAGACTCCTCCTTTTTCTTTCATCCCCCTTCCCGAAGGAGTAGCTTTCCTTTTATGATACATTTTGGACATGAACTTTTTGCCTAAAGACTGTGAAGAATAACTAGTCTGAAAAGAGAAAACCAAGAACCAGTGGATTCTTGTCAAAATATCAAAGAGTCTGTTATTTCATAGAAGTTAATTTTAAGAGGGAATGGGTCAAGCTTGAAAAAGCAACATAGATCCTTCTGGTAAAAAGTAAAATTTGGGAAACTTTGAAACATACACCCAGGAAAGGACAGTCAGCTGATGGTTTGGCAGTTATCCCAATTGTTTGGGAACTTTTTATTATAAAGTTATCCATCTGGTGAATGTTTCCTTCTGTTTTCCAAGGGGGGGGCTACTGTCTAGAATTCCTCCCATAGGTGATAAAGAAATCCCAGACTTCCATTCAAGATGGTGGTGGAGGTAAACATGGCTTGGCTCCTCACACAACTACATTAAAGTTACAACTAAACTAAAGAACAGTTATTATTCAGGACTCCCAGAAATAGTGCCAAACGGTAGTCATACAACTATGGAATTAAAGAAGAAATCACACTGAGACTGGTAGACGGGACAGAGACACAGACAAGTTGGTTCTACACCATTGTGTGGCAGACAAAAATTGAGAAGTATATCTTGGGACCGAGAGGTTCTAGCCCCACACCAGGACTGCCAAGCACAGGTTTACAGTGCCAGGAAGTTAAGTCGCCATAATTCCTCACTGTAAAAATCAGTGCGGATCGAGGCTGTGGAAGACAAATTACTAGAGTCCCAGAAAGTTCCTCTAAAAAGACCCATGCACAGACATACTCAGACTCACACCCTCTGAGCTCCAGAATGGAAGCAACAGATTGAAAGGGATCAGAGGCATACGGGGAGAAATTGAATTGTCCAGGATTAGGGCAAAAGCTGGTGATAAGATTTCTCCCAGACCAAAGTACTGGCTGATGCCATTGTTCCTTTTCTGAGTTCTCCCCGCATCCCCCACAGAACCACAGAGCTGGCAGGTAAGCACTATATCTGAGACTCCATCTATCTGGCTCTTTGCCCCACCCTGGTGATTTCATGAGGCTCTACTCCACCCAGCTTTTGGGCTCAGCCAAGCTGTTTCCAGTGGTATTTTCATACAAATGGCTTGTCTTGGTTCATGCTTCAGACTTTCTTAAACACTCTCAAACAAGCAGCATCTGACCTCAGAGTGCCCTATGCCTTTGGCTAAGTGGCTCCAGACCTGCTACTAGCAAACCTGACTTTGGTTCACAGCCTGGACTCACTGAATACCTCCAAGCCCAGCACAAGTAGCAGTCAACTGCAGATTGCTTAGTAACTTATGCCAAATTGCACCAGACTGGACACAGGCAATAGGTGACCTTGGCTTGCACCATTTTGAAGGCCTCAGAGCCTGCATATCCAGTGCACAGTTAAAGACCATATAAGCACCACCATCCAACCACCTCAAGTGGTGAACTCAGTGGGCACCAGAGCCCTGATGAAGTAAGTCCTGCTCTGTGGCACAGAACCCAGCGCAACTTATTCTTCACAACAGTGAGGGTTGGTGGTCAGTGGTCACAGCCAGTTATTGCAGCTGACTGCCTGGGTAAATCTCTCCTATCAACTTGCCAACAGCAATTGAGGATCAATTACCATAAGAGGCTGTACCCAGCCCACATGATAGGCACATTCAAGTACACAGCTTGGGTGATAGGGGAAGCTGTGCCATTGGACCATACAGGACACTTACTACATAAGACCACTCTTAGAAGCCAGGGAGCCATAGCAGCTCTACCTAATACATAGAAACAAACATAGAAGCTACCAAAATGAGACCCAGAAACGTGGCCAAAATGAAAAAAAACAGAACAAGCCTCCAGAAAAAAATGAACAAAATGGAGACAAGCAATATTTTTTCTGTATGTAGAGTTCAAAACACTGGTTATAACAATGCTCAGTGAACTTACTGAGAACTATCATCGGCAGCCGTCCGTCTCGAGAGAAAATGGCGTAGCTTCTTGGGAGTCTATCTGCACCGCCGAGAATGGCTGTGCAGTCCGACTCGGGAGTGACAATCCCTGCCGCACTTGTTACAAGTGAAGGCGGATGGCTGTTGTTGCTGTTGTTGACGCTGCTTCCACCTCGATCTTTTCTGGACCGCCTCCTCATTGCGCGCAGCCTCTGTGCGTGACGTACCTTGCCTGACCGCGAGCCTCCAGGCTAGGCGGTCGTCTGCTTGAACTTCCCATGTGTTGAGATTGATGGAGCATTGTGTCATATCCTTTTTGCAGATGTCTTTGAACCGCAGTTTTGGGCGCCCTGTCATCCTCTGGCCTTCTGCTAGCTCGCCGTAGAGGAGGTCTTTGGGAATACGGCCTGCATCCATTATTTTGACATGGCCGAACCACCTGAGGCGTCTCTCACTAAGAACTGCATGCAAACTGCTCATGTTGGCTCGCTTCAGCACCTCGGTGTTGGGAACCTTATCCTGCCAGGCGACATGCAGGATGCGTCGCAGGCACCTCATGTGGAAGCTGTTGAGTTTCCTTTCGTGCCTTGCGTAGGTGGTCCACGTCTCGCTGCCATAGAGGAGAGTGCTGAGTACGCAGGCTTGGTAGATGCGCAGTCTGGTTTTCTCAGTGAGGCTGGAATTGTTCCACGCTCGCCGGTTCAGTCTGGCCATAACTGTGGCTGCACTGGCGATTCTCCGATTGATCTCCAAGTCGACTGACAGAGAGCTCGAGATGGTGGACCCGAGGTAAGTGAAGTCGTTGACAACCTCCAGGGTGTATCCGTCGATGGTGATGCATGGGGGAGGCCCCGTGCCTTGAGCCATAACATTCGTCTTCGTCAGGCTGATGGCTAGTCCGAACTCCTTGCATGCGTGGGAAAGGCAAGTGACTAGCTGCTGGAGTCCCTCTTCGGAGTGTGATGTCAAGGCTGCGTCGTCGGCGAAGAGCATCTCACGGATGAGCACCTCTTTGACTTTGGTCTTGGCTCGTAGACGGGCCAGGTTGTAGAGCTTGCCATCGGATCTGGTGTGAATGAAGACACACTCGCTGCAGTCCTTGAAGGTGTATTGGAGGAGCATGGAGAAGAAGATTCCGAACAGCGTAGGCGCGAGGACGCAGCCCTGCTTTACTCCGCTGCTGACTGGGAAGGCCTCAGAGGTTGCGCCGTTGTAGGACACCGTGCTGTGCATGTTGTCGTGAAAGGACATGACCACAGCAAGCAGATGTGGTGGACAGCCAATCTTCCGTAGCAAGCTGAAGAGTCCGCTTCGACTGACCAGATCAAACGCCTTCGTGAGGTCGATAAAGGCGAGGTAGAGTGGTTTATGCTGCTCGTGACACTTCTCCTGCAGCTGGCGTAGGGAGAAGATCATGTCCACTGTTGATCGGCCAGCTCTGAAGCCACACTGGGACTCTGGGTAGACGCGGGAAGCAAGGGTCTGCAGGTGGGCAAGAGCGACCCGGGCGAATACTTTGCCGATGACGCTGAGGAGAGAGATGCCCCGGTCCACCATCTCGAGCTCTCTGTCAGTCGACTTGGAGGTCAACCGGAGAATCGCCAGGGCAGCCACAGTTATGGCCAGACTGAACCGGCGAGCGTGGAACAATTCCAGCCTCACTGAGAAAACCAGACTGCGCATCTACCAAGCCTGCGTACTCAGCACTCTCCTCTATGGCACTCTCCTCTATGGACCACCTACGCAAGGCACGAAAGGAAACTCAACAGCTTCCACATGAGGTGCCTGCGACGCGTCCTGCATGTCGCCTGGCAGGATAAGGTCCCCAACACCAAGGTGCTGAAGAGAGCCAACATGAGCAGTTTGCATGCAGTTCTTAGTGAGAGACGCCTCAGGTGGCTCGGCCATGTCAAAAGAATGGATGCAGGCCGTATCCCCAAAGACCTCCTCTACGGCGAGCTAGCAGAAGGTCAGGGGATGACAGGGCGCCCAAAACTGCGGTTCAAAGACATCTGCAAAAAGGACATGACACAATGCTCCATCAATCTCAACACATGGGAAGTTCAAGCAGACGATCGCCTAGCCTGGAGGCTCGCGGTCAGGCAAGGTACGTCACGCGCGGAGGCTGCGCGCAACGAGGAGGCGGTCCAGAAAAGATCGAGGTGGAAGCAGAGTCAGCAGCAGCAACAACAGCCATCTGCCTTCACCTGTACCAAGTGCAGCAGGGATTGTCACTCCCGAATCGGACTGCACAGCCATTCTCGGCGGTGCAGATAGACTCTCGGGAAGCTACGCCATCGTCTCTCGAGACGGACGGCTGCCGACGACGACGACGACGACGACGACGACGATGGACTATTTAATGATTTTGATTCTTCCCATCCATGAATGTACTATGTTCTTCCTTTTATTTGTATCTCCTTTTGTATCCTGCTATTTTGCCAAATTCACTCATAAGGTTGAGTAATTCTTTAGTGGAGTCTGTAGGAATTTCTATGTATACTATCATGGCATCTGCAAATAATGACAGTTAAACTTCCTTTTTTCCAATTTGATGCCTTTTATTTCATTTTCTTGTCTGATTGCTGTAACTTTAACTTCCAAAAGTATGTTGAATAGAAGTGGAGAGAGGGGATATCCTTGTCTTGTTCCTGATCTTAGGAGGAATGCTTTCAGTTTTTGCCCATAGAGTATGATGTTGGCTTCAGGTTTCTTGTATATGGTCTTTATTATGTTGAGGTATGCTCCCTCTATTCCCATTTTGCTGAGTGTTTTTATCATAAATGGGTGTTGTACTTTATCAAATGCTTTTTCAGCATCTATTGATATGATCATGTAATTTTTGTCTTTATTTTGTTTATGTGGTGTATTACATTTATTGATTTGTGAATATTAAACCATCCTTGCCTCCCTGGGATGAATCTTACTTGATTGTGGTGTATGATCTTTCTTATGTGTTGCTGGATTCAGTTTGCCAATGTTTTGTTGATGATTTTACCATCTATGTTCATCAGTGATATTGGCCTGTAGTTTTCTTTCTTAGTTATGTCTTGACCTGGTTTTTGAATTAGGTAATACTGGCCTCATAAAAAGAGTTTGGGAGCCTTCTCCCTTCTTTGATTTTATGGAGTACTTCCAGAACCATAGGAGTTAGATCTTCCCTAAATGTTGTGTAAAATTTGCCTGTGAAACCATCTGGTCCAGGGCTTTTGTGTGCTGGAAGTTTTTGATTACTGCTTCATTTTCACTAGTTGTTATTGGTCTAGTCAGCCTTCCTGCTTCACCTTGGTCCCATTCTGAAAGATTATATGTTTCCAGAAATTTGTCCATTTCATTCAAGTTGTCAAATATCTTGTCATACACATGTTCATATTAATTTCTTACAATCCTTTGTATTTCTGTGATATCAGTTGTGATTTCTCGTCTTTCATTTCTCATTATGCTTATTTGGGTCCTCTCTCTATTTTTATTGATAGCCTGTTTAAAGTGTTATTAATTTTATTTACCTTTTCAAGGAACCAGCTCCTGGTTTTATTGACTTTTTGAATTCTTTGTTTAGTCTCTATGTCATTTAATTCTTCTCAGATCATGATGATTTTCTTCTTTCTACCCACTCTGGGCTTTTTTGTTTTTGTTCCTCTAATTCTTTTAGCCGTCAGGTTAGATTTTTTAATAGAGATTCTTCTGTATTTATTTTCTTGTGTCAGATTCAGGCTCAAGCAGGGATATTGAAACCAACGAATGTTTCTTAGACAGCAACCAAAGGTATTTGAAAAAGAAGTCTCCTTTTTTTAAAGATTCTTCCTTTTATCAAATTTGTGTTTTACCACATGTAGTGCCAACAACACCTATGTGCACTTATGCCTGTGGACATTTTTCCTGTACCAACATTTATAATTCCTGTGGATTCCTTTTTTCTTCTAAGAAAAAGGCAGAGGCAGTCTAGGAATAATGGGTAGAAAAATTACTGGGCAACTAGAAAAAATAAAATCCTTTAAAATATATGCTTTTTTCTATTTGTAGGATGAATAGGGTTTTTTTTTAATATGTTTTATTGATTTTGTTCTTACAGTAGTCCCAATTTTTCCCCTTTACTCCCCTCTGCCCAGTACCCTCCTTCCTTCCAGCAATCCTCCCCCATTTAGTTCATTTCCATGGGTCATACATATAAGTTCTTTGGCTTCACACTTTCCTATATTATTCTTAACATCCCCCTGTCTATTTTGTACTAACCGATTATGTTTCTTAGTCCATGAACAAATTCCCAATCTCTCTTCCTCCCTCCTCCCAATGATCCCCATACCTATGATTCTGTTCCTTTCTGGTTTGCTTAGTTGGATTTATTTTTTATTTTTTAAATTCAGTTGATAGTTGTGAGCTTGTCATTTTAGTGTTCACAGTTTTGATCTTTTTTTTTTTAAGTAAGTCCCTTTGACATTTCATATATTAATGGCTTGGTGATGATGAACTCCTTTAGCTTCACCTTGTCTGGGAAGCATTTCATCTGCCCTTCCATTCCAAATGATAGCTTTCCTGGATAGAGTAATCCTGGTTGCAGGTTGCCTTTCATCACATTGAATACTGCTTGCCAGTCCCTTCCTGCCTGCAAAGTGTCTCTGAGAAATCAAGAGATAACCTATAGGCATCCCCCTGTAGGCAACTCTCCAACTCCCTCTTGCTGCCTCCAGGACTCTGTCTTTATCTTTCACTTTTGGCATCTCAATCATGATGCGTCCTGGTGTGGTCCCCTCTGGGTCCAGCTCGCCCGGGACCCTCCGTGCTTCCTGGACCTGTATGTCCATCTCCTTCTCAAAATTTGGGAAGATTTACTCATTTTTTTCAATTCTTGCTTTCTCATTCTGCACTGGTTGACTATGTTTTTCTTCCTTATGTTCCAAATCATTGACTTGAACCCCGGTTTCCTTCCCTTCACCATCGTTTTTCTGTGGATTTTCCTAAGTTTCACTTAGAATAGCCTTCACGTCTTCTCTTATGCATTTGCCATACTAAAGCATATCTGTCAAACCTGTGGGCATCTTTGTCACCAGTGTTTTGAATTCTGCATCTGTTAGGTTGTCTATCTCCTCATCTATGAGGTTGGCTATCTCCTCATCACTTAGTTCTCTCACTGTAACTTTGATCTGTTCACCCTTTTTGGCTATACTTCTCTGTCTCCTCATTCTGACAGGCTTCTGTGTGTGTTCATCTCTGTATCCCATGTAGAGCTGTCACTTCTGCTATGTTGTAATGGGCAGAGCCTTAGGTATTCATCAGTATAGGGCGACCTGTTCCACAATGTTGTTGCCCTGTATGTGGGGGAGGGGTCCAAGAGGGAACTATGTTGTCTGTCCAGCACTTGCCCCTTTTCCAGGCACCCCTCCCACCTCTGCACAAACTGGCGCCCCTCTAGCTGCTGCCCTGGCCATCGTTCCCAGAGTGGGTGGGTCTGTGGACATTCTAGAACCATGGGGGCCCTTTAAAGAAGTGGACTCTGCTGAGACTGACAGTTTCTGCCTCCACCCCAACCCCCACTGGTCTGCACAGTCAGAAGCAATGAGGCTTGATTTTCCCTGGTGCTCAGACCGTGAGCTGTGAGGTTTGGTAAGAAACTTGGAACGCCCCCCAAGTGTCGCTCCTGACTTTTTAAAATGTTTGCGCTTTCCGCTGGCCCACAGCTGCTGCCGCCAATGCTGCCACCACACTGCGTCCCCTCTGCCCTGACTCCACCCCTCTTATATGTCTGGATGAGTATTTCTTCTTTATATATTTGTTTGCTGGACTTCTGTGTAGTTTGATTTCCTGGAACTTCTGGTTGTTTCTAGTTTTGAGGTAGTTGTATTCCTTCTTAGTTGTAGAAGTAGATGCAGCATGTCTGCCTATGCCTTCATCTTGGCTGAAAGTAAAATAGGGTTCTTTTAAAATTTAATTTAAACAAATGTCAGGCCAAGCTCAAGTGGACTTTTTAATCAGAAGCAAAATAAGGTATTTCTAAATTTCAGTGTCCTCTCACACATATTCAAAAATATTACTCTGACAGAAATAATTATTTTGTTTCCTAATTTACCTATTTAAGTCTGTGCATATTAAGAGAGATTTCTTTTTTTAACTTATTTTTTACTGTGACACTATTACAGAATTTTTCATTTTCCCCTCCTTTGTCCACCTTCATCTAGCTCCTTCCCCCACTTCCCTCTGTCCATCACCAACCATACTGTTGTCTGTGTCTATACGTCATACATTTATATTCTCTGGCTAACCACTTTCACCTTCTTTCACCCAGTTCCTTCTCCTCTGACAGCTGTCAGTTCTGAGTAATATAAAAATGTTAATGACCTTAGGTCAACAGATTATATAAAAATTAATACTAACTCTGAAACACACTTGAAATAATGTGCCCTTTTTGACATATTATGACTACAGTAGTTAAGAGACTATGGGATCAGATATAGCAATAATAGCTTTGCATATGAACCAAACAATTACTTAGTAAATTATGCATACTGGCATTGCAAAGTTTAAAATATTACATCATATTTTAAAGTATGTGTCTGTCCTTTATCATGACGTTTACTTTGAATGCAGTCATTCATTGTCTCTATGATTCACTGCTACTTTATATGCCAATAAAAAAAGGACATTATGCTGTATAAAATGACAATTATTTCTTTCACTTCAAAATTGTATTTCCTGTTTAGTAAAACATAATGCTTAGAAATATTATAAGTTAAAATACATTATATTTTATGTATGTTAAAAATAAATTATAAATAAAATTAATTGATTTGGCATGCTTAAAATTTTTCACCTCTGAGATCAACTCATCTGAATCAGTTTTCAATTCTTAATCAAGTCTGTGTTTTTCCAAAAACTGTTATATTCTCAAGGGAGTTACTCAATCAGCATTTCTAAAAGATTGTTTTTTAAATATTATATCTACAGAAAACTGTTAACTTGTCTTGAAAAGTAAATTAAAGTAGAAAAGGAAGAAAAACAATAAAGGACTAAATAGCTTAAGAGAATATTAGTGACATAGAAGAAAAAGCCAGAAAATCCTCTCTGAAATCAGTGCAACATTAAAAATAAAAAGAATATATTTGAGAAATTTTAGAAAAGTAATATGAAGAATATGTGAAAAATTCCAACACAATAGGAGATAAAAGAGAAAGGTGAGGATGTAAAAATAAGTAGAACATTTGTTAATTCTGAAGAAACAAATGATCAGGTTAAGAGTTCCAGTGAATACCAGGCAGTATGTATAGCCACCTACATAAAAACATATCTTAACAATATTTTAATAACAAAAATTTTTTGTTTTATTTTATTTTATTTATTATTGTTTTTCTATTACAGTTGTTTCACTTTTTCCCCCATCGCTCCACCCTCACCCGGCCCACCCCTTCTCCCACAGTCAATTCCCACCCTGTTGTCCATGTCCATGGGTCATTTATACTAGTTTCTTGACTAGACCCTTCCCTTACTCACCCACTTTGTCTCCCTCTCCCCATTCCTTCTGGCAACTATTAGTCTGCTTCTTGTTTACATGCCTCTGGTTGAATTTGCTTTTTTGTGTCTGTTGTTCATTAATTTCCTGTATTAGATTATATCATATGGTATTTGTTTTTCATTGCCTAGCTTATTTTGCTAAGCATAATTTTCTCTAGTTCCTATGCTTTCTTCTATTTCAAAATTGTGTTTTCTAGTTTAGTTCCTCTTTCTTTTCACATGAATTTTAG